>NW_027361960.1:7170000-7770000 GCF_039654945.1 Dendrobates tinctorius | reverse complement strand
CAGAGGGTAGTCCGGGAAGAGGAAAGAAGTGGGCCATCTTTGAAAATCGGTCTACAACCACCAAGACCACAGTACAGCCGGAAGAACAAGGCAGATCTGTAATGAAATCCATGGCTATGTGCTGCCATGGAGCCGACGGAACGGGAAGCGGGAACAGAAGACCGGAGGGTGGTTGTCTGGGTATCTTGTTCTGGGCACAGGACGGGCAAGATGCTACAAAGTCTTTAACATCCTGGGAGAGTGAAGGCCACCAATAATGGCGAGAGATTAGGTCCAAAGTCTTTTTGACACCAACGTGGCCGGCAATCTTGGACGAATGTCCCCAATTTAGCACTCGTTTTCGGTTATTCTCAGCCACAAAGGTTCTTCCCGGAGGTAACGTGGTTAACTTGACAGGAGCCACAGTAATTACTTTGGATATATCAATGATATGAGAGGGTTCTTCCTCTGCATCAGACGACAGGAATGATCTTGACAATGCATCCGCTCTAACGTTCTTATCACCGGGCCGAAAATGTAGCTCAAAGTCAAAGCGGGCGAAGAATAGGGACCACCTGGCTTGCCGAGGATTGAGCCTCTGTGCGGACTGGATGTACGCCAGGTTCTTATGGTCCGTGAAGATCTTGAATGAATGTATGGCACCTTCCAGTAAGTACCTCCACTCCTCCAAGGCCAACTTAATGGCCAATAGCTCTTTGTCGCCAATGGAGTAGTTCTGCTCAGTGGAGGAAAATACTTTAGAAAAGAAGCCACAGGTGACAAAACGTCCAGAAGAGGATTTCTGCAGAAGGACTGCGCCAGCCCCAGTAGAGGATGCGTCCACCTCGAGAGTGAAAGGTCTACTAACCTCAGGTCGGTGAAGCGCCGGAGCAGCGGTGAAGGCTTGTTTCAACGACTGGAAGGCCTTTTCAGCCTCAGGGGGCCAAGCCTTTGGGTTAGCTCCCTTGCAGATAAGGGATGAGATGGGGCGAACCAATGAGGAGAAATGAGGAACGAACTGTCGGTAGTAGTTCGCAAAACCAAGGAAGCGTTGGATTGCCTTCACCCCATGGGGCTGTGGCCAATCGAGGACGGCGGACACCTTTGCCGGATCCATGCGTAGACCTGATTCTGAGATAATGTACCCCAAGAATGGCAGGGACGTTTGCTAGAAGGCACATTTCTCGAGCTTGGCATAAAGGCGGTTCTCCCTCAGGCGCTGGAGGACTTGACGCACGTTCTTTCTGTGGGCGGAGAGGTCTGGAGAAAAAACGAGGATGTCATCCAGATAGACTACCACGCAGGAGTACAGCATATCCCGGAAGACGTCATTCACGAACTCCTGGAACACCGCTGGGGCATTGCAGAGGCCGAAGGGCATGACCAAGTACTCGTAGTGACCGTCTCTGGTGTTAAAGGCGGTCTTCCACTCATCCCCGGAACGAATGCGGATCAAGTTGTAGGCCCCACGAAGATCCAGTTTGGTGAAAATTCGAGCTCCTCTAAGTTGGTCAAAGAGCTCAGGGATCAATGGCAATGGGTACTTGTTCTTGACCGTGATATCGTTCAGGCCTCGGTAGTCGATGCAAGGACGGAGGGAGCCGTCCTTCTTTTTTACAAAGAAAAATCCCGCTCCCGCGGGCGAGGAGGACTTACGGATAAAACCTCTCGCAAGGTTCTCCTGGATATAGTCAGACATAGCTTGGGTCTCGGCAGGGGATAGTGGGTATATCCTACCCCTGGGTGGCGTAGAACCAGGAATGAGGTCAATCGGACAGTCATATGGCCGATGGAGGGGCAGAGTCTCGGCCTCCTTCTTGTCGAAGACATCTGCAAAGGACCAGTAAGCCAACGGCAGACCTGTAGGTGCTGGGGATGGACCGGCAGAGTTCATCGGATGGACGGGCAACAGGCACTTCTCCTGACAGAACGGTCCCCACCGGAGTATCTCGCCCGACCGCCAGTCCAGGGTTGGCTCATGAGTCCGTAGCCAAGGGAGGCCTAGAAGAAGCGTGTGAGACATGGTAGACAAGACGAGGAAGGAGATCTTCTCCAGGTGCAGGGCTCCAATCTGCAGCTCGATCTCTTCGGTGGCCTGGGTAACGGTCTCCTGCACGGACGTACCATTGACCGAAACAATCGACCGAGGAGTCTCCAGGGATCTGACAGGTATCCGGTATTTTTTAACCGCCTCGAGTGTGATAAAATTCCCCTCTGCGCCAGAATCCAGAAAAGCCTCCTCAGAATAACGCTTGGCACCGAGATTCAATAATACGGACACGAGCGGGGGGGAGAGGAATCACGTACACCTAGGGAGGCCTCTCCTATCAACCCTAGGCGGAGAAGTTTCCAGGCTTCTTGGGGCAGGAACAAAGGAGGTGAGAGGAGCTCCTCTCTCTGGCTAATTCACGGGCACGTTCCTGAAACTGCAGGTCAATGCGTGTCGCCAGAGAGATCAGATCCTCTAAAGAGGTGGGAGTATCCCGACCTGCCAGTACGTCTTTGATCCGACCGGACAGGCCACACCAAAAGATCCCTACGAGAGCCTCGTTGTTCCAACCAAGTTCAGAGGCCAAGGTACGAAAATGGATGTCATACTGTCCTACCGGTAGCGTACCCTGATGGAGGTTAAAGAGGGACTCAGTGATAGAGGCCAGCCGACCCGGCTCGTCGAACACCTTGCGGAGTGGGTCCAAAAAGGTGGAAAGCTGAGAGACGAGTGGGTCATTGCGCTCCCAGAGGGGGCTCACCCATGCTAACGCCTCCCCCTCTAAGTGTGAAACAATAAAGGCAATTTGGGCGCGCTCAGTGGGATAGTGCTGCGGCAAAAGCTCAAAATGTAACCGGCATTGGTTCAGAAATCCTCGACAAAACTTAGGGTCCCCGCTATATCGAGTTGGCTTGCCAAAGCGCGGCATCGGGTGCGGGTCCAAGGACTGGGCAGAAACGGATTGTATGGCCGACAAACGGGACTCCATGGATTTCAAAAAGGCCATAATCCTGGTCTGACTGTAGGAACACCAGTTCTTTTTGGATGGTGGTGGTACCAGCGGGGTCCATGGCCTGATTATACTGTGACGACTCCTGGAGTGGACCCTCTGGGTCATGACACCAACCCTCCCAGGGCGAGCTGACCTAGTGAAGACCACCCCCTATACAGGGAGTGTCAGGGGCAAGCCCCAGGGGGTGAGGCACCACGACTGCTGGCACCAGGCGGCCGGCTCACAGGAGACACGAGTGGGTGAATGTGTCTGCAGGAACGTGTAAAGCGTGGACACGGGAACACGTGGTATACAGAGACTTCGTTCGTCCGGGTGTGAGTGAAGCAGGATGCGTGCAAGGAGCACGTCAGAGCACTGAGTCAGGCAGCAGGTGTGCCAGGAGGTGTAACAGAGTACAGGAGCAGGGTGTGTGCCAGAGGGCACAACTGAGCATAAGACAGAGCGCAGGATTGGTACGTGTGCCAGGAGGCACAACAGAGTAAGAGACTGAGTACAGGATCAGAGCATGTGCCAGGAGGCACAACTGAGTATGAGACAAAGCCCAGGGTCCGAGTGTGTGCCAGGAGGCACAACCGAGTACGAGACAGAGCACAGAATCAGAGTGTGTGCCAGGAGGCACAACTGAGGATGGGACAGAGTACAGGGTAAGAGCGTGTGCCAGGAGGCACAACCGAGTATGAGACAGAGTACAGGGTCAGAGCATGTGCCAGGAGGCACAACCGAGTACGAGACAGAGCACAGGGTCAGAGCATGTGCCAGGAGGCACAAAGTACAAGGCAGAGTGCAGATTCAGAGCGTGTGCCAAGAGGCACAACAGTGTGCAAGGCAGGGGACCTGAATACAGCGCACAGCCAGGCAGGGACACGGCAGACCAAGCCAGGAAGCACAACAATAATCAGGCACCTCCCCTAGGGGGAGGTCGTCTGATATAGCACATGACTACTACTGGTTCCGGGTCAGGACCTAGCCAGAAAGCACATGACCACTACAGGTTCCGGGTCAGGTCCTCCATTACCATAGAGAGGACCGAGCCCTATACAGCACTGACAGGAGCGCGCAAGCGCAAACGTGACATGTAGGAGGAGACCCGGGGACGAGAGCTGCGCGTGCGCACCCGACGGGACCCCCGGAGTGACCGCGGCTCCGGAAGAGATGACGTTGGGACCGAGGTCCCGCCCCCAGGTGAGCACGGCGTGACAGACAAATACTGATCACCTCACATAAATGTTGTTATATCATAAGACCAGCCACACAAAGATTAAAAACATTTAAAAAAGCAAAAAATGGCTATAATACAACAAAGACCAACCTAGTCTGTACAGGGCCTAGGTCCACCTAACCTGTGGTTTTCATCCATCAATATAGGTTTATGTATATAGTACTGAGTATATATAAATGGAAAGACTATTCTTATGCAGATAATTCTGTCAATAAGTTGTAATATATGTGAGGCAGTGACTGGTGTTATATGTAGGGGTCTCTGTATGTTCCCCCCAGGATGCGCATGGAGGCATATTGAGACTAAAGTGAGTATAGGTCTTGGACACGCTGGCTGTCCTAGGCAGATTTAGGGAAAACCTGCTCTGGGTTTTGGTGTTTTAAAACAGACTACTGTACAGATGGAAGTGGTGTGGTCCATTTCATTCCCGGCCTGGGTTTTCCATGTGGCTGAAGGCCACAGGTTGCTAGTTAAAAACCCTGTGGCCTAAAAAAAACTCTCCAGTGATTTATTTACTAAACCAACTGATTGCAATAGCCTTCTACTTTACTTAAGCAGCCATCCTAAAGCTACTAAATATAGTCTCACCTGCTCACAGTTTACTACGGTAGCCAAGATAGTCTCTCAACCTGATTTACTCCCTACATGCTTAGAGGACATGTCACAGAATTTCAAGGATAGAAATTATCCATCACGCTTACTTGAGCTTGAAATGACACGCGTCTTGAATCCACAATCACCACGATCACCATTACCCAATAAAGACAGGGTTCCATTCGTGCACACCTATCATGCCCTCATGCCTAAAGTACAATCCATTAATAAAAAGCATTGGCCACAATTATCCAAAGCATATCCAAAGATTGAAAGTTTCTCGATACCAGCCCTTATGTGTAACAGGAGGGATCCAAATACTAGGGACAAACTCGTTCGGGCTGACATTGGGAGCTCACGTCCTACTACCAACCAAAGCCTCTTAACCACATGTCGCCATGGTACTTTTCCCTGTCTCAGTTGTGCCTCATGCTCCAATGTCATCAAACCTGACAGCGTTACACATCCTAGAACTGGAAAATCATGCCAGATCCATAGGTATTATGTGTGACTCCAATTTCGTGGTTTACTTTTGTTAGAATCTGTTCAGTTTGTGACTATCCTCCATTTTCTTGTAGTGTTCTGGCTGCTGGTCTTTTTCCCCTGGTGCTTTGTTTGTCTTGGGTCAGGTGGTTGTATCACCCTTTATTAACCTGCACCTGTCTCCCATTCCTTGCTGGACAACAGTGTTAAGCCACTTGAAGTCTGGCATGGAGCCTTGCTTTACCTTCTGTGTGTTTAATTAGTGCAGTTCTGGGACCTCTGGTTCTGCTAGTCTTCTGTTTTCAGTTTGTTTCTGCAGCCTTCTCTTTGTTTTCTCTTAGGAGGTGACCTGTTTTTGTATCCAGTCCATAGATCTTTCAGGGACCCCCCCATCTATAGGTCTTCGCTTGAGACTAACCTAGGATCATCAGTGGGTCTATTCACAAGGAATGGGTCGCCCACTCCATCGTAGGGTATCAGCCTAGTTGCAGTGCAGGGTCAGTTTTCCCCCCTCCTACCCTAGTCCTGTGCTGCAGTACCGTAACAACTATATTAAATGCCCTTGCAGCCTCCTCTATGTAGGAGAGACAACCCAGCAAATCAAAGATCGTATAGCGAGCCATAAGTCCACCGCTCGCTGTGGCAAGATGTGGCTATCCATACCTGACCACTTTCTCAAATTTAAACATACAGTTGCTCAACTAAAATACCAGGTTATCGAGCAGGTACCGAGACCAAGAAGAGGTGGCAGCCATGTAAAACTGCTTAAAATTAGGGAAACTTTTTGGATCCATAAATTGGATACCTTATCTCCCAAGGGATTGAATAGAGAAATTGATTGGCTATTGTGATCACCTATTAACTATGTCCTTTATTTTCTAAACGTGCTGACTTTCCATTCTACTAGGTGAGTTTATAGTTGCGGACTGCCATTTATTACTGACCTTACCCTCCAATATAACATATTTAATCCTGTCCTTTACCATCCTTATGTCCTCTATACAGGTTAACACTTATTGCCCCCAGCTTGGCAGCCCTTCTTCATGACCTATAGTCTGTGGCATATACGACACACATAAGCAATGCCGCACTACTTATGGCTCATAATATTTTGTGATACTTATGAATTTAATATTTGCTTCCCATATGTGGTAAACATCCTTTATTTACATTTATCTATTTTCAGCAATAGCCCTTTATCTTTTCTCCCATATTTGAGCCATTTACTAGCGCCGCTCCCTCCACTACGTCACTATAGCCCTAAAGCAGCCTTTCCCTTGCCTGATACCGTGCATGCGCGGCAACACAGTCCTCCTTTACGCCGCGTCACTTCCTGGTCGGAGGTTGCACTTCTGGCCTGGTGGTACGCGAGGCGGCATATAAACCCGCCGTCACTCATTCCCCTCCATGCCAGCACATCCAGCGGGAGTGCTGCACATGCCTATGGCTCTATTGAGGTAACATCACTTTTGGATGGCGGCTTAGGCTGGTTTCACACTTGCGTTTTTTAGCGCTGCACTATCGTGCACATGCGCATTGCTCCCCTATCTTTAACATGGGTGCGCATGGTCTAGCGCATGCACGCGTTTGTATGCATTTTCGTGCACATGCGGTCTTTTTGTAGTGTGCGCCTAGGCGCGCCGGATGCAACCTGTTGCATTTTTGGTCCGTCCGACCTGTCTCAAAAAACGAATGCGCAAAACAAACAGCATTAAAGTCTATGGAAACGCACGCGTATCTCTTCAGTGGCTCCCATTCCCTCAGCGTTTCCAGTTCAAATTACTAATAATGACCTACAAAGCCATCTATAACCTGTCTCCTCCACATATCTCTGAATTAATCTCCCGATATCTTCCCTCATGTAATCTCCATTCCTCCCAAGACCTCCTTCTCTCCTCCACACTTATTCGCTCCTCACCTAATCGCGTCCAAGACTTCTCCTGAATATCCCCCATCTGAAATTCTGTGCCCCAACACGTCTGACTGTCAATCACATTTGGATCCTTCAGACAGAACCTGAAACCCTACCGCTTCAAGAAAGCTTACAGCCTGCTATGACCCCGCTGCCTCCCCACCACTACCAGAGCTACCGCCTCACCAACACCGAAGCTGCCGCAATCCCCCAACCCACGGTCTCCTTTCCCAGCATCCTGCAGAATATAAACCTGCAAGGACAGGGTCCTCTCCCCTCTGTATCAGTCTGTTATTGTTAGTTTGTTTACTGTAAGTGATATCTGTAATTTGTATGTAACCCCTTCTCATGTACAGCACCATGGAATCAATGGTGCTATATAAATAATATATATATTTTTAACAATACTACATAGCTACTCTTTAAGGCTATGTGCACACGTTGCAGAATTGCGCAACTCCCTGCCACGGAAATACGCTAGAATTCCGCATGTGTAATTCCCGCGTATTTCCAGTGAAAAACTAGCATTTTGCAAGCGTAATTAGCTTGCAGAAGGCTAGCGTTTTCCAAGCAATCTGTAGCATCGCTTGGGGAAAACGGATTGACAGGTTGGTCACACTTGTCAAACATAGTGTTTGACTAGTGTGACCAACTTTTTAATATTGAGGCTGCCTATGCGGCATCAGTAGTAAAAGATATAATGTATATAATGTTAAAAATAATAATAAAAAAAATAAATGGTGTTATTCTCACCTTCCGGCCTCCCGCGCAGTGTCCCCAAGCCTCAGCGATGCCTTGTGACAATGACCTTTGACATAGCGGTCTCACGAGACCGCTACAGTATCGCGAGACTGCTACGTCATCTCAGGTCAATGTCGCAAGGCATCACTGGGACCGGAAGATGCCGGGAGCATCGCTGAGGCTTGGGGACACTGCGCGGGACACCGGAAGGTGAGAATAACACCATTTTTTATTTTAATTCATTTTTTTTAACCGGGATATGGTACCCAAAGCCTGGAGGACAGTCTCCTCTCCTCCAGACCTTGGGTACCATCCGCACATTTTCCGCTTACTTTTCGCATGGTGGGCATAGCCACATGCGGAAAGTTATCGGAACAATGCATTCCTATGTGTGCGGAGTTCCCGCAATTCCACACAAAGAATGAGCATGCTGCGTATTTTTCCGCGATGCGATTTTGCTGCAGAAAAACACGTAGCATTAGCACAGCATGTGCGGAATGCCATTGAATTCAATGGGCTGCTTATCTTATGCATTTTTGCAGCGTTTTTGCTGCGAAATAACGCAGTAAAAACGCATAAAATCAGTGGGAATTCCGGACGTGTGCACACAGCCTAAGGCTACCAAAATCATTTGTACTTTCTCTCAGAATATGTTCCATCAAGGTTACTAATTATTCTACCTAAAGAGGAAAATTATTTAAATCTGCATAACTAAATTGGTTCATATCTAGAAATTAGGTCACTAGTGTTTGTTAAAATATTGCAAAATAATATTTAACATTTGCTTACCATGTTGAATATCTTTCATGTCTAGATGGAGGCTGGACATTAATATTCCTACTGCCTGTGATCTTTTATTGCTCAAGAGCTTGACAACCTGGAAGTAATATACAAAGTAAAATATATTATATGTTTAATACAAAAGCACACATGATGCAAAACAAAGTAATTAAGGTACGTAGCATCAATAACAATGGAGACGAAACTCAACATTATAATGGAGAACATTTCAACAGTATCTAAGAGCTAAAATCCTGATCGGAGTTTGATTTGTTCATCGCTATTGCTTAGACTGACAATTCAGATATTGGTAATCTATACTTATTACTTTCTAAGGACACTTTGGATATACAAATTAGGCATGAGTTGGCTTAACAAAGGGGAGCGGGTTTTATGACAAATGAAATAAGTTCCTTGTTTAGAGATAATAAAAGTGGGGAGGCTAATTTTTCACCCTGTGATTTGCAATGTCCATTTACTGTATTTGCTTGGAAATATATTGGCGCATACATTAAATCGCCAATATGTCCTCACTTACCAGATAGAGGCCAGTTTGTGTTTAGGGTTTCTGTCTGTATGTAATTGCACAATAAGGCTGTACTATTTCAAACAATATAATACAAGATCATCAAAACAGAAACTACAATACAACAGTAAATACTAGATGTAGCCCTAAGCCTACATATCAGGACTGTTAGGGTGTGTGCAGACGCTGCGGATTAATCCGCACGGATTTTGCAAAAACTGCAGATATTTTGACCTGCGGATTATCTGCGGTTTGGTCCTGCGGATTCACCATCTCCACAATGGTGGAGATAGGAACCCGCTGCGGATTCCGCAGAAAGAATTGACATGTCAAAACCGCAGCAAATCCGCACGGATTTTTCCTCAACGTCTACACAGCGTTTTTTTTGCACCATTCATTTGAATGGTACTGTACACCGCAGCTAAAACTGCGGCCAAAAATGCTGCGGAAACGCAGCGGAATCTGCAGCGTGTGCACATACCCTAACAGGCAATAGCTATGGATACTCCTATCAAGGATGCATACAAAATAAATGAAGTAAATAATCCAAAGTAGAATCCGAAGAAAATTTCAATTAATAATTATATAAATACAAGGCAATACATAATAAACTTATCAGTAATTGATTTGTTTAATGCAGGGATCGGGTGCAAGAAAAATGTGTTGTAGCACCACAAATAGTGTGATCAGGGAGAGCCTAGTAATAGAGATTAATTCTATGTAAAGTGACAGTACTACAAATTCTCAATTATGATGTTGTAGATGCATGAAAAAACATCAATGAAAACCAAAACTTGTATAGTCATATCAAAAGTCTCATAAATAACATTAATAATGGTAACATGAATCCAACATTTAAACTTCCAAGCCTCCCATCTCTGTTGTTTGGAGAGAATGTAATTTATCTTTACCTCATTCCTGGCCTCTCCTCGGGCTAGTGTCAAAGGGTCCATAGAAGATATGACTGGAGTATTGTCTATAACAATATATTCCCATTCTTTCCAAGCCTTTAATAGATTTATATGGTATATTTTCTCAGGTTTCCTCTTCCTGGGCTGATAAACCCTGTAATTCACCTCTCAGACTTTTTCTTGGTCTTCATTTGGCCCTTGCCACTTGGTCTTGAACTTACTTTCTGTGGTGGGCACCAAAACCAATACTTGATCCTCTTCTTTTTTTTTTAAAGGACAAGACTATTGTAGCCATTGGTTCTGAGCTGCTTGGGCATCCAGAAGATGCTCCTTTATGATAAGCATTACAGCCACAATTCAGAGCACGTTGCTGGACCATCACACCACATGTCTGCGATATAATAGTTCAAACAGAGAGAATCCTGTTGAGATTCTTCCTGGATGGCAAATATTAAGTAGGGCAGTAATATATCCCAATTTTTCCCATCTTTGGATACTATTTTTTTTTCAACATAGATTTAGTATTTTGTTAACTCTTTTCACTAGATCAACTGTCTGTGGGTAGTACATCGAGATGCACAACTGATTGATCTGGAGCAGTTAGCACAATTCTTTTGACACCTTGGACATAAAAGGAGTCCCTTGATCTGCTTAGGTAGTCCAAGGTGGCAAAACATCTCCTGGGCAATAAGTTTAGCCGAGGTGTGACTAAGAGGAACTGTCCCCCAGGTAACGAGTAGCATAATCAACTACCAGTAATTATGTGTTGGTGGCCATGGGCTATCCGCTCAAAAGGCACCACTATAATTGGCAGAGGAACCAATGTATTGCGGAAATTTGCTGTGGGTGCGGTCAGCTGACACTGTGCAAAACTCGCAAAACCTCAGAACCTTGGCATAAGCTGAGGGCCAAAAAAGATGCATCAGAATATGCTTTTGCATTTTTTTAACCCCTATATGGCCACCCAGCGTGTGTTTGTAGGCCATATCAAGCATCGGCCGGTGGTAAGATTGAGGCACTACCAGCTGATCTACTATTTTGTCCCAGATTTTGTCAACCTGGTGTAGCAACTCCTGATTGACCGCCATACGAGGAAAACCTCCTCTGTTCCAGGTTGCTGGGCCACCCCATTGATCACCATTACCTGTTCCCATGCCCAGGCCAGTGTAGGATCCTGGAGCTGAGCCGTCCCAAAAGTATCCCGGGATAATTCCAGCTCCAGGATTCATTTAGTCTTTTCAACCTCTCCTGGCAAGACCTCTAATGGAAATCTATCAGGATTACACTCATTCCCTATGAAGGTGATGCCTATGACAGGTATTCTTGACTCAGGATCTTTAAGTTCTGCTCCTGGACAGACCTTTATCTTGCGGAGGTTGGCTCTCCCATAGGGAACAGAACAGGGGCAAGTCTTTTCCCAAAATAGTCCCATAAGGAACTACTCCTACTACATGTTTAATCTCCCCAGATAGGGTGAAAAGGATAAACTCTGACATCGGATACTTTCAGAGTTCCCCATGTATTCGGGTGACCCCCCCCCAATTTTCCATCAAGTGGGGTTTTTTTTTCCCAGAGTGCTGACACATGAATGAGTGTCACTAGTCTCACTTTATCCAAGAGGATACACTAGCACTACTATCTGTTCCATTAGTATCAGGACCCACTTTGGACTCCAGGTCTTTGTCCACTGTCCTGACCCTTGGGGGTCAGCTGCAGCGGTACCCGGATCTGTCCTGGAGTAGAACCTGGTGTAAACCTGTGGACCAAGTCTTACCACACCTTCAGGGGCTCTAGTAAAAATCCAGGTGATTATCTAGTTCCGCCCCTCCAGATTCTCACCAGTCCTTGGAGCAGTGGGTCCTCAATCCATGTGGGTTATGCAAGGAATATAACACAGTGGTACTTAGCAAGGCATAGAGGGGAAACCTCAAAAATCTCAGACAATGCGTTTCTGACCTATGCGGTCCTTAGTCTCATGTGAAACTAAGGACCATGGAGGTCAGAGACGCATTGCCTGAGATTTTTGTGGTTGCCCCCTATGCATTGATAAATACCGCTGTGCTATATTCCTTATTTTTATCATGGATTAATACACCCCTCTTTTTATGGATGTGGTGAGTTCTGGTCTCTTACTGGATGTTTAATACCAACAAGTTGGCCACAAGATGGTATTGCAAGTGAAAATGCATAGATACAAGAAAATAACATGCAGGTGAAATACAGATGTAATACTGTATGAGACACACAAGGTGGTACCCAAGTAATGGGGAAAAAATAAATAAAAGGAGTGATAAGACACTGAAAGCATAAGAAGATGCCTCTGATAAACCACGTCAAGATATAGCATATGCCTAATAGATTGATGTAGGGAATAAATGAAGAAATAAAGAATTACTAGATAACATAGAAAAAAAATAACATAATAATCAACGATTTATTTTTTACTAATTTATACAGCACCATTAATTCCACAGCACTTTACAAACATTATTGGCACTGTCCTCAATGGGGCTCACAATCTAGATTCCCTATCAGTATGTCTTTGGAATGTGGGAGGAAACCGAAGTATCCAGAAGAAACCCATGCAACCTTCTTGCAGATGTTGTCCTTGGTGGGATTTGAACCCAGGACCCCAGCGCTGCAAGGCTGCACTGCTAACCACTGAGCCACGGTGCCGCCCATGATTAAAAATAAAAGGTAAGTATAGAAATGTGCAAATTGAGAAGTAGTGGTAGATAGATATACCATGTGTCACCCAACATATCCCCACATTGTGATGTGAAAGATTACATGGAATATAGTGTAAAAGTATAAAATTATGTCCATGTCATTCAAGCAGAAGGTGTATATTGTGGATTGGTGTGGTTTAGCAGAGACATCTGTTTAATTTTTTCAAGTCTTTTCCCTCCTTTATTTTTTTCACATTACTTGGATGCCACCATGTGTCTCGTGGATTATTACATGTGTATATCACCAGCATGTCATTTTCTTTTTTTATATGCATTTGCACTTATAGCACCAACTTGCGGCCAACTTGTGCTATTTTTTTGGGAAAAACAAGATAATCTTGCAGTTGTGATACCTTTTTAATGGATAACAAAAATAAAATAAATCTTGCTACAAGGCAAGCTTTCAAGACTTCTTGGGTCCTTTCCTCAGGCATGGTATAACAAAGTATTAATCTTGTAGTTATGGTATATTTATCTTGTTTTTCCCACTGAGAGCATTCTTTTTTTCAACTGGCTAAGGCCTGTTTCACACATCAGTTTTTCACCATCAGTCAAAATACGCCAAAACTTGAAAATGGCGGATCCGCCATTTTTTCCCATTGAGATACATTAGTGGCGGATTTTGGCGGTTGGTCGTCCGTTACGTTCGCTATTCGGCGCATCCGCCAGATTTCTGGCGGATTCTGTCTGAGGTGAACGGACTTTGCAATGTTTTTTGGCGCCATCAAAATGGCAGGAGACGGCGGATCTGACGTCGTCCACCATGTGGTAGAATGGGCGGCGGATCCGCTATTTTGTGGAATCCGCCAGCGAAATCTGCTAAATCGCACTGAGCATGCTCAGAAAAAGATACTTTTCCAGACAGTTCAAAAACTATATAAAGGTGGGCTAATTAATCATTGGGCACAGACATCTGGCACCAGCCAGACTGAAGACAGAGACAGAGCCAGACAGCCAGCACCTGCCCAGAAGAGAGAGACAGAGCCTGCCAGCCTGCCATAACCTGCCCAGCAGCAAGACCCCCAGCAGCAAGACCCCTGGAGCAAGAGGCCTGCCAGCACCTGCTCAGCACCAAGCCAGGACAGAGAGGCCTGCTACCAAAGCCTGCAATTGTGTGAGTATTAAAACTATTTGTGTGGGGCATGTGTGTGTGTGTGTGTGTGTGTGTGTGGTCTGCCTTCCTGCATGTATGTTCGTGGCCTCCCAGTGTTGCATGTCTGTGTGTGTGTGTATTTTTTTTTCATACCTTAATTGTTTTTCTGTTGCATGTGTACTGAATTTTATTTTCATAGTGCTGTAATTTTATTTCCATATTTGCAATTGTGCTGTGATTGTGTTGTGTATTGTATGTGATGTAACTGTGGTGTTGTATGTGGTGTTTCTGTTGTACATCACTGTTTTTTATTTTTCATTTATTGTGGTATTTAAAATAAAGAGCAGAGTAGCTCCGACTTGTGGGGAAGAGAAAAAAAAAATAAAAAAAAATAAACTGTTTATAAAAACTGTCTCTACTATTTTAAAATCAGGTAAAATCAAGTATGGGTATACATACAAAAAAGGTACATAAAGTGTGGTTATACTCAAGTGAGAGATTGGAATTTACACATGCAAACACTTGGGTATACTCTCAGTGAGAGTACAGGGAATTACACACATCCAATCAGTGTGGTTACTCTCAGTGAGAGATTGTAAGGGAATTTACACACATGCAAACACTTGGGTATACTCTCGGGGAGAGTTTCAGGGAATTACACACATTAATACCAATGAAGATTTTTCTTTTTCTATGTTATTTAAAATTCTCTTTATACTTGCAGATCCATTCAGGAAGGAACTGCTAGGCAGCAGCAGAGAACACTAGGCAACCAGTTCTATTTTCCCTGTAAGTATATTGGCCTGAAAGCTTTTTCTGATCCTTTGTATAGTAGCTTTACAAGTGTCTTTATACTTGCAGCTCCGTTCAGGAAGCACCGCCAGCTAGGCCGCAGAAATGTCTTCTTCTGAGAGCTCCCCCTCACATCAGCGAACTGAGATAAATTATTTCTTTTACTCTTATTTTATTTTTTTTTTATTTATTTTTTTAACCCTATATGCATGTATTATGTTTTCACAGGAAGCTGAATCGGAGGAGCTTCCAGGAGGAGACATGCAGGGTGGAGAAATGCAAGGAGGGGGTGTGCAGAGTGTAAGTCTAGGATATACAAAAACTCACATACATACATAATGCTACACCCAACACAAACATTCATTACAGCACACACTAACTATGCATCCATCCAACCCAAATTTTTTTTTAGTCTTCAGAATCCGGTGCCCACACAAGAGCGACTCCCAGGACATCCCAGCGTCGTCGAGGTCATGCCCCTGGTGGTCGGCGGACGGTAAGTAACCCTTTATTTGGGTGATTGATTAATGAACCTCATGTGTTTGAATGTAATTTTTTTGTTTTTTTTCTTCACAGGTTTCACAGCATGCTCCCCACAGACATGTGGAAGAGGGTGTCATCATTGATGTGGACACCCTCATTGAGGTTGTCCAACCACGGGAGCCGCTGTGGAACATGGCAAACCACTTACATGCTGACCAACCAACCACCTGACTGCTATGGGATGAGGTGTGTTCGGAGGTTGTAGAGAACTGGGAGGAGCTCGATGCGAGGGCCAGGGATTTAGTGCGTAAGTATTCCAATTTCAGTAACTTATATTCCAGCATGTGAAGTGTTGAATACTAACAACTTTTTTTTTTCCTTCACAGGTGACAGGGTTATCATACGGTGGCAGTCGCTCAGGGATCGCTTCAAGAGGGACTTCAACAAGGAGATGCAGGCCCCGAGTCGATCGGGAGGACGCAGGAGCACCCCGTATAAACATTACAGAGCCCTGTCGTTCCTCCGGTCGACGATGGTGAGCAGAACGTAAATATTCCATGTTTAACCTAATTTTTTTTTTTTTCAGCAAGGCCAAATGAAATATTAATATATTGTTGTTTTTCTCTTTTTTAGCACTGTCTGCAGCACGCGGGAGCCTGCTTCTGAGTTGCCTCCCTCTGGAGGGATCCCTTCGGAGACCGCCACCGGTGATCACATCGAGGTATCCGACCCCTCTCTACCTTCCCTCTTGTCTCGTCCCTCTATCCCCTCCACCAGCACTGGAGCAGCAGGGCAGACTTCATCACATGAAGTTGCTGGTGACGATTTACAGTACCCTTTGCCCCACCCCTCTGACACTGCCGCAACATCTCGACCAACTTTTGGTTCTGGACGGCAGCGTCTGAGAGGTCTGGGAAGGATGACCTTGTCTGACTGTTTGAGTCTGAACTCATCCGTCCAGAATGCTTTCCACGTTTATGGTCAGCAGTTAGCTTCTGGGTTGAACATGATAAATCAAAGTATCATGGAACTCAGGAGCTACATGGAACGGATGAGTGCAGAGTCAAACCAGACGCCGAGACACATTTTTTTTTTTCATTCAGTTGTCCGGCAAATGGAAGGTTTAAATACTCACCAGCAGATGCATGTGATGCAAGTTTGTCACAATGCTCTAGTTGCTGCAGTGTCTGAAGCATCCCATGCACCTATTCCACCATCCATCCTCCCTCTGTCCATCCTTCCCCATCCATCCTTCCACCACCATCCTTCCTCCTACCACTCCCTCTCCTTTCTTTAGTTCCCCATTCCATTTTTCCCAGTACCTTCCTTCCCCATTGCTTTATACCCCAATGCCCTCACCATACCCACCCCCACACACACACACCTTCAATGTTCCCACAAACCTCCTCTGTCCATCAACTCCCACCCCAACCTCATGTTTTCAACCCCCCTTCCACTTCTGATCCTCACCAACTCCGTTCTCAGTCCTCTACCCCCTCCCCCCCCGATGTGGTCAACCCTGTTAACCCCTCCGATGATATCTCCACCCAACAACACCGGCATCTGTAATGTTGTAAAAAAAAATTTTATGTTCTAAAAGAATTTGTCTATTTTTCTAAAAAAAAAAATATTAAAAGAACAGTTCTCAAAATTACTAAAATAACAGTGTATAATTTTGAAAACAATTGCAAAAATTAGTTTTTGTTTCAAAAGAACATTATTGTGTAGTTTACTTTTTTTCTTTAGTTCTTGGTAAAGGTTGAAAGTACACCGTTGGTGTAAAAGTCAAAAAACACAACACTGTTATTAACCACAATTGGTATAAAAGAAAATTTTAAAAAATTATACCTTGTCATCTTGCCAGTCGACTCTACCTTCTGGTTACAGAAAATAATCCGCAAATGTGTCCCTCATTCTTGACACTGACACAGTACTCCGAACAGTTGTCTGCTGATAATCCCACAAGGTAGTTTCACAAACACTTTCTTCCATGGAAACAGGTTCCTTTGAAAGTACGAAATTGTGCAGGATGACACATGCCTTCACCACCTCATCCACAGTCTCAGTTTTCATTTTTATGGCAGTAACAGCACTCTCCATTTTGCAGTTAAAATCCCAAAAGCGCACTCCACCACTCTTCGTGCTCTTGTCAATCGATAGTTAAATATTTTTTTTTCCGTGTGTCAATCCATGACTTCCATATGGCTTGAGAAGATGTTTGGACAGTTGAAATGCGTCGTCACCAACACACACAAATGGCATTGGTGGGCCTGTATGTTCCAGGGAGTGGTCTTGGAGGTGGGAAATCAAAATTGTCTCCATACAAACGACGGCCCGTTGCGGACATCTTGAAGACCTGAGAATCATTTGAACCACCATACGCACCAATGTCCACCGCAATAAATTTGCATTTTGCATCTGCAATGGCCATCAGTACAATTGAAAAGAATTTCTTGTAGTTGAGAAATTCTGATCCAGATCCAATGGGTTTCACAATCCTTATATGCTTCCCATCCACGGCACCAACGCAATTTGGAAACTGGCAGATTTGTTCAAAGTTGTCTGCAATCTCCAGCCACCTTTCCTGTGTTGGCTGTGGGATGAACTCCTGTAGACAATCCCACAATGCCAGGCAGGTCTGTTTAACAATTCCAGATATTGTTGAAATCCTGAGCCAGAACTGGTAATGGAGTGAGGTGAAGGATTCTCCAGTTGCCAGGAATCTGGTTAAAAAAAAGGGGAAAAAGTAAAATTAATACAAACTACAAGCCATAACATAACAATAAAAGTCTGCAGAATCTGAAACCTTTTAAAAAAAATAGATAACTCACCGAAGGGTCACCATTAAACGCTCCGCCGGTGATACAGAAAAGCGCATGTAGGTATCCCTTCTCCGGATTTGCGCTCTGACATGCTCCACCAATATCTCAAACAGGTCGTGCCTCATCCGCACATAATTGAAGAACTTGTCCGGATTATCCCTCAATTCCAGATACAGTGTAGAAAACACGCCAAGGGTAAATCTCTGTGCATTTATCAGATGAATCTACTGCCGTCGTCTCTTCATGCGTTGGAGGCACAGGATTCACAGTCTTCTTTTCTCCCTCTGGGGAGCAATAATTGCTAACCGATTGCAGGGAAGATCAAATTCCACACAGAAGCTGTTAATACTCGCAATGACTCCTTCCATCTCTGCCACTAGCTCTACAACCTTTCATAGATATTTTACAACACCATAGATATAGTTTTCCCTAGTTTCCAGTATCCAATCACATTTGGGAGCATTTTCCAAGAGCGAATCATATTTGGGAGCATCCCATTTTGGAAGTGTGGAAAAACGGATTCGTCAGAAAACGGATCCAATGGATGGCATAAACGGATGCCAGCGGACGGAACGGATCCGGTTTTTGACGGATCCGTCAAATCCATATAGCGGATCCGTCAAAAAACAGATCCGTACCGTCCGCTTGCATCCGTTTTTACACATTTTTAGCGGATCCGCCATTTTCACTTTTTGGCGGATTTTGACTGATTTGAAAAAACTGATGTGTGAAACAGGCCTAACACGTTGCCAAACCCCTTTTTTCTTTTAGATCGACTTCACACCACAAGGCGCAGGACACGTCAGGCTCCTAGGAACTCCTGTCCAGTATATACATGCGTCGTGCCACTCCCAGGCAGACTCCTATTGGTTGGTACTGCTTTTTAAACCTCCCCTTCCTAGATGATTACACATCCTCTGATGAATGCATTGCCGATAGGTTGGTCAGGGTGGAACCATCTAAAGGAATCTGCTGCTTTTATCGAGCCAGGTATATACTCATTCTCTTCCCTATGCCCGGCTGATGAACCACTTTACCAGTTATTAATTTGTCTGCGTTAGGTACATGTATGCATGGCTAGTCTTTATGCAAGTGCCACTACCCGGCTTATTGATGTATGTCCACAGGAACAGTGTACTCATTACTCCTAGAACATAGCCATCTACCTTGTTGCGGTTTTGAGACACTAGTTCTACACTGCACTGGCATTATATACTTTCTACCCACATGGTTTCACATGCAGCATATTATAGGCTTTACTGTACATGTGGATCATATATACCCAGCAGTTTTCTCCCCATACGTTTGTTACATATCTGCACTGTTTTTGATTTGATAATTTTGTCTCAAATATGTGCCTCCTTTTATCTAGTTGCTTGTCCATTTCAACTGTTTGATCAATAAAAGTATTAACTTTTTTCATTGTACCATCTTTTGACCTTTATGTTTTTTTTCCCATTGCTTCTGTTTTCTGATGAGTGGTCTCCCTCCCATTATGGTCCAATGTTTATACACACTCATATATTATGGTCCAATTAGAATTTACACTCATATGTCATTAATTTGTCTGTTTTGATATTAACATTTATTACCGTGTGCGCATATTTTTATTTCACTGTGGCTTTGATTTCTCTTAATTAATATGCAGTTGGTATAAGCATTATAATAAAATGTCCTCTTTTCTGTTACAATGTGCAGTTATCATTATTACGTGGTTCACTAAGGGATATTGGTATAGGACAAGCATACAATTCCAGAATGCGTGCAGTTCCCATATAGGCGGTGACGACACAGGGATGGTGTGGAAAAACACTCTCCACCTGTCACGTGCCCCCTCCTGAGTGACCCGGCCAGCAGGCCGGTAACTGATACAACAGGACGTGCATGTGTAGTTGTCCTATGTGACGCGTTCCCTAGGCCGGTTCCACACCGGGTGCCGATCAGGAACCTCAAAACCCTGACTCGCCCTGCACCTAAACCCTCACTAGGGAATTGGTCGGTGTGGAACCTAATCCCACCACTGCACTAAACACACACAAGGAAAAGTGACAAAACAAGGGAAACACCACTTAGCTTTGCTCTGTTGCTTATGCTCCCAGCAACAGAGCCCACCACCTGCGTGCATCTTTTCCTCCACCATGTCCGACATCTTGGTGCACTGTCCAGAAACGGACCTTCTCAGCATCATAGTGCAGCCTTGGAGCAAACAGAGTCCACACCTGTGTGCAGCTGTCCAGAAACAGAGTCCCGCAACTGAGTCCAACTTTTCTGCCAAAAAGTCCAACATGCTTGAGTCCAGCTCTCAGCAACAATGCCAGCATTTTGAGTGCAGTTCTACACAGCAACTGCCACTCCACCAATCCATGCACGAACTCCTTGCTGACACCATAGCTGTGACTCCACCATGCCATGCCAGCACTCCTTGCAGACACCATAGCTGACACTCCAGGGATCTCACTGAGCTGCCCGTGACTCTCCTTTAGTTCCATCCTTCACCCAGGCTTGCTTGCAAATGAATACTTTATCACCAACAGTGATTAACACACCTGATACTCTCTTATAGAGCTATCACACCTGTTACATAATTACGTGCACAAACTAAGGTAACCAAAGTGCAATGACCCTAATGGCCACCGGGAGGAAAACTACAAGTGAAATCACCAGTGCAATGACCCTAATGGCCACCGGGGGCAAAACCAGCTTTGGCACACAGCCAAGGGAAAAAAAAAGGTTACTTTGTGCATTTACTCTGTCAGATCCAACCTGGATCATGACAGTACCCTCCCCTTAATGAGGGGCCTCTGGACCCTCAAGACCACTCCTCATCAGGGCACCACCTACAGCGGAGATGCCTAGATCCAGAGTTCACCCCTGCAGCTACCTGCACCTCAGGTTTATGACAAATGCACCGCTGGTATTGGCAAAGTATGTTCTGGAGGCACCACTCATCTCCAAAGCGTCGACCTGGGGAACGAGTTATGTATGTGTATGTTTGGTATGAGCTGGTAAGACTCCGCAACACACTTCCACACGATGTTTTTTTGTTGGCCACCCATACATGCTCGTTCACACACAGGTCCGGACCTGAACGTTTATTGCCACACATTCGTTTGTCATCTCTCGGTGAACTCATTCTAGGCTCGACAACAGAGGCATCCCCCTTTGTCACCACACTCACACCCCTGCACTCCACCAAGGGGTACACCACCCCCTATACCACGAGGTCGATGCCTCCCAGGGTTGGCTAATGGCGAGGGTTGAGATTTGCCCCTACTTCCCCGCAGCACACCTGCTGCTCACACCGGTGAGGGAGGGGCCTGGGAAATGGAGGAAAAATACACTCCCAGGTCACCTTCCTCCGAACGACCAGAAGGGGCGGCTACTTCGGTGGTATGGAAGATTTGGCTTAAACCCCACGGACTATCACACCAGTCTGCTCACTACAGGGACGCACCCCTTCACCTAGGGGAACCCCAGACAGCACCATGGGGACCAACTCCACCCACCTGTCTGGGTACGTCCACCTGTAAGAGCAAGTCCCCCTCCCCAGCAGCGATTCTAGGGGCTTCATTGCCAGCCTCTATTTGATTTCCTGGTTGAGCCAAACGGGAGGCCCCAGACCCTGATAATTGCTGCTGAACTGCTTCACACCATGCAGCTCCTCAGTCTCCTCAGTGAGGCCCAGCAGCCAATACTCACAGGTCTAAACATGGCCTGAGGCTAACCAGAAAAAAAAGTAAGGTTGGTGATAATGTCACGTGCCCTGTCCTGAGTGACACGGCCAGCAGGCCGGTAACTGATACAACAGGACGCCGCACGTGTAATTGTCCTATATGATGCGGCCCGCAGGCTGGTAACTAATACAATAAGACAAAGGGAAAAGGGAAAACCTGGGTAACAATAACAAAGGTGGCCCTGCGATAGGGAAGAGGGACGTGGAGACCTCCTGCACTCCCCTGAGTCAGTGTCTATACATTCCTAACGTTCCGCACCGGGCGCCGATCAGGAACCTCAAAACCCTGACTCGCCCTGCACCTAAACCCTCACTAGGGAATTGGTCGGTGTGGAAACTAATCCCACCACTGCACTAAACCCACACAAGGAAAAGTGACAAAACAGGGGGAAACACCACTTAGCTTTGCTCTGTTGCTTACGCTCCCAGCAACAGAGCCCACCACCTGCGT
This sequence comes from Dendrobates tinctorius, assembly GCF_039654945.1. Taxonomy (NCBI): domain Eukaryota; kingdom Metazoa; phylum Chordata; class Amphibia; order Anura; family Dendrobatidae; genus Dendrobates; species Dendrobates tinctorius. Next base: position 7,747,750 of record NW_027361960.1, on the reverse strand, counting down.
GCATCTTTTCCTCCACCGTGTCTGACATCTGGGTGCACTGTCCAGAAACGGACCTTCTCAGCATCATAGTGCAGCCTTGGAGCAAACAGAGTCCACACCTGCATGCAGCTGTCCAGAAACAGAGTCCCGCAACTGAGTCCAACTTTTCTGCCAAAAAGTCCAGCATGCTTGAGTCCAGCTCTCAGCAACAACGCCAACATTTTGAGTGCAGTTCTACACAGCAACTGCCACTCCACCAATCCATGCACGAACTCCTTGCTGACACCATAGCTGTGACTCCACCACGCCATGCCAGCACTCCTTGCAGACACCATAGCTGACACTCCAGGAATCTCACTGAGCTGCCCGTGACTCTCCTTTAGCTCCATCCTTCATCCAGGCTTGCTTGCAAATGAATACTTTATCACCAACAGTGATTAACACACCAGATACTCTCTTACAGAGCTATCACACCTGTTACTTAATTACGTGCACAAACTAAGGTAACCAAAGTGCAATGACCCTAATGGCCACTGGGGGGAAAACTACAAGTGAAATCACCAGTGCAATGACCCTAATGGCCACCGGGGGCAAAACCACCTTTGGCACACAGCCAAGGGAAAAAAAAGGTTACTTTGTGCATTTACTCTGTCAGATCCAACCTGGATCATGACACCACCCTAGAAATCACATAAAATTATTATAGAGTCTTTTTTGGGATGAGTGGTGCACCATGCAATGGCTTATATTGTGGACCTATAACTTAATCCCCATTGTGACCATGATCTAGTGCTCTTATATATTATGCTGCAATGTATTTCACTGTATGGCTATTTCTTGCTAAGCATCTGGCTTTACCCATAAAACCTACTTATTCTATGATGCATAATCCACATTTGTGCTATCTTTCTTAAAGCTATACACACAAGTTGAATTTTCTTTTATTGAGCTATTTAATACTGTATATGCTGTTGCACTGTGATCCCCCATGGCCAATCGAATGATGATTATAAGCCACACGGCCCTTATTACCAGTTGTTAATTGCTTGGCTTGAAGGACTCTGATTAAACCCTGATTGTTATATTTTATAACTCCATGTTCGTTGCTATCTGGATCTGGTTGTAGGTACATTTTTCTTTTCCAGTTTACATGAGCACTCCAGCTCTTGTGCACCAGGTGGTACCTCTTCTCTCTGAGCTCTTTAGCTCGCTATAATACTGTACCATAGAAACTGGAAAGCAAACAAGCGCAATAGGGTCTTAACTGGAAACAAGGTAAAATTAATATGGGTGTGAACTTACCTGATGAAGTTGCACATTAGCAACATATTACACACATGAATCAGCTGCAGCAGGACACAGGTCAGCAGACGAAAGTGATATACTTGAAAAAAAGATGAACTGTCTAAATCTGCGCTGCTGAAGAATCCAGGATACAGATGGCTTCTTTACAAGTTTTATTCAAACCAAGTTTCAAAGTCATTCCAGACTTCTTCCTGAGGACACGAACCTTGTAAGATATATACGATTTGTGTCCTGAGGAAGAAGTCTGGATTCAGCTCGCTGACAGTTTCTTGCTAAACCAGATACTAATCCCTGTGTGGTTCCTGATTGACTTCATCCTGAGCTCACAGCCTTTAGACTAGCTTCTTCCCACCTGCTGCTTAACCTCAAGATCCTACTGCTGCTCCGTGTACCGACCTTTGGCTATATCCTGACTACGATTCCTGCTTATCTTCCCAACTACAACTTTGGCTATATCCTGACAACGCTACCTGCTGGTGCTGCCCCTACTGCTTGCAATATCACTACTCCGACTCAAGTTATTCCATAGCAGTATAATCTCATATACAAAATGGAGTCTGTTGCAGCCCAACTGAGGCAACAAAGGGCGGCGCTCTGTAGCTGAATATACCTCCGAATTCCACCGTTGGGTGGCAGACTTCACATAAAATTTAGATGCCCAGTAGAGTCAATTTCGATGAGGATTATCAGAGCTAATTAAGGATAAACTTGCAAGGGTTGAGACCCTTGATAATTTAGAGGACTTGATTCAACCATGCATCTGAATTTATCAGAGACTCATTGAACGAAGAAAGGAAAATCTGTGAGTATTTTAAATCACCCCTAACTACTCCATTACTCAATCAGCCTTAAAACACAAACAACAGGAAATGGAAAGTGTGCCTGAACATATGAAAATTGATGTAATCCATAAACCTCTCATTGCAGTAGAGAAGGAGAGTCAAAATACAGAAAATGTATGCCTCTTTTGTGGGGGCACTGAACATTTTGCCATCAACTGTCCTAATAAAAGGATCATAGCTTTTACAAATGCCAAAACTGAAAGGGATTTAAACCTTTTTGAATGCTCTAATCCGGTTATGCAGACCATCTAATCTGTAATGCAGGATAAAGGCAAAGAGCAATCACCATCGTCTCATACAGAATTGGGAGGCAAAAAATACAACGCTCTGCCTTAGATTCTGGAGCAGGAGGAAATTTTATGGTCTTAGAATTCACACTTGATCATAACTTAGCAAGTAGAACTAAATCCATGCCAAACAATATGGAAACTGTGGACAGATCACCTTTATCTTTTGGACCTGTTACGAGACAATTGAACTTGAAATTTATATTGAACCGAATCATCATGAGGATATTAGTTTCCATCTTATTTTCTCTCCAAAATTTCTAGTTATTCTAGGAATTCCCTGGTTTTCAATCCATAACTTGTTTATCAACTGGGCATTGAGGACCATTATCTTTCCCTCTGAGTACTGTAAGAACAATTGCCATGCTAATTTATCTGTTCTCAAACAAATTCAAGTATCCAAGATTTCTCATCAGAATTATGATAAACTACCACCTCAGTTCAGTGAGGTCTGAAATAAGAAGAAAGCCGATCAACTGCCTCCTCATCGCAGGCATGTCCAGTTAGTCCTGAAAAATCAAACTCGAAAAATGTGAATTTGAACAAACCGGGACTCCATTTCTGTGATATATCATCTCTCCAAAAGGTCTGAGCATGGATCTGAGTAAAATCCCAGCAGTAGTTGACTAACCTACCCCAATAAATCTAAAAGACGTCCAGCGCTTCATAGGATTTGCAAATTTCTACAGAAGATTCATTAAAAACTTTTCAAAAACTATTTTACGAATTACTTCACTCACAAAGAAAACCAAAGTGTTTTCCTGGTCCCCAGAGGCACAGGTGACTTTTGACAATTTAAAAACTCTTTTTTACTTCCGCACATTTACTGATCCATCCAAATCCTGAATTGCCTTTGTTGTCTAAGTAGACGCCTCAGACTTTGTGGTGGAAGCCATTTTATCACAGCGAGTTAGGGACAAGATGCATTTTCATCTATGTGCATTCCCTTCTCATACCATGTCATCTCCAGAAAAAGAATTATGACATGAAATAAAGAACTTTTAGCTATTAAAATTGCCTTCTCCTAATTTTTGGAAGGAGCGAATCATCCGGTGACTGTTCTTACTGACCACAAAAATTTAGAATTCATCCGTACAGCTAAGAGGTTGTCTGCAAGACAAGCACGTTGGGCCTCATTTTTCTCCAGGCTTAATTTTTTCATTTCTTATTAGCCTGGTTCAAGAAACAATAAGGCTTATGCTCTGTCCAGGATATTTACCGAACCTCAGGAGGGATCTAACATTGACTGTACCATTCTAACCCTAAATTTTTTTGGGGGGAATACTGGATACCAAAGAATTTTTAACAAAGATTATGGATGGATAACAAACTGACTTTTTTCTTAACCATCCTTCTAAAGACCATTGATCTTTTTTTAAGGAGAGGTTTTGGATGCAGAACTATCAAATATACGTCCCTGAAACTGCTCGACTTGAAGTCCTCAAATTTGTCCATGATTCTAAGCTTGTAGGACACCCTAGAGTCAGGAAAAGGCAAGCACTACTGCTTTGTTCTTTTTGGTAGCCTAATTGTAGGAAGGATGCGAGAAAATATGTTTCCTCCTGTTTCACAGGTGCGCGGACAAGACATCACCATCCTCACCTCTAGGACTCCTTCTAGTTCCATCCAGGCCTTAGGGATCATTCTCAATGGATTTTATTGTGGACCTACCTCCCTGTAAAGAAATGACTGCTATCTTTGTTGTGGTGGCACATTTATTCCAACTAAAGGGATTCCTACCACTGATCAAAACCGCAGAATTAGTGGTCAAAGAGATATTTAGGCTGCATGGAATTCCTGATAATGTAATTTCTGATAGAGGTGTTCAGTTTACATAAAAATTTTGGAAAAGCTTTTGTACAGCTTTAGGAGTTACTGTCAATTTGTCTACTGCCTTCCACCCACAATGCAATGGCCAGACTGAAAGAACTAACCAAACTCTCAAACAATTCCTGCGCTGTTTTAGTTCTTATCTACAGGATGAAAGGCTGGACTATTTAACCACAGCAGAATATGCTTATATTAACTCCAAGCACAATTCTACATCCCAAAGCCCATTTTTTTGCTAACTATGGCTTGCACCTGGTATTTATTTCTAATCTTCCTTAGAATACTTTGGTTCCTGCTGTTACTGACAGACTTACAAGGTAGCGGAAAGCTCAGGAAGAACTAATTGAGATGTTCCAAATTGCCCAAGAAGATTACAAAGAAACAGCAGATAAACATTGCAAAGCCCCTCCTACCCTTCAGGTGGGTAACAAAGTTTGGCTTTCTACAAAAATCTGAAAAGGAACATACAGTCTTCTAAAATGAATTTTTGACCCAATTTCAGAGGACCATTTCAAATTTCTGCACAAATTAACCCAGTTGCTTTCCATTTAAAACATCTGAAGAGCCTGAAAGTACATCCTAAATTCCATGTATCCTTGCTCAAACCATTCAGTGATATCCCGTTTCCATTAAGAACTCAGCCACCTCCTCCACCAAAAAAAAGTCTATGGTGAAGAAGAGTACATTGTGGATAAAATTCTGGACTCTAGAAGATTTAGAGAAAGACTGCAATATTTGGTGCAATGTAAGGGTTACGGACCAGAATATAATTCATGGAAGCCGGAGGGCAATGTCCATGCACCCAGGCTTACAACAGCCTTTCACCAGAGACATCCAGAAAAGCTAGCACCTGAGATGTAAAGAGGCCATCCTGGAAGGAGGGGAGTACTGTCAAGATTTGAACCCAGAAACTCTTGTGCATCCCTCTGAGCTGTTCAGCTCGTTGACAGTTTCTTGCTAAACCAGATACTAGTACCTGTGTGGTTCCTGATTGACTCCATTCTGAGTTCTTGATTGTTGCCACCTGAATTTCCTGATTGGCTCAACCCTGTGATCTCTTGATTAAACACCCTGCTTAATCCTGGCTCTGCACTTCCTTCCTTGTGAGATTATTGAGCCAACAGCCTTTAGTCAAGTTTCTTCTCACCTACTGATTAACCTCAACATCCTACTACTGCTCTGTGTACTGACCTCTGGCTATATCCTGACTATATTACTTGCTTATCCTCCCAACATGGATCAACATGTAAGGCTATGGGTTGAACTAGATGGACTTAAAGTCTCCCTTCAACCTTAGAAACGATGTTACTATGTTACTATACTGCTGCTCCATGTACCGACCTCTGTCTATGTCGTGACTACGCTTCCTGCTTATCCTCAAGATCCTATTGCCGATCTGTGTATAGACCCACTGGCTATATCCTGACTAAAATTCCTGCTTATCCTAAAAACTACACTGCTACCCAGTGTACCAACCTCTGGCTATATTCTGACGATGGTACCTGCTGGTGCTGCCCCTAGTGGTTGCAATATCACTACTCCAACTCATACCAGTCCATAACAGCTTGAGAGCCACAATGCTATAGTAGCTAGCACAGCTGTCTTAACCAATCAGGGATACTTTTCCCAAGCATGTTCATTGACTGATTTCTACCATTATATTTTTCTGTATTGTTTATATAGAGTTTTTACTCAAACCCACTTGGCCTTGAGCATATATAGTTATGGTGTATGCAATTATAATGTTTTATTACAAGTTTGCTATAAGAATTGCATTCACTGTTGAATATGTAAAGCTGTTCTGATTGGTTGCAGTGAATTTAAATAGGGCTGTGCATCACTGTATTAGATGGAAAAAGACCCAGACCTGTACTAGGGGTCGAAGCATTGCAGTATTTGTTATGTCATAATAAAGCAACTTGATCATTAATGGAAGCTGAAGCCACCTTCTTTTACTCGGATTTTGCTTGGGAAAGGGATCATCCCACATTTACTTTCTGTGCATCTACATGGTACTGAAACTTCATGCTGTCTCAACACCACTATTGTCACTTTTTGCTGTCAGACATTATTTTTGCTCAGTATTTTTTTATTCTTTTCTGTTTTGCTCTTGATAAAGAAACCGATTTGGCGCTTAAACGCGTTGTGAATAAAAAACCTTATTCTCATCAACGTTTCTGAAGAACGGATTTACTCCAGCAGCGCAGCCCACCTTACGTGTTCATCCAACTGGATCCATTAAAGTCATTAGTGCTTTCAGCACAAACATCCTAATCCCGTTTTTCAGGAATTCAGACATGAGCCATTGACGAGTTGAAGAAAAAAGGATATGAACATACCCTAATATAGTTTGGTACCCAGTATTTTTAGTACTATTTTTCATACTTCTTCACTATTTCATTGTGCCTGATACGCTGCTGTTTTTGACTTAATAATTATATTTCTAATTAGCAATATTTATCATGGAAGTGATAATTATGCAATTTTCAGATCAGCTACTGACAAAATAGGAGCTAATCAAAGTATTATAATAAATAAAGAATGTAAAGACTTACCTGTTTAGATTTTGTCTTGGCTATAGTGTCAGAAATAGGTTTCTTTTTTTCTTTTACTGCAGTTTTGGAAAACAGACTTTCAAGTTCATGGACATCTACGTTTGGCTCACTGACCACTTCCCAAATGAGAGGGCTGCTCAAATCTCTAAGATGAAACATAAAAAACTTTTTTGGTAAGACAATATTTCAAGTAAATTGCCCTAAAATCAAGCTCTACATCATATCCTGTAGTACAATTAGACAAAATCTGAGCCAGTTGCTGTCACAGATCAGAATTACAAATCCAAATCAGTTCAGAATGTGGCTGGTAATGGATTTGGATGTTTCAACATACTGTATATGTTTGTAGTGTAAGTCTTAAAAGGGATATCGACTATTAGGACAACCCCTTCTCGATTTGAATGTTTGTTGCCGATAAAATGCAAACAGTTATACTCACCTCTGGTGCCGACGCCATTCCAGGAGTGTCAGCACTCGAGTTCATGTGCCTCACGTGCAGTTGTTATGACGCGTGAGCCCTGCGACCAATCAATGCTGGTGTCACTGTCCCAGTCATTGCACAAACTGAACATCAAGAGAAAGCCAGGGAGCAGCCGCAGTCCTGGCTTCCTGTTGATGCACAATACATTAGAGGGCAGGGACAGTGACACCAGTGTTGATTGGCCGCAGGGCTCACATTTCATAACAATCACACTTGAGCCGTAGGAGCACGAGTGCCAACATCAATGGAACATCACCGTCATGGGAGGTGAGTAAAAGTGTTTTTATTTTGTCAGTGCCAAACATTCAGATCAAGAAGAGGTTGTCCTAGTAGTGGACAACCCTTTTAATAAACAGATGATTGTAAGCTACAAATAGGAAACATTAGAATTTCAGCTTTATTTTAAAAAGACAGAAATTAGCTAAACATTATGCATAGAAAAGAAAAAATAACATATAAAAGTGACGTTCAGTGTGCTGTATAAAACGGGAAAAAAATTAATTGAAACAATGCAAAGTGTATTTCATAATGTGTAAATACCGTAACTAAACAATTTGACCGACATTTATAAATGAGTGACAACTGTGGCCGTTGACTGGCTGTGGTAGAGGAAGAGAGGAAATTAGAATTGGCCTTATACAGCAGTACAACCAGTACAACTGTAACCACTTGTAAGTCAATAATGAATGGTCAACCTCTTTAAATAAAAAGTGTAATGACGGTGCCTCTGCATCCCCTTCCCCGGAAGAGATGCCGACGTTCTCACCCGGCATCTCCCTCTCCCCCTTCTAGTGTTCCTGCACTGTCCTCAGCGTCTCACTTTTTCCGCCTCCCTCCCCCAGCAGAGACGCCGAGTTACTCACCTCCGCAATCCTGCACCCTCTCCCTGGTCCTCCTGCAGCTGCTAGGGGTCTGTGCACTGCCTGCATATTCCTTGGCACCATGCTTAGGGTGCTAAGGGACTTGAGGGAACTACAAATAATCTATGGGGGACTGCAGTCCACACACCTGGAGAAACAGGCCAGAAGGAAGAAAAGAAGTGTGTATAATGGACGAGATCAACCCCAAAGTAAGCAGAAAAATATTGACCATGATATATTATCAATTTTATTTGTTAGCATACAAAAAACACACAAGTGACAGAAATACAATTAAAAACAATTAAAAAGGCCATACAAAAATAGCCATGAATGACACTCCAAAACATCAGGTTCTAAGGTAGGAACCAGATATGTGCCCCCTCCAATATGCCTGGGCAAAGACCAATGAAATAAATTTACATGAGAATATAAATACAAACATGAAAAAGACCTATGTAAACCATGTAATGGATATAATGCTAAACATGACAAAGTATTAGAAACACCAAGCGTTTATGATGTGTATACCAAAATAACCCTGATGGCAAGAAGATCACAAAGTGACCCTAAGGCCGGGGTCACACTAACCTGCGCAAAATACGGTCCGTAGATTACAGGCGTAATACGGATGAATGACCCCTAAATAGTGCTCCATAGGTCATCCGTAAGCAAGGTGCGGTCACGTATTTTGCGCATGTGAGCATCCGTATAGCATCTGTATGCAATCCGTATGGCGAGATTTTCTCGCTGCCTTGCAAAATGGACATTTAACGGTTTTGAGGCCTGCTAACAATTTAAATAATTAGCCTGCACCCTATTTATACACTCAGAAACAGGTGGCTGCCTCCATTCTGTCCATTTGTGAGCTTGCTTTCACGAGATGCGTTGGTGTTCTTTGTGCAACATGGCAGAGGGTCTGAGATTCAATACAACTGAGCAGGTTCTCTTCAACTGGCTTTTGTCACGGCGCTTTGGGCAACCATACCCAGTGATAGTGGATCCGCGGAGGAGGAGACGCATGTGGGTCCATCCACTTTTGAGGCAACGACTCACAAGAGGTCATTTTCACCGCCTCTATTCTTCTCTGCGGGAGCATCCAGAGAAATTTTACCAGTACTGTCGCATGAGCATTTCCACATTTGATCAACTCTTGGAGACAGTGCGCCCTGGGATAACCTTTCAGGACACAAGGATGCGCAAAGCTATATCTGCAGAGGAGCGACTTCTACTCACAATACGGTATGTACTACACAACCACATTCTCTATGTTCATAATGTGTGGGCTAAAGTATGCTTTTTTGCCTTCTTGGACTAAGTTTAATGCCCTCATCCTACTCCAAATATGTTTCAACTTACACACCAGATTGTTAGCTCTAATATGTACTACATATCACTTAGTCATTGTGCAACCAAATATGTGTGTGTTATTCTATCTCAATTCCTACCAAGTTTGGTCGGCATGTAACTGATGTTTTTGGACTTTATGCATTCTAAAATTATCAATTTCTGTTGTTCTACAGCTTCCTGTCCACTGGCCTGTCTTATGCCGCCCTCCACCATGAGTTTCTCATTGGAAGATCAACCATTTCAGGCATAGTGAGGTCTACATGTACAGAAATCTGGACAAGACTCCATCAAGTGGTCATGCCCGAGCCCAGGATGGAAGACTAGTTGAGGATATCAAGGGACTTTGAGGAGGACTGCCAGTTTCCAAATTGTATTGGGGCCCTGGATGGCAAACATATCCGGGTGCGTAAGCCGACGAACTCTGGCTCCCAATTCTTCAATTATAAACAATACTTTTCTGTTGTATTGTTGGCTCTGGTAGACCCTCAATACAAGTTTATAATTGTTGACATTGGGGCCTATGGAAGGACAGGAGACTCTAGAGTCTTCAATACTTCCATAATGGCTCGGCGGCTACGCACCAACCAGTTGGATCTACCACCACCACGCCAGCTACCAGGCTCCCCTGAAGAATCAGTCCCTTATGTCCTTGAGGCAGATGAGGCCTTTCAGTTATCGCGCAATGTCATGAGGCCATATCCCCGGCGCAACCTTGACCACAGGCGCAGAATTTTTAACTTGCGCCTATCATGTGCTAGGCGACTGGTGGAGTGTTCCTTTGGGATTCTTTGTGCCAAATGGCGGGTACTCCAGTCTGCCATTCAGTTGAGTGAACAAAATGAAGTTGTGAAAGCCTGTGTGGTTCTGCATAACTTCACCAGGATACATGATTGTTCCTCCTCTGATAGTGTTGTGCGCAGGCCGGACAATGTGCGCAGGGTGACACCACCTATGAACCCTCAACGTAGACCGCTCTCTGGCCTCAAAGTGTGTGATATTTTCACTAATTACTTTATATCACCTGAGGGGGCAACTTCTTGGCAAGAGCATGCTGTGTCTATGTTATAATTTGTTTCTTTAAGTGTGTCTAAATATATATTACTCAACCCCTTATGATTCTATGACTGTTTCATAGCATTGGTTAGTGTATGTTAGTATGTTGACAGGGTTTTTGAGAAATCACACAGAGACGTTAACTATAGTAGACAAATTTTTAGTTTTGCCTTTTTTTTTGTTTCTTAAAGGCAAACATAATATTGCCATATGAACATTTTGGCAATGGGCAAAATGGCCCTTTTTGCCTTCTTAAACTTTTTCGAAAAGTAACATTATATAACATAACCCAAAAAAACATTAGGCAATAACAACATTGCTGCATGAGAATATTTAAATACAAAGGAAAATAATAGGTGAGCTCCATCAACAAAGTTAATGCTAAAAGATAACACTCACATTTCTTCAGAATGTTTTCCAATCATAGAAATATTCCACCATGACAGGCAAGGCTACCTCACGGCTTTCAGACAGATATTACTTGTCTGTAGAACAGAGAATATTTCACCATGCTATACTGGAAAGGATGAAAAAACAAAACTCACTTGTTAAGACATAGAGAGAGCGTGATATTCTGAAGGCTGGTCGCCTTGAGTTGTTACTATAGATTGCTAGCAAAAAAGGTGACTACTTCACTAAGGCCAGCACGCCTTTCCTAGGCATTAGCAAGTAAGTAGTGTATTTTCATCCTTTGACTTTACAGTATAGCGCGTTTAAATATTCTCTATTGTACACACATGTAATATGTGTCTGAAAGGCGTGAGGTAGCCTTGCCTGTCTTGATGGATTCTTAATATGATTGGAAAACATTGTTAAAAAATTAGAATGTTAAATTTTGTAACAAAGTTTGGTGATGGAGTACACCTGTTTTTTCCTTTGTATTTGGAGCACCAGTGAAACCGCACTGGACATCTACGGCCATCAGACTTATAAATCCTCATAGGTTGGGGAAGGGGAACGTGGAAGAGCAGCCTGTGGGTGCTGCTGGACACTGTGGCCTACATCGCCCTGTGTGGGGCCATACTGTTGCCCATGATGTGGGAATTGTCCTGCCTCCTGGTACTGTTGGGGATACTGGCCAGACTAATGATGGGGAGGGGCATCTTGTTGGCTGTGGTAGGCACGTGGCTCATACCCACCAAGATAGCCAGATCGTCCCCAACCAGTTTGGGACCAGCCTCCAACACTGGGTGGGTACAAGTGGCCATATTGGTGGGGTTGGCTAGAGGCTGACATTTGTGGCTGCTGAATAGAAGGTTGGGTAGTGGGAGGAAGGGGGTGAGGTGTAGGCCTACGTATTAGAGGATGTTCGGACCCTGCTTGAGCAAGCATCTGTGTCGATGGTCTCATGCGCATTAGATTTCTGGGGAAAAGCTGCCACCTCTCCAGATAATCGAAAAGCTCATATGGGTATTGGGGGGGTGCTTGCATCAAGCAGGATCTGAAAACATCCCCTAATACGGAGCCTGACCTCATGGGTAAGGGCACGGAGATAAAGGGTGAGGCTACGTGAGTATGCCTCCTCCCCATCATCTGTAGTTACTCTTGATAAATAATTGAGCACCCGTGTCCACATTGGTCCTGCTCTCTTGAACAGTGACCTGGCGCCTTCTTCGTGATCGCCGGGATGTAACAGCAGCCTGTGGGGATCCCCTGATCTGGCCAGTTGGGCTGCTGCTCAAGTTGCACGGCTCTTCCAGGATGGGTGATGGGGCAGCAGCAGACCGTCCTGCTGGTGTTGTGTGTAGGCCAGCCATTGTGTTGTCCTGTGATGCCTCATCTTCAGCCATCCTTCTTGTAGGGGGAGAAGATGGGCCAGCCACCTCATCCCCTACAGGATCTATTATGGGCTCTGTCTCTGAGGCCGTTCATTGATCCGTAAGGTTGGATTGAGTTCTGTTATGAAATAGAACAGAGGCAAAAATACATCAATATTTTTGGCCCTGTAAAGTATTTGTGTAATGTGGTGTGAGGTATCTACTTACGGTCTCAGATCCAGAATTGGGGCGAGGAAGGAGAGTCGGTCATAATAGATGTATTTCCTTTTGACGTATCCAGCATCCCCACTCCTGGACCGCTGCTGGCGTTCCTGACGGTATTGGTCTCGGATGCTTCGCCAGCGTTTCATCACATCTTCCACTGCAATGTGACAGGAAATATTGTCAAATTCAAATATTTGATAGGTCACGTTTGCTACCAGTAGTCTAGGCATGGGGCCTTCTGGGGTGTGCTCTCTACCCATGGTGGCATATCTAATTGGGCAGATACACAGGGTCTCTTTAGCTAAACTTAATAATTGTTTTGTCTAGGAGGATGAGGAGCTTGTGGCCTAACCCCAAATTATGGCTGTGTGAATCCACGTGTCACATCCAAATCTAACGGCCTCATGAGGCAAAAGGTACATGCACAGGAAGGGGGGGGTGCTGATTCTATATTCCTTTTTTGTTGTGCGCTAAGGTAACTCATGTTTTGCCTTGTACTTACGAATTTTCTGCTGCTCCTCACGTGGTCGGTCACCAAAGTCATGGTACATCTGGCGACAGATGCGCCTCCATGACGCCTCCTTTCTTGCCCGGTTTGCATAATTGGCATCGCGTTGGTCCCAGATTTCGGGACGCTCCTGCACCAGGACAATGAGCATCTCCACATTTATGTAAGTGGACGCCATGCTGCTGCTGTACTCCGTGGAGGCGTACTTCCGGGATGTCTGGAGCGCTTTTTGAGCTCATTTGCATGTCTAGGCTTCCTGATGATGGATTGGCCCATTTCCTGTCACCAGCCAAAAGACCTGCATATTGCTCGCAGGTCACACGTCTGGTCCGTGTGTAATCCGTATTTTTTGCGCACCCATAGACTTGCATTGGCGTACTATGGCCGTAGTACGCTGACAATCGCAGCATGCTGCGATTGGCACGGAGCGTAGAATACGTATGAGAAATATACGCCTGGTGCGAGTGACCCCATAGAGAATCATTTGTCCGTGTCTAATGCGTGCTTTTAGCTCCTCTCACTCGGCCGTATTCCTCGCCAGTGTGACCCCGGCCTAAATGTAAAAAAAAACCCTATTATGAAGATAATAATAATATTAAATGATAAGGGTGTGGACCCAACACATGGTTTGCAATTCCCAAAATGATCTATCTAGGAAAACATAGAGGCATTTTACAGGGAAAAAAATGTTATGAAACATTTTTTCCTGTATAATGACTTGTATATAAGGCAAAATTTTAAAAAGATTTTCGGGGCCCCCTTGAGACTCCACCCAGGCTCCACCCCTCAAACTGTCCACAGTCTCACCACTCTCTCTTGGAAAACTACACTTCTCACCAATCACACATTAGCAGTTCCCATCATTCCCATCACCAGATCACAAATATAACTAGCAGCTTTTGTTTTGGCCAAAGGATTTCTTAATCTGCCACCACGACAAGGTAGACTCCTCTGGCAGGGCCCTACTCTACTCTAACCTATTAACCAGTTATTTAAAATATGCAATACAATTTAGGTATATTTTTATTTATTTTTCAGTTTTTAAAATGACCAATAATATCATATACAAGGGACAAATATCACCACTCCATGACCAGACACCAAATTACTACTACATACCACATACAAGGAACAAATACAGCCACACCATGGCCGGATCACATATTACCACTGCATAGTGACCGAATACTACAATACTGATCTTTAATAAAAAAAACACAATACTAGTATCACCATAAGTGCCATAATACACAGGAGATCTGTGCTTAGTATGCGGTGTCTGTGTACAGGTAATACAGTGATTACCGGTGACATTCTACACAGGAGCTCTGTATACAGTGTCATTGCACAGGTAATACAGTGATCACTGGTGACATTATACACGGGAACTCTGTACATAGTGTCAGTGTACAGGTAATACAGTAATCATTGGTGACATTATACACAGGAGCTCTGTATATAGTGTCAGTGTACAGGTTATACAGTGATCAGTGATCACTGGTGACATTGTACACAGGAGCTCTGTATATAGTGTCAGGGTACATGTAATACAGTAATCACTAGTGACATTGTACACAGGACCGCTGTATATAGTATACAGTGTATAGTGTCAGTGTACAGGTAACACACTGACTCACCAGTGATATCTCTAGGTCAAGTCCTTTATCTTCACTTTTCATTTTCATCCAGCACAGCCCGCCATCACTTCTTCCAGCCAGGGCTCGTCTCTGCAGAAAATAACAGTTATCTAGAGCACCGCTTGCAGAGCACATTACTTAATTTTTTACCAACTTCTACACTACACCAGATGAAAAAAAAGGCGACATAGTGTCATTCTGCAGTAACAGGACCTCTCCGCATTTAAAACAGTATCCTCAAATAATAAAATAAATGCATTACTGCATTAATAATATCCCTTAATTAGCCCCTATGGTAATAATATCCCCCATCCCGGCCCCCGTGTGACTCATTCCTGGCTCCAGCCATATGTTCTACCATCCTGGTCCCATATGTTCTCCCATCCTGCCCTTATGAGTATCCATTCTGCCCCATGTGATGTCCCATCCTGCCCATCTGCCTCCATCCTGCCCCATATGATCTCCCCACCCTGCTCCATCTGTCCCATGATCCTGCCCTATCTGTCCCATGATCCTGCCCCATCCTGCACCATCTGTCTCCATCCTGCCCCATGTTCCTGCTCCATCTGTTTCTATCCTGGCCCATGTTCCTGCCCCATCTGTCTCCATCCTACTCCATGTCTCCATCCTACCTCATGTTTCCATCTTGCCCCATGTCTCCATCCAGCACTATGTCTCCACCCTGCACCATGTCTCTATACTGCCCCATGTGTTTCCATCCTACCCATGTCTCCATCCTGCCCCATGTTACATGGTGCAAGATCATGGGGCAGGAAGGAGACAGGTGGGGCAGGATGGAGACACATGGTCCTTGTGCCACCATCCTGCCGTCGAAACATATTGCGGCTTGACGCTTTCAATAAAAAAAGCAAAAAACTTTCTCCTTACCTGGTCACGGTCCAGTGGCGATATTCCCTCCAGGCATTTCAACTACTGACTCTCTGGCAATTGACAATGACGTCATACGCCGGCAACTTGCACGCTGACGTCAGCTGCCAGCCTTCGATTGGCTGACGGCTTTTAACCAGGGCCAGACTGGGACACAAAAACAGCCCTGCCACACAAACCCCACCAGCCCACATACTATAACCCTCCCCACCCCGATCAGTGAATTTTGCTATACTTTGTCTTGCCCCTCAACAATCCTCTTAAAGGTGTTATTTGGAGAGCCACATGTGAATGGTGCGCATGATCGACCACAGCTCCATTTACGTGGTGCTCTTTAGAGCTCCAGTTCTCAGGATCATGGGGGTCCCAGCGGTTGGACCCCAGTAATTGGAAAGTTCTTGGGATAAGGGGATTACTTGGGATAATCCATTTAAATGGGTGTTCCAATTGTTTTCAATTTTCCCATAGGAATACAGAAAATAATAAACCAGTATTGACCCTTCCAAAGTCGAACGTTGCCGCTCCAACATAACGACAGGAGACGTGGCACTGTGTAGTGTATATATACAGGATAAGTGGTACTCTTACTTTTACAAACACTGATTAAAATACTGACCAAATACTGACCGTGTAAACGTGGGCTTAATACAGGTGCGCAGAATTTGGGTGGAATCACACTAGCATATGGCATCAGATGGGATATGCTAATGATATTCGGCTCTTGCTCTGCTGCGAGCAGGAGCCGAGTGTTAGTGCTCGGTGCTCCGATTCTATCGCAACAGAGAACCGCAGTACAGGTCCGTAGGAGACGGAGAGATTAATTTCTCCATCTCTTCAAAGGTCTGACTCGTGTATAGGACTGCAACAACTGCTGAGAAAAAAATGACTGCACGCGAAAGGCAAGTAAGAAGAAAATCATACACTTTTCTGGATGAAAATGGAACCGATATTTTCATACTTATTATTAGCCCATGTGACAATATTTCACTTCCATAGCAGAGAACTGTTCTGCTATGGATCCGAAACGTTGCCATATGGGCCAAAAAAGAGTCACTTTTTTCCACAATTAATTGGGGTGATATAGATGGTTGAGATGTTTCTACTTCTTCATTGGAGTCCAGCTGTGTTTAATTAAACTGATAGGACTTGATTTGTAAAGGCACACACCTGTCTATATAAGACCTCACAGTTCACAGTGCATGTCAGACTAAATGAGAATCATGAGGTCAAAGGAACTGGCCAAGGAGCTCAGAGACAGAATTGTGGCAAGGTACAGATCTGGCCATGGTTACAAAAGAATTTCTGCAGTACTCAAGGTTCCTAAGAGCACAGTGGCCTCCATAATCCTTAAATGGAAGAAGTTTGGGACCACCAGTCTTCCTAGACCTGACCATCCAGCCATACTGAGCAATCGTGGGAGAAGAGCCTTGGTGAGTGTCTTAAAGAAGAACCACAAGATCACTGTGGCTGAACCCCACAGATGCAGTAGGGAGATGGGAGAAAGTTCCACAAAGTCAACTATCACTGCAGCTCTCCACCAGTCGGGCCTTTATGACAGAATGGCCCAAAGGAAGCTTCTCCTCAGTGCAAGTCATATGAAACCCCGCATAGAGTTTGCTAAAAAAACATGTAGGGAAGGTGGACTGATGGACGGACCTGTCTGAAGTAGGATGGCAGAGGTGTAGCGGAGTGTAGGTGGACTGTTATAGTGAAAGATGGGAAACAGCTGGAGATAAGAAGAGTGTAATATTGTAGTTTGACCATTAGAGGGCAGTGGAGAGCTGTGAGGATAGGACTAAACATCAGCCATTGGCTAAAGAAACTGTCAAGTCATGGTGGGCGGGGTTACCAGAAGGGGAAGCATATAAAAGGTTGAGAGGTTCTGGAAAGTGGAGTCCGCGAGGGGAGCACTGGAGACAGGAAGATCTGCTGAGGGGAAAAGACAGGAAAGAAGCTCCGGAGGGGATTGGCAGTTGAGACAGTCACGGGGGGGTGGCCCAAACGACAGAAGCCGCAGAAGGAGACAGCCTGGGGGTACCAAAAGGACGACGTACTCAGACTGGTGAAGTGCTGTGGTGGATAGGCCTAGGGCAGCCACAGCGGAAAAAGCCACGAGGGACACCACGACTACAGAAAAGGAAAGTGATGGTACCCGGGCCTGTGTACGGAGAAGTGTGAAGCTGCTGTGGTGTATTGCTGAGGTCGTCAGGAGAACGGCCAATAAAAACGGACCTGTTGAACACAAATTCTGTCTCCGTCTCGTGTCTGTCTGTGGCAAGAAGCGGACCACCCCCCGGTTGGGGCCCCTACCTACATTTGGCGTAGTCGGCAGGATTATTGCCGCAAATACAACATCTTCAGCGACAAGCCTGCCTCAAAGTACCAAAGGACCCCAAGCTGTACGGGGTGAAGATTCTATTTCTCCCTGTGGATTACAAACCGGGACTGTGTTTAGGATTGTTGGCTGTGATCAGGTGGATCCGGAGCGGAGAAGTGTTTTGTCAAAATGGCTGTGGCATTTCAGCACCGAAAAGAAGCACAGGAGTTTGCAGCCACATTGGACAACCTGGGACTATGTCGCACCCGCCCCTGGGGGGAGCGGCCTACAGCAGGAGACAGCCGCCCTCCCATGCTGGACCCTGGAAGATGGGTGGAGAGGCCGATCAACGACCACCCAAGAATGGGAGTGGCCCAGGTGGAGAGACTGGGTGGAGCTGCTTGGCGCCATTGAGCTTCGGGAACTCGGACGAGATGTGACGCTGCAGCTGCCATGGCCTTGGACGCCTGGAATGGAAATGGCGTCAGGAGATCGAATCCTGTCGTGAGACCTGGCCCTGGGAGCCATTCTCAGTACCCCGGACCCTGCTGGAACAGCCGCTGGAGGAATCTGTACGAGTTCTCCCTGCGGAACCTTTGGGCCTGGAAGCCGGCCCTGCCGGACGGCGGGGTGAAGATCAATGGCTGCTGAAGGAGTTGCGGGAAAGCCTGCCAGGAGCCGCGGCGCCGCGGAAGGTGAGCGTTCCCCCAGCCCAGCCGGCGGCACCACAGGCAGATTCCGCTCCCACGCCCAGTGCACAAGACAGGCCCCCGAGCCCTGACACCAGTCCTCGGCCCCCCCGGCCGACCTCCCGCTCTCCAGCGCCCCAGCTCCTGATGATTTCACGGCTCCTGCAGGGCCGACCAAAACTCCCACCAGCGACCCCGAGCCGCCTCGTCCGGTGGCACCCCTTTCCACGTCGCCGGTGCGGAACAGACTTGCGGCCACCCCTGCCGCGCTCCATCTTCCGGCGGTGGCCTATCCACCGGGGCCTGCCGCCACTCCAGCCCCGGTCCAGAACGCCGCTGCGGTCGAGCTGCCAGCCTCCGCGGCCTACTCACTGGCATCCGCGGCCGCCGCTGCTCCATCCTCGGCTGCGGCCTGCTTGCCGGTACCTGCGGCCGCCTTAGTCCCGGCTGCGGACTACTTCGCGGCCGCCGCTGCATCATCCTCGGCCCTGGCTGCGGCCTATTTGGCGATGACCGTGGCCGCCTCTGCCCCGTCCGAGACTCTGGTTGCGGCCTGCTTCCCCGATGCCTGCGGCCGCCTCTACTCTGCTCCAGGCTCCGGTGGCGGCCTACTCACCGTGCCCTGCAGAGACGGTGCCAATCCCTGTGCAGGGGTGGCTGAGGCCTCCTCTGCCCCTGAGACTCTCCCATTGCTTAAAGATGCTGCAGCGGTGGAGCTCTCTTCAGCCCGTGCCAGGGCCTGGGTCCCAAGCAAAGATACGGCGCAGGACGCGCGCCGCGGAACTATCCTTTGCCCCTTTTTCTCCTTCGCATGCATCTCTCAGGAGGGAGATGTTCTCCTAGGTCCTGGGCAATAAGAACACTCAGGGCCCAGGACAGTCAAGACATCCCGAGGACTTCACGGTTGTGGAGTTCCCTTGCTGTCGGCGAAACATCGGCTGCCAGGAGGTGTCCCAGAATACCCATTAAAATGGACTACCGGGACTGCAGTGCGCTGTTGCGCAGCGTGGGGACTGTTCCGCGTCCCCTTGGGGTAAAAGTAGCCCCACTTTTGATGCAACCGGGATGTATGCGGGGAGGGGTGCTCTCTTCAAAGGAAGGGGGAGCACCAATGTTTACAATGTTTATATGTTGTTTAAAAAGGAAAAAATGTTATGCTTTACTGTAAAAAAAATGCTAGAAAAAAGAGTTTAAAAGTAGAAGCTTAAAAAACAGAGTATAGTTAAAAACTGTGTTTAGTAAATATAGCCAAGTTTGGAATGATGTTTGTATGCAAAATGAAAATGTTTAACAGGTCCCGGGTACTAAGTGTGACGAAGACGCCAACCATGACTATTCAAAATTGATGGGACAGAGGGACAGAAGAAATTGAACCAGACAGTGGTCCTTAAGTCATGTCCCCGGTACCACATACATCCCAGAAGAATAGGAGGACGTTGACGATGACCTGGTAGGTTAGGGTCTCAGTCATGGCAGTTCGAATGGAAAAGGGTGACAGAATGGGAGAAAAGTGAGAGGTACACACCCGTAGAGTAGTCCGGATGGACCTAACCCAACCTGAAGGAATTGTCATGGTGGCGTACACACTGGCGAGTAAGCATAAGCTACTCGGAGCATGATTGCTCCTGGTTGGGTTCTGCCCCCCGCGTATCGCGGGCCTCGTTCAACAACCGGTCCGACAAAAGAAGGTGGGGAAGCTTCACATCGGAAAAGAGGGGGACAAGATTGTCGAGGAAGACAATGGATAAAGGAAGGGAGAGTGTAGGGAAGGTGGACTGACGGACGGACCTGTCTGCAGTAGGAAGGCAGAGGTGTAGCATAGTGTAGGTGGACTTTTATAGTGAAAGAAGGGAAACAGCTGGAGATAAGAGGAAGAGTGTAATATTGTAGTTTGACCATTAGAGGGCAGTGGAGAGCTGTGAGGATAGGACTAAACATCAGCCATTGGCTAAAGAAACTGTCATGTCATGGTGGGCGGGGTTACCAGAACGGGAAGGATATAAAAGGTTGAGAGAAGGTTCTGGAAAGTGGAGTCAGCGAGGGGAGCACTGGAGACAGGAACATCTGCTGAGGGGAAAAGACAGGAAAGATGCTCAGGAGGGGACTGACAGTTGAGACGGTCACGGGGGGTGGCCCAAATGACAGAAGTTGCAGACGGAGACAGCCTGGGGGTACCAAAAGGATGACGTACTCGGACTGGTGAAGTGCTGTGGTAGATAGGCCTAGGGCAGCCACGGCGGAAAAAGCCACGAGGGATGCCACAACTACAGGAAAGGAAAGTGAAGGTACCCGGGCCTGTGTACGGAGAAGTGTGAAGCTGCTGTGGTGTATTCCTGAGGTCGTCAGGAGGACAGCCAATAAAAACGGACCTGTTGAACACAAATTCTGTCTCCGCCTCGTGTCTGTCTGCAACAAGAAGCGGACCACCCCCCGGTCGGGGCCCCTACCTACAAACATATGAAGGACTCCCAGACTATGAGAAATAAGATTCTCTAATCTGATGAGACAAAGGTAGAACTTTTTGGTGATAAGTCTAAGCGGTATGTGTGGAGAAATCCAGGCACTGCTCATCACCTGCCCAATCCCAACAGTGAAACATGGTGGTGGCAGCATCATGCTATGGGGGTGTTTTTCAGCTGCAGGGACAGGACGACTGATTGTAATTGAAAGAAACATGAATGCGGCCAAGTACAGAGATATCCTGGATGAAAACCTCTTCCAAAGTGCTTTGGACCTCAGACTTGGACGAAGGTTCATCTTCCAACAAGACAATGACCCTAAGCACACAACTAAAATAACAAAGTAGTGGCTTCTGAACAAGTCTGTGACCATTCTTAACTGGCCAATCCAGAGCCCTGACCTAAACCCAATTGAGCATCTCTGGAGAGACCTGAAAATGGCTGTCCACCAACGTTCACCATCCAACCTGACAGAACTGAGAGGATCTGCAAGAAAAAATGCCAGAGGATCCCCAAATCCAGGTATGAAAAACTTGTTGCATCACTCCCAAGAAGACTCATGGCTGTACTATCTCAAAAGGGTGCTTCCACACAATACTAAGGAAAGGGGCTAAATACTTATGACCATGTGATATTTCAGATTTTCTTTTTTAATAAATTAGCAAAAATTTCTACATTTCTGTTTTTTTCAGTCAAGATGGGGTGCAGAGTGTTCATTAATGAAAAAAAAAATAACTTTTTTGAATTTACCAAATGGCTGCAATGAAACAAAGAATGAAAAATTTAAAGGGGTTTGAATACTTTCCATACCCACTGTAAATATCTATGGTGTACATCCATATAATGGCCTAAAAGACAAGTGCTTCTCACTAAATTAGAATATCAGTTATAAAACAAATAACAACCGCACTACAGGCCTAAAGTACTGGACATACGATGTACAAGAAATCCAAGCCGATTACTGTTAAAGTGATTCTGAGGAATGTATCACTTACTCACTTCCCGGAAAGCATGTTGTACATCTTGGTGGTCTGGTGCTGGCGCAGTCTCCGTAGAGTGAGTGGTAAGTCTTGGGAGCGTCCTGCCATTCCTATGCCCCCCAGGTGCTAGCAGAGATACGAGCTGGCGGTGAGCTCCGTCCAGAAGCACCCTCGTGCAGTAGCGAGATCAGCGGGGGGGCGTGGTAGAGGTGAAACCACCAATCTTCAGCAACAGACTCGTGAATGGGCCAAAAAAGGAAGTGTTTAGAAGGACACAGATGAAGAGGGACTTTTCTTGGACATCGTAGGTCGACTACTTTAGGTCTGTAGCTCGGTAGTTATTTGTTTTATAGTATTTAGCACACATAGAGCCTGTCTAACCACAAGCAGCTTCAGCCTACACTAAGTCTGTGAGCACCAGTGTGTCCCTTATAATCTTCATCATCAAAAAGTTAATAACTTCAGTGAATCTCCTATATTATATAGAGTCATTACAAACAGAGTGATCTACCGTATTTTTCGCTTTATAAGACGCACTTTTGTTCCCCCAAATTTTGGGGGAAAGTAGGGGGTGCGTCTTATAATCCGAATATACGGGGGAGGGGGGTGTATATATATATATATACTGCAGGGTCCAGGGGAGGTGGGGGCAGCTTTGGAGCGGTGCTGTGAGCTGGTAAAAGCTGCCGGAGGGAGCCTTTGATCTCCTGCTCCCGCTCATATAATATGCACTGCCGCTGTCCATCACCATGGTGCTGAAACCGCACCACGGTGACTGGCTGGGGGAGAGGCGCATATTATAGCTGCCTGCGCCCTCCTTTGATTGCACATGATCCCCTGTGTTAGATATCGCCCCCATGCTGCTGCCCATAATAAAATAAAAAACTCTTTCCTTACCTCCTCCAGCGCTGATCTCCCAGTGTCTCTGCTGCCGCTGTCATCAGGCACGCAGAGGTGATATCACTCTGCTGTGCTGATCACATGACCGGCACTGAGAACCAGGAAGTGGAGGAGGAGCCCAACCACACTGAGGGAGACACGAGGAGGGACAGCGCTGAGAAGGTAAGGAAAGAGTTTATTTTACTAAAAGCAGCAGCATGGAGGCGATATCTAACACAGGGGGCCAGTGTGCCAGCCACAGGGGGCCGTGTGTCAGCCACAGGGGGCCAGTGTGTCAGCCACAGGGGGCCAGTGTGCCAGCCACAGGGGGCTGTGTGTCAGCCACAGGGGCCAGTGTGTCAGCCACAGGGGGCCGTGTGTCAGCCACAGGGGGCCGTGTGTCAGCCACAGGGGGCCGTGTGTCAGCCACAGGGGGCCGGTGTGCCAGCCACAGGGGGCCGTGTGTCAGCCACAGGGGGCCGTGTGTCAGCCACAGGGGGCCGTGTTTCAGCCACAGGGGGCCGTGTTTCAGCCACAGGGGGCCGTGTGCCAGCCACAGGGGGCCGTGTGCCAGCCACAGGGGGCCAGTGTGCCAGCCACAGGGGGCCGTGTGTCAGCCACAGGGGGCCAGTGTGTCAGCCACAGGGGGCCAGTGTGCCAGCCACAGGGGGCCGTGTGCCAGCCACAGGGGGCCGTGTGTCAGCCACAGGGGGCCATGTGTCAGCCACAGGGGGCCAGTGTGCCAGCCACAGGGGGCCAGTGTGCCAGCCACAGGGGGCCGTGTTTCAGCCACAGGGGGCCGTGTTTCAGCCACAGGGGGCCCATGTGCCAGCCACAGGGGGCCCGTGTGCCAGCACAAGGGGGCTATATTCAATATAAGATGGCCATATCCAGATTAAGGGGGCTAATTTTAGGATGGGGGGGCTATGAGGGACATATACCCTATATGATTTGTTAGACGGACACTGGCATTATAAGACGGACCCCATTTATTAAAAAATTCTCTATTCCTTCACCACATTTGGGGGTGCGTCTTATAATCAGGTGCGTCTTATAAAGCGAAAAATACGGTATTTCAAGTGTTTATTTCTGTTAATGTTGATGATTATGGCTTACAGCCAATGAAAACCCAAATGTCATTATCTCAGTAAATTAGAATGATTAACAAAACACCTGCAAAGGTTTCCTAAGCATTTAAAAAGGTTCCTTATTCTGTTGCAGTAGGCTCCACAATCATGGGGAAGACTACTGACTTGACAGACGTCCAGAAGGTAGTCATTGGCACACTCCACAAGGAGGGTAAACCACAAAAGGTCATTGTTAAAGAAGCTTGATGTTCACAGAGTGCTGTATCCAAGCATATTAATGGAAAGTTGAGTGGAAGGAAAAAGTGTGGAAGAAAAAGGTGCACAAGCTATCGGGATAACCGCAGCCTTGAAAGGATTGTTAAGAAAAGGCCATTCAAAGATTTGGGGGAGATTCACAAGACTGTTGCTGGTGTCATTGCTTCAAGAGGTACCATACACAGACGTATCAAGTACATGGGCGACAAGTGACGCATTCCTTGTGTCAAGCCACTCATGACCAATAGACAACACCAGAAGCGTCTTACCTGGGCCAAGGAGAAAAAGAACTGGACTGTTGCTCAGTGGTCCAAGGAGTTGTTTTCAGATGAAAGTAAATTTTGCATTTTATTTGGAAATCAAGGTCCCAGAGTCTGGAGGAAGAGAGGAGAGGCCACAATCAAAGCTGCTTGAGCTCTAGTGTAACGTTTCCACAATCAGTGATGGTTTGGAGAGCCATGTCATCTGCTGGTATAGGTCCACTGTGTTTTATCAAGACCAAAGTCAGAACAGCCATCACCAGGAAATTTTAGAGCACTTCATGCTTCCCTCTGCCGACAAGCTTTTTGGAGATGGAAATTTCATTCTCCAGCAGGACTTGGCACCGGTTTAAAAACAACAGTATCACTGAGCTTGATTGGCCAGCAAACTCACTTGTCAAGAGGAAGAAGAGAGACACCAGACCCAACAATGCAGACGTGCTAAAGGCTGCTACCAAAGCAAACTGTGCTTCCATAACACCTCAGCAGAGCCAAAGGCTGATCGCCTCCATTCCACACCGCATTGATGCAGTAATTGATGCAAAAGGAGCCCCGACCAAGTATTGAGTGCATTTACTGAACATACATTTCAGTAGGCCATCATTCTGGATTTTAAAATAATTTTTCAAGCTAGTGTTAATAAGTATTCTAATTTAGTGACATGACTTTTTTTTCATTAGCTGTAAACCATAATCAAAATTAACAGAAATAAACATTTGAAATAGATCACTCTGTAATGACTCTATATAATATATGAGTTTCACTTTTTGTATTGAAGTATTGAAATAAATAACTTTTTGATGATATTCTAATTTAGTGAGAAGCACCTGTATATATTATATTACAATGAAATGTATTTAATTAAGGTAAATACAGATGCCACAAGGTATAGGCTAATATGCTGTATGTGTGTTTAAAGTGCCCATTGGTAACTACAGTAAAAGACCAAATAAACAAGTTATTGCATAAGAAACAAAAATATAGAGAAATAAAAAAGTAAATCACTCTAAATAAAGTTATGGTAATTAAAATATAAAGCAAATTCCCCAAAATAAGCAAACTGTATGAAAATTCATTATTTAATTCAGACAGACTAATGTTTTAAGGCAAAATATCCATTGTGACTCATCTTTCAGCAGCATGTGATCAATATTCCCTTTCCATTGTTTTAAGGTGCATTTCTGAATGTCACAAAAACTGCAATACCAGAGGAAGGGAATCATGGCTAAATCATGTATGAGAAGATATTGGAGTGACCTAAATATTTTAGACAGAATAAATATTTTGCAGTACCCATTTCCTTAGATGCTGAGCAATCTTACACACATATGACAGAGTGCAAGGGCACATATATAACTAGTTCTTACACACATATGACAGAGTGCAAGGGCACATATATAACTAGTAATAATAAATAAAAAATCTATGAAAATGAACAAATGAAAGTCAGACATTGCATTTCAACCATGCTTCCACAGAATGTAAAAAAAATAAAACTCATGAAATAGGCCTGGATAGAAATGATGGTACCCTCAACTTAATATTTTGTTGCACAACCTTTTGAGGCAATCACTGCAATCAAACGATTCCTGTAGCTGTCAATGAGATGTCTGCACCTCTCGACAGGTATTTTGGCCCACTCCTTACGAGCAAACTGCTCCAGTTGTCTCGTGTTTGAAGGTTGCCTTTTCCAGATTGCATGTTTCTTCAGCTCTTTCCAATGATGCTCAATACGATTTAGGTCAGGGCTCATAGAAGGTCACTTCAGAATAGTCCAATGTTTTCCTCTTCTATTCTTGGGTGTTTTTAGCTGCGTGTTTTGGGTCATTATCCTGTTGCAAGACCCATGACCTGCGACTAAGACCAAGCTGTCACGGCCCCTGGCCCTGCCGTTTTGGCCCCCGGGCCCCCTGCCACGCTCCCCGTCAGGTCTCCCAGCGCGCGCAGCCATACTTACCGCGTCCGGCAGCCGCGCTCCTCCCAGCCCCAACGCCAGCTTCCTTCTCTGTGCGGCCGCAGCTGGTGACGTCACCGCGGGTCTCGCGCATGCGCCATAGGCCGCGGTCAGCTCTCCCCATCTGACCCGGCCTCCGGCGGCGCCCTGCCCTGATGGCGCCGCCGGGCCAATGGGAGCACAGCGGCTGCTATATCAGGTCGTCCTCCCTTAATGGAGGCGCCTGACCGCTGTTGTTCATTCAGCACCTTTGGGTCCGCACGCTCGCCTGTCATCAGGCTCCTTATGCTAATCTGTCTTGTCCGTTCCAGTTCCAGTCCTGTGTCCGTTCCAGTTCCAGTCCTGTGTCCGTTCCAGTTCCAGTGCTGCGTCCGTTCCTGTTCCAGTCCTGTGTCCGTTCCTGTTCCAGTCCTGTGTCCGTTCCTGTTCCAGTCCTGTGTCCGTTCCTGTTCTAGTCCTGTGTCCGCACCTGTTCCAGTCCTGTGTCCATTCCTGTTCCAGCCCTGTGTCCGCACCTGCTCCAGTCCTGTGGTCATACCGGTTCCAGTCCTAAGTCCACACCTGCTCCAGTTCCGGGATCGTACCTGTCCTAGTCCTGGGTCTGTACCAGCTCCAGTCCTGAGTCTGTACCTGTTCCGGCCCAGTCTCCGTACCTGCTCCAGCACTGCCTACCCGACTCCGTACCTGCTGTCCATCACAAGCCGCACCAACCCGGGTTCCAGCTCGCGGTCCAGCTCCAGTCCAGTCTACCGGATCTATTCCGAGCCGCCCCTCTTGGTTCCGGCTACCGTGGCATTCGAACCCCCGGACCTGCGCCTAACGGTCCCTGTATAGGGGTCGGCCACACCTGGTCGCTCGTTCGGGGTCCCTCGGTGCCACGGTCCAGAGGGTCCACTCCGGAGAACTTCGCTCTGCCTAGTACGGTGTCCCGAGTAACAGTGAGTAACAGTGCGATCAGGCCATGGATCCCGCCGGAATTTCTGCTCCCGGTCAAAAGGAGTTGCTCTTTTTACGGGAGAACCAGGGGCGCATCATGTCGGTCATGAAGTCCATGGAGTCCCGTCTGTCTGCCCTTCAGGCAGCCGATCCTGGGAATGCCGCTCAGCTGGCTAGTCTCCAGCAGGAGTTGAGCCAGCAGCGGGACGCTCAGTCACATATTTTGTCCTATATGGCCTCGGTAGACAGTCGCCTGGGAGATCTCCAGTCCGCCGCCGCAGCCTCAGCCGCCCTCCCTAATCCCGCTCCGTTTCCCTCTCCTCGCTTGGCTAAACCACCCCGGTACAGTGGGGACCCCAAACAGTGTAGGGGATTCCTAAACCAGTGTGGCTTGCATTTCGAGCTCCAGCCTCACCAGTATCCCTCTGATAGAGCCAAGGTGGCCTTTATCATGTCCCATCTGGAGGGAGAGGCCTTGTCCTGGCTATATCCGCTTTGGGAGAGGGACGATCCCATAGTCTCTAGTATTCCGGTTTTTCTGGACACCTTTCGTAAGGTGTTCGATGAGCCTGGACGAACAGCCTCGCTTACGGAATCACTCTTCAACCTCCACCAGGGTTCCCTTACTGTCGGTCAGTACGCCATTCGGTTCCGCACCATGTCCTCAGAGTTAGGATGGAATAACGCGGCATTGGTCGGGGCCTTTTGGCGGGGGTTGTCGGGCAGAATTAAGGATGAGTTAGCGGGGCGGGATACTCCTACCACCCTCGAGGACCTCATCTCCCTGGCCACTCGAATTGACCTCCGGTTTCAGGAGCGCGCCCGGGAATCAGCGAGGGACAGGAGACCCATTCGGCCTGCTCCGACCACTAGTCGGCCCTTTAGCCCACGCTCGCCCGGTCCTGTACATACTCCGCCTCCCGAGCCTATGCAGGTAGATCAGGTCCGGATAACTGAGAGACGTCAGAGGGAGAGACGGGAGCAGGGTCTCTGTCTATATTGCGGAAACGCTTCCCACTTCATCCGCTCTTGTCCTGTGAGACCGGGAAACTCCTCCACCTAGGCCAGGTAAGAGAGGTCGTCCTAGGTGATTATGAAGCCTCTCAGCCCCTTACACTTTCTGTTCTTTTACTTTCAGGGGAGAGGCGTGGGTCTGAGGTGGCCTATGTGGATTCGGGCTCAGCAGGCAACTTCATCCGGCGTGAAGTGGTGGATAAGTATCGCATTCCCGTGGTCACTCTGAAGAACCTCCGGCTGCTCGCTTCCATTGACGGCAGACCGCTACAGGAATCCATCACCGCGGTCACGGAGGAAGTTGTCTTACAAGTCGGCGCTCTCCACCGAGAAAAAGTGGCCTTCTACGTGTTGCCCGACCTGTCTCATGCCATCCTTCTTGGCCTCCCGTGGCTACGGACACACCAGCCGGTACTCAACTGGTCGACCGGGGAGGTCTTACGCTGGGGAGATCCTTGTCATGGTTGCTGTCTGAACCTCATTCATCCGGTCGTTCCCACCCGCCCACCTCAGGAGCTCTCGGGACTCCCCTCAGCCTATTGGGCTTATGCCGACGTGTTCGACAAGAAGGAGTCGGAGGTTCTCCCGCCACATCGGTCCTTCGATTGCCCGATCGAGTTAATCCCTGGTTCTACTCCTCCTAGGGGCAGGATATATCCCCTGTCTCCTGCGGAATCCGCAGCCATGTCTGAATACGTCGCGGAGAACCTCGCCAAGGGATTCATTCGGAAGTCTTCGTCTCCTGCGGGCGCCGGGTTCTTCTTTGTCAAAAAGAAGAACGGTTCTCTGCGCCCTTGTATCGACTATAGAGGATTGAACAGCATTACTATCAAGAACCGGTACCTGCTCCCTCTTATCCCGGAGTTGTTTGACCGTCTCAGAGGGGCCCGCATCTTCTCCAAATTGGACCTCAGGGGGGCGTACAACCTCATCTGCATCCATGCCGGCGATGAATGGAAGACCGCCTTTAACACCCGTGACGGCCATTACGAGTACTTGGTGATGCCCTTCGGTCTGTGCAATGCCCCGGCGGTGTTCCAGGAGTTCGTCAATGAAATCTTTCGGGACCTCCTGTACTCCTGTGTCGTAGTATACCTGGATGACATCCTGGTCTTCTCCCCAGATCTTCCGTCTCACAGGAGGACCGTCCGCCTTGTTCTTCAGCGTCTTCGGCAGAATCATTTATATGCCAAAATGGAGAAATGCCTGTTCGAGCAGACCTCACTACCTTTTCTGGGTTACATCGTCTCTGATGCCGGACTGCAGATGGATCCTGAAAAACTCTCCGCCATTCTCAAGTGGCCTCGTCCAGTTGGCTTAAGAGCCATCCAACGTTTTTTGGGTTTCGCCAACTACTATCGGCAATTCATTCTGCATTTTTCCTCACTCTCCAAGCCGATCTCTGCCCTTACCCGTAAGGGGACCCCTACTAATTCTTGGACACCCGAAGCCGAAGAGGCCTTCCAGTCGCTAAAACAAGCGTTTTCCACGGCTCCCGTTTTGATCCGTCCAGAGAGCGACCAACCTTTTGTGCTGGAAGTGGACGCGTCCTCGACTGGCGCCGGGGCTGTCTTATCCCAGAGAACTGATTCGGGCCGCCTATGTCCCTGTGGTTTCTTCTCCAGAGCCTTCTCCCCAGCTGAGTGTAATTACTCGATTGGCGACCGCGAGTTATTGGCCATCAAACTGGCATTGGAGGAGTGGCGCCACCTTCTGGAAGGAGCTGTCCACCCATTTGTTGTTTATTCTGACCACAAGAATCTAGCCTACCTCCAGTCCGCCCAGAGACTCAATCCTCGACAGGCTAGATGGTCCCTGTTTTTTGCTCGATTTGATTTCGAGCTGCACTTTCGCCCCGGAGACAGGAACACTAAAGCCGATGCCCTATCCAGGGTATTTCAGCCGTGTGAATCTGGGGAGGAACCTTCCCATGTTATCGAGCACTCGAAGATAATCACAGTGGCTCCGCTGACGCTGCTGTCTCCACCCCCGGGCAAAACTCTTGTGCCAGAGAACGTCAGGAGGAGAGTTCTTCTATGGGGTCATTCCTCCAAGGTGGCTGGCCATGCCGGAATCAGGAAAACCCTGGCCCTCATAACACGGTATTACTGGTGGTCCACTCTTCGTCAGGATGTGGCGGACTTCGTCGCCTCCTGTTCTTCTTGTGCAAGGAATAAGACACCTCGTCGTTCTCCTTTTGGCCTGCTGCTTCCGTTACCGATACCGAAGTCTCCTTGGGAAAGTATCGCCATGGATTTTATCACGGATCTGCCCCGCTCGTCTGGCTGTACGGTGATCCTTGTGGTCGTGGACCGCTTTTCTAAGATGGCGCATTTCCTTCCGTTAAGTGGCCTTCCTTCCGCACCTGCTTTAGCCAAGATCTTCGTTCATCAGATTTTTAGGTTACATGGCCTTCCTCAACGAATTGTGTCAGATCGTGGAGTACAGTTTACGGCTAAATTTTGGAGGGCGCTTTGCAAGCTTCTGGACATATCCTTGGATTTTTCATCTGCCTATCATCCGCAGACCAATGGGCAAGTGGAACGAACTAACCAGACGCTGACTAGATACCTTCCGCATTTCTCCAACGCCCATCAAGATGACTGGGTTGAGTTGCTTCCATGGGCGGAGCTCGCCTATAATAATCATGCTGGCGAATCCTCTACCAAATCACCTTTTTTCGTAGTATTTGGAAAACATCCTAACATACCTCTTCCTGTCACCCCAGCCTCCGAGGTACCGGCAGCCAATTCCCAGTTCCAGGAATTCTCTGAGATCTGGTCCGAGACCAACGCAGCCCTCAAGAGAGCCAGCGAGCGAATGAAGAAACACGCAGACAAGAGAAGGCTGGACCCCCCACCGTTTCACATTGGGGATAAGGTCTGGCTATCGTCCAAGTACATCCAACTGAAACTACCCTCTTACAAGCTGGGCCCCCGGTACATTGGTCCTTTTGAGATCCTGGAACGAGTCAATGAAGTCGCCTACAAGTTGAGGTTGCCTGCTTCGCTCCGTATCCCGAACACCTTCCACGTCTCTCTCCTGAAACCTGTGGTCCTAAATCGGTTTCATCCGGCTCCTGCTCCAGCTCCTCTCCCGGTGGGTTCGGATGACACCTTCGAGGTAAGGGATATTCTTGCCATGAGGAGAGTTAGAGGGAGAACCTTTTTTCTTGTTGACTGGGAGGGTTTTGGTCCTGAGGAGAGATCCTGGGAACCCCGGGAGAACATCAACGCTCCCCGCATTCTCAGGAGATTTTTTGCCAACCGCAGTAGGGGGCGGCGTGAGGGGGAGGGTACTGTCACGGCCCCTGGCCCTGCCGTTTCGGCCCCCGGGCCCCCTGCCACGCTCCCCGTCAGGTCTCCCAGCGCGCGCAGCCATACTTACCGCGTCTGGCAGCCGCGCTCCTCCCAGCCCCGACGCCGGCTTCCTTCTCTGTGCGGCCGCAGCTGGTGACGTCACCGCGGGTCTCGCGCATGCGCCGTAGGCCGCGGTCAGCTCTCCCCATCTGACCCGGCCTCCGGTGGCGCCCTGCCCTGATGGCGCCGTCGGGCCAATGGGAGCACAGCGGCTGCTATATCAGGTCGTCCTCCCTTAATGGAGGCGCCTGACCGCTGTTGTTCATTCAGCACCTTTGGGTCCGCACGCTCGCCGGTCATCAGGCTCCTTGTGCTAATCTGTCTTGTCCATTCCAGTTCCAGTCCTGTGTCCGTTCCAGTTCCAGTCCTGTGTCCGTTCCAGTTCCAGTCCTGCGTCCGTTCCTGTTCCAGTCCTGCGTCCGTTCCTGTTCCAGTCCTGTGTCCGTTCCTGTTCCAGTCCTGTGTCCGTTCCTGTTCTAGTCCTGTGTCCGCACCTGTTCCAGTCCTGTGTCCGTTCCTGTTCCAGCCCTGTGTCCGCACCTGCTCCAGTCCTGTGGTCGTACCGGTTCCAGTCCTAAGTCCACACCTGCTCCAGTTCCGGGATCGTACCTGTCCTAGTCCTGGGTCCGTACCAGCTCCAGTCCTGGGTCTGTACCTGTTCCGGCCCAGTCTCCGTACCTGCTCCAGCACTGCCTACCCGACTCCGTACCTGCTGTCCATCACAAGCCGCACCAACCCGGGTTCCAGCTCGCGGTCCAGCTCCAGTCCAGTCTACCGGATCTATTCCGAGCCGCCCCTCTTGGTTCCGGCTTCCGTGGCATTCGAACCCCCGGACCTGCGCCTAACGGTCCCTGTATAGGGGTCGGCCACACCTGGTCGCTCGTTCGGGGTCCCTCGGTGCCACGGTCCAGAGGGTCCACTCCGGAGAATTTCGCTCTGCCTAGTACGGTGTCCCGAGTAACAGTGAGTAACACAAGCTTTCTGACACTGGGCAGCACATTTCTCTCTAGAATCCCTTGATCAGTCTTGAGATTTCATTGTACCCTGCACAGATTCTAGACACTTTGTGCCAGATATACAAACACAACCTTCAGAAATAAAGCTGGAGGAAAATCACCCTTAGACATACATCTTAGTGCAGTGCATTGTTTTGGCCTTTTTTTGCCTTTCATTTGGCAGAGGATATTATCCTTATGTGCACGTAAGCACTTTATTTCAGATACATACTTATTTGCACTGCGCATTTGGTTGCTTTTTCATTTGGTTTATGGTATCTCATTAATGATATTCATGTGCACGCAAGCACTTTATTGTAGGAGATATATCCTTTACCTAGAATTCATTTAAGGCTCTACAGCATTTTGGATTAACCCATATATGTTACAATCTGTGGTTCAGGTGCCAGATATCTGTTCTAATAATTTTTTCATCATGTGGGATTCATTTTTTCACTGTTTAAATGATTTTTTTGCACTATGCACTTTAATATGTGGACAATATGTGTATTCAATCATCATTTCATGAATCGCTAATTTTTTCATTTTATATATTTTTTTTGATTTTCTGGTCTGAACTACAGGTGTGCTTCTTTGCTAGTACTCATTTCCATGATTCATTCTGGTGTTTGCTCTCTTTTGAGTTCCGCAAGCTTGATTAGCATTTGCACTTAATATGCTATTTTTTAAACTATATTTCATCAATAAAGATTTTTTATCTTCATAATTTTCTTGGCTATGCAACGTGTTTTCCTCCAGCTTTGTTTCTGGAGGTTGTGTTTGTATATTTCATGAATAAACGTTCTTTTTTGTCTATCATATGTGTATTTTGGAGTGTGCTAATTCACTCTGTGCCAGATGCAGCAAAGCAGCCGCAGAAAATAACAGAGCCTCCTTCATGTTTCACAGTAGGGACATTCTCCCAGAAGCTTTGTTGCTTGTCAACATGTAGTTTGGCAAATTCTAATCTGGCTATTTTATGATTTTTTGTCAATGGTGTCCTCCTTGTTGGTCTCCCATTAAGTCCACTTTGGCTCATACAACGATGGATGGTGCGATCTGACACTGATGTTTCTTGAGCTTGAAGCTCACCTTTAATCTGTTTAGAAGTTTTTCTGGGCTCTTTAGTTACTATTCATATTATCCGTCTCTTTGATTTGTCATCAATTTTCCTCCTGTGGCCACGTGCAGGGAGGTTGGCTACAGTCCCATGGAGCTTACATTTCTGAATAATATGTGCAACTGTAGTCACAGGAACATCAGGCTGCTAGGAGATGGTCTTATAACTTTATCTTTAGCATGTTTGTCTATAATTTTTTTTTAATCTCCTGAGACAACTCTTTCCTTCACTTCCTCTGGTCCATGTTGAGTGTGATACACACCATGTCACTAAACAGCACAGTGAGTATCTGTAGCCCTCTATAGAGGCCAACTCGATGATTCTAAGATTGTAGACACCTGTGATGCTAATCATTGGACACACCTTGATTTAACATGTCCTTTTTGTCACATTATTTTCAGGGGTACATTCATTTCTGTCCAGGCCTATTTCATGAGTTTTATTTTTTTTTAAATTCTGTAGAAGCAAGGTTTAAAAGCAATGTCTGACTGTCATATCTTCATTTTCATAGATTTTTTATTTATTATTACTGTTGTCAGTTTCAAGTTATTTCTGTGACCAATGTAGGTTTTTCTGTCATTAAAAGAGGGGTACCAACAATTTTGATCATGTGTGTAGACTACTCCAGATCTAGTATAGTTAACAAACTACCAGATGAAATAATTTCTAGATTCATTGGGATTTTGAAATTGCTTAATAGTTGGCATGTATCTACATGTTTTACAGCGGGGTCCCCAACCTGTATTTTGAGAGCCACATGTGGCTCGCTGGAGAGTAATGTGTGTTTTGTGGCTGTCTAACTGCTTGGTGCAGTGCATTAGCACCAGGTGGCTTAAACAGCTATTAAGAGTAGATCTCTAGATGGTGACTTTTGTGTGTAGCCCTGCACAGAAGAGCAGATCTGAATAGGGGTTAGATAGGAAACCATGGAGCTTGGCATACTGCCTTGGTGTGATAACAGTGGCAAAATTTTAGCTGTCATTAATACGGTAATATGGGACTCTGAGTGTCACTACTATGAGGGTGGCGAGAGATGGATGTGGCTCGCGATTCTCTCTCAGAGCTGGAAGAGGCTCACGACCCTCTCTCAGAGCTGATGTGGCTTGCGACCCTCTCTCAGAGCTGGATGTGGCTCGTGACCCTGTCTCACAGCTGGATGTGGCTCGCAACCGTCTCTCAGAGCTGGATGTGGCTCGTGACACTCTCAGAGCTGGATGTGGCTCACGACCCTCTCTAAGAGCTGGATGTAGCTCACGACCCTCTCTCAGAGCTGGATGTGGCTCACGTCCCTCCCTCAGAGCTGGATGTTTCTTGCAACCCTCTCTCAGAGCTGGATATAGCTCACGACCCTCTCTCAGAGCTGGATATAACTCACGACCCTCTCTCAGAGCTCTCAGAGCTTGATGTGGCTCGCGTCCCTCCCTCAGAGCTGGATGTTGCTTGCAACCCTCTCTCAGAGCTGGATATAGCTCACGACCCTCTCAGAGCTGGATATAGCTCACGACCCTCTCTCAGAGGTGGATGTGGCTCGTGACCCTCTCTCAGAGCTGGATGTGGCTCACGACCTTCACTCAGAGCTACATGTGGCTCACGACACTCTTTCATAGCTGAATTTGGCTCTCAAGTTAAGAAAGGTTGTGGACCTCTGCTTTGCAGAGTCCACATTTATGAGATTTTACTGCTCTATTTTGGAGCCAGCATATATTTGACACTGTCGCTTGTTCATAGCGACTGGGTACTAAAAGAGTGTTTAGATTAGGATCTCTGTGGTAGATTCTCTTTGGATATTATGCAGTTTTATACTTCAGATCTTCATCTTTTCACAGAACATGCCAGCATTTAACTAGGGCTCTCTGGCTCATTCATCAAATATATCTAATATGATTCTAATCTTTCTTTTCCCCATTATAGGTCTCATGTAGTAACTCATTTTTTTGTATATGAACAGCTCGATGGTAAGAACATTTAACTGGCTTACAAGGGTAACCCCTCTAACAAAATTGTTTATATAGGTCACAATTTTCTTTTAAGAAAAAATCCTCTATCGAACAATTACTTTGCGCGCTCTGATGAATCAATAAAACATATAGGGGAGACGTACCTTGCGTTCATGATATATTTTATGCACCCATAGCTTGCCTTATCAATCATGAATTAATGGTACCGGGGGGTTCTATCTCTCTGTTTACTAAATCAAGCAATCTTTATCCTTCTCAAATATTTATTTACTAATAATCAATGTTGAAAAAAAAATATAACCTATTACCACATGTAGAATTAGCGTATGTATTGCTTTTTAGTGAATCTGAATGAAGGTTAAGTTTTGATGACCTGTTAGTGAGGGGTCTATACCACTAATGGTATAGATTTATGCATGTTGTATATTCATTCCTGGTATATATTTAGAAACAAAAAACAAGAAACAAATATCCTAAAAGAAAAAAAGTAAAAAATAAATGGCAAAAATTTCATGAAGGTTTACGAAATACCCTTATTATTATTACTACCTTCATGCAATTTTTGCAATCTATTTTTTACTTTTTTATTTTAGGATATTTGTTTTTTGTTTTTGGTTTTCTCTGTGTAAAGGTCATGTGTTTATATGCATTCACATTTTGCATACACATTAATTTACTTTTTCAGCTCAGACCTAGTTTCTCATTTAGTTCAATGTGCATTCTGTGCATATAAGGGTGTGACCGCCCTGTTTCTGAGTTGGAAAATCCATCCTGTCTGGCCTATACTATTACTGGTGGTTCAGTCCCTCTGTCCTTGTTCACATTTACGTCACTTGACAAGTGGAAAGATTTTAAATACAAGAGTTAGGACTGTCCCGCAAGGGTTGCCTTGACGTGGCGGGATGGCTTCTACATTGTTTGATCAAAACTATGTTTACTAAATACCCTTATTATTATTATTACTACCTTCATGCAATTTTTGCAATTTATTTTTTACTTTTTATTTTATGATATTTGTTTTTTGTTTTCTCTGTGTAAAGGTCATGTGTTTATATGCATTTACATTTTGCATACACATTAATTTACCTTTTCAGCTCAGACCTAGTTTCAGGTATATATTTAGTGTGCAATTCATTCACTGTTGATATATACAGGTGCATCTCACAAAATTAGAATATCAACAAAAAGTTAATTTATTACAGTTCTTCAATACAAAAAGTGAAACTCATATATTAATACTACTCATATACCACAATAAGTGATGGTTTGGGGAACCATGTCATCTGCTTGTGTAGGTCCACTGTGTTTTATGAAGACCAAAGTCAGCTCAGCCGTCTACCAGGAAATTTTAGAGCACTTCATGCTTCTCTCTGCCAACAAGCTTATTGGAGATGGACATTTCATTCTCCAGTAGGACTTGGCACCTGTCCACACTGCCAAAAGTACCAATACCTGGATTAAAAACAACAGAATCAGTGGGCTTGATTGGCCTGCAAACTCACCTGACCTTAACCACATACAGAATCTATGGGGTATTGTCATGAGGAAGATGAGAGACACCAGACCCAACAATGCAGAGGAGCTGAAGGCTGCTATCAAAGCAACCAGTGCTTCCATAACACCTCAGCAGTGCCACAGGCTGATCGCCTGCATGCCACGCCGCATTGATGGAGTAACTGATGCAAAAGGAGCCCCGACCAAGTATTGAGTGCATTTACTGAACATACATTTCAGTAGGCCAACATTTCAGATTTTAAAATCATTTTTTCAAGCTGGAGTTATAAAGTATTCCAATTTACTGAGATAATGACTTTTGGGTTTTCATTGGCTGTAAGCCATAGTCATCAACATTAACAGAAATAAACACTTGAAATAGATCACTCTGTTTGTAATGGCTCTAATATAGGAGTTTCACTTTTTGTATTGAAGAACTGTAATAAATTAACTTTTTGATGATATTCTAATTTTGTGAGATGCACCTGTATGTATTAGTGATGAGCAAGCGTGCTCAGGTATTCTGCTATCCAAGCATGCCCAGGTGTTATCCGAGTATTATGTTCTAGTCCCCAAGGCTGCATGATTTGTGGCTGTTAGACAACTGCAACACATGCAGGGATTTCCTGTACAAAACCCATAGGGGTTTTGAAATTAAGCTAAGCATGAAGTGATTTTGAAATTGATATTTATTATTTTTTGCTTCAAGCCATTGGTCCCATTGCACAGCACAAAAGTCACCCTCAGAAATCATTTCATCTGCTGGTGAATTTTGCTTTTAATACCGACTCCTGGTGCACCTTTGTTTACTGCTGGCTTCAACTTCTTACATGCCACAAATGAACCCTTCCAATGTGGTTAACATTTGTTCTTCTCCTTCCTCTCTTCATCTCTAGCTTGATATAGCATACACACATTAAGGCCGGGATCACACATGCGAGGAACATGGCTTGCATGATAATACCCGGCACAGCCGCCAGCACTCAGAAGAGGAGCGTTCGGCTCCATGTATTGCTATGCTGCCTCACGCTCCAATCCACGTGCCGGCGGCAGTGCTAGGTATTAACATGCGAGACTCGGCTGTATTCCTCGCATGTGTGATTCCGGCCTAATTGAAAATACCTTTTATCTGCTTTCATGTGAGAGGATGAGAGAGAAAGGTAAAATAAACTAAGAAGATAAACCACTCCTCCATACTAAATATGGCATACATTTTCTTGTGGCCAAAAAATAGTGACTTAACACCAGTCTATAGTGGGCACTAAAAACTGTGATTTGTCATTAATGCCTAGTTTGCTAAACTATCTTGACTGCAGAATTAATTTCATCTTCAGAGAGAAAGTGCTTACATGATAATCATAAACAAGCATGCATGCATTTATTCCAAGTATTACCTTTTCCCATGTAATTCAATTCTTGTCCAGTAAAGAGGTTTCATTGGCCTTGTAGGTTCAATTGCAGCTTTTCTGTTTTCTTTGTCTTGGCTGAATTTTATTCCAATTAATCCAGCAGGCAGGGGAGGTGGTAGATGTGTTTGAGAATAAGCAAATGAAGGGAAGTTTAATGAAGCAGAAGAATTAATGGAAGGGGCTGGTGGTGGTAGAATAGGTGGTGGAGGAGGAGGTGGTGGAATCATAATGTTATGCGGCATTAGTGGCAGCAATGGAACAGATTGGATTACTGCAGTACCTGGTAGTGGAGGAGGTGGAGGAATATGAATGGTGCCTGGTAAAGGTGGTGCTTGTGGTGGAGGTGGTGGAATGACCGTAGCACATGGTAAAGGTGGTGGAGGAGGAATTCCATTGATGCTAGGTAGTGGAGGTGGCAATGGAAAAGAAGGAAAACCTGGTAATGTTGGTAGTGGAGGTGGTGGAGGAGGAAATGCAGAAGTACCTGGAAGCAAAGGTGGTGGTGGAGGAATTGCGCTAATAGCTGCCAACAGAGGGGGTGGGGGTGGGGGTGGAGGTGGAGGAGGAGGAGGAGGGCAAGATATTGCAGTATCAGCTTGTAGGGGAGTAAATGGTGATAGTAAAGAAGGAAATTCAGTGGTTCTTGAGGGTGGAATACTTGGTAGTGAAGAATGAAATGGTGCAGTATTGTCTGTATGGCTTGGTACAGGAGGTGAAAAATAAGAACACGGCAATGGTGGAGGAGGGGGAATTGCTGGATCAGGTGATAGCGCTGGCAGAGGTACTGATGAATTTAATGAATGTTTCAGCTGTGGCTGAGATGAATTATGAATTAAAATGGTAGATGGCAATGGTGGAGCAGTAGGAATTTCTTTAAAATCTGAAATTGTGGTTGGTAACTGAGGAGAAGGTGCTTTTGTTACAGAGTCTGAAGTTTGCTGAGTTTGAACCGATGTGTTTGTACAACATGGAGATTGCAATGATGAAATAACGGTGGCATGAGATGGGAGTTCAGTCAAATGATCCTGGTTTCCCATCTGATTGGAGTTCAATAGCGAAGATAGGGGGCATGGACTCTCCATAGTGGCATCATGTACAATGGTAGGTGAAGAGACAAAATTCTCATGTTTTTTAAGATGTTCTCCACAGTTTAAAGTACTAGACAAGGTCAAAGACTCAGCTTGTCCAGAAGTGATTTTGTTGCCTGATGGTGGACTTATACATTCTGAAGCATCATTAATAAAATTAAACTGTTCAAAGTTTGACTTCTGCTGCATATCTACAGAGCATTCACGATGTGAAAAAATCTGCTTTCCCGATGAATTCTGCAATGCTTCAGCATGGAACAAAGGCACTTCTTGCGATACAATCTCTGCTACTGGCGATGTCTGTACAGATTTTCCTTGTACATTAGTCTTTAGTGACACGTGTTGCGTACTGTCATTTGTCAAGCATAGTTCAGAAGAAAAAATAACTTTGTCTTGCATTTTATTAATTGCAGAAGCATCTGTTTGTATGTATTGCCTTTCATGCTCTGCAAGTTTAGCCTTCAAATCCTGTATTGTTTGTTCTAGTTGCTGTATTATATTTATATGATCTTCTTTCATGTCCTTATCCTGTTCAAAAACATTGGATTAATTTATCAAAAAGAAAACTTGGTAATATAAATAAATACAATAAAGCAATATTAGTATTATAAAATGATGCTATAAAACACACAAGCTCTACTATACTTTATTCCCCTGGATGCATATTGAACCACTTCCCAAACATTTTTTATCTCCTAAACCTTTCTAGATATGTCTATAATGTAGTGTAGATGTAATATAATGCTTACCAATAGCCCTTTTTCCAATTTCCAGTCCTTTTCTGGATGGATGATATGAGTGCTCTTCTCCTTTGCTTTCATAGGGACCATTGTGTGGAATGTGGCAAGCTCCATCATTGTAAGACTACGGAGCCTTAAAACAAGGTTCTACAAGCTTACACTATGAAAGCAATTTCTGGTCCACACATATACCCCAATGCGAGCTGGAGAGTTGAAGTCACATGACTCAGAAGAGGACCAGATTAGCACTGGAAACTTGGGAACATGGCAGAATTTTAGTACAACAAGTTCAACACTACATTACAGATCTATTTAAAAAGGCTTTTGGTGTACAATTTTTTGTCGGAATTCCTCCTTTAAGTCCAGATTCATACGTGAAGGTTTTGAGCTCACTCCATACATCAGGATTCGAGGTATGACATGCATGTACATCACATGTCGGGAAAGGTTTAAGGAACAATGTGAATAAACAGCAAAGAAGGTGGCACACACACTGTACACACCATAAGCTACGTAGCTTTATTAATGTGTTACATATGGCAGTTTAAATGGGAGCACAGCTCTTTAATACTGCACATGTTCTGCTGCGCCATGAGTAACAGGTTCACAACCTCTTATTACAGCCCATTCCGGCCCTTCATCGTGCAAGTGCAGGGGATGTATCAGTGAGATCATCATGACAATCCTTAAGGGGCGGAAACAGATAGTCACCCATCACATATGTTTGACAAGGTAAATCACATTATCTAGTAGTGTTTGGCTAATAGCCATGGCTTTGTGAGCACCTTTCAATTTATGATTCACCGTGAACCCTTTGCTGAAGATTAACCCCATCATTATGCTGGCCCTAAAGAAACAACTATCTTTATATCTTTATTTTTTGTGTGTTCTAAGAACCATACCTTTTTAATTTGATATATCTACAGTTTCCATTGCCATACTTGCCATCAACATTATTCAATTCCCATTGCAAATTGCGTCTAGTAGCAAAATGTTTAAATTTTCTGCTGTTTGGAAAAAAGAAACAATAAGAACAATTTAAAGAGCTCAACAATTAAAGAAACGAAATATGAATTTGCCAAGTTTGATCTTTTTTTATTGTTTTCAAAAAATTCAATTTATTTGCATCAAATCACAATAATGCGAAGCCTCTAGTTCCCTGGTGAAGATAAGTGTAACACGCTCATAGACGCAAACACAATCTTAGTAATGTACAAGTGACCACAACATATATGGTTATGGCTAAACAACAGTTGCTAACTAGAGATGACCAACAGCCTGTTTATTAACACACTGCACGGACAGAATTTTCATACTTTTTAAAATGAAAAAAATTACAAAGTATACCTCTCAATCTTTTGTGATCATGGATACCATTCTTTCAATGCCTGTAAATCCAGGATAATGACTGAAATTTCTTGCATGGGGCAAACAAACTATCCACCTGCCTAAGCATGGGGTTTATGCCAAATCTGATTAGCCATGCATATTATAACTGATGCACATAGGGTCCTGAACTCAGATATCACATGACTATTATGTCTGGAGTTTGTTCTATTGCACATGCACGCCATTACACTTGAAGCCTAAGGCTATGTGCACACGCTGCGGTTTTTGCTGCGCTTCCGCTGTGGTTTTGGCCGCAGCAGAACTGCAGCGGTTCTGCAGACAGTGTACAGTAGCATGTTATCCTATGGGATTTACAATTTTCTGTGCACATGCTGCGGCTTTTTAACTGCGGAAAAGCTGCGATTTTGAATCCGCAGAAAGAAATGACATGTCAATTCTTTTCTACGGATTCTGCTGCGGTTTACCATCTCCTCCATTGTAGAGATGATAAACCGCAGGGAAAACCGCAGGCCAATCCGCAGGTAAAACCGCAGGTCATTTTACCTGTGGTTTTACCTGCGGTTCCGCAGATAAAAAATCCTCAGACCAATCCGCACCGTGTGCACATAGCCTTATGTTGCAAAATGAACAGGCGATCAATTAACATATGAGTAAGTATCCTGATGCTCATGCGTCGGCATACATAACATGTGAGGTACCGCTGTCATTTTAGCTGTATTTGTTATGCCCTATGTTTTCACCTATGTTTGATTTTATTGTATGTCTTTCATTGGCTATTTGCACTTTAAATAGCTGGTCTATCACCAACCACCCCTGACAAAGTATTTGTGAAACGCACGCCGGGGATTTGGTGGATGAGTATTTACACTAGTTATTACACTGTATATCTCATACTGCTATGTGTATCTGTAGGATGTACTGCATATAACTCTTCTATGTCCACTTGCATATGGTCATAGTCATTGGATGACTATATGTTAGGATTATTCTTATATACTATATACCTTACCTATTTAATCTATCATATACATATGTCATATATCTATGATTGAGAATCTTTAAATTACTGGTGAGCACTGCCATTGAGCTTCCAGTGACAATATGCACTAATGATATCCACATGCGCTGCAGGGAAACATACCCTGATCTTCAGGTGCCCACCCTAAATACAACAGCACTAAACGTCCATACAAGAGAAGAAAGGGTGGCACACACCAGAATTAAAATTCGACCTTTATTAGTCACCTTTAAAACATCTTCAGCAGGGAGTGGAATAGTGGAGTGTGAGAACAACGGCCGTTTTGCGCAACTGCGCTTCTACGGGTCGCTAGGGAAAGAGGAGGAGGAGGGAACCTAAATACCTGACCTAGGTTCAGTCCCTCCCCCATCTCGCACCCCAATACAGAGAAATCACAAAAACTAATCATTAATGTTAAACAACAGTGAAAAACATATTAACAATCCTACCTACCTGTTGGTGGGTGCAAGTGCAACAATTGTAGTTAGTCAGTCTGCATGCTGCTAGCTTGTCATCAGGTCCCTGTAAAAGGCCAGTTAAACCTGGACCACTACCAGTTCTGCTTTCCAGTATCCATCGTGTCCAAGACAATCCTTAAACTGCTCTGGCAGTACCTGAACCTGAAACCGCTTTGGCAGTACCTGAACCTGAAACTACTCTGGCGGTACCTGAACCCGAAACTGCACCTGCAGTACTAGAATACTGAAACACTCTGACGATATCTGTGCCTGAAACTCACGCTGCCAGTTCTGATTCCATAGTCTGCCCCGTCTAAACAAGCATTTATGTCAGTACCATCTGTATTCGGTCCTGCCTTGGACTCTTAATCCGTTTCTGCTGTCCTGACCTTTGGAGTAGCACCTAGCGTCCACCTGGGCTAAAGTCTAACCTCACCATCAGATGCTCAAGTGAAAACTCAGGTGGACGCTTAGTCACATCCCTCCAGGTTCTCCCCTTTGTAAAAAAAAAAAAAAAAAAAGAGAGATTTTCCCTAAAGAAAATTATATTAGCCACAATCTTTGCACAGGATTTTTTGTAACTTGGCAAGCAGAGTTCTACATGGGTGGTCCATTGAATAGATGTCACCCAAAAGCTTACAACAATAATGAAGAAAAGGCTGCCACCTAAACAAAATTGATAGTCTTAGAAGCCAAACAATTCAAGATTTTTTTTCCCTTTTTGACCATTCCTGTGTGAGGGGAGCCAGGGTCATACTCATGGCTGTCATAGATTGCTCAAATGCTCCCTGGTTTCCAGCCACATGCATCCAATCTCCCCTTTGCCGTATACTGTATCTTTTATAACGCCTTCTGCACCATCAGGGTCACGTCTGGTCTGCCAAAGTTCTGCTGCTGGTGTTGTTATACAAAAAGAGACAGAGTCCAGTTCCAACTAAGCATAAAAGAATTTACTTGCATCTGTACGCAGTATGTCCATTTCAGTTACAGTCATGTTATAAGATTCCACACAGTATGCATCCTTCGATTTCCCTGTGTCTTCCCTCTTTCGCCCCAGGGTGACCCGGGATGTACCTACCTGTCTGGTACTGCAGC
The DNA here is from genome assembly GCF_039654945.1 of Dendrobates tinctorius. Classification (NCBI taxonomy): domain Eukaryota; kingdom Metazoa; phylum Chordata; class Amphibia; order Anura; family Dendrobatidae; genus Dendrobates; species Dendrobates tinctorius. The sequence continues at coordinate 7,703,281 of NW_027361960.1, read as the reverse complement.
ATCTCTCTTGTCCAGTTTCACTAACTTTAGGAGTTCCCCAGTCCGTTTCGCCCCGGACATAAGGGCATCAGCCCATGTAGTTAGCCCGTGCACTCCATGGCCCCCGCAATCCAAGCGGCCTGCCCGGGGGATGGAAAAGGGCCCTCTGTCTCCTGATGAAAATGTGACTGGCCAAGGGACGGGGTGTCGCTACGCATAGGCCTAGGTGCAGTCCAGCTTTCCGGGGTCAGGGGCTGAGGAACACTCACTGCTCCCTGCACAGGCATTCTGGCTGCGTCCGTCGGATCCCTCCGCTGCTGAAGCTGCGCACTCCGGCCCGTACTCCATTTCCAGCTTGGGCTCCTCCAGGGTGGTCGCTGCTTCCGGTTCTCCGGCCTCCAACTCCCGACGCTGAGGTTCCGGCTCCCGATGATGGTGTTCTGGCTGCGGCAGTCACCAGCATCGCTCGCTCCTCTGAAGGTCCAGGTAAATGGTGAGTCCAAAGCTTATTGGCGACTCCCCTCTGTCGTCCAGGTTGGGCCTTCTCCTCTTCTTGCCCCCACTGCCATTTGACATGGCCTACACCCCTGCAGTGAAGGGTGCATGAATGGTCCATCGCTGCCGGTGCCGTGTCTTGTAATGGCGCTGTGCAGCTGCACAAGGGGTTTTCTTCTAGGCCTCACCTGTTCCAAGGTGGGGTTGCTTCCGACCACTCCACACATTTCTCTGCATTCTGTTGTGAGGGGCGAGGTCTTCTTATTCTCAAATGTGCCCACCATGGGTGGGCCAGGGGATGCCACCCCATGGATTTTCGCACCATCTCTGAGTCAGTACACCCACGAGACGCAGGAGCAAAGTAGTTGTTCTCCATTTTGGCGCCAGTTTCCGCCATCTTTAAGGTTGCCATCTTGTTCATGAACAAAGTGTCAGTAGTATCCAGGATTTCAGTCATATCCAATATATTAGTCACATCCAGGGTATCAGTATCTTCATTTTTCACAGTATCCCCACGTTGCAAGGTTGCAGGATCCTGCCGCACTACGCCAAGTGTGAGGGGATCAAGGGCCGTAGTCATGGCTGTCATAGATTGCTCAAACGTGCCCTGGTCTCCCGCCACATGCATCCAATGTCCCCTTTGCGGCATACCTTTTGTTACGTCTGGTCTGCCAAAGTTCTGCTGCTGGCATTGTTATACAAAAAGAGACAGAGTCCAGTTCCAACTCAACATAAAAGAATTCACTTACATTTGTATGCAATATGTCCATTGCAGTTACAGCCATATTATAAGGTTCCACACAGTATGCATCCTTTGCTGGTGTTATTCGCAATGTAAGAATTGTTCAAGTGCCCATATACTCGTCTAGTAATGTGCAAAACCAAGTTCCAGCAGGTATATTTTTGGAAAAAATGTTGCATGATCAAATGGAAGATGTAATCAGTGTAATGAGCATGTGTTACTTTGCCTAACTGCATGGCAGTCAAAAGTTTCTGGCATTGATGCTTATTAGATATATGGTTGTAGTTGACTAGGAGTCATACTGCGTGATACTTGACACAATCTACTGCACTATTGCTGGTGATGACAGGAAAATGTCCATTGAGGAGGATGGGGAGGAAGTACCTAAGTTTAGCCTGGTGTAGAAATATCACCATCAATTAATAAATGGCTCACTTTTGGTTGCTCATCGCCGTCTTGTAAAACAGTGACTCAATGGGCCTTAAAAAATATGCAAAGTCCCTGGCCATAATTGCTGATGTCGATAGTCAAGTGCAACTTGCAGCACAACGTCACAGGAGGGACCTCAGTATCAGCCACATGAAGTATAAAGATGACATCTTTGCTGAATAAATAATGGCAGCTTGGTGTCTTCCATAAAGACTGAGCACATGTAAGGAGGAAGACTGGGCCACGAGTTCCTATTCCGCCGGGTCCGGAAACTTGTTGAGCGCTCCGTACCTGTTGGGACAGTGCACAGGCAAAGTAGAGAAGGTCGAGTACCAGATGCATACCTGTGGCCCTCCCTGCCAGTGAAGGCTTTCCCCTCTCCTCATGCACTCAGGACAGAGCTGCGGCCTTGTCTGTTTCAACCGTAGCAGCTTATGGACTAGGGGCTCAGCGGAAGGTACCGGAGACTGACCGCTACCGTCATAAGACAGACCACCGTGTGAAGGATTCCCTTTTGGACATTGTTCCAGTCGTTGTTGACGCTGCAACTCCCTGCGGGATCGTCTGCCGTGGAGGAGCACCAAGCACACGATAAGTTCTTCTAAAAAGACTGTGCTCATTCTGCACTTATTGTTCTTTACATTTTTCCCTTAACCATTTGTCTCCTTGCGTGGAGTTAACCCCTTGTTCAATTAAACTGTTCAATTTGTTAACCCTTGCTATGCCTTCTGTCAATGCATCCTGTAACCTTTTTACACTTGGAGTAGTCAGCAGGATGCAGTCCACAGGCACTGAAGTGACAGACCAAGCAGCCGGGGGTGTCCCAAGGTCAAGTTTACAGAGAGCAATTTTCTGTTATGGGACTGGACGGAGCGGGTTAAGACTATGTTGAGAATGCACCCCATGACCCCCGCGATGCAGGCGGAGAGTGCTATGATGGACGGAGGGGCTAGGTGTTCCATCAGGTTCTGGTCACCGCACGAGCGATACACTTTCACCAAGGTCTTACAAATCCCAGAAGAGATGCACGGTGACTTCACGGACGTTAGTGAATTGCGATTGAGCTTGTTTAGCCGCGTCCAAAGGGAGGGGGAGTCTGTGACTCAATATATTAATGCGCTGCAGGAGATTCATGCTGCGGTAGCTAAGCTGGACAACGTGGACATAGGGCCTCCTGATGTCATCCTGAGAGACCAGTTAGTGGTAGGCTTCAGGGATGCGCTGCTTAAACAGGCCCTGCGGGAGCGCTTGCGAGTTAATCCGCTCATGACTTTTTTGGAAGTTGGGGTAGAAGCATGCACGCGTGAGCAGGAGCAGGGGATGACAGCCTTGGTGGGGAAGGTCCAGAGTGGGGAGGTATCTGTTTCGCCCGCAGACGAACAGGTTGGGTGAGAGAAATCCGGAAGGAAAACCAGGACATGCGGGAAGAGTGGTCCAGCTTAAAAAAGAAGCCTCAAGTAATCCTCAACCCCTCCAGAGGCAGAACCGACCCCGAACCTCACCAAGAAACAAGACAATCCTGCGCAGAGAGATGGCCGATTTGTTTGCGGTGCGGAGCCACTGGACTTTATGCTCGAGGATGTGCACAACGGGGCAGACCACTTGCCCGTCGGCCGTTAAACTACTGGGCTCCATGGCTGGGGGGCATAGTCTGGAGTCTCAGCAGCCAAGAAGGAAGTCCCACAAGTCTGGTTTTTCTGAGTCCTCTTGTATGGTCCGAAATGGATGGCCGAGCCGTCAGCTGTCTAGTCGATGCCTGAGACTTATTTCAGATATCATTTTCCAGAGGCGATATGACCTGAATGGAGCCCAGTGATCAAGCTAACGGTGGCCAATCAGTAGCCCATCCTGGTCGTAGGGGTGGTCTGGATGCAAATCACTGTGTGCGGCAAATATGTGGGCCAGAAAGAAGTCGTGTTAACCGCCGGGGACCCTGGCAATGGCCCCACTGTAACTTTAGGAATGAACGTATTAAAGGAACTCGGGAACATCCTGGTAAGTGAGTTGCCAGATGTGCTTCTAAATCAATGGAGCCCTCGCATCCCTCAGAGAAAAGTGTTCCAACAATTGATACTGGTGGCCCAGGACCAAGAAACGTCAAGTGAAGGAAAAATCTTGGGGAAGGTGATAGTTCCAGCCGCTGCCAAACTCGTTTTACCACCAGGTCAGACTGTGCTCACTCTGCCCGTACGAGCCTGCACGCCTCTTGAAGGGGTAGAAGTCCAGATAGAGCCAGCTGTAATGGATCAACTACCTCCAGGGCTCCTCATGCACGGACATTAACCACCGTTCACGATGATAATGTACTGGTGCGGTGTGTCAACCTAGGAGAGGACAATCTCATGCTTCCACCCAAAATTGAAGTAGCATAGATAATGGGTATGCAGGAAAAACTGATGCAACCAGAGGCCGTGCAGTTGGGGGTGAAACAAGGAGATCCCTGGACAGTGGCCATTACCGTGTCCTCAGAGCCACCACCTAACAATCTAAAGTAAGGGCATCGGATCCTGGAGGAGATGTGAGCTGAGCTAACGGAACTCTCACAATAACAGGTACAGGTACAAGTGGAAGCGGTGCTGTAGCGCTACCAGGATATGTTTGCTCGTCATGAAGATGACTTCGGGTGCACCACAGCCATCACCCACGAGTTTCCCACAGGAAGCACTGCACCCATTTGGGAGCGATATTGACAAATCCCACCGCAAATGTATCAAGAGGTGAAAGAGATGTTGACGCATATGCTGCAGAGTGAAGTCATCCGAGACAGCCAAAGTCCGTGGGCTGCTTCCATCATCTTAGTGTGGAAAAAAGACAAAACCCTACACTTCTGTGTTGACTACTGGAAATTGAATGCCTGCACCATGCGAGACTCTTACCCACTACTGAGAATTGAGGAGTCGTTGTCCACTCTGGGAAAAGCAAAGTACTTCTCGTCGTTGAAACTGGCATGTGGAAATTGGCAAGTGCCCATGGCTGAGCATGACTGGACGAAGACAGCATTCATACTGCCCATGGGACTGTTCGAATTCAACAGGCATTACCAACGCGCCTGGAACCTTTCAACGATTGATGGAGAGATGTCTGGGAGACTTGAACTTTGAAGCTACCCTCATTTACTTGGATGACATCATCGTCTATGCAGCCACCTTTGAGGAGCATTGCCAACAGCTGGAGCAGGTGTTGAGTCGGCTGCAGAAGCACAGCCTGAAAGTTAAACCCCGAAATTGCCACCTTTTCCGCAAGCAAATTGAATATCTAGGACATGTTGTATCCACAGAAAAGGGTGAGACTGGAGCGTGAGAAGATAGCGGCAGTACAAGACTGGCCTACTCCGAAGACAGTGAAGGATGTGCGGGAATTTCTGGGAAATTCAGAGACTGTTAATTTCTGGGCCTACCGGATACTATCGACGGTTTGTGAAAAATTCTCAACTCACTGCTGGAGGTGTTAAAGGGAGTACTATATGGTGCGAAGAATTGGACCATTCATTAGGGAGATAGCCAAGAAGAGGCCTTCTGAGCCCTGAAGATGGACTTCACTGAAGCACCCATATTGGCCTATGCAGACTTCTCTCAACCTTTCATTCTTCACACTGATGGAAGCCTACAGGGACTAGAGGCCGTATTGTCACAAATGCAGGACAGAAAAGAGCGAGTAACTGGGTAAGCTAGCCGGTCCCTCCATGACTCAGAGCAGTACCCAGATAATTACAGTTCTTTCAAGCTGGAATTGCTGGCGCTATTGTGGGCGATGACAGATAAGTTCGCTGAATATCTGTCTGGGTCCGAAGTCTTGGTGTGTACTGACAACAACCCTCTGGCCCACCTAGAAAATGCAAAACTAGGGGCTTTAGAGCAGAGATGGGTAGCTCGTATGGCGAAATACCGATATAAGATTGCATATTGCAAAGGAGCTGAAAACACATATGCCGATGCCCTGTCCAGATTGACACGACTCAGAACCGATCGGGATGAAGAATTAGAGGCAGAAGAGATCCCGGGGTTTCGGAACCATGCCAGGACATTGGCGACGAAGCAGGGACAGATTGGAGAGGTGTCGGGAGAACTCATGCTGGGATGGCTTTGTGATGATTGGGTGAGGCTTCAGCAAGAGGATAGAGAACTCGCCCAGCCGAGGAAGTGGGTGGGTTTGAATTGACTCCCCAGCCGAAGTAAGAGAGATGCTCTGTCCCCAGGATCCTGTCATGTCGGACGCTGTTCACACCACAGCGTCCGGCAGGCAGCGGTAGTTCCATCTCCGTCCACTATAGCCTCAGTGGCGCCGGCTTGATTTTACTCAGGTTATCTGGGGTTAATCTAGCTGGAAATCAGGTGGGATGTTTGGTCACGCCCACGGTCTTTAAATAGTCGTGCTGGCCTGTGGGCGTCGCCGATTATAGCTTGTGTTTTGTGCCAAGTGGTTCCGGTCTGGAGTGGAGGTGTTGGAGAGAGAAATTCATAGCTGGTGTCGTATGATCCGTTGTTACCTTTTCGTCTTCCTATATTTGTGCTTTGTTTTGCCCTGTTCACATTATAGTATTGTCCTGTGTGGTTGCGGCGCGGTGTGGTTTGAGTTCTCCCTGTCTGTCATTACTGTGTGGGTTTTGGTGGTGTGTCTCCTCACTGGGTGGAGGGTGGAGGGTTCAGCTTAGGGCTGAGCAGGAGATAAGGAGAGGCTGGAGGCTCAGGCATTTGCACCTTTAGCAAAAACCCTGGGTTGAGGGTCAGACAGGGTTTTCCCTAGTTTGAGGGACTCCGCAGGGGCCCGGGTTTTGTCAGCCTCCTTCGACCTAAGCCTCGCATAACATTATAATCGGCCCAACATTTTTCCATGGATTCCATGACTTCCATAAACCGCCAGTTGGCGGCGCTGTCCGTACAGGTCACCGAGTTGAAGGGGGCAGTTCAGCAGCAGGGCCTGGTTGTAGCTAATGTGCAGGCGGCTTCTGCTGGTGCAGGTGCAGAGCCTAAGATTCCGCTGCCTGAACGATTTTCTGGGGAACGCAGCAAATTTGTCATCTTTCGGGAGGCCTGCAAGTTATACTTTCGCATGCGCCCGGTCTCCTCAGGTAATGAGGCTCAGCGGGTGGGTCTGGTGTTATCATTACTGAGTGGGGACCCCCAAGCATGGGCGTTTTCCTTACCAGCCGACTCTGCTACATTTCATTCGGTTGAGAATGTTTTTTCAGCACTCGGGCTCATTTATGATGACCCCGACAGATTGGCTTTAGCAGAATATAAGATCCGCGCCCTCCGTCAGGGGGAACGTATGGCGGAAGACTATTGTTCAGAATTTCGCCGTTGGGCAGTAGACACACAGTGGAACGACCCAGCGCTGCGGAGTCAGTTTATTCATGGGGTCTCAGAAAGAGTTAACAGGCCCTCCTGATGTATGAGACTCCTGCTTCGTTAGAATCTGCCATGAGTTTGGTTATCCGTATTGATCGCCGTTTGCGTCAAGGGGCGCAGGAGACGCTGCCTCTGGGGGAAAGCAGGGGTGCCAGTGTGGTTGCTGCAGGTGAGCCCACGGAACCTATGCAAATCGCTGGGGTATCACATGTGCAGCGTCGCGTTCCTGGGTTCAGGAAGCATGGAGCATGTTTTTACTGTGGTAAAAGAGATCATTATGTAAATGCTTGTCCTGTGCTACCAAAGAAAGTCGCACCGGCGGAAAACTGGTAAGCTCAGAGGGTATGGAGGAGGCCCAACTGAGCGTATGCATATCCTCCATGATGGTATCTCAATGTATGCTCCCTGCCAGGGTTATTATTGCAGGCAGAGAGCTACCAATATCAGTGTTTGTGGATAGCGGTTCAGCCACCAATCTCATGGATGAGGAGTTTGCACGCATGGCAGGTTTCAAGATCGAAAAACTCCCTCATCCTATTCGCGTGGTTACCATTAATGCCGCTCCCCTCCCACAGGGGGAGATTACTGAGTTTGTAGCTGAGGTTAAACTCCACATTGGGGTCCTACATTCTGAGTGGGTTACATGTAAGGTACTCAATAATCTCCCAGCACAAATAGTCCTGGGTTTCCCATGGTTGTCTAAGCACAACCCGGTGATTGACTGGAGAACCCAGGACATAGTCCAGTGGAGCAGTTTCTGCCAGGAAAATTGCTTGGCCACATGTGTGTCCGCCGTGAAGTCCAGCCTTCCGGAGGCATTGCTGGATTTTGCGGACGTATTCTCTGAGAGGGGTTGCTCAGAACTACCTCCACATCGAGCCTATGACTGTCAAATTAGGTTAAAACCCGGGGCTAAATTGCCTAAGGCGAGGATGTTTAGTATTTCTGGTCCGGAGAGACAAGCTCTTAAGGACTACATTGCGGAGAGTTTAAGTAAAGGGCACATCCGGCCTTCATCCTCACCTGTAGCAGCGGGGTTTTTCTTTATTAAGAAGAAAGATGGGGGGTTACGCCCGTGTCTGGATTTCCGGGAGTTAAACCAGATTACGGTCCGTGATCCCTACCCGATGCCTCTGATCCCTGATTTGTTCAACCAGGTGGCTGGTGTGAAGTGGTTTTCCAAACTTGACCTCAGGGGGGCATATAACCTCATAAGGGTCCGTCAGGGGGATGAGTGGAAGACGGCATTTAATACCCCTGAGGGTCATTTTGAAAGCCTAGTTATGCCATTTGGGTTGACAACCGCGCCTGCTGTGTTCCAACATTTCATAAATGATGTATTTGCTCATTTGCTGGGGAAATTTGTGATTGTGTACCTGGATGATATCCTTATTTATTCGAGCGACCAGGACACTCATTTAGAGCATGTCAGGCAGGTGTTACAGCTGCTCCGTGAGAATAAGCTCTATGCTAAGCTTGAAAAATGCGTGTTTTTTGTTCAAGAGTTGCCTTTTTTGGGATATATTGTGTCCGCCGCAGGGTTTAAAATGGATGCCGCGAAGGTGCAAGCGGTGCTGCGATGGGAACGGCCTGGTAATCTAAAGGCGCTCCAGCGGTTCCTTGGGTTTGCCAACTATTATAGGAAGTTTATTAAGAATTTCTCTACTATAGCCAAACCGCTCACGGACATGACGAAAAAAGGTACCAATCTCGCTATCTGGTCTGAGGATGCGGTGCGTGCATTTGAGCTTCTGAAGAACCGTTTTGCTTCAGCCCCCATTCTGGTGCAACCGGACGTATCTAAACCTTTTACGGTGGAGGTCGATGCGTCTGAGGTGGGAGTGGGGGCAGTACTGTCACAGGGCTCGTCCTTGAGCAATTTGCGTCCATGCGCCTACTTCTCCAAGAAGCTGTCGCCGGCCGAACGGAATTACGACATCGGCAACAGGGAGTTGTTGGCCATCAAATTGGCTTTTGAGGAATGGCGACACTTCTTGGAGGGGGCAGCTCACCAGGTCACAGTCATCACCGACCATAAAAACCTGCTCTATCTGGAGTCGGCCAAGCGTCTGTCTCCCAGGCAGGCTCGCTGGGCATTGTTCTTTACACGTTTTAACTTTCTGGTGACTTACCGTCCTGGGGCGAAAAACACCAAGGCGGATGCCTTGTCCAGGTGTTTTCCGGGGGGAGAACCTCGGGAAGAGCCGGTACCCATCCTCCAGGAAGGTGTAGTGGTTTCGGCTCTCACGACTGAGGTAGAGGCGGAGATTGCCGAGGCCCAGGAGGAGGTACCACCAGGACTTCCCGCTAATAAGTCGTTCGTACCCCTTCATCTTCGTCTTAAAGTGTTGGGGGAACACCACGACTCGGTCCTGGCCGGTCATCCAGGGGTTAGGGGCACCTTGGAACTGGTATCGCGCCGCTTCTGGTGGCCAAAAATCCGGCAGGATGTGGTTTCCTACGTGACAGCTTGCATCACGTGCGCCAGGGCCAAGTCGCCCAGAACCCGTCCTGCTGGCACTCTACAGCCTCTGGGGATACCTAGTAGGCCATGGACAGAAATCTCCATGGACTTTATCACAGACTTGCCTGCCTCGGCGGGGAACACGGTCATCCTGGTGGTGGTTGATCGATTTTCGAAGATGGCGCATTTTGTGTCGTTGCCTTCCTTGCCCAACGCGAAGACGTTGGCTCAGGTCTTTGTGCAGGAGGTGGTCAGACTGCACGGAGTTCCGTCGGACATAGTGTCTGATAGGGGTACCCAGTTTGTGGCAAAGTTTTGGAAAGCTTTTTGCTCACGATTGGGGATCAAGTTGTCTCATTCGTCGGCATTTCATCCGCAGTCAAATGGTCAAACTGAGCGCATGAACCAAAATCTGGAGCAGTATTTGCGATGTTTTGTGTCTGACAACCAAGAGGAGTGGTCGACGTTCCTTCCCTTGGCCGAGTTCGCATTAAATAATCACCGCCAAGAATCATCGGGAGAGTCTCCGTTCTTTTGTGTTTATGGGCACCATCCTCAATTTTGTACCTTGCATCAGGGGGGCTCTGGGGGCGTCCCAGAGGAGGACCGGTTAGGAGTTCAACTATCATCGGTCTGGAGGAGTGTGAAACAGCGATTGCTGAGCATGAGTGCAAGATACAAACGTGTGGCTGACTCTAGACGCGTGCCAGGTCCGGACCTGTGTGTGGGTGATTGGGTGTGGTTAGCTACTAAAAACATAAAACTCAAAATTCCATCATTGAAATTGGGTCCAAGGTTTATTGGCCCTTTTAAGGTTGCTGCCATCATAAACCCGGTTGCTTTTCGGTTGGAGCTTCCTGCGGTATACAAGATACACAACGTGTTTCACAGGTCTTTATTGAAAAAGGTGGTAGGCTCTGTGGACACGACGCCGATGCCACCTCCAGTCATGGTGGATGGCAATTTAGAGTTTGAAGTCTCCAAAGTGGTGGACTCTCGAGTACTGCGCCGTACTCTTCAGTATTTGGTGCACTGGCGGGGGTATGGTCCGGAGGAGAGGTCTTGGGTTCCAGCCTCAGACATACATGCGGAGCGGCTGGTCAGTTCCTTTCACCGCCGTCATCCGGACAAGCCGGGTCCTATGAGTCTTGAGGGCCCTGGGGTCCCTCGTAGAAGACGGGGTACTGTCATGTCGGACGCTGTTCACACCACAGCGTCCGGCAGGCAGCGGTAGTTCCATCTCCGTCCACTATAGCCTCAGTGGCGCTGGCTTGATTTTACTCAGGTTATCTGGGGTTAATCTAGCTGGAAATCAGGTGGGATGTTTGGTCACGCCCACGGTCTTTAAATAGTCGTGCTGGCCTGTGGGCGTCGCCGATTATAGCTTGTGTTTTGTGCCAAGTGGTTCCGGTCTGGAGTGGAGGTGTTGGAGAGAGAAATTCATAGCTGGTGTCGTATGATCCGTTGTTACCTTTTCGTCTTCCTATATTTGTGCTTTGTTTTGCCCTGTTCACATTATAGTATTGTCCTGTGTGGTTGCGGCGCGGTGTGGTTTGAGTTCTCCCTGTCTGTCATTACTGTGTGGGTTTTGGTGGTGTGTCTCCTCACTGGGTGGAGGGTGGAGGGTTCAGCTTAGGGCTGAGCAGGAGATAAGGAGAGGCTGGAGGCTCAGGCATTTGCACCTTTAGCAAAAACCCTGGGTTGAGGGTCAGACAGGGTTTTCCCTAGTTTGAGGGACTCCGCAGGGGCCCGGGTTTTGTCAGCCTCCTTCGACCTAAGCCTCGCATAACAGATCGCTGCAGATTCTGAGGCAGTGGGAGAGGCTCCAATTGGAAGGCAGCTTACTGTATTAGAATGTGCAGCTGGTACGAGAGTTAGGGGTTCCTTGGCAAATGGTACTCCTCGAAAAATTGCTCGGTGAGGTGTCCACAGAAGATCATGAGCGAGGGGCTCACTTCGGCCCGGAGAAGACGTACCAGTCACTACAGAAGTTGGTCTATCACCCCCAACTGAAGACTGCAGTAGATGAGGCTTGTCAGTGATGCAGGAACTATGACCTAGCTAAGCCTCGAGCAGAGGGCCCCTACGCAGACCATCGTAACTTCTGCTCCCCTAGAGGGGTTAGTGATTGACTACTTGACCGTGGGCCCAGCTCACCTCAGATATGAACATTGGTGATGACTGATCATTTTATCAAATTTGCTGTGGTGACTCTGACCCGAGATCAGACTGCCGATTCAGCGGCACAGGCTATTTGTTGAGACTTCATCCTGGTGTATGGTTGTCCAAAGAGAATTCATTCTGACCAAGGTGATTGTTTTCAAGGGCGAGTGATGGAAAAATTGCATCGTCTATATCAGATTAAGAAGTCCAGGAAGATGCCCTACCATCCACAAGGAAATGGGGCCTGTGAGTGTTTCAACCGGATACTGATTCAGATGTTGAGAACGTTGGCAGAAGACAGGAAAGTCCGCTGGCCTGAGTATGTAGCCGAATTAGTCTGGGTGTACAACCACTGGGTGCACAGCACAACTGGATACACACCATAGACCCTGATGTTTGGCCGAAATGGGCGAGAGATTACCGAGCTAGAATTGGATCCAGAGGAGGACTACCCATGGACGGGGTGTCCACCTGGGTCCGTGAACATCACCATCGTTTGCAGACCCTACATCCCAGGTGGTCATGATGGGTAAGAGCAGGAGTTAGCTCTATTTGTGCAGTTTTTGTCTCCCTTAAAGGGATATACACCACATTACTCAATTGGTGACTATTTCCCTCTGATGTGCTTGGTGTATATGGTAAATAGTTAATTGAATGACAAAATCCTCACCTTTTCCTTTAACTTGGGAACAAAAATTGCATTAGCACTAGCACTTTACATAAAGATTCCTTTTTGCTACTTCATAATCTTAACCTATCCACTATATATTACTTGCGCCAATGCACTTTACATCTGTGTAAATCATCTATTCACTTTGTCAATTTATGTAATGTTTGTTACCTGATTTTTAATGTAATATCCTGATAAATAAACTTTATATATTTTTTATGGGATATATTTTGCTCCTTTTTTTCTGTTATTTTCAGTCTTGATGGGAGTATCCAATGCTGAAATAGTGCCCCTTACCATTTGGTATAGGGATTAATTCTATTTCAAAATTATGTATCCTGTTTCAAGGATTTTGATTATATATTCTACAGAAAAAAACACTGCTTCGAAAATAAAAATAATAATCTTTATTAGATGACAAGACATAAAAAAGGGATTAAAAAGTGAGCCATCAAGTGGATGGCATCACAGCAGGAGAAACAACAGTAGAAACTTGAGTTTGACTATGTTCAAATGATTTTTATAAATGTGGCCATGCCCATGTTATCTGCACTTTTTTAAACATAGAAAAAAATTAAAAGACGATTCATTGCTCATGCCAGAAATCTGGTGGAAACACCTTAGTAAGTTGCTATTTTTGGTGTTTACACAGCTCTGGCAAAAATTAAGAGACCACCACATCAAATCCCTGTCATGGCCAGCCCATTCTCCAGACCTGAACCCCATTGAAAACCTCTGGAATGTAATCAAGAGGATGATGGATAGTCACAAGCCATCAAACAAAGAAGAACTGCTTAAATTTTTGTGCCAGAAGCAGTGAGAAAGACTGGTGGAAAGCATGCAAAGCTGTTTTTAAAAATCATGGCTATTCCACTAATATTGATTTCTGAACTCTTCCTGAGTTAAAACATTAGTATTGTTGTCTCTAAATGATTATTGCTGGGATCCCCGAGGGTGAACCCACTGGACCACGGCAACGAACCCTCCCTGGGCGAGCGGGCCAGGTGGAACCACCCCCTATACAGGGAGCGTTAGGGGCAGGCCCAGGGAAGACTATTACCGCGGCAGCTGGTACCCAGGCCAGACGGAGGAGATCAAACAGGTGGAAGCCAGAGAAGCCGGAGGACTGGACCCGGGGAGAACGTCTGGAACACAGGAGACTGGACCAGGGTAGAACGTCAGGAACACAGGTGGCTGGACCAAGGTAGAACGTCAGGAACCCAGGTGGCTGGACCGGGGTAGAACGTCAGGAACACAGGAGGCTGGACCAGGGTAGAACGTCAGGAACACAGGAGGCTGGACCAGGGTAGAACGTCAGGAACACAGGAGGCTGGACCAGGGTAGAACGTCAGGAACACAGGAGGCTGGACCAGGGTAGAACGTCAGGAACACAGGAGGCTGGACCAGGGTAGAACGTCAGGAACACAGGTGGCTGGACCGGGGTAGAACGTCAGGAACACATGAGGCTGGACCAGGGTAGAACGTCAGGAACAGGAAGACAGGAGGGCACAGGTAACAAGAATGGAAGGACCCAACACGAAGAGCGCAGCGGAGGACGCAGCGGCGACCGCCAGCAGGAGTGGGGCCAGAATCACTAGAGAATGCAAGTGACAATCAGGCAACGTCACTAGGGAGTGACGGCCTGATATAGGAGAGTGGGGAGGAGCCCTCGGGTCAGGGTCCTCCTGACCATAGAGAGGGCCAGGAGGAGGGACCGGCTCAAAGAGGAGGAAGTGCCCGGGCGCGGGGAGCTTGAACGTTCTCCCGAGGCTCCCAAGATCTCTCCTCAGGACCAAAACCCTTCCAATCGACCAGGAAAGAGGTTTTTCCCCTCAGCCTCTTCATAGCGAGAATGTCTTTAACCTCAAAGACATCATCGACGGAAGCAGGATAAGGGGTGCGGGTGGTAGTGGCATGGAATTGGTTGAGGACCACAGGTTTCAGGAGGGAAACATGAAACGAATTGGGGATGCGAAGCGAGGCAGGGAGCTTCAACTTGTAAGAAACATCGTTGATGCGAGTCAAGACCTCGAAGGGTCCAATATACCGGGGACCCAACTTGTGCGAGGGAACCTTAAGGCGGATGAACTTAGAAGATAACCACACTCTGTCGCCGGGATGATAGAGAGGTGGGTCTAAGCGTCTCTTGTCTGCCTGTCTCTTCATCCGAACCTGAGCTTCTTTGAGAGCGGTGTTGGTCTCCTGCCAGATCCTGGAGAACTCTCCAGACAGAAGATCAGCAACCGGCACACCCGAGACGGGGGGAACAGGTAGAGGCACGCCTGGATGTAGTCCGTAGACGATAAAGAAGGGAGACTTGGCAGAAGATTCGTTGGCGTGATTGTTATACGCAAATTCGGCCCATGGGAGCAAGTCTGACCAGTCGTTCTGGTGAGCATTGGAGAAGTGACGGAGGTAATTAACCAAAACTTGGTTAGTACGTTCTGCTTGACCGTTGGTCTGAGGGTGATAGGCGGAGGAGAAATCCAGCGTGATGTTCATAAACTTGCAGAGCGCTCTCCAAAATCAGGAGGTAAACTGAACTCCTCTATCAGAGACAATACGTTGAGGGAAGCCATGGAGACGAAAAATATGGTGGATAAAAACCTTCGCCAGTTCAGGAGCCGAGGGTAATCCGGACAGGGGGATGAAATGAGCCATCTTGGAGAATCTATCCACAACGACTAAGACGACAGTACATCCAGAAGAACGAGGTAGATCAGTGATAAAGTCCATAGCAATGGACTGCCAGGGAGCCGAAGGAACTGGAAGCGGGTGCAGGAGTCCAGACGGTAATTGCCTGGGAACCTTGTTTTTGGCACAGGATGGGCACGAGGCTAGAAAGCTATGAACGTCTTGAGGAAGAGTAGGCCACCAATAGTAGCGTGAGATCAGATGAAGGGTTTTTTTCAATCCAACGTGGCCTGCAATCTTGGAGGCATGGCCCCAATGCAAGACTCGCCTCCGGTTGGTCACTGGGACGAAGGTTTTACCCGGTGGTAGGGTAGATAAACTGAGGGGTGCCACCGTGATGATCTTGGAGGGGTCCAGGATGTGCGTAGGGTCTTCCTCGGTATCGACAGCAAGAAAGGATCTGGACAATGCATCAGCCTTGAGGTTCCTCTGACCCGGGCGAAAGTGCAATTCAAAGTCGAAACGGGCGAAAAATAAAGACCATCTTGCTTGTCGTGGATTAAGTCTCTGTGCCGATTGGATATAAGCCAAATTCTTATGGTCCGTGTAGATCTTAAAAGGATGCACAGCTCCTTCCAAAAGGTACCGCCATTCCTGTAACGCCATCTTGATGGCCAAAAGCTCCCTGTCGCCAATGGAGTAATTCCGTTCCGGAGACGAGAACGTTTTGGAAAAGAAGCCACAGGTGACCAGTCACCCAGAAGGGGATCTCTGAGAGAGCACAGCTCCGGCCCCGATGGCCGAGGCATCCACTTCCAAGATGAAAGGTTTGTTAGTCTCTGGATGGTGAAGGACAGGAGTAGAGGCAAAGGCCTGCTTCAGGGCAAGGAAGGATTCTTCGGCCTCAGAGGACCAAACGTGCGGGTTGGCCCCTTTACGAATCAAAGAGGAGATAGGAGCGGTCAAGGATGAGAAGTGAGGGATGAATTGCCGGTAATAATTTGCAAAACCCAGGAATCGTTGAATCGCCTTGACTCCACGAGGTTGTGGCCAGTTGCGTACGGCTGACACTTTCTCTGGATCCATGCTTAAGCCAGAATCAGAAACAATGTACCCCAGGAACGGGAGAGAGGTTTGTTCAAAGGAGCATTTCTCCAGCTTCGCATACAGACGATTCTCCCTCAGGCGTGAGAGGACTAGACGCACACTCCTCTTATGGGTAGCCAAATCTGGGGAAAAGACAAGAATATCGTCCAGATATACTACCACACAAGAGTACAGGAGGTCCCGGAAAATGTCATTCACGAATTCCTGGAACACGGCGGGGGCATTGCACAAGCCGAAGGGCATGACCAAGTATTCATAGTGGCCATCCCTGGTGTTGAACGCGGTCTTCCATTCGTCACCAGGGCGGATGCGGATGAGATTGTAAGCACCGCGAAGATCCAGTTTGGTGAAAATTCGTGCCCCTCGCAACCGATCAAATAGCTCCGGAATGAGGGGAAGCGGGTACTTGTTCTTGATAGTGATCTCATTGAGGCCCCGGTAGTCGATGCATGGACGAAGGGTCCCATCCTTCTTCTTCACGAAAAAGAAGCCCACGCCTGCGGGTGAGGAAGACTTCCGGATAAAGCCTCTAACCAAATTTTCCTGGACGTACTCGGACATGGCTTGAGATTCAAGAGGATTCAAAGGATAAATTCGGCCCCGGGGTGGCATGGAACCTGGGACGAGGTCGATGGAGCAGTCGTAAGGACGATGCGGAGGCAGGCACTCTGCCTCTTTTTTGTTGAAGACGTCTACGAAGGGCCAATAGGCCGACGGCAGACCTACGGGTACCGATGAAGTCCTAGGCGTCTTGATGGGTTGAACGGGAAGTAGGCACGAAGAGTGGCACGACTGACCCCAACGAAGGATGTCCCCAGATCGCCAATCGAGAACGGGCTCATGGGACCTTAACCACGGAAGGCCTAAGAGGAGGGTGTGGGACAGCGAGGGTAAAACGAAGAAGGCTATCTTATCTCGATGTAGAGCCCCAACTTGTTATTCCACCTCTTTGGTGACCAAGGTAACGACCTCCCGTAGGGGAGCACCGTCGACAGAAGCTAACTGCTGAGGAGACTCCAAGGATCTGACAGGTATCCGCAACCTTTTGACCGCCTCGAGCTGGATGAAATTCCCGGCAGCTCCTGAATCAATATAGGCCAGCTCGGAGACACGGGAGGAACCAAGATTCAAGAGGACAGAAAGGGTCAAGGGAAGAGAGGTATCACTGACACCTAGGGAGGCCTCTCTTACCTGTCCTAGGCGGAGGCGTTTCCCGGCCTCACTGGGCATGAGCGCAGAAGATGGGAGGAACTGCCGCATTACAGGCAGAGACCCTTATCGAACCTCTCCTGGCGGCGCTGCTCTGCCGGTTTAAGGCGATCTACCTGCATAGGTTCCGGGGCTGGGGCAGCAGAGGAGGAGCCAAATCGCGAGCCGGAAGGACTGCGTGTGGCTAGAAGGGACCGGGGAAGTCTTCTCTCTCTGGCGGACTCGCGGGAGCGCTCATGGAAGCGCAAGTCAATGCAAGTCGCCAGGGAAATGAGATCCTCTAGGGATGTGGGAGTGTCCCGACCCACCAGCTCGTCCTTGATACGAGCAGACAAACCCCGCCAAAATGCCCCCACCAAAGCCTCGTTGTTCCACCCGAGCTCGGAGGCCAGGGTGCGAACCTGAATGGCATATTGACCCACGGAGAGAGTACCCTGGCGGAGATTGAATAGGGACTCCGTGGTTGAGGCCAGGCGTCCCGGTTCGTCAAAAACCTTGCGAAAGGTCTCGAGGAACGTGGAAAGCTGGGAGACCACCGGATCGTCTCGCTCCCAGAGAGGGTTCACCCAGGCCAATGTCTCGCCCTCCAAGTGGGATACTATAAAGGCCACCTTGGCCCGGTCCGAAGGATATTGCTGAGGTAGCAATTCAAAATGCAATTGGCACTGATTAAGGAACCCCCTGCACAATCGGGGATCTCCGCCATACCGCGGAGGCTTAGCTAGACGGGGCGGTGGATGTGGAAGCGGCGCCTGAACAGGGGCAGCTGCGGCAGACTGGAGAGAGAGGAGTCGATTATCCACAGAAGCCATATAATTCAAAATATGGCCCTGAGTATCACGTTGCTGGGCAAGCTCCTGCTGGAGACTAGCCAGCTGAGATGCGTTTCCGGGATCTGAAGGCTGCAGTGACGATAGCCGGACTCCATAGATTTTAGGAAAGTCATGATCCGAGCCTGGTTGTCTCGTAGAGTCGCCAGTTCCTTCTGGGTGGTTGTTGGAGTACCAGCGGGATTCATGGCCTGATTGTACTGCTAGGATCCCCGAGGGTGAACCCACTGGACCACGGCAACGAACCCTCCCTGGGCGAGTGGGCCAGGTGGAACCACCCCCTATACAGGGAGCGTTAGGGGCAGGCCCAGGGAAGACTATTACCGCGGCAGCTGGTACCCAGGCCAGACGGGGGAGATCAAACAGGTGGAAGCCAGAGAAGCCGGAGGACTGGACCCGGGGAGAACGGCTGGAACACAGGAGACTGGACCAGGGTTGAACGTCAGGAACACAGGTGGCTGGACCAGGGTAGAACGTCAGGAACACAGGTGGCTGGACCGGGGTAGAACATCAGGAACACAGGAGGCTGGACCAGGGTAGAACGTCAGGAACACAGGAGGCCGGACCAGGGTAGAACGT
Organism: Dendrobates tinctorius; assembly: GCF_039654945.1. Taxonomy (NCBI): domain Eukaryota; kingdom Metazoa; phylum Chordata; class Amphibia; order Anura; family Dendrobatidae; genus Dendrobates; species Dendrobates tinctorius. The sequence continues at coordinate 7,684,632 of NW_027361960.1, read as the reverse complement.
CAGGAACACAGGTGGCTGGACCGGGGTAGGACGTGAGGAACACAGGAGGCTGGACCAGGGTAGAACGTCAGGAACGCTGGAAGACAGGAGGGCACAGGTAACAAGAATGGAAGGACCCGACACGAAGAGCGCAGCGGAGGACGCAGCGGCGACCGCCAGCAGGAGTGGGGCCAGAATCACTAGGGAATGCAAGTGACAATCAGGCAACGTCACTAGGGAGCGACGGCCTGATATAGGAGAGTGGGGAGGAGCCCTCGGGTCAGGGTCCTCCTGACCATAGAGAGGGCCAGGAGGAGGGACCGGCTCAAAGAGGAGGAAGTTCCCGGGCGCGGGAAGCGCGCGCCCGGAAGGTGGCACGCGCAGTCATGGGAGCAGGAGCAGAGACGGGGACGCGCCGGGACGCTGCAGGTCGGTGAGTCAGACGGGGTACAGGAGGCGGTGGCACAGCAGGATCGAGTGAGGAGAGCAACGGCGTGACAATTATGAACTTGTTTTCTTTAAATTATTTATTTTATTATGGTTAGGGTTGGGATTAGGGTTAGGGGTGTGTTAGGGTTAGTGTTAGAGACAGAATTTAGGTACATCAGGGGGTTTCCAAATGCGACATGGCCCCACTATTGATTCCAGTAAATTTTGCGTTCAAAAAGTCAAATGGTGCTCCTTTCCTTCTGAGCCCTGCCATGCATTCAAACAGTGGCTTTTCCCCACATATGGGGTACGGCGATATTACATAACAAATTTTGTGGTCCATTTTCTCCTGGTACCCTTGTGAAAATAGCAAAAATGGTTCCAAAGTAATTTTTTTGTGAAAAAAGTAAAATGTTCATTTTTTCCTTCCGCATTGCTTTAGTTCTCGTGAAGCACCTGAAGGGTTAATAAACTTCTTGAATGTGGTTTTGCACACCTTGATGGGTGCAGCTTTTAGAATGGTGTCACTTTTGGTTATTTTCTTTTGAACCCCCAAACACTTCAAGTATGAGGTGGCCCTAAAAAAAATGGTTTTGTAAATTTTGCTGGAAAAATGAGAAATCGCTGGTCAACTTTTAACCCTTATAACGTCCTAACAAAAAAAAAAATTATGTTTCCAGTATTGTGCTGATGTAAAGTAGACCTGTGGGAAATGTTATATACTGTATGAGCTATTTTGTGTGATACCACTCTCTGATTTAAGTGTACAAAAATTAAAAGTTTAAAAATTGCAAAATTTCAACATTTTTGCCAAATTTTCATAAATAAATGCAAGTTATATCGAAGAAATGTTATCATTTACATGAAGTACAATATGTCACGAAAAAACATTCTCAGAATCAGTGGGATACATTGAAGCATTCCAGAGCTATAAGTGAGAGAATTCCGGTGAACATTATGGGTGGAAATAATCAATAAAAGGTAGAAGTGTCATACATAACCACCCAAATTCACGGACACATATGAACAACTGCATGTAAAATATAAATACAACAAAAAAGGCAGTCATGAAATCCAAAAGGTGCTCAATAACTTTATTAAACATATAATAAATATTTACAGACAAACTGCAAAAAGTGGGGCTAAAAGATGGAACCTGATTGATCCCAACATCATAGAAAACTTGCCCAGGGTGGGTATGCCCATGAGGGGTGTTCACACAGATGTAAATACATACTAATACATGCTACAGGTCAAATGTCCAAATGTGGCTGCATGGAACTTCACCCATGCTAACAAACAATATCCATCATATAGTCATGTATTAACATATTATGGCCAAAGTGCCGCACACATAACCCAGCAGGGGAAATAGATATTTTTTGCACATATCAAATCAATCATAATAACATAAGTAAATACCTGATATGAAGTGGAACACCTTCCAGGGCCGACCCACCTCATAAAGTGACAGTTGTCAGAATTGTAAAAATTGGCTTGGTCATTAAGTACCAAATTGGCTCTGTCACTAAGGGGTTAAAATGGAAAGTCCTTTATTTTTCAAAGCATCGAGGCACCTATAAGGTACGCAGGAGAATGCAGGGAGCAGGACAGATTGTGGATTATGGCCGTTATCACACCTGTCTGGTTCTTCTATGGGTCCAGAAACGCGAGACGAGCGTGAAATGGCCGTAGTGCACAATCTCTCCTTCTCCCTGCATACCCTATTTTAAAAAGGAGCGGTGAGTGCTCCTCTTTCTGTTTCTTCAAATGACTGTCACATTATACTTGTGAGCTAGCCCCACAATCTTCCTTACTCGCTTGCAGAGGGAAACAGTTTTAAATGTAGGACAAGTTTTTGGCTGGTGCCCCAGCTCTCCTGTTATATTACATTAATTTAACTCCTTTGTAAGACAAGGGGCACTGGGGTGGTAGTCCAGACTGAGCTCACTCACTAAATACAGTCTGTAGATACCCTGGTCCCTTGTACCTGCAATCTGGGAAGGATTCAGTCTTTGCTCCAAACAGAGTTACCTTCTCTCCTCGGGCCACAGAAGTCCAGGCAATTAGGAGTCCAGAGATGCAGCTGTATTCCAACAGGGAAACGTAACTTTTTTGTTGAATAGAGGACAAAGGATGGACATAGAAGACAATTTACAACACTGGAATTCCTGCTCTCACCCTGACATTGCTGCAATTGTACCCACAACGGCAGCAGCAGCCGAGGATCACATTCACATTCGTCCAACCGCTGGAATCTGGGCGCCTGAGACCCCTTCAGCGAAGGCCCCTCCAGAGTCCAAAGGGCCTGTGTTGCCATCCTTTTTAGTCCTTGATGGTCTTTAGTCTGGGGCAACAGACCTCTCCCATGTAGGGGGTCTGGCAGTGCTCCGTCCATCTGCACTGGTGAAAGATCCCAGCAGTTCTGAGGAAGCAACAGCTTCCTTCTTCCTTGTGTTTGCAGACTCAGCCCCTTGTTTAACCATTGCTATCCCTAGCTCTTATGGCATTTAAAGGAGAAACATACACATTACAATACAAAGCATAGAACACATATAAAACATTACAGGGACATAACATGTGTACATAAGAAGTGCACAGGGGGTCCCACTGCAGAATGAGAGGGTACAACTGAGGGGACCGGCCATCTCCTTACACCTTCACCTCAAAGCGTGTTTTCACCTTCCTAACCAGGACAATTTTTTAATCTGACTAATGTCACTTTATGAGGTAAAAACTCTGGAACACTTCAACGGATCCTACTGACTCTGAAATAGCTTTTTCAATAAATATTGTACTTCAGGACAGTAGCAAAATGTGTTTGATATTACCTGTGTTTATTTGTGAAAAAATTAGAAATTTGGCGAAAATGTTGACAATTTTGCAACTTTTAAATTTTAAGTCCTTAAACCAGAGTTATGTCATACAAAATAGTTAATAAATAACATTTCCCACATATCTACTTTACATGAGCACAATTTTTTTATTAGAAGGGTTAAAAGTTAACCAGCAATTTCTCATTTTTCCAACAAAATTTACAAAACCATTTTTTTAGGAACCACATCACATTTGAAGTGACTTTGAGGGGCCTTTATGACAGAAAATACCCAAAAGTGACACTATTATAAAAACTGCACCACTCAAGGTGCTCAAAACCACATTCAATAAGTGTATTAAGCCTTGAGGTGCTTCACAGGAACTGAAGCAATGTGGAAAGAAATAATTAACATTTAACTTTTTTCACAAAAATTTAATTTTAGATCCAATTTGTTTTATTTTTACAAGGATAACAAGAGAAAATGGACCCCAAAACTTGTCGTGCAATTTCTCCTGAGTACGCAGATAACCCACATGTGGAGAAAAAACACTGTTTGGGTGCATGGCAGGGCTAGCAAGGGAAGGAGCAACGTTTGACTTTTTGAATGCGAAACTGGCTGGTATCAAGAACGGATGCCGTGTAGTGTTCGGAGAGCCCCTGATGTGGCTAAATAGTGGAAACCCCCATAAGTGACCCAATTTTGGAAACTGGACCCCCCAATGAACATATCTAGTTGTATGATGAGCACCTTGAACCCCAAAGTGTTTCACAGAAATTTATAACGTTGAGCCGTAAAAATAAAAATTCTAATTTTTTCCACAAAAATATTTTAGCCCCAATTTTTTGCATTTTTATAAGGGAGAAAATGAACCACAATATATTTTGTGCAATCGCTCCTGAGTACGCCGATACCCTGCTTCGGTGCATGGCAGGACTCAGAAGGGAAGGATCACCATTTGACTTTTTGAACGCAAAATTGCACGGAATCGAGAGTGGACACCATATCATGTTTGGTTAGCCCCTAACGTGCTTAAACAGTGGAAATGCCCCACAAGTGATCCAATTTTGGAAACTAGACCCCCCGAGGAATTTATCTGGATGTGTGGTGAGCACCTTGAACCTCCAGGTGCTGCACAGAAATTTATAATGTTGAGCCATGAAAATAAAATATAAAATGAAATTTTTTCCACAAAAATGTGTTTTGGCCCTTATTTTTTTCCCAAGGGTAAGAGGAAAAAACAGACCCCAAAATTTGTTGTGTAATTTCTTCTGAGTACACCGATACCCCATATGTGGGGGAAAACTACTGTTTCAAACAAGAACAATTATAGCCAGCTCACCCAGTTAGACGTCCTTAGTGGTTCTGCTCACTGCCAGGAAGCCGCACGGAGTTGTAATGGGAGAGGCACACCCATGTTGCAATAGAAACAAAAACCAGCAAATAATTCCAGCGGATGCTTCCTACTTGGCCATAAAATCCATTTTATTTTTATCTTTTAAAATAGTTCCATGTGGCAGAAACCCAAATATATACAGGGGGTCAGAAGAAAAAAAGGGCACACTGCTGCTTTATGCGTGCAGACTACGCGTTTCGACATTACTAGGTCTTCATCTAGGTCTTAAGTGTGAGCTGTGTTCAAGATAGTAATATACCCTGCTTCCAGGAACTTGATCCAATTACAAAATTTGACTTAATTAAAATAGGGTGTATACCCTTACACAGGGATAAAACTTTGTTAAATACACAATGTACTACATATTTAAAGCATATCGCTGCAAAGTGCCCTTATTTTTATCTAATACATTATTATTCACATCTTATATTTGTTCTTAGATATCACAAAATTTACCATATGAACAAAAAAAAAAAAAAAAAATTAAAAAAAAAAAAAAAAAAGGAGGAAAAAGGAAGGAAAATTCAAGTGTTTTTATATATATATATATATATATATGTATATTTTACCACTGGAAAACCTGCCATTTAGAACTGACTGATTAAATCTAACCTATTATTCAGTCCATTAGGTATACGGCTTTCCAGTGTAAAAATCCAATAACTTTCACGATTTAATAAAGTCCTTCTATTATTACCTCCCCGTAAGGATTTCTTTACTTTCTCTAAACCATAAAAGGACAAATCATTCAAATTTCCTTTATGTTCATACCAGAAATGTCTTGAAACTGCAGAGCCTCCTATCATATTCTCTTTTACTGCATCAGATAAATGTCTACGGATTCTTTTTTTCAAAGAGCCCGTAGTACATCCAATATATTGTAATTTACAACTATTACATACAACAGAATAAACTACATTAGTAGTATTGCAATTGATAAAACTATTAATATTATATTCTTTACCATTTTTTACTGAAACTATTTTTTCTGTTTTATTTACAAATCTGCAACATTTACATTTTTTAGCTCCACATTTATAAAAGCCCTTTAAATCAAGCCAAGTATGAGATTTTTGTTGGTCAACAATGTTATATTCACTAGGTGACAAAATAGACTGAATCGAACGCGCTTTTTTAGCGACAAATCTGATTTTATTTCTTTCTAAAATTTTATCCAAATCTTTGTCTTGTTTTAGGATAGGTAGATATTTCTTTATTATTTTAATTATATCTGTATATTGTGGTGTATAGTCAGTACTAAAAGTAATATTTTGTTCACTATTTCTATTAGAAAATTTTTTACTCTTATTTTTACTTTTATTTTGCAATAATTTTTTCCTATCCACATTATCCACTATTGATATTGCTCTTGTTAAACTCCAATCTGGATAATGTCTATCATGTAATCTCTGACATGTTTTAACTTTTTCACTTTCATAAATCTGCTTATTTGAGCTATTTCTATGTATTCTAATTAGTTCTCCCACTGGTATATTTTTGATAGTGTGTGCTGGATGACATGAATCAGCATGTAAAATTGTATTTGATGCAGTCTGTTTTCTAAATGGAGCAATATCAACTTTCTTAGTTTCTGCATTTCCTGAAAGAGTGATATCCAAAAAATCTATTTTATGACTATCATGAATACAAGTAAATTTTAGATTAAATTCATTACAGTTAATGTATTCGTTGAAATCATCTAATACCATTAAATTCAGTTTTTCATATAAACCTGCATTAACCCCTTCCTGACATCAGACGTACTATCCCGTCCATGGGCCCCGGGCCCCTATGCCCATGGACGGGATAGTACGTCTACCGCGATCAGCAGCGCCCACGTAGTGAGCGCCGCTGATCGCGGCCGGGTGTCAGCTGATTATCACAGCTGACACCCGGCACAATGTGTCAGGGGCGGTCACGGACCGCCCCCGACACGTTAACTCCTTGCACACCGCGATCAAACATGATCGCGGTGTACCGGGGGTTAAAGGGAAGCATCGGCAGGGAGGGGGCTCCCTCCGTGCTTCTCTGAGCCCCCCACGGCAGCGCAATGTGCAGCGCTGCTGCCGGGGGCTCCTTGTCTGCAGGCCCCTGAATCCAAGATGGCGACGGGGGCCTTCGGGGGCCTGCAGGAAGCTGGCTTCCTCAGTGCCTGCAAAGCGCAGGCATGAGGAAGCCTTGTGCACTGCCTGTGACAGATCGCTGATCTGTCACAGTGATCTGTGATGTGACAGATCAGCGATCTGTCACAGAACAGTGATGTCCCACCTGGGACTATTTAATAAAGTAAAAAAAAATTTAAAAAAAAGTGTTAAAATAATTTAAAAAAAATCGCCAAATAAATTACAAAGAAAAAAAAATATTCCCCCAAATAAATCCATTTTTTGAAAATAAAAAAAAAAAAACGATAAAAGTACACATATTAGGTATCGCCGCGTCCGTAACGACCCGCCCTATAAAACTGTCCCATTAGTTAACCCCTTTAGCGAACCCCTTAAAAAATAAAAATAAAAAACGAAGCAAAAAATAATGATTTATTATCATACCGCCAAACAAAAAGTGTAATAACGCGCGATCAAAAAGACGCATATAAATATCCATGGTACCAATGAAAACGTCATCTTGTCCCGCAAAAAAAGAGCCACCACACAGCATCATCAGTGAAAAAATATAAAAGTTATAGCTCGCAGAATAAAGCGATGCAAAAATAATTATTTTTTTATATAAAATAGTTTTCATTGCATAAAACCGACAAAACATAAAAAAACGACCTAAATGAGGTATCGCTGTAACCGTACTGACCCGAAGAATAAAACCACTTTATCAATTTTAAAGCACGCAGAACGGTGTAAACGCACCCCCCCAAAAGAAATTCATGAAACGCTGGTTTTTGTTCATTCTGCGTCCCAAAAATCGGAATAAAAAGCGATCAAAAAATGTCACATGCCCGAAAATGGTACCAATAAAAACGTCAACTCGTCCCACAAAAAATAAGACCTCACATAACTCAGTGGGACAAAATACGGAAAAATTATAGCTCTCAATATGTGGTGATGCAAAAACTATTTTTACAATAAAAAGCGTCTTTTAGCGTGCGACAGCCGCCAAACATAAAAACCGCCATAAATAGTAAATCAAACCCCCCGTTATCACCCCCTTAGTTAGGGAAAAATAATAAAATTAAAAAAATGTATTTATTTCCATTTTTCCATTAGGGTTAGGGTTAGGGTTAGGGCTAGGGTTAGGGCTAGGGTTAGGGTTAGGGCTAGGGTTAGGGTTAGGGTTAGGGCTGAGATTAGGATTAGGGGTGTGTTGGGGTTCGGGTTGGATTTAGAATTGGGGGTTTGCACTGTTTGGGCACATCAGGGGCTCTCCAAATGCAACATGGCGTCTGATTTCAATTCCAGCCAATTCTGAGTTGAAAAAGTCAAATGGTGCTCCTTCCCTTCCAAGCTCTGACATGCGCCCAAACAGTGTTTTACCCCCACATGTAGGGTATCAGCCTACTCAGGACAAACTGCAAAACAATTTTTGGGGTCCAATTTCTCCTGTTACCCTTAGGAAAATAAAAAATTGGGGGCAAAAATATCATTTTTGTGGAAAAAAATGATTTTTTTATTTTCACGTCCGAGCGTTATAAAATTCTGTGAAGTACTTGGGGGTTCAAAGTGCTCACCACACATCTAGATAAGTTCCGTGGGGGGTCTAGTGTCCAAAATGGGGTCACTTGTGGGGAGTTTCAATAGTTTAGGTACATCAGGGGCTCTCCAAACGCACATGACACCCGCAGACCATTCCATCAAAGTCTGCATTCCAAAACGTCACTGCTTCCCTTCCGAGCCCCGACGTGTGTCCATACAGTAGTTTTCTCCCACATATGGGGTGTCAGCGTACTCATGACAAATTGGACAACAACTTTTGGGGTCCAATTTCTCCTGTTACCCTTGGGAAAATGAAAAAATTGGGGACTAATTGATCATGTTTGTGGAAAAAATACGATTTTTTTATTTTCATGCCCGGGCATTATAAACTTCTGTGAAGCCCTTGGGGGTTCAAAGTGCTCACCTCACATCTAGATAAGTTCCTTAGGGGGTCTAGTTTTCAAAATGGGGTCATTTGTGGGGGGTTTCCACTGTTTAGGTACATTAGGGGCTCTCCAAAGGCAACATGACACCCGCAGACCATTCCATCAAAGTCTGCATTCCAAAACGTCACTACTTCCCTTCCGAGCCCCGACGTGTGCCCATACAGTAGTTTTCTCCCACATATGGGGTATCAGCATACTCAGGACAAATTGGACAACAACTTTTGGGGTCCAATTTCTCCTGGTACCCTTGGGAAAATAAAAAAATGGTGACTAAAAGATCATGTTTGTGGAAAAAATACGAATTTTTTATTTTCACGCCCAGGCGTTATAAACTTCTGTGAAGCACTGGGGGGTTCAAAGTGCTCACCACACATCTAGATAAGTTCCTTGGGGGGTCTAGTTTACAAAATGATGTCATTTGTGGGGGGTTTCCACTGTTTAGGTACATCAGGGGTTTTCCAATCGCGACATGGTGTCCGATCTCAATTCCAGCCAAAAACGTCAAATGGCGCTGCTTCCCTTCCTAGCTCTGCCATGCGCCCAAATAGTGGTTTACCCCCACATGTGGGGTATCAGCGTACTCAGGACAAATTGCACAATAACTTTTAGGGTCCTGTTACCCTTGGAAAAATAAGAATTGAGGGTGAAACGATCATTTTTGTGGAAAAAATATGATTTTTTAATTGTACGGCTTTATGTTATAAACTTCTGTGAAGCCCTTAGGGGTTCAAAGTTCTCACCACACATCTAGATAAGTTCCTTAGGGGTCTAGTTTCCAAAATGGTGTCATTTGTGGGGGGTTTCCACTGTTTTGGTACATCAGGGGTTTTCCAATCGCGACATGATGTCCGATCTCAATTCCAGCCAAAAACGTCAAATGGCGCTGCTTCCCTTCCGAGCTCTGCCATGCCCCCAAATAGTGGTTTACCCCCACATGTGGGGTATCAGCGTACTCAAGACAAATTGCACAATAACTTTTAGGGTCCAGTTTCCCTTGAGAAAATAAAAATTGGGGTGAAAAGATCATTTTTGTGGAAAAAATATGATTTTTTAATTGTACCGCTGTACTGTTATGAATGAGTCACCGTAGGAGGCAAAAGCAGAAATACAAGCTAAGTCCAGAAAACCAGAGAAGTTGGCAACTATCAGATTGCAGACCCCTGAACCTATCAACACAACTAGCAGTAGCCGTGGGGGGTTCCTACGATGCCCTAGACCCCTCGATCACAGCCGGAGAATTACATAGGCCTAAAGAAAGAAAGGGGAAATCTAAACTGCCCCAGAGCAGACCCCAAAGCAATAGGCAGCCCCCAACATATAATGACGGTGAAGCAAGATGAAAATACTAACACAGACAGATAGATAGACTGAGCAAAGACGGGGCCCAAAACTACCTAGATAGGAAAGGACAGGAAGGCTGCTGTCTGCAATCTGCCAAAACCCTATCAAAGACATAAACCAACAAGCTGATATGAAAAAGGCCCTGAAGCAGCTAGGCTTCAAAAACTAAATCAGCACTCAGGTATTTTCAGAAGACAGAGCTAAATGAATTCAGCACACCCCAGCAGGGAATGGCAGAAATCCAGAAAAACAAAGCAAAACAAAGTCAAAGCAAAAGCAAAAGGCCGAGCAGCAAACTTAGCTTTAGAGGAGCAGGAATTCAGACTGGTCTCCAAGGATCCCACAGAGAAATCACCCGCAGGGCAGAAGGGCGTCGGCAGCCTTATATCCAGTCAGTAACTCCACTAAGCCAGTCATCATCATCAGCCTCAGGTGTTTGATAATCAGGCTCACTACCTTTCTTTACCAGAAGAGGGAGTTCCTCGGGCCTCAGTAATGAAGGGGAAAATGAACTCACAACAGTACCTCCCCCTTGAGGAGGGGTCACCGAACCCTCAACTACGCCACCAGGGCGATCAGGGTGAGCCCGATGAAAGGCACGCACCAATCTTTTGGCATGAATATCAGAGGCAGAGACCCAGGAATTATCTTCCTGACCATAACCCTTCCACTTAACCAAATACTGGAGTCTCCATCTAGCCAGACGGGAATCCAGTACTTTCTCTACCTCATATTCCATGTTACCTTCAGCCAATACAGGGTCTGGAGGTGCCACCCCCGGAACAACAGGTTCAACAAACCTCTTCAACAAAGATTTATGGAACACATTATGGATTTTAAAAGTGACAGGAAGAGCCAAACGAAAAGAGACCGGATTAATAATCTCCACAATCTTGTAAGGTCCAATAAATCTAGGCTTAAACTTAGGAGAAGCCACCTTCATAGCAATATTTTTTGATGATAACCATACCATATCACCAACCTTAAACTGGGGACCAATGGTCCTATGTCGGTTGGAAAACCGCTGGGCCTTTTCCTGGGAGAGAGATAACTTATCCACCACTTGGTCCCAGATCTGGTGCATTATCTCCACCACAGTGTCAACACCTGGGCAGGCAGAGGGCTCCACCTGCCCTGAAGAAAATCGAGGATGAAACCCAAAGTTACAAAAAAAAAGGTGACATCAAAGTGGCAGAACTAGCTCTATTATTTAAAGCAAATTCGGCCAAGGGCAAAAATGAAACCCAATCATCCTGATCAGCAGAAATAAAACATCTCAAATATGACTCCAAGGTCTGGTTTGTTCTCTCTGTCTGCCCATTGGTCTGAGGGTGAAAAGCAGAGGAGAAGGACAACTGAATTCCCAGCCTGGAACAGAAAGTTCTCCAAAATCTAGACACAAACTGGACTCCTCTGTCAGATACAATGTTCTCAGGAATCCCGTGCAAACGAACCACCTGTTGTAAAAACAGGGGCATCAACTCAGAGGAAGATGGCAACTTAGGGAGTGGTACAAGATGAACCATCTTAGAGAACCTATCACAAATCACCCAAATAACAGTCATCCTCTGAGAGACAGGCATATCAGAGATGAAATCCATTGAAATATGGGTCCATGGCCTCTTGGGGACAGGCAAAGGCATCAACAACCCACTAGAGCGAGAACACGATTTAGACCGGGAGCACGTCCCACAGGACTGCACAAAATTCCTGACATCACGAGACAAGGAGGGCCATACCGCAGATTCTAGGGTACTCAATAGCAGGAAAGAATTGTAAAAAAAAAAAAAAAGAAGTGTGTATATTTTTTCCTCTATATCTCTGAGGCCGTAGGGGGAATTTTTTTTTCTCTCAATGGAGATAAATCAATTGTCTGATTGTGTGGAGCAGCTCGCTGCGGAAGTGCGGGGAATTTCCGCCTACCTTGCTCATTCACATGCTGCTGAACCAAAGATTCCTACACCTAATGTATTTTTTGGGGATCGGTCTAAATTTTTGAATTTCAAAAATAATTGTAAATTATTTTTTGCCTTGAAGCCTAACTCGTCAGGGAGCTCCGCGCAGCAGGTTAAAATTGTCATCTCTTTTGTTATAAACTTCTGTGAAGCCCTTGGGGGTTCAAAGTTCTCACCACACATCTAGATAAGTTCCTTGGGGGGTCTAGTTTCCAAAATGGGGTCACTTGTAGGGGGTTTCCACTGTTTAGGTACATCAGGGACTCTCCAAACGTGACATGGCGTCCGATCTGAATTCCAGACAATTTTGCATTGAAAAAGTCAAACGGCGCTCCTTCCATTCTGAGCTCTGCCATGTGCCGAAACTGTCGTTCCCCCCCACATATCAGGTATCAGCGTACTCAGGACAAATTGCAAAATAACTTTTGCAGTCCAATTTCTCCTGTTACCCTTGGTAAAATAAAAAAAATTGAACCTGAAGTATTTTTTTTGTGAAAAAAAGTTAGATGTTAATTTTTTTTTAAATATTCAAAAAAATTCCTGTGACGCACCTAAAGGGTTAATAAACTTCTTGAATGTGGTTTTGAGCACCTTAAGGGGTGCAGTTTTTAGAATGGTGTCACTTTTCGGTATTTTCTATCATATAGACCCCTCAAAGTGGCTTCAAATGTGATGTGGTCCGTAAAAATAAAATGGTGTTGTAAAAATGAGAAATCGCTGGTCAACTTTTAACCCTTATAACTTCCTAACAAAAAAAAATTTTGGTTCCAAAATTGTGCTGATGTAAAGTAAACATGTGGGAAATGTTAGTTATCAAGTTTTTTGGGTGCCATATCTCTGTGATTTAAGGGCATAAAAATTCAAAGTTGGAAAATTGCGAAATTTTCCAAATATTCGCCAAATTTCCGTTTTTCTCACAAATAAACGCAAGTCATTTGAATGAAATTTTACCACTAACATGAAGTACAATATGTCACAAGAAAACATTGTCAGAATCACCGGGATCCATGGAAGCGTTCCAGAGTTATGACCTCATAAAGGTACAGTGGTCAGAATTATAAAAATTGGCCCGGTCATGAACGTGCAAACCACCCTTGGGGGTGAAGGGGTTAATCAGGACTATCCCTCCTCCCTTGTCTGCTTTTCTTATTAATAAATCTTTTTTTTTTCTAACTCCTCCAAACCTATCCTTTCTTTATAAGTCAAATTATCTCTTTTCTTGATTTTTCCAATACCATTATTTAAATTGATCAACTCTTTCTCTATCGGTTCTTGAAAAATATCCAAAATAGGCGGCCGGGATTTCAAAGGGTAAAAGGAGGGATTAGATATAGGAAAGTCCTGATTAAGTGTGATTTCTTCTAAATTCCCACTTTTTTTCATCGCATTCATATTCATTAAGGCGATCTGTTCATCAAATAGAAACAAATTATCTGCTTCTATATCCTCTTCAATGGAGATATTCTGTTCTACCATCTCCTGTTCTTTGAAATGGCATTTCAAGGTAAGGGATCTTGCTAAACGATTAACATCCAGTATTGTTCTGAAGACATTAAACTGATTAGTGGGAGCAAAACTAAGACCTTTGGAAAGCACTGAGATTTGGGCCTCTGTTAGCAAATAACTAGATAAATTCCAGATTGGTTTCATTGTTTCATACGATTTTTCTTCCGTGTATTGTAGCCCTTTCTTGCAGTGCTTCCTCCCTCCCCGCTTCCTCCGTTTTTTGGAAATGCCGCCTTAGAAGAATTTTCCAGCATAGTCCTTCTTTCTTCTCTGGATTCATCAGAGGATTCCATGTTTTCCTCTGAGGAGTACACAGTGGTTTCCAATGTGGTATTTAACTCTCGAAAGGTAACTGTTGGTTCCTTCAATATGGTTTTTTTCTTTCCTTTTAAATTTTTATAAATACCATATGATGATCGCATTAGTTTAACCCATGTGTAAACCTTATTATTTTTATAATCCTCTAAATCTCTTTCATATTTTTTCTTTTTAAAATCCGTAATTTTGGTTTCCAATTTCATCAGATTGTTTTTAAGTTTATTATTTAATAATTTAAATTCCTCAGTAGCTGTAAATCTTTGTATGCTGTTCTGTAAAGTTTTAATCTCTTTTTTTACTATTTCCAACTGTTTATTTTCTTCCTTAATTATTAGTTGTATCAACTTTAAGGAACAGTCACTGAGTATTCCATCCCAGTCTTTGTGAAAGTTTTCATCATATTGCTGTGTAACTCTTTTTTTTATACGGAGACCTCTGGGGACCATATTTTTATCATAATAGGTTTGTAAGGTATTTTGATCCCACCAAATCTTTAATTCCTTACACATTTTCAATTCCAAATCTTTCATTAAAGTGGTCAATTCCACTGATGTACTCATTAGATGTCCTGGGTTTGATTTAGACCCCTGGAATATAGAGGAAGATTTATTCAACCTTGCCTTGTAATCTTCAATGTCTTCAAAACTTTGACCTGTATTTTCAGTCATTTTGGTTTAATTAGATATGAGTCCAAAAAACTTTACCCCCTGTATAGAAGCTGGGATTTGTGTGCACGGCTAAATGCCTCAAAATACAAATTCAAACAAGAAAAATTATAGCCAGCTCACCCAGTTAGACATCCTTAGTGGTTCTGCTCACTGCCAGGAAGCCGCACGGAGTTATAATGGGAGAGGCACACCCATGTTGCAATAGAAACAAAAACCAGCAAATAATTCCAGCGGATGCTTCCTACTTGGCCATAAAATCCATTTTATTTTTATCTTTTAAAATAGTTCCATGTGGCAGAAACCCAAATATATACAGGGGGTCAGAAGAAAAAAAGGGCACACTGCTGCTTTATGCGTGCAGACTACACGTTTCGACCTTACTAGGTCTTCTTCTAGGTCTTAAGTGTGAGCAGTGTTCAAGATAGTAATATACCCTGCTTCCAGGAACTTGATCCAATTACAAAATTTGACTTAATTAAAATAGGGTGTATACCCTTACACAGGGATAAAACTTTGTTAAATACAAAATGTACTACATATTTAAAGCATATCGCTGCAAAGTGCCCTTATTTTTATCTAATACATTATTATTCACATCTTATATTTGTTCTTAGATATCACAAAATTTACCATATGAACAAAAAAAAAAAAATAAAAAAAAAAAAAGGAGGAAAAAGGAAGGAAAATTCAAGTGTTTTTATATATATATATATGTATATTTTACCACTGGAAAACCTGCCATTTAGAACTGACTGATTAAATCTAACCTATTATTCAGTCCATTAGGTATACGGCTTTCCAGTGTAAAAATCCAATAACTTTCACGATTTAATAAAGTCCTTCTATTATTACCTCCCCGTAAGGATTTCTTTACTTTCTCTAAACCATAAAAGGACAAATCATTCAAATTTCCTTTATGTTCATACCAGAAATGTCTTGAAACTGCAGAGCCTCCTATCATATTCTCTTTTACTGCATCAGATAAATGTCTACGGATTCTTTTTTTCAAAGAGCCCGTAGTACATCCAATATATTGTAATTTACAACTATTACATACAACAGAATAAACTACATTAGTAGTATTGCAATTGATAAAACTATTAATATTATATTCTTTACCATTTTTTACTGAAACTATTTTTTCTGTTTTATTTACAAATCTGCAACATTTACATTTACATTTTTTTAGCTCCACATTTATAAAAGCCCTTTAAATCAAGCCAAGTATGAGATTTTTGTTGGTCAACAATGTTATATTCACTAGGTGACAAAATAGACTGAATCGAACGCGCTTTTTTAGCGACAAATCTGATTTTATTTCTTTCTAAAATTTTATCCAAATCTTTGTCTTGTTTTAGGATAGGTAGATATTTCTTTATTATTTTAATTATATCTGTATATTGTGGTGTATATTCAGTACTAAAAGTAATATTTTGTTCACTACTTCTATTAGAAAATTTTTTATTCTTATTTTTACTTTTATTTTGCAATGATTTTTTCCTATCCACATTATCCACTATTGATATTGCTCTTGTTAAACTCCAATTTGGATAATGTCTATCATGTAATCTCTGACATGTTTTAACTTTTTCACTTTCATAAATCTGCTTATTTGAGCTATTTCTATGTATTCTAATTAGTTCTCCCACTGGTATATTTTTGATAGTGTGTGCTGGATGACATGAATCAGCATGTAAAATTGTATTTGATGCAGTCTGTTTTCTAAATGGAGCAATATCTACTTTCTTAGTTTCTGCATTTCCTGAAAGAGTGATATCCAAAAAACCTATTTTATGACTATCATAAAAACAAGTAAATTTTAGATTAAATTCATTACAGTTAATGTATTCGTTGAAATCATCTAATGATTTTTTTATCCCCATTCCATACAAATAACAGGTCATCTATATAACGCCCCATCCAAATGATGCGATTTTTAAAAGGATTTTGTTCATTATATAGGTGTTTTTCTTCCCATCTTCCCATGACTAAATTAGCCAGGGATGGTAAGAACTTCGCACCCATACTAACTCCTTTTGTTTGGAGAAAATATCTGGGTTTTTTTTTTGGTTTTTTTTTGTTCATATGGTAAATTTTGTGATATCTAAGAACAAATATAAGATGTGAATAATAATGTATTAGATAAAAATAAAGGCACTTTGCAGCGATATGCTTTAAATATGTAGTACATTTTGTATTTAACAAAGTTTTATCCCTGTGTAAGGGTATACACCCTATTTTAATTAAGTCAAATTTTGTAATTGGATCAAGTTCCTGGAAGCAGGGTATATTATTATCTTGAACACAGCTCACACTTAAGACCTAGAAGACGACCTAGTAAGGTCGAAACGCGTAGTCTGCACGCATAAAGCAGCAGTGTGCCCTTTTTTTCTTCTGACCCCCAGTATATATTTGGGTTTCTGCCACATGGAACTATTTTAAAAGATAAAAATAAAATGGATTTTATGGCCAAGTAGGAAGCATCCGCTGGAATTATTTGCTGGTTTTTGTTTCTAAAACTACTGTTTGGGCGCACAGAACGTCTCAGTAAGAAAGGAGTGACAGTTTGGGGAGCAGTCTTTGATGACTTTCCCTCAAGGAATTTATCTAAATGTATAGTAGCTATAGTAATGATAATAATGCTTTTGGTTTTACTGGTGTATAAATTTATAATGTGGTGGTATGTGTAAGTTGTGTAGAGTACATCAGATTATAAAAGTGTGTTGTGTCAACAGTGTGAAAACAAATTTTATGAATATGTGGATATGTGGTATTCTTTAAAGTAATCCTTAATCCATAGACCAGGTTTCTCAAGGCACGTTTCATAATGGTAAATTGTGTCTTTTTGGATTCCCCTCTTGAAGCATACTCTGCACTTTTTTGTGTTCTTCCCTTTTTCGCTGTTTGGGGATCCTCTCCTGGAAAATGTTGACCTGAGAAGATATGGGCACTATCGTTTTCAAAAGTACTGGGACCCTCACCTTTCTGAGTGCCAAACATTAGGACCCTGATGACTACCTCTTGAAACTAAAGGAAAGTCCACGTATTGCCTGGAGATCGAAACAGCACAAAAACATTGCACAGTGCCTCGAGTACAATGTGCACGGCCAATTTTTTTTGTACCATACTTTTTCTTTTCACATGGCACTGTATGGTTTGAGGACCTGATCTGAGAAATCTGTATCCACCATGTACTGTACTTATTATAATCCATGATGCAATCTGGCTTAGGGACTTGTGTTGTTTTACCTCAGATAGTGGCAAAGGACCTGTTGTCACTTTGTATGGTGGTCAAGATAAGGACATCAATCCTGTCCTTATACCATTAACATGTTGTAGCTGTATTGGGCTCTGCTGTCGCCCTTTCTCAGCAGTTGCGCAATTAGCGGCTTAGGGAGGCATCTCTGATTTTTTCACACTGTACCTCTGACAAAGAAATCTTGAAGAGTGGGATGCTGGTGTAAAAACTATCAATGTAGAGGTGATAACCATTACCCAATAGTACGAGGGGCGCCTGAAAACTTTGAGGCCCACCCATGAAATCTTTTTTGCATGGTCTTGTTTTGCAATGTAATATTCTCACCATTATTGTTAGCAGGCAGTTTCTGTATACTATTTGGTCACTGCTGCTGCAGCGATTTACCCTTTAGATGCTGACATGGCATCATGATATGAGACAGGATATTTTTTCCATGTGTGTTGCTTACTGGGTTTTCCATCTTGGGGAATGTGAGGGGTTGTTCCATGGAACGTATTGTCCACACTTATTCATGAGCACTTCTTTGTTACTTGTCTTGGACTATTGTTATTTAATAATAAAATTTTGTATATTTTTATATAAAATTGACTGCGTGCTCTTCTGCTTCTCCTGTCGTTAATGTTATTTAGTTAGTTGAATGGTCTCATGAGCAATCTGGATTTATTTTGATTTTTTTTTGTTTCTGTTACAGCATTTTAAAGTTGGGTCGCAAGGCTGAAATATGGAAATGGAGAAGTTGGCAAAGTTCACACAGTACTGTGTACCGGCTGGTATAAAGGCCAAATTGAAGCTATCTAAGTGTGTGACTCTGTAAGGAAAAGCCGAGGAGTTTGTCCGTTCTTACAGACCTACACTCTAGGGAGATTCCAATTCTGCCCAATTCTATATACACCTTGTAGTTAGTCATACACCAGGCAATTTCTGCCTGTCACATTGCGGTGTAATCTCTACTGGGCCTCAGACAATAGTTCAGCATCCTCCAATCTACAGTGAGATTCAAATTCTCACCAATACTCTATACAGCTTCTGCCTTCTCATACACCAGCCAATTTCTGCCTGTCACATTGCGGTGTAATCTCTACTGGGCCTGAGACAATAGTTCAGCATCCTCCAATCTACAGTGAGATTCAAATTCTCACCAATACTCTATACAGCTTCTGCCTTCTCGTACACCAGCCAATTTCTGCCTGTCACATTGCGGTGTAATCTCTACTGGGCCTGAGACAATAGTTCAGCGTCCTCCAATCTACAGTGAGATTCAAATTCTCACCAATACTATATACAGCTTCTGCCTTCTCATACACCAGCCAATTTCTGCCTGTCACATTGCGGTGTAATCTCTACTGGGCCTGAGACAATAGTTCAGCGTCCTCCAATCTACAGTGAGATTCAAATTCTCATCAATACTCTATAGACCTTTTACCTTGTTTTACAGTAACATATAGCTGTTGTTATTTTGGGTACCTTTTTCAAAAAAATTAAGAAGTATGGTGGAAGAGGCCGTGGAAGTAGGCGGTAGTTGCCAGCTGGTCCTGATGGTGGTGTTGGTAGTGGTGCTTCTGCTGGTTGTGGCAAAAGCACAATAGCACCTAAGGCAGGAGGTGGTGAGCCAGCGTCATTGTCTGGCTCCACAAGGCCTCGTAGACTCCCTTTTCTGGGAGTAGGTAAACCGCTTTTAAAGCCGGAGCTTCAGGAACAAGTTTTGGCTTACATTGCTGACACAGCCTCCAGCTCTATCGCCTCCTCTTCTGAAGTTTCAAAAAATAAAAGCACTGCATCGTCGGTGGAGGCTCCTGGTCAGGAACAACACCTTTCCTTGTGTCCTTCACCCCTACCAAAAGTGAAGGATGCGGCAGGCCACACTACAGATTACTCCATGGAGCTCTTTTCTCATACCATGCCTGGGTTATGAAGTCAAATCGTGAATTCCCCAGTCCAAGATGAATATGACATGGAGTGCACTGATGCACAGCCACTGCTAGATTTATCTGCTGGTACATTCACTCAGCACTACATTGTCCTCGCAGTGTACTGAGCCAGAATCTGACCCTGATGAAACTCAGGTGCGCCTTCCCGCATACTATACCACCATACACGGTGACAGAGAGGAAGGTGCACATGACATTTAAGAGGAGGTGATGGATGACCCAGTTGTTGACCCAGATTGGCATCCATTGGGGGAAGAGGGTACCGCTGCCAATAGCTCAGAAGAGGAGGAGGAGCATCCGCAGTAGGCATCGACATCGCAGCAGCTGTTATCTGGCAGGCCCGGAGCAGTCCAAAAACGTGTTACAAAAACCAAAAGAGTTGCAGGACAGCTTGACCAGATGGTCAAAATAGCACAGCGTGCAAGGCCTCAAAATGTCTTCCATAGTAGGAAGAGTGCAGTGTGGCAGTTTTTTGAACAAAATCCTAATGACCAGGCAAAGGTTATCTGTAAGAAGTGCGCAAAGACCTTTAGCCGAGGGAAAAATCTGAGAAATTTGAATACCAGTTTACCAGTTGCATGCTTAGACATTTAACCACCATGCACTTGCAAGCGTGGACGGACTACCAAACCTCACGTACCACATGTGCATCTGCTCCCAAAGAAGGTAGTCAGCAACGCTACATTGTTTCCCCCACTGTAAGCCCACCGGTTAGCACACCACCAGCAGCAAATGTTGAGGTGTCGTCGCAAGGCCAAAGCAGTCAGGGAATCACAATGTTATATCATCAAAAGACTGAATCTAGGCCATCAGAAAGAACACCAACTCCATCACCATCATCAACCCTCTCTCAGTCCGCCATGTCCACCGCTAGTTCCACCATATGCAGCTCTCAAGGCCAGCTCACCTTACCAGAGACTATGAGTAGGACAAGAAAGTACTCATCCTCTCGTACACTGGGTTTGAACGCCCACATTGCCAAGCTAATCTCGTTAGAGATGATGCCCTACCGGTTGATTGAAAGTGCAGCTTTCCGCAAACTCATGGCCTACACAGTACCACGCTATGACCTACCCAGTCGCCACTTCTTTTCTCGCAAAGCCATCCCAGCCCTCCACCTTCATGTGAAAGACCGCATTGTCCATGCACTCAAGCAATCAGTGAGTGGAAAGGTGCACCTCACAACTGATGCATGGTCCAGTAGGCATGGCCAGGGCCATTACGTGTCCATCACTGCGCACTGGGTTAATGTGGTGGATGCAGGGTCCACAGGGGACAGCGGTGGTGGGGCAGTGCTGCCTAGCCCACGGTATAGGAAACAGTTGGCTGTAGGTGTTCGACCCTCCTCCTCCTCCAGAAGCGAAAGCTCATCCACAGAGCGCAGTCGCACAAGCACTCCATCTGCAGCTGCCAGTGTTGCACACGAGGTGTCCTCCTATCGATCAGCTAGTGGAAAGCGTCAGCAAGCTGTGTTGCAGATGATGTGTTTGGGCGACAGACAAACTGCGGAGGTACTGGCCAACTACTTTCAGCGACAAACTGAGTCATGGCTGGGCAGTCTACATCTTGAGGCAGGCAAGGTAGTTAGTGATAACGGCCGGAATTTTGTGGCAGCCATAGCCCTTTCAAAACTCAGACACATACCTTGCTTGGCTCACACCTTGAACCTGGTGGGGCAGTGCTTCCTCAATAATTATTCGGAGTTAACAGGCCTGCTCCATAAGATTCGAAGACTGTGCTCGCACATCCGCCGGTCACCGGTACACTCCAGTCGTATGCAGAAGCTGCAGCGATTGCTCCACCTTCCCAAGCATCGCCTAATTATCGACGTTGCAACAAGGTGGAACTCCACCCTGCGCATGGTTGAGCGGCTGTGTGAACAGAGGCAGGCCATAATGCATTTGTGGGAGGATACACGGGCAGGCACTTTGAGGGCAGACATGGAGTTGACAGGTGTGCAGTGGTCAAAGCTGAAAGACCTCTGTAAAGTCCTTCAGTGTTTTGAGGAATGCACACGGCTGGTAAGCGCAGACGATGCCATCATAAGCATAAGCATCCCACTTATGCGTCTGCTCATGCAAACTTTGACGCACATTCAGGAGCAGGCGTCTGCAGCCGAGGTAGATGAAGAGGAGGAGGGAAGCCTTGATGACAGTCAGCCATTGTCTGCTCCGGGACCTCTCCTGGACGAAGCGGAGGAGGAAGAGGAAGTGGAGGAGGATGATGATGGGGATGATTATTTAGGGGAGGAGGATGCTTCTCGTGGGGCAAGAGAAAATGTTGGCGTGGCAAGGTCTGGTACAGGGTTTGTGCGTGACTGGAGGGATGTGGATTTGCCAGAAAGTGCTCCTCCACCCAGCACTCGCAGTGCATCATTGACACCGGGAACAATGGCCCATATGTCAGATTATGCCTTGCAGATCCTAAAAAGGGACCCCCGCATTGCCAAAATGATGAACGATGACGACTACTGGTTGGCCAGCATCCTGGATCCACGCTATAAAGGCAAATTCCAAAACATAATGCCACAGGAGAACATTGACCTAATATTGGCTAGCAAACAAGCAAATCTAGTAAACCGGTTCGTTGAGGCATTCCCAGCACACAGCAGCGGTGATGGTTCTCACACGAGCCGTAGGGGCCGGGGGTAGCTTGGAAGAGGTATTCTTGGTGCACACATCAGAAGTGGCGTTGGAGACAGGGGTTTCATGACCATGTTGTGGACTGATTCTTCAAGTCCCGCTCACACGACTGGTAATACTGCATCGATTGAAAGTGACAGGAGACAGCAGTTGTCAACTATGGTTACAAACTACTTCTCGTCCCAAATTGATGTTCTCCCTCACAGGTCATTCCCATTTGACTATTGGGCCGCTAAACTGGACACCTGGCCTGAATTGGCACAATATGCCTTACAGGAGCTCGCTTGTCCAGCTGCAAGTGTGCTATCAGAAAGAGTCTTCAGTGCAGCTGGATCAATCCTGACAGAAAAAAGGACCCGTTTGTCGACCCAAAATGTGGATGATCTAACCTTCATTAAAATGAACCATGCATGGGTTTCCAAGGATTTTGTCCCACCTTACCCTGATGACACATAGGTTGCCAGAAAAATGGCTTGCTTTGGTCCTCCTCTTCCTCGGACTTGACCAATTTCGCCTTTAGCAGCAGCTGAAGATCAACATATGCCATTTTGTAAACCTCCCTAACTGGGCTGCCTCCCCCCCATGGCCGGGGTCACCACCTAGCGCACACAACCGTGCGAGTGCCGTTGCTGTGGACAGGTGGGTAGGCCGACTCTTGGGCGTGGGCACTGGCACAGGGTCCCTCATAGTGCAATCAAGTGTCTCTGACGGTGGGGGTGCACACGAGTGTGCCCCCTTGCTTGGGCATGAGGCCACACTTCACATTAGTCCATGTAGCTCTTTCTATCATACCATGCCTGGGTTATCAAGTCAAATCGTGAATTCCCAAGTCCAAGATGAATCAGACATGGAGTGTGGGTGGCCAGCCAGGGCAGTGGGGTTAATCGGTACCGGGCCGGTGTCTCATAGGGATGTGTCACGGTGGTGGTAACCCGTTCCGTGGCCCTGGGCGTCCATGCAAAGGGGTGAATTAAGTTTATAGGTGAATGATACATGACGCCACCTGTGGTTTCTGATTAGATCGACCAGTGCTGCAGTGTCGCTTCTCTGGGACCGATGTTGTGGTGCAGCTAAGATGTAGAAGCCCTGCACAGGTAGGCCCGTAGTCGCAGGGCAGATGAAAGAGTTGGTAGATGGTGTGCAGTGCAGGATGTAGCAGAGCCGTGCGCCAGGTGCAGGAGAAAGATGACAGACACAGTCATGCAGTTCCTTTACCTGTACTTGGTAAGTGCCGTCCAGGACCCAGAGTACAGATGGAGAAGGAGTTGGTCAGCCTGGAAGCCAATTTCGAATTCTCTCTCTGCAGATAGGTTGTTTGGCCTCCGTTCTAGCGCTTATCTGAGGTACTCGCAGTGCTGAGTTCAATGTAGTTCCCCCTGTTGACTCTCTTTTGGAACTTTCTCGTATGGCAGGCAGCCGTAGCCTTTTCCTTCTGGCTCCCACACGTTGATGCTGGGGCCTCCGAGCCTTAGTTGGGTACAGAGCATTTACAGCTGCTACTTCCTCCGGTTTCTGCTGCAGGAACGTCAATGTCCCTACAAACTCGGAGACTGGAATCCGGACCATGCGCTCCAGCTAGGAGTGAGCCTTAACTCTGCTCATCCTCCAGCTCCCCTTCTCACGTCCACACACTTCCCCTTCCCTGCACAGATTGCCTTAACTTACCTCCTCCCGACCACAGAGAGCAGCTCCTCAGCAGTCAGGTTCAGAGGTCTCCCTGCTGGCCTGGAGTGGGAAATGTGTTGTGTGTTGGTTGAACTGCTAGAGAGATCCTTCATTGCTCCCAAGCATGACATCACACTCCCTAGGAGGAAGGTAATGCCACTGTGGCGACCGTACTCCTGGGGACGCCACAAGTGCACTGATGCCCAGCCACTGCTAGATGATCCTGCTGGTACATTGACCCAGACCACTACATTCCCTTCACACTCTACACAGCCAGAATCTGACCCTGAGGAAACTCAGGTTCCCCTTCCCGCATACTATACCACCTTAGAAGGTGACAAAGAGGAAGGTGCAGATGAAAGTGCAGGTTCCTTGAGCAGGTGTGGGGGGCATACTCATGGGCGACGGCACTGGCACAGGGCCCTTCATAGTACGCAAAAGTGTCTCTGCCGGTGGGAGGGCCCACCTGCCGTCAGACACACCGCCACACACCGCCATACTATGAGGGACCCTGTGCCAGTGCCATCGCCAACGAGTGGGCCCCCCTGCTTGCTCCGGATCACAGCACTTGCAAAGTTGAAATACTTACCTCTCCCTGCTCCACCGCCATGACATCTTCCGCATGTCCTGACAGTGATATTCTGATCAGAGAGCGCAATGACATCACTTCTGTACGCCCTCTGCCTAAACAGCCAAGTGCAGTGAGATGGAAGATGGGGACGACGAGGAGTCCAGACTAGTACAGGGATTCCCTAGCAAGGAGACTTATTTAATTGTTTTCAATGTTGGGACAGCAATTTTTGGGGAGCACTATACTCTGGAGAATGATATATGGGGCCCACCTTACACTGGAGCATTCCAAAGGTGGACATCAGACACTGGAGGAGCATTTACAGGGCCCATTATACACTGGAGCATTAGAAATGGGTCCCATTATATATGGAGCATTATTTGGGCCCATAAGACAGTGGAGCTTCATCCATGGGGACCAACATACTGTATACTGCAGCATTATGTGGAGCTCATCATATACTGTTTCAAACATTATATGGGACCAATGATTCTGTATGGAGAAATATATGGGCCTCATTACTCTGTATAGCGCACCATGCGGTGCCCATAATACTGTATGGAGTAATATACTGTCCGTTTTCGGAGCTATTGGAGAATTTAAAATCGATATCAGTCATGAGATGCAAAAAGTGAAGTATTTTTCATTGTACTATACCGCTATTTCTGTGGTATGTGTTAAAGGGGCGCTCTTTGGCCCAGGGCACATGAAAACCTGAAGCCAGCCCTACCCCTCCACAACTTTAGCCAAATAACCCCCAGTTTTCAGTGCATAACTATTATTATGAAGTAAATTAAGGTTGACAAGCTTCAGTAATAAAAATTGATGTTTTTGCCATTCAAATGGGCACTGTAGGTGTGTTTAATGTCCTCCACTCCCTGCCGACTTTGCTTCCCCATTGACTTGCATTGGGTTTCGTGTTTCAGTCGGCGTTCAACTTTTCACGATAATCGGCCGATTTCATTCGACCCGACTTTTGAGAAAGTCGGGTTTCATGAAACCCGACTCGACCCGAAAAAAGGCAAAGTCGCTCATCTCTAATTACGAGGATAAAAATTTTGATGGGAGTGAGTCTTTAATTCCTGTGAAGCACCTGAAGAATTAAAACACTACCTGACAGCAGTTTTAAAATCTTTAAGGTCTACTATTTATAAAAACAACATCATTTTGGGATCGTCCAATATTTAGGCCACTCAACATCACTTTAAAACTGAATAAGACCCTGAAAATAAGTTTTGTAAATTTCCTTAAAAAAACTAAAAAATGCTGCATTTTTTTAAAAACTTTCAACATCCTAACAAAATACAAATATGTTTTATGCTGACTTGAAGTAGACATAATGTAAATGTTGTTTGTTAACTTTTTGAGTAGAATACCAATCTGGATTAATGGTATAACCATTCAAAGTTTAAAAATGTTTGATATTTTCATAAATCAACGCAAAACATGTTGACCTAAAGATACCACTTGCATAACATATAATGTATCATGAAAAAACAGTTTCATAATCACAGAAATATTTTTAAACATTGCAAAGTCTTTAACATATAAATTAACACATCAGATTTGAGAATTGGGCTTGGTTACTTGGGGGTTAATAAAGTCTGGTATCTTATTCATATCTTTAATTTTTTTGCTTTGGTATGTAAATGTACCATGAAATTAAATTGTTATATTTAATCACAATGAAAAAAATATGAAAAAATAAACAAAAAAATAACAATTGTGTAATAGTTTTTTTCCTTTCTCCTCCCCCCCAAAAAAACTAAATAATTTTATGAAATATATATACTATATTTATAATTTATAAACTATATGTATCCTAATAGTAAGAATGAAACTTCAAACTAGTCTGATAATTATCCAGAAAATGGCTACGTTAATGGAAAAACGCTATGGCTTTTGTGATGGAAATTTTGAAAACACATTTTTATAGCTCAAAAGTATTAAATCATTAAAAAACAAACTTGAAATTATAAAAGCATGATAAACAGCACAAAATTAAAATGGAAAACAACAATGTAATAATACAATTCACCCTGAAAAAGCAAGCCCTCATACAACAATATCAATGAGAAAACAGTAATTGTTATTGGAATGCAGCAGTGAAAAAAAAAGGTTTTGGGACCCTTAAAGGGATTTGTCACCAAAGATTTTGCTACACTATCAGACAGCAAGCATGACATCGGGGCAGATACACTGATTTCAGAGAAGTATCACTTACTGAGCTACTTGTGGTCACTTTTATCTGCTGCAAATGTAACTGTTCTGTTTATGTTGAGGTCTGTATAACCCCGCCCAAACAATTGATTTATAGCCTTCTGTGTGCACTATGCATAGGTGGAAAACTGCCAATCATTGCTGGGGATGGAGTTATACACAGCTCATGAGTATGGAGGACCTCATGACAGCACGATTACTAGTCAGCTAGTGATAATGCCCTGCTTATATCAAAACTATGACAAGCAGCCCAGTAAGTGACACATCACTGAAATCAGGGTCTTTGTCTCTACACTATGCTTCTCTCAGATTAGGTGTCAAAAACCTGGTGACAAATTCCTTTTAAGGGTTTCTTTTTTGAAAAAGGAAAAAAATAAGGTACAAAAGAGGAAGAAAAATGCAGTGAAATAGAAAAAGGCACGACACGACTACTTTGGGGATTTTGCTTTTAAAGCATTTACTTTGTGAAATTAAAGGTCAGGGTTTAGTACTATATTTGCCGTATACAAATATTGTGAGACTTTGGACTCGTTCAGAAGTCAGTTTTACTCATACGAGTGCTAATCATGTTTTTCACACATCTATGTCTATGGTAGTCTATGAGGTACTTCATATGTCTGTTTTTTTTCTTCGGACCGAGGGGTCAGCTCAAAAGAAAAAACACGTGTCTGATATTAAAGGGGTTGTCCACTACTAGGACAACACTTATTCCTCATGTTTGTCCCCGTTAGAATAAAAACACCTATACTCACCTCCAGTGCCGGCACACTTCCAGCAGTGTTGGGACTTGTGTCCCGGGTGCTCATTTGAGGTTATTACAGTACCTTATGTGAACCCTACACCCAATCAGCACTGGAGTCACTATCACCGCTTTCGAAGGTATTGAACAGCAACAGGAAGTCAAACCTAAGGTTGCTCTCTGACTTCCTTTGATGTTCCATTTGTCTGAAGAAGGAGACAGTGACATCAGCACTGATTGTGTGCAGGGTTCAGGTGACAAAACCTCACGTGAGCCCTGGGAACTCGAGTGCTGACATGGGAGGTCAGTATAAGTGCTTTTACTTTAACAGGGCAAAACATGAGGAATGAGAAGATGTTGTCCAAGTCAAGGACAAGCCCTTTAATCAAAGTCTCAGTTCAAATTCACCAATGCAAGTCTATGGATCCATGAAAAAATTGCACCACAGTCAGATGCCATCCGTGTTTTGTCATCTTTTCATAGACTGTTCAATATGAGAAGCTTGAGAAAACTACTTCATCTCTTTTCTGTCATTGGAGAAAAACTGATGAAAGGTGCCCTTATTAATCAAGCCAAGCCAGGAAGAAAGAAGTCACAGTGAATGGGGACAGCAGACACAATTTACATCTATGTTCTTTGCAGTGAAAAAGCCTTTCACGATTGCCCTAACTACCTAACTATGGGTAGCATAATTAAATATGAAGAAAATATTAAATTTTTCAGCTCTTTCTAACATTTAACAAAATTATCTTACAAGTATTCAGTATTGAGATAAATAAATGTGAAAATGAGGATCATTTTGAAATGTTATGAAATGCTTGCTTACTACAACCTACCACGATCTCCTGAGTGTGTTTGATTGCTTTCTTCTGAAGTCCAAATTCCACTGAAGAATCTTCTGGAATAAAATTAACAAGTAGTGTAAGTTAGATATGTATTACAATTTGTAAGCCATAAAACCACAAGATACTGACTTATCTAAGGACCCAAGCGGTATCAGGGATAATCCAAATTTTCTAAAACGTGGTACTCAAACAATTATGTCTAAGACGAACAAAAGCACCAAGTTACTTGTGACTTTCTAATTGATTTTTACTGCATTGCTGTGTGGTTTAAAAAAATTTAATTTAATGTTTAGACATGGCTAGATATTTTTGCCTTTTGGATTCTGATGGGCGTTTTTTTAATCAGAGGCATGCTTAAGTTATGGCGTTTTTCATAATAAATATCTCTCTGAAATTAAAAAAGCACAGCTCAGTGGTTAGCACTGCAGCCTTGCAGCACTGGGGTCCTGAGTTCCAATCCCACGAAGGACAACATCTGCAAGGAGTTTGTATGTTCTCCCCGTGTTTGTGCGGGTTTCCTCTGGGTTCTCCGGTTTCCTCCCACACTCCAAAGACATACTGATAGGGAAATTAAATTGTGAGCCCCAATGTTGACAGTGCCAATAGTGTATGTAAGCGCTGTGGAATAAGATAGCGCAATATAAGCAAAGTAAAGTAAATAAACAAATAAATAATAATAAAAAATGGCAGTACTATTGCATTAAAATCTAAATCTAAATATATATTGTAAGGTAGTGCCTATTGTTCGCCTTGGGGGACACTCACTTGGCAGCCGATTAATAGGATCCGGCACGAGGTTTTTCAACGTAACCAGTCCATACGGTTTATTGTTACAAAGCATAAACCATAGAAGCATATAGAAAGGATAACAGTCTTACATCAGACCAAACTTATGTTCAATGCAGAGCTCCACTCTCTTAGCCCTGTGATCACACAGGCTGTGGCTTGTCCAGCAATCAAGCTCTATAGCTTTACAGTTATTTCCCCCTGTCCGGGGTTACCTCTCAGTTGCTTCTCATTCAGGACGTCCCTTCCCTCCTGGGGACTGTCCCACATACACAGGCCAATATACACAGGCCTCACCTGGTCAGTGGCCTCAGCTTGTGCTCTTCAGGGAGGCAGCACACCTTCCAGCACCTAGGCCTTCCGGGACCTTCCACATGGCCCAATCAGATCCATGCACTCTCCACCATACCTAAGACCAAGAATGGTACCATACCCTTTTCCCTGGGTATCTGATCTTCATGGTCACCTGGAATACTTAGCTTCACCACTCCAGACTTATTCACCATCTCTTGCATGGCTCGACCATTTTTCCCAATGACTTTCCTCACCATAGGAATAGGTACCTGTATTACATTTTCCAGAAGCCTCCGAGCTTTCCTCACATGCTCCAGCCACTTAGCAGCTTCTTCATTCTCCACCTGGATCAACCACTTCATCCGCACACATCTCCAGTGTTGGTCACTCAGGACAGCTACTCTTTTTGCTATGACACTAGATGTGGACAGTACCACTAACTGTTTATCTTCCGGGGTCCAATACACCTTACACGCCCCCACAGCCTTCTTGAAATCGTCATGCATAGACTCCCTGGCACACGCTTCTCTCAGGTCTTCAGGCACCTCTATCACGCACTTGAAGAGCGAGGTCTCATTCTCTTCATGGACAGATGACTCCTGGTTTACCATGGATCTTTCCATCAAGACATCTGCCACGACTGGTTGATTGTCTTGTTTCGCCTCATTATCACTTTGGCACTGCCGCTGTAATTCTGCAACCTTCAGCTTCTTCTCTTGCATTAAACCTCCTAATGCTTCCCGGAGCACCTCCATATCGCCCAATATGGCCTTGTTCTCGGTTTGACACAATAACAGGTGACTTCTTAGCTCAGAGACTTCCTTCTCCAGCTCATCTGCTCTATGCTCAGCCACCTGTCTCAGGACCATTTCTTGTTTTACAAGCTCAGTCCTTATCTTTAATACGGCCTTTAAATCTGCCACTTTGTGCTTCTCTCGAGCCAGCTTTTTGGCGAGGTCTTGGAACGCCTGCGTTTCCTTCTCTCCAAGCTGGGCCTTGACTGCCAAGAATTCAGACTCCTTCAAACTTTCTTGAGGCTCTGCCCGGTCACCCTCAGGTACCTCTCGACTTTTTGTACCTTCCTCACTGTACTCCTTTTATAATTTAGAGTCACAGTCACCCCCAGATTCTGAGTCACACACCACAGTAGAATGAACCCTCCAGTTACCCTCTAACTGGGTGTCCGTTCCAGACGTTTTATCTACCACATCACTGTCAGTCATTCTGTGGTACAGGTCGAGACATGAGGTCCGTAAGTTGGGGAGATGCACCCTTTCCTCTTGCGTAACCGTCTGAATGGGAGTCACCACCACTCGATCGGTCATCCTGGAACCAGCAGTCCCCACTTCTAACGGAGAAGACAAATTCGGGACTATAGCGACATCCTGTCCCGCAATGTCCCAGCCAGTCTCAAAGACTACCCTGGCCACTGGCAAATCCTTAGTGCCCCCGTGGTTGCAGGTGACCCTGACCTTTATACCGGGTATTTCAAATCCCTCAGGTGCAACCCTCACTAGACTCATTGGGTTCCCAGGGTCGACCAGACCAACCACATCTTCATTATTTATCTGTAGGGCACATGCCTGTAGCATCGTGTCGGGTGGATAGTTCACAAGGCATACTGGACACATATAGTACATTTCCCCCTTGCAACAGTTCGTTTGCACCGCCCCTTTTACGTCAGGATGCTCCGCTCCTTTCCCTGAGACTTCACCCCTTTTTGGGCAACTACTCCCTTTTGGGATACTGCCCCCTTTTGGGCCACTATCCCCTTTTGGGACTCTGCCTCCCTCTAGGACTCCACCCCTTTTTGGGTCACCACCCCCATTTGGGTCACCTCCCCCTTTTGGGATTTCCCCATGTCCCCGCTACAGGCCTTCTTATGCCAGAGTTCACACAGTACAGTTTGTCTTTCGGGCTTGTACTGGCCCTTTAAAGGGAATCTGTCACCTGGTTTTGGCGGGCTATTTAAATGAGGTCTGTCCGATCTGATGGGCGGTGTTTCGGATCTTTGCCGCTTCCCCATCCTTGGCCGCCGTCCGCAGTTATTTCATGAATAGGAGTAGGTGTCCGCCATCTTTCACGCATGCGCTAAGCATTCTTGGCTCGCGCATGCGCAGTATGCTTTGGCTAGCTGCGGGCAAAGCCAAAAAGCCTTACAGCGCATGCGCTGGTTAACTAAGCCCCGGAAGTATTTTGCTGTGTTCCAGGGCTTAGTTAACCGGCGCATGCGCAGTAAGACTTTTCGGCTTTGCCCGCAGTTGGGCAAAGCATACTGTGCATGCGCCACTGCAGAAACCCTTGCTGCAATGTGCAACTGCAGCTCCTGCCACAAGTCCATGCATGCTTCCGAGTGGAGTGATGTGTGCATGTTATAAGTGGAGTGATGTGTGCAGGGGGACCATAAGGAACCAGGGTTAGTATGATCCTAATTTGATTGCTGCTTTTACAGACTGATAATGGATCACTTATAACATGCCATTGGTGAGGTGCAGGAGACTTGAAGGCACTAAGCACTTTATTTATGTATATTGCACAGGCTCATAGTGAGCATTTCATTTGCTATTGCAGCCCTATATTAATTAGAGGGATTAGAGAACCTAATATTGCACTGAGCACTTTATATATACTGTTTATTTGCACTAACTTATATGGAAATTATAAATTCATTTTGTATATAGCACTATTTTATTATAATGTACTATATTATGTATTGATGAATTTTTGATGTGATTTCATGCACTTTATGAATTTTCCAATATTTATTTTTGTTATATCCTTGGGTCTTTCTCCTGGCCGATTGGTTTCTTTGTGTACCCCCTGCACACATTTATATATTTTATATGACTTTTAAATGTCTAATTTTAATTGCATTTGTGAAAATAGAAAATAAAAAATTACTTTTCACACATCATCTTTGTCATCATTAAATATCGAATATTTTTTGATGGTGTCTATAAAAAATAGTCGATATTGTTTGAATATCTTTTTTCGAGTTTACAGTCTCTCACTGACCCCGGTCAGTATAACACAGACACATGTCCGTTACCTGCTGGTGTCGGCCACACAGGTTCCCGAGTACCTCTTATCCACAGAGGCACCCTATAGCCACTTTTCATACAGTCTTTCACTGACCCCAGTCAGTATAACACATGGTTTTTTAATACCGTTACCTGTTGGATCGCCCACACAGGTTCGTAGATCCCTCTTGTCCTCAGATGCATCCGTTAGATATCAGTTCACAGTATCTTTCTGACCCCGGTCAGTATCACACAGTTTTCATGACTGTTACCTGTTGGCCACGCAGGTTCCCGGATCCCTCTTACTGCAGAGGCATCCTGTACACATTTCTCTCTGACCCCGGTCAGTATCACATGGTTTTCAAGACCGTCCGCTCCTTTTGGCTCGGAGTCGCCGGCAGGGCTTCCCCAGGCTATGCAACGTCTGAGCCTGGAACATGGGAGCTCTGTCCACACTGACAGACTCCAACACACTCTCCCTCACTTGTGCAACACACCTGCCTTAGATAGCTGTAACCACTCCCAGTTACCTACCACATGGCTAGTCACATGATCATGACCTCATCACAGGTCCTGCAGATTCACAACCACACATATATCTTCAGACAAAGCGGGGTACAGTGAACCCCCTCACCACGATGTGTGGCACATGGGTAGCCAGACCCTCCCAACTCTCAAAGCTACCCGTAGCCCGGACCCAAATGTTAACAACAACTACTTAAGAAAACACTCCGGGCTACATCACAGGGAGCTGCCATCCCCGTGACACATACCTTCCATTAACCACGCGACCACCCGTCACACCACAATATATATACAGTGTGTCCGCAAAGTCATGGTGCACTTTTGACCAGTCACAGGAAAGTATACAAGTATACCACGATTCCCAGATCTGATGCCCATAGACTTTTACTTATGGGGTTATGTAAAGCTACATGTGTACATTGAACGTATCAATGACATTAATCACTTAAAGCAGAGAATCACAGACGTTATTCACTCTGTTACACCAGACGTCCTTACCCGTGTGCGGCAAGAACTTCACTATCATTTGGATGTGTGTAAGGCAACAAATGGAGCCCACATCGAACTACACTGAATAAGTATGAAGCTGGGAGAGTTTTTCTTTCATTTGGTTCAGATTTCACACTACGTTCACATTTCTATCATCTTTTGTTGCTTTCCAGTGACTGGTCAAAAGTGCACCATGACTTTACGGACACACTGTGTATATATATATATATATATATATATATATATATATGCTTATATATATATATATATATACTGTATATATATACAGTGCCTTGCAAAAGTATTCGGCCCCCTGGAACTTTCAAGCTTATCAAATGTAAATTTTTGGTGAAGCATCAACAACAAGTGGGACACAATTGTGAAGTTGAACTAAATTTATTGGTTATTTTAAATTTTTGTGGAGATTCAAAAACTGAAAAGTGGGGCATGCAAAATTATTCGGCCCCTTTAACTTAACCCTTTCGCACCTGAGCCTGTTTTTGCCTTCGTGACCAGGCCAATTTTTTCAATTCTGACCAGTGTCACTTTATGAGGCCATAACTCTAGAACGCTTCAACGGATCCTGCTGATTCTGACATTGTTTTCTCATGACATATTGTACTTCAGGATAGTGGTAAAATTTCTTAGATATGAACTGCGCTTATATGTTAAAAAAATCGAAATTTGGCAAAAATTTAGAAAATTTTGCAATTTTCAAACTTTTAATTTTTATGCCCTTAAATCAGAGAGTGATATCGCACAAAATAGTTAATAAATAACATTTCCCACATGTCTACTTTACATCTGCACAATTTTGGAAACATAATTTTTTTTTTTTTGGAAGTTATAAGGGTTAAAAGTTGACCAGCGATTTCTCATTTTTACAACAAAATTTACAACACCATTTTTTTTAGGGACCACCTCACATTTGAAGTGAGTTTGGGGGGTCAATATGACAGAAAATACCCAAAAGTGACACCATTCTAAAAACTGCACCTCTCAATGTACTCAAAACCACATTCAAGAAGTTTATTAACCCTTCAGGTGCTTCACATGAATGAATGGAATGTGGAAGGAAAAAATAAACATTTAACTTTTTTTCACAAACATTTTACTTCAGAACCATTTTTTTTATTTTCACAAGTGTAAAAACAGAAAATGAACCACAAAATTTCATTGTCGATTGAAAGTCATTTTGTATTTCTTCCATTTTCTTACTATTGCACCAACAGTTGTCTCCTTCTCACCCAGCGTCTTACTTATGGTTTTGCAGCCAATTCCAGCTTTGTGCAGGTCTATGATCTTGTCCCTTACATTCTTAGAAAGCTCTTTGGTCTTGCCCATGTTGTAGAGATTAGAGTCTGACTGATTAATTGAGTCTGTGGACAGAAGTCTTTTATAAAGGTGACTATGTAAGACAGCTGTCTTTAATGCAGGTAATGAGTTGATTAGGAGCATCTAACTGGTCTGTAGGAGCCAGACCTATTAATGCTTGGTAGGGGAAAAAATACTTATTTCTCTTCAAAATACAAATAAATTTATAGAATTTATACAATATGATTTTTCTGGATTTTAATTTTGATATTCCTTCTCACAATGTTAAAATTATCCCCTTAGTCACAGAGTCAATTTGCTACTTAATGACAAGGCCAATTTTTACAAATGCTTTAATGGATCCCGCTGATTATGAGATTATTTTTTCTAGACATATTGTACTTCATATTAATGGTAACATTTCTTTGAAATGACTTGCGTTTATTTATGAAAAAAATGGAAATATGGCGAAAATGTTTAAAATTTCGCAATTTTCAAACTTTTAATTTTTATCAGAGAGATGTCACACAAAATACTTGTCACGCTGTGCTCACCTGGGGGCAGGACCTCGGTCCCGACGTCATCTCTTCCGGAGCTGCGGTCACTCCGGGGGTCCCGTCGGGTGCGCACGCGCAGCTCTCGTCCCCGGGTCTCCTCCTAAATGTCACGTTTGCGCTTGCGCGCTCCTGTCAGTGCTGTATAGAGCTCGGTCCTCTCTATGGTAATGGAGGACCTGACCCGGAACCTGTAGTGGTCATGTGCTTTCTGGCTAGGTCCTGACCCGGAACCAGTAGTAGTCATGTGCTATATCAGACGACCTCCCCCTAGTGGAGGTGCCTGATTATTGTTGTGCTTCCTGGCTTGGTCTGCCGTGTCCCTGCCTGGCTGTGCGCTGTATTCAGGTCCCCTGCCTTGCACTCTGTTGTGCCTCTTTTGCACACGCTCTGAATTTGCACTCTGCTTTGTACTTGGTTGTGCCTCCTGGCACACGCTCTGACCCTGTGTTCTGTCTCGTACTCCGTTGTGCCTCCTGGCACATGCTCTGACACTGTACTCTGTCTCATACTCGGTTGTGCCTCCTGGCACACGCTTTTACCCTGTACTCTGTCTCATCCTCTGTTGTGCCTCCTGTCACACACTCTGATTCCGTGCTCTGTCTTATACTCAGTTGTGCCTCCGGGCACACACTCGGACCCTGTGCTTTGTCTCATACTCAGTTGTGCCTCCTGGCACATGCTCTGATCCTGTACTCAGTCTCTTACTCTGTTGTGCCTCCTGGCACACATACCAATCCTGCGCTCTGTCTTATGCTCAGTTGTGCCCTCTGGCACACACCCTGCTCCTGTACTCTGTTACACCTCCTGGCACACCTGCTGCCTGACTCAGTGCTCTGACGTGCTCCTTGCACGCATCCTGCTTCACTCACACCCGGACGAACGAAGTCTCTGTATACCACGTGTTCCCGTGTCCACACTTTACACGTTCCTGCAGACACACTCACCCACTCGTGTCTCCTGTGAGCCAGCCGCCTGGTGCCAGCAGTTGTGGTGCCTCACCCCCTGGGGCTTGCCCCTGACACTCCCTGTATAGGGGGTGGTCTTCACTAGGTCAGCTCGCCCTGGGAGGGTTGGTGTCACGACCCAGAGGGTCCACTCCAGGAGTCGTCACAATACTTAATAAATAACATTTCCCACATGTCTACTTTACATAAGCACAATTTTGGAAACAACATTTTTTTCCGCTAGGAAGTTATAAGGGTTAAAAATGGACCATTTTTACAACAAAATTTACAAAACCATTTTTCTAGGGACCACATCACATGTGAAGTCACTTTGAGGGGTGTACATGACAGACAATGCCCAAAAATGACACCATTCTAAAAACTGCACCCCTCAAGGTGCTCAAAACCACATTCAAGAATTTAATTAACCCTTTACATGCTTCACAGGAACTGAAGAAATGTGGAAGAAAAATATGAACATTTAACTTTTTTTTTACAAACATTTTATTTCAGAACCAATTTTTTTTATTTTCACAAGTATAACAAGAGAAAATTAAGCACAAAATTTGTTGTGCAATTTCTTCTGAATACGCCTATACCCCATATGTGGGGTAAACCACTGTTTGTGCGCGTGGCAGAGCTCGGAAGGGAAGAAGCACCGTATGACTTTTTCAATGCAGAATTGGCTGGCATTGAGATCGGACGCCATGTCGCATTTGGAGAGCCCCTGATGTGTCTAAACAGTAGAAACTCCCCACAAGTGAAACCATTTTGGAAACTAGACACCCTAAGTAACCAATCTACACGTGTGGTCAGCACATTGAACCCCCAAGCGCTTCACAGAAGTTTATAACATAGAGCCATGAAAAAAAAAATCATATTTTTTTCCACAAACATGATATTTTAATCCCCAAATTTTTATTTTCCCAAGGGTAACATGAGAAATTAGACCCCCAAAGTTGTTGCACAATTTTTTGCTGAATACGCCGATATCTCATATGTGGGGGTAAACCACTGTTTGGATGCACGGCAGAACTCGGAAGGGAAGGAGCGCTGGTTGACCTTTTCAATGCAGAATTGGCTGAAAATGAGATTGAACGCCATGTCATATTTGGAGAGCCCCTGATGTGCGTAAACAGTGGAAACCCTCTACAATTGACCCCATTTTGGAAATTAGACCACTCAAGGAACGTATCTAGATGTGTGGTGAGTACTTTGAACCCCCAAGTGTTTCACTAAAGTTTATAACACAGAGCCGTGAAAATAAAAAATAATTTTTTCCACAAAAGTGATTTTTTTAGCCCCCAATTGTTTTATTTTCACAAGGATAACAGGAGAAATTGGACCCCAAAAGTTGCTGTGCAATTTGTACTGAGTACGCTGATACCCCATATGTGGGGTGAACCACTGGGCACATGGCAGAGCTTGGAAGGGAAGGAGCGCAGTTTTGGAATGCAGACTTTGATGGAATGGTCTGCGGGCGTCATATTGCGTTTGCAGAGCCCCTGATGTGCCTAAACAGTAGAAACCCCCCATAAGTGAACCGATTTTGGAATCTAGACCCCCAAGGAAATTATCTAGATGTGTGGTGAGTACTTTGAACCCCCAAGTGCTTCACAGAAGTTTATAAAGTAGAGCCGTAAAAATAATATTTTTCACAAAAATTATCTTTTCACCCCAAAATGTTTATTTTCTCAAGGGTAACAGGAGAAATTAGACCCAAAAAGTTGTTGTGCAATTTGTCCTCAGCAAGCCAATACCCCATATATGGGGGTAACCACTGTTTGGACGCATGGCAAAGCTCGGAAGGGAAAGAGCACCGTTTGACTTTTTCAAACACAGAATTGGCTGGAATTTAGATTAGACGCCATGTCATGTTTGGAGAGCCCCTGGTGTGCCAAAACAGTGGAAAACCCCCCAATTCTAACTCCAACCCTAACCACAACACACCCCTAACCCTAATCCCAACCATAAACCTAACCACAACCCTAACCTCAACACACCCCTAACCCTAATCCCAACACTAACCATAACCCTAACCACAAACCTAACCCTAACACATCCCTATCCCTAATCCCAACCCTATCTGTAATCCCAATTCTAGCCCCAACCCTGACCCTAACCCTAACTTTAGCACAACTCACTTTAGCCCAACTCTAAACCTAATAGGAAAATGGAAATAAATCATTGTTTAATCTTATTATTTTTTCCTAGCTAAGTGGGTGATAAAGGGGGTTTGATTCACTATTTTTTTATTTTAATGATAATGACCTTTGGGTTTTCATTGGCTGTAAGCCATAGTCATCAACATTAACAGAAATAAACACTTAAAATAGATCATTCTGTTTGTAATGACTTTATATGAGTTTCACTTTTTGTATTGAAGAACTGAAATGAATTAACTTTTTGGTGATATTCTGATTTTGAGAGAAGCACCTGTATATATATAAGAATATACACAGTTCAAATCAGAAGTTTACATTCGCTATATACAAAGACACATATGCATGTTTTTCTCAGTATCTGACATGAAATCAGAATAAACTTTTCCCGTTTTAGGTCAATTAGGATTACCATAATTACACACGAGGTCAAAATTGTTGGTACCCCTCGTTTAATGACAGAAAAATCTACAATAGTCTCAGAAATAATTTGAATCTGACAAACGTAACAATAACTAAAAAATCTATGATAAACAAATGAGAGTCAGACATTGCTTTTTAATCATGCTTCCACACAATTAAAAAAAAAATAAAACTCATGAATTAGGCCTGAACAGAAATGATGGTACCCTTAACTTAATATTTTGTTGCACAACCTTTTGAGGCAATCACTGCAATTAAATGATTCCTGTAACTGTCAATGAGAATTCTCCACCACTCGACGGGTATTTTGGCCCACTCCTTAAGAGCAAATTGCTCCAGTTGTCTCGTGTTTGAAATTTGCCTTTTCTAGATGGCATGTTGCAGCTCTTTCCAAAGATGCTCAATAGAATTTAAGTCAAGGCTCATAGAAGGCCACTTCAGAATAGTCCAATGTTTTCCTCTTAGCCATCTTGGGTGTTTTTAGCTGTGTGTTTTGGGGTATTATCCTGTTGCAAGACCCATTACCTGTGGCTGAGACTAAGCTTTCTGACAATGGGCAGCACATTTCTTTCTAGAATCTATTGATAGTCTTGAAATTTCATTGCACCCTGCACAGATTATAGACACCCTGTGCCAGATGCAGCAAACCAGCCGCAGAACATAACAGAGCCTCCTCCATGTTTCACAGCAGGGACAGTGCTCTTTTCTGGATTTGCTTCTTTTTTCCATCTGTGAACATAAAGCTGATATGCCTTGCCAAAAAGTTCAATTTTTGTCTCATCTGTCCATAGGACATTCTCCAGGGAGCTTTGTGGCTTGTCAACATGTAGTTTGGCAAATTCCAGGGTAAGGGAGTGAGATGTGATGTCTTTCTTGCTTCCCTTCCTCAGATTTTTCCCGCCTATGTTATTATGCACATATTGCTGAGTTTGTGATTAACGTCTGCGGTACTGCTACATAGAAATATGTATTATCGCTAGTCTTTAATGCTCTTGCCACATATACGTGTTACCATGGTGTAGAAAGTTATAACATATGATCGCGTGTACTTTATTATTGCATAGTATGTGTCTGTTGAACATGTACAGTTAGGCTAAGTTAGTTGCATCCTCTTGGGGACATTAGAGAAGGGCACTTTAGTA
Organism: Dendrobates tinctorius; assembly: GCF_039654945.1. Lineage (NCBI taxonomy): Eukaryota > Metazoa > Chordata > Amphibia > Anura > Dendrobatidae > Dendrobates > Dendrobates tinctorius. The sequence continues at coordinate 7,644,612 of NW_027361960.1, read as the reverse complement.
TATAGTTTACATAGTCATGGGTGAGTGTAGTTCTGTTGCGGGCCACTATTTGGGGGCATACTAGTGGGCTCTAAAGGTATAGCTGATAGGACGCTCATAGGGGGGTTAAATGTAGGAGGGGCTGCCGGGTAGTAAGCAGGGACCTCGTAGGAAGTTAGTTCAGACAGGGCCAGGGTTACCTAGTGTCCACATGGGCTATTGGCCTGGACAGTTTGGCAGCCATGCAACACACAAGCGCTGCAGCCCACATTACCCACGGCCACTGTGTGTGTCACAGCAGGGGGCCAGTACAGAAACGGAGAGATGTGGTGACTTGTCACCTGGGACAATGTTTTTAGGGCAGGAGTCAGCTGGACAGATGAAGTGAAGGAAGCTGGGACTTCGACTAGTTCGGTACAGACGGGCCGGATGCTTTACCAGAGGCAACCGAACCTGGTGACTGATGATTTTGAGTCTGGGGTGAAACAGGCAGAAGGAATTGTCATCATGGCAAGGTTAGGCCGGGAAGCAACTGGGGAGCAGTCTAGGACAGTTCGGTTTGGGCATGTACTGCACAGAAGTAACAGCCAGGAAGGGAAAGATGAGGAAACAAGCAAATGTCGCCATGTACCATCTGCGGATGTAACGTGTGAAATACCCAGTGAAGAAAGTGTTAAAGTTGATTCAGACTGTGTCTCCATTGCTGGGGGCTACCTGGAAGAGGGACCGTTATCACCTGGGAAGTGCCCAGAGGAAGCCGATTCTGGAGATGCAGGTATGCAGAAGAGAACAGTACATTTTTCTGTAGGGGAAAGATCGGACATGAAGATAGCAGTAATTCAGGTTATGACTATGGTCCTGTCCCTCCCTTACACCAGTCTGGCTTTTTATGATTTTTTTTCCAACAGTGGTGTCCTTCTTGGTCATCTCCCATGAAGTCCACTTTGGCTCATACAACGACGAATGGTGCGATCTGACACTGATGTTCCTTGAGCTTGAAGTTCACCTTTAATCTGTTTAGAAGTTTTTTGTTACCATTCGTATTATCCGTATCTTTGATTTGTCATCAATTTTCCTCCTGCGGCCACGTCCAGAGAGGTTGGCTACAGTCCCATGGAGCTTAAATTTCTGAATAATATGTGCAACTGTAGTCACAGGAACATCAAGCTGCTTGGAGATGGTCTTAACTTTTACTTTTAACATGTTTGTCTATAATTTTCTTTCTAATCTCCTGAGACAATTCTTTCTTTTGCTTCGTCTGGTCCATGTTGAGTGTGACACACACCATGTCACCAAACAGCACAGTGAGTATCTGTAGCCCTATATACAGGCCCACTCACTGATTCCAAGATTGTAGACACCTGTGATGCTAATTATTGGACAAACCGTTATTTAACATGTCCCTTTTGTCACATTATTTTCAGGGGTGCCATCATTTTTGTCCAGGCCTATTTCATGAGTTTTATTTTTTTAAATTCTGTTGAAACATGATTGAAAGACAATGTCTGACTTTCATTTGTACATTATCATAGATTTTTTAGTTATTACGTTTGTCAGATTCAAGTTATTTCTGTGACCATTGTGGGATTGCTGTCATTAAACGAGGGATACAAACAATTTTGACCACGTGTGTATTAATATTTGGCAAATGCCAGAATAGTGAGAGGGAGAGAGGGAGAGAATGTTTTAAGGCATTTTTATTACTTGCTTCAAAGTCAAAAGTTTACATACACTAAGATTGCTATGCCTTTTATAAATTATGGAGTGCCCATATAGTGATGTCATGTGTTTGGAAGCTTCTGTTTCGGTTTTTGGCAACATCTGAGTTAATTAGAGACACACCTGTGGATGTATTTTCATGCAAACCTGAAACACACTGCTGTGTAGCATCATCGGAAAGTCTAAAGAAATCAGCCAATATATAAGGAAAATAATTGTGGACTTGCACAAGTCTGGCTCATCCTCGGGAACAATTTCAAGATACATGAAGGTGCCTTGTTAATCTGTACAAACAATTATACACAATACAAACCAGATGGGAATATCCAGCCATCATACCTCTCAGGAAGGAGATGGGTTTTGTGTCCCAGATATTTGGTCTGACGTGCTTATAAACCCAAGACTAAAAGCAAAAGACCTTGTGAAGATTATGGCGGAAGCTGATAAGATTATGTCAATATCCACAGTGAAACGAGTACTGTATCAACATGGGCTGAAAGGACAATCTGCCAGGAAGAAGCCATTACTCCAAAATAAACATAAAAGGCAGATTGGATCAGTTACACAAGTTTTGTCAGGAGGAATGGGCCCAACTTCCGACCAAATATTGTGAGAAGCGTGTGGAAGGATATCCCAAATGTTTGACCCAAGTCATTCAGTTTAAGGGCAATGGTACCAAATACTAATGGCAGCCCTCCCCAAAAATAAAATATAGGGGGGGTCTCATGGTAACACAGACCCTAAATAATTTTGGGCTTGGTGTTTTCATAGATTCTTGGTATTTATGGCTCTCAGGCCAAGGTTAAAAGGTCAATTCAGTAAGCTGTTGGAGCAACGAGCAGGTTGGTTCCAGTTCTGACCAGTTTGTTTTGCTGCAATTTTTATGCATTTCATTGGTGGATTCAGAAAAAAAGGGAAGAATTTCTCTAAAAAAAAGGCCTTCTTCTTGGTTGGTTTTCCCATTCATCTATTGAGAAGAAAAGAAGATCCCAGAGAAGAAAAGAAGATTCCAAAATGCAGGACCTCATACAGCAGCTGGGTTTTGAGGGCTGGCGAGGTGGATGGAGCTGAATGGCTAATGAGCTGCTTGGCTATAAAACCACCAGCAGCAGCATCGGAAGCCAGATCTCCTCCTCCAGACCCACGTTCCCCTCACCAGTCCCTGGGAGAAGAATCGCCTGCCTCATGGAGAGTCGGGAGTGCCAGGAGGATTTGGAGGTCCAGGGTGTCATACTCACCTTTGTCGTCTTCAACAAAGTCCGGCAGCCGCGCGCAGGAAGTGCACGTGAAGTCACAGCGGGCCCCGTTCCTGGAAGTTTCGCAGTCTGGTGCGAGACTTTCATCGGCGTTGTCATCTGGAATTGCAGGCGGCATGTCTAATCGCCTCAGCCATAAAAGCGCTGCGGCGGCACCTCCTCCCAGGTGCGCACTGGCTCCGACGGCCTCCCACAGTTCCGTGCCGGACGCGGCACCATCATGGAGATCTGCTACACCGGATTCCGAGATGGAGAACCGCACGTCAACTGCTGCTGCTCAGCTGTGTTTGCCCTATACACAGGACTTGAGCATGGACTGTGATGCAGATCCAGACCAGGACACTGGTTCTTCCAGAGGGGGTGAGATATTTCACGTGCCCCTGTCTGTCTCTCACACCAGACTCAGATCACTTATTTTGGCTGAGGCTTTAGTTGAAGCAGCTAATCCGGCTTTGCCTACAGCCAATCAGCATAAATCTAATGCTGTCAGCATTCCTTCTATCACTGACAGCATTTTCCCACAGAATCTTTTGAAGGAGGTACTGATTTGTGAGATATCTCCTTTGGACTTCCATTTGAGCGCCTCCGTCAAGGATCTTATTTGTAGTAGAAATTATGTTTTCCGTATTACCACAGAAAGAACAGCTGGGTAGATCTGAAAAGAAAGAGGATAAGTCTGATTCAGATGATAGAAAGCACGGATCTCTTAAATCTTTTAATTGGCTCCAGGCATTTTCCATTTACTCTGCTGTTCTCGGCGAAAAGTTACCTAATCTATGTAGTAGACTCAGCATATCGACATAACTTTGGAAGCTTATCGTAACTTTGGAGGCATGGCCTGGCTTAGTTATGATGAGGCTTTTAGACAAACATTATTTGGGGTGTTAAGGATGTTGGTCTTTGGATCAATTTGATGCTCCCACAGAGACACTCATTTGTAAAACAACCTGTCAATAATTTTAATAATAAGAAGGGCATCTGCCCTTGGTCTTTGGATCGATTTGATGCTCCCACAGAGACACTCATTTGTAAAACAACCTGTCAATAATTTTAATAATAAGAAGGGCGTCTGCTTTACGTTTAACTAAACGTCTTGCAAATGGTTCAATAATTTCAAGTTTTCGCCATGAATGTTCCTTTGGCGGGGTTTCTCACTCCATGTCTAAATGTTTTATAAAGCAGATCACACAGCAGTCAACTGTTAGAGAATTTAATCTCAAAAGCTCCGACACCAGTTAAAAAGGAAACAAAGTGCAGTGTGCCTGTCGATATCTGTCGGCCAGTACCTGACAACAATAAGAAATTTTTCAATCACAGTGACCAAAATAAAAAAAAATTGTAAATCAAATCCCCCTTCGTCACCCCCTTAGATAGAAAAAAAAATTCTAAAATAAAAAAACATAATTCTTTCCATTTGTTGCAGTTAGGATTGGGGTTAGTGTTAGGGTTGGCGTTAGGGTTAGGGTTGGGATTAGAGCTGTGGTTAGAGTTACGGTTGGTTTTAGGGTTATGTTACGGTTAGGGTTAGAATTGGGGTTTTTCAAAAGTAAAAAGAAATAAAAATGATGATGATATGATGGCTAGTTTTGAGTGCAAGTGCTCGCCAGTTGAGTCGCATTGGGTGCTAGGTTTTGCACGGAGTATCGTGGATCCCTGTATTTTTTGTGGAGTGTGTAATAACCAGGAAACATGAGGGGCAGGGTCTCGAGCATGTCACTCGATCACATGCCATATTTGGTGCATAACCGAGCACCCGATGCGATCTGGAGTAGCGAGCACTGTCACTTAACACTAATGATGACAACTCAATCTTATCAAATTCTGTGTCGTACCTGTGGGTTAAAAATACTCACTATTTCCCTGGATAAAATTCTTAAGGGGTGTGGTTTCCAAAATGGGGTCACTTGTGGGCGGTTTCCACTATTTAGGCATATTAGGGGCTCTCCAAATGCGACATGGCATCCGCTCTCAATTCCAGCTCATTTTGCATTCAAAAAGTCAAATGGGGCTCCTTCCCTTCCGTGCCCCCGAACAATGGAGTTTCCCTACATATGGTGTATCAGTGTACTCAGGAGGAATTGCACAACAAATTTTGTGGTCCATCTTCCCTTGTTTCCCTTAAGAAAATAAAAAAGTTTGGGTCGAAAGTAACATAGTAATTAATTAATTAAAGTTGAAGGAAGACTTTAAGTCCACCTAGTTCAACCCATATCCTATCCTAACCTTCCCTAACATGTTGATCCAGAGGAAGGAAAAGAAAAACCCATGTGGCAATCAGTAGGTTTCATATTGGGGAAAAAAATTCCTTCCCTACTCCACATATGGCAATCAGACTAGCTCCCTGGATCAACGCAATATCAAAGAAACTAGTGTATATAACCTGTAATATTATACTTTTCAAGAAAAGCATCCAGTCCCTTCTTAAATTTTAGTAGGGAATCACTCATTACAACATCATACGGCAGAGAGTTCCATAGCCTCACTGCTCTTACAGTAAAGAATCTGCATCTGTGATTATGCTTAAACCTACTTTCCTCCAGACGTAGAGGATGCCCCCTATTGTCCCCGTCACAGGTCTAATAGTAAAAAGATCATTAGAAAGGTTTATGTACTGTCCCCGCATATATTTATATATAGTAATAAGATCACCCCTGAGCCTTTGTTTTTCCAAACTAAATAACCCCAACTGTAATAAGTTATAACCTGTCTTGGTATTGCAGACCCCCCAGTTCTCTAATAACCTTGGTCGCTGTTCTCTGCACCCGCTCCAGTTCAGCTATGTCTTTCTTATACACCGAGACCAGAACTGTACACAGTATTCTAAGTGTGGTCGCATTAGTGACTTTTATAGAGGTAAAATTATGTTCTCCTCATGAGCATCCATGCCTCTTTTAATGCATCCCATTATTTTACTTGCCTTTGCAGCAGCTGCCTGACACTGGCCACTAAATGTTAGTTTGTCATCCACCCATACACTCAGGTCTTTTTCAGTGACAGTTTTGTCCAGTGTTTTACAATTAAGCACATAATTATACATCTTGTTTGTTCTACCCAAGTTCATGACCTTACATTTATCCCCCTTAAAGCTCATTTGCCATTTATCAGCCCAAGATTTTAGTCTACATAAATCCTTCTGTAATATAAAATTGTCCTCCTCTGTATTGATTACCCTGCAGAGTTTAGTGTGATCTGCAAATATTGAAATTTTACTCTCTATGCCCCCTACAAGGTCATTAATAAATACTGTATGTTAAAAAGAAGCGGGCCCAATACTGACCCCTGTGGTACCCCACTGTTAACCGTGACCCAGTCCGAGTGTGCTCCATGAATAACCACCCTTTGTTTCCTATCCTTGAGCCAGCTCCTAACCCACTTACATATATTTTGTCTGACTTCTATACCAGGAAAGATCTTTGAACAAATTATTAAACATATATGTCAGTACCTGGATAAGAATGAAGTGATTAAACAGAGTCAGCATGGGTTTGTAACTAATAAGTCATGTCAGACTAACTTAATTTCCTTCTATGATGGAATCACTGATTGGGTGGATCAAGGAAATGCTGTAGATATAGTATATCTTGACTTCAGCAAAGCATTTGACAAAGTATCTCATACAATCCTTATTGAAAAAATGACTAAGTATGAAATGGACAAGGCAACTGTTAGGTGGATTCATAACTGGCTTAGTGATCGGACCAAAAGAGTGGTCGTAAATGGCTGCACATCCAGTTGGAAGAATGTCTCAAGTGGGGTACCACAGGGCTCTGTCCTGGGCCCTGTATTGTTCAACATCTTTATCAATGATTTAGATGAAGGAATTGAGGGTAAACTGATTAAATTTGCTGATGACACACAGCTAGGAGGGATAGCTAATACTAGAGAAGAGAGAGAGAGGATTCAAAAAGATATAAATAAACTGGAGAAGTGGGCAGCAACTAACAGAATGGTTTTTAACTGGGAAAAATGCAAAGTACTACATCTGGGCAATAAAAATGAAAAAAGCATATACAGAATGGGAGGAATAGGCCTAAGCAACAGCACATGTGAAAAAGACTTGGGTATACTGATAGATCACAGACTGAATATGAGTCAACAGTGTGATGCAGCAGCAAAAAAGGCAAATGCAATTCTAGGATGTATTAACAGAAGCATACAGTCTAGATCACGTGAAGTCATTATTTCCCTCTACTCCTCTTTGGTCAGACCTCATCTGGAATATTGTGTCCAGTTTTGGGCACCACATTTTAAAAAAGACATCAACAAACTGGAGCAAGTTCAGAAAAGAGCAACCAGAATGGTGACCGGTCTGCAAACCCTGTCTTATGAGGAAAGGTTGCAGGATCTGGGATTGTTTAGTTTGCAAAAGAGAAGACTGAGAGGAGACTTAATAGCTGTCTACAAATATCTAAAGGGCTGTCACATTGTAGAAGGATCAACTTTATTCTCATTTGCACAAGGAAAGACTAGAAGCAATGGGATGAAACTGAATGGGAGGAGACACAGATTAGATATTAGAAAAAACTTTGACAGTTAGAGTGATCAATGAGTGGAACAAGCTGCCACGAGAAGTGCTGAGTTCTCCTTCAATGGAAGTCTTCAGAGGCTGGACAGACATCTGACTGGGATGATTTAGCGAATCCTGCTTTGAGTAGGAGGTTGGACCAGATGGCCAAGGAGGTCCCTTCCAACTCTACGATTCTATGATTCTATGATTTTCCCCTATCCCCATTGTTCTCATTTTATGTATCAACCTTTTGTGTGGCACCGTATCAAAAGCTTTTGAAAAGTCCATGTACACCATGTCCACTGCATTTCCTTGGTCCAGTCCAGAACTTACCTCTTCATAAAAGCTTATCAGATTAGTCTGACAGGAACGGTCCCTCGTAAACCCATGTTGATATTGGGTCATGAGGTTATTCTTCTTCAGATACACCAGTATAGTATCTCTTAGAAAGCCCTCCAGGATTTTACCCACAGTTGATTTTAAGCTCACTGGCCTATAATTTCCAAGTTCAGTTTTTGTTCCCTTTTTGAACATTGACACCACATTTGTTATACGCCTGTCCTGTGGTACCGACCCTGTTATTATGGAATCTTTAAAGATTAAAAATAATGGTATATCTATGACTGTGCTTAATTCCTGCAGTACTCGGGGATGTATCCCATCCAGGCCCGGGTATTTGTCAATTTTAGTGATTTTTAGAAAGATTAAAGAAACATGGAGCACTACTTAAGGGTATATATAAAATAGAATCTAATACGTACAGGAGTGCTGCACAATGCACAGAGAGTAGCATGCAATGATAAAGAGGAAAAGATCCATGCATATAAAGGCGCACACCCAAAAATAGACATATATACAGTACATACAAATATGTGTATAGATATATTGAAATTTTATTGGTAGACAAAAAGACCACAATAAAATCATTTAAAAAAAGGACAAAACACATCACTACAAGTCCCATGGAACAACAATATGTCAAAATACAATACCACACAGAAAAGGTATATACATGTGGGAAAACAGTCCCTAGAAAATAGCAGTGTATAGAAACAGTTTCCTAGTGCATGAGTATAATGCCGACCTGGGCGTCCCCAGGGGGCTGTGAGGAAAGGAACTCTGTATAAAGAATCAGAAAGCCCATAGAGTGCTATGGGAAAGAAAATGTATGTTTGGAAAGATGTCCCTAAAGCAAAGGGAGGTCTCCCTAACGTGCAGAGACAAAAGTAAATTGCAATAGAGATAACGCCAATAGTGTGACACTTCCCATGACGAAGCTGCGGCTAGCAACGATACGCGTGGGGCTCCCCACATCAATTTTGTCCTGGGACCATTGCTCATCTGTTTGGTGACTTGCTGGCTATTTGAGCCTTCATTTATCTATTGGCGTTATCTCTATTGCAATTTACTTTTGTCTCTGCACGCCATTTTTTTCCAAAAAATAAACTTTTATTAGTTAAATACATGTACAGTAATTTGCACACACACTGTACTAATTGTATTTACCACTAACATCTGTATATCTAGCTAGTCTATTTGTATTTACTGTATGTAATCCATGTTTTCTATCCTGTCGGCTCCTGCAGTGATTTTACAGAACACGGCAGATGAATTGCCAGTTTTAATTCTATTTATATGCAATCTAAATACACACAACACATATATATATATATATATATACATACACACACACACACACACACACATATGCAGTATATATATTCTATGTGTATATATCTATTCTATCTATTGTATTCTAACTTGTCACTCTGTGATTATACTTTACGCCGCAGATGATTGCCGGTTTTTAATCTATCTCTATACTATATATATAATAGTATGTGTGTGTGTTTTGAAGAATATTTTGTATGTGTAAATCAGAGAATTGTTGCAAAGCTCATATTAAAATCGCATTGCAATCGCACTGCATTCGGATGTCAATCGGATGCTAGGTGTGAGAAATCGGATTGTACTTGCTTGACACTCGCATTACACTCCTGCGACTCTCGTCAGTCTAGTACTACAAGCATATATACAGCACTTGTATCAGCATCACACTGCTCTGCAGAGACACAGCTATGCTACAAATGCACTGACACTGGTCTGTGCTCAGTACAATAAAAGAAAATTCACCATTTCCATCATGTGACCTTGTTACCATAGCCAACTTGCTGGCAGCATACCGGATTACTGGGAGCTGCAGCTTTAGCCCATAAGTCCCAGAATAACAGAAAATCTTGACCAGTAATAGCATGCCATCGGTCAACAATACAGCGCATGCATAACGCCTTTTTGTATGACCAAACAACTCAATCTTTGTTTCATCAGTTCACAGGACCTTCTTCCAAAATGTAACTGGCTTGTACAAATGTGCTTTTGCATACCTCAGGCGACTCTGTTTGTGGCGTGCTTGCAGAAACGGCTTCTCTCGCATCACTCTCCCATACAGCTTCTCCTTGTGCAAAGTGCGCTGTATTGTTGACCGATGCACAGTGACACCATCTGCAGCAAGATGATGCTGCAGGTCTTTGGAGGTGGTCTGTGGATTGTCCTTGACTGTTCTCACCATTCTTCTCTGCCTTTCGGATATTTTTCTTGGCCTGCCACTTCTGGGCTTAACAAGAACTGTACCTGTGTTCTTCCATTTCCTTACTATATTCCTCACAGTGGAAACTGACAGGTTAAATCTCTGAGACAACTTTTTGTATCCTTCCCCTGAAAAGCTATGTTGAATAATCTTTGTTTTCAGATCATTTGAGAGTTGTTTTGAGGAGCCCATGATGCCACTCTTCATAGGAGAATCAAATAGGAGAACTACTTGCAAGTGGCCACCTTAAATACCTTTTCTCATGATTTGATACACCTGGCTATGAAGTTCAAAGCTCAATGAGGTTACAAAACCAATTTAGTGCTTCAGGAAGTCAGTAAAAAGTAGTTAGGAGTGTTCAAATCAAGAAAATGATAAGGGTGCCCATACTTTTGCACCGGTCAAATTTTGTTTAAATGCAGATTGCACATTTTCTGTTAGTACAATAAACCTCATTTGAATCCAGAAATATAACTGAGTCCATCAGTTATTAGATATATGAAACTGAAATAGCTGTTGCAAAAACCAAAATTGTTATAAAGAAAAAAGGTTAACATTAATAGGGGTGCCCAAACTTTTACATATGACTGTATATATATATATATATATATATATATATAGCCTTTTTTTGCATTTTAAAAATTACAAAAAGGAGAATGGGCTAATGCATAAATTTGGGTACCCTTGGAGATTTGTGTGCTCAGATAATTTTGACAAAGGTTTAAGACCTTAACCCCTTCATGACCCAGCCTATTTTGACCTTAATGACCTGGCAATTTTTTGCATTTCTGACCAATGTCCCTTTATGAGGTAATAACTCAGGAACGCTTCAATGCATCCTAGCGATTCTGAGATTGTGTTTTCATGACATATTGGGCTTCATGTTAGTGGTAAATTTAGGTCGATAATTTTTGCATTTATTTGTGAAAAAAATGGAAATTTGGTGAAAATTTTGAAAATTTCGCAATTTTCAAATTTTTAATTTTTATTCTGTTAAACCAGAGAGGCATGTGACAAAAAATAGTTACTAAATAACATTTCCCACATGTCTACTTTACATCAGCACAATTTTGGAAACAAATTTTTTTTTTGTTAGGGAGTTATAAGGGTTAAAAGTTGACCAGCGATTTCTCATTTTTTTCAACAAGATTTACAAAACCATTTTTTTTAGGGACCACCTCACATTTGAAGTCACTTTGAGGGGTCTATATGGCAGAAATTACCCAAAAGTGACACCATTCTAAAAACTGCACCCCTCAAGCTACTCAAAACTACATTCAAGAAGATTATTAACCCTTCAGGTGCTTCACAGGAACTAAAGCAACGTGGAAGGAAAAAATGGACATTTTAATTTTTCCAACAAAAAATTTTTTTAGCATCAATTTTTTTCATTTTAACGTGGGTATCAGGTTAAAATGGATCATAAAATTTGTTGGGCAATTTCTCCTGAGTACACGGATACCTCATATGTGGTCATAAACCACTGTTTAGGCGCACGGCAGGGCTCAGAAGGGAAGGAGCGCCATTTGACTTTTTGAATAGAAAATATGCTGGAATATTTAGCGGTTGCCATGTCGCATTTGGAGAGCCCCTGTGCGCCTAAACATTGGAGCTTCCCCACAAGTGACCCCATTTTGGAAACTAGACCCTCCAAGGAACTTATCTAGATGCATAATGAGCAATTTGAACCCCCAGGTGCTTCACAAATTGATCCGTAAAAAAATGTACTTTTTTTTCACAAAAATTTTCTTTTAACCTCAGTTTTTTCCACATGGGCAACAGGATAAAATGGATCCTAAAATTTGTTGGGCAATTTCTTCTGAGTGCACCAATACCTCATATGTGGCCATAAACCACTGTTTGTGCACACGGCAGGGCTCAGAAGAGAAGGAGCGCCATTTGACTTTTTGAATGGAAAATATGCTGGAATATTTAGCGGTTGCCATGTCGCGTTTGGAGAGCCCCTGTGTGCCTAAACTTTGGAGCTCCCCCACAAATGACCCCATTTTGGTAACTAGACCCCCTAAGGAGCTTATCTAGATGTGTGGTGAGCACTCTGAACCCCCAAGTGCTTCACAGAAGTTTATAACGCAGAACCGTGAAAATAAAAAATATTTTTTCCCCTCAAAAAATGATTTTTAGCCCACTATTTTTTATTTTCACAAGGGTAATAAGATAAATTGGACCCCTAAAGTTGTTGTCCAGTTTGTCCTGAGTACGCTGGTACCCCATATGTGGGGGGACCACTGTTTGGGCACACGTTGGGGCTCGGAAGGGAAGTAGTGACGTTTTGAAATGTCGACCTGATGGAATGGTCTGCGGGCATCATGTTACGTTTGCAGAGCCCCTGATGTTCCTAAACAGTGGAAACACCCACAAATGACACCATTTTGGAAACTAGACCACCCAAGGAACTAATCTAGCTGTGTGGTGAGCACGCTGAACCCCCAAGTGCTTCACAGAAGTGTATAACGCAGAACCGTGAAAATATTTTTTTCCCTCAAAAAATGATTTTTAGCCCCCAATTTTTAATTTTCCCAAGGGTAACAGGAGAAATTAGACCACCAAAGTTCTTGAGCAATTTTTCCTGAGCACACTGATACCCCATATGTCGGGGTAAACCACTGTTTGGGCACACGTCGGGGCTCGGAATGGAGGCAGCATTGTTCGACTTTTTGAATGCAAAATTGGCTGGAATAAATGGTGGCTCCATGTCATGTTTGGAGACCCCTTGATGTGCCTAAACAGTGGAAACCCCTAAATTCTATCTCCAACCCTAACCCCAACACACCCCTAACCCTAATCCCAACCCTAATCATAACGCCAACACACCCCTAACCCTAATCCCAACTCTAACCCTAATCACAAACCTAACCCTAATCCCAACCCCAACCCACCCCTAACCCTAGCCCTAGCCCTAACCCCATTTCTAACCCTAATTGAAAAATAAAAATATTTTATTATTTGTCCCTATGGGGGGCGATGATTTACTTTTTTTTTATTTTGATCACTGTGAGAGTTTACCACAGTGATCAAAATAAAAAAAATGAATCTGCCGCCGGGAAATGCCGGCGGGCGCACTGCGCATGTGCCCGTCATTTTCCAAGATGGCGGCGCCCATGGACGGGACGGCGGGACACTGGGACGGCCAGAGGGGGTTAGTGAGTATCGTGGGGGGAACAGAGGGAAGGGGGAGGGTGTTATGAATGGGTCACCGAGGAGGAAAAAACCTGAACAAGCCAAGCCCAGAAAAACCAAAGAGGTTGGTAACTATGCAGATTGCAGATCCCTGATCCTAACCACACAACTAGCAGCAGCCGTTGAGCGTACCTACGATGAACCTAGACGCCTTGTCACGGCCGGAGGACTAAATAAGCCTAAAGCAAGAAAAGGGGAAAACTAACTGCCCCAGAGCAGACCCCAAAGGAATAGACAGCCCCCACACATGTATTGATGGTGAAACAAGATGAAAACACAAACACAGGCAGGAAAATAGGCTGAGCAAACGATGGGGCCCAAACTAACTAGAAAGGAGAGGAAAGGAAAGACACTGTCTTCAATCTGCGCAAAACCCTACAAAATAATGTCCTACACTTCTGATAACAAAATTAACCCTGAAGTCACTAGAGTTCTCCCACTATATCAGCACTCTGAAATATTCTGAGACAGAGCAAAAAGAGGCCAATCTAATAAGGGACAAAAAGCAAATTGGCAAATACAGATAAATAAGAGTGGAAATTCAGCACAGCCCCAGCCGGGGCAGGCTGACCACACAAAAAACTGAATAGAACAACAAAATCAAGTGTGAACATTAGCAGAAAAACTTAGCTTGAGCTGACTGGAACAGAGCTGAGAACCAAGACCTGACAAGCAGAAGGAATCACCAGCACCAGAGTAGGGCGACAGCGGTGGCCGATCGCCGCCGTCAGTCGGTGGGGGGTTAACTTAGTGTCTCCAGCCATGTCTGATGCTATTTCAGCATCGGCCATGGCTGGATTGTAATATTTCATCAATTTTTATTGATGAAATATTACTATCGCTCTGATTGGCTGTTTCACTTTTAACAGCCAATCAGAGTGATCGTAGCCACATGGGGGCGAAGCCACGCCCCCTGTGGTGAAGAACAAAGCCCCCTGTATCTGCGGGTCGGGTGACTTTTCATTGACCCCGGTCCCCCGACCCGCAAGGGGGCTTTGAAGTCATGACACAGGGTATGCGTCATGGGTCGGATTGGCACCGACTTTCATAACGCATACACTGTGTCACAGGTTGTGAAGGGGTTAATTAGCCTCTCAAGCTTATGGGTGGTTCACTATCTTTATAAAAAAAACAGCCTCCTCTAACCTTATGCCAAAAAACAGCACCCATGGGTTCTTCTAAGTAGCTGCCTAGCACTCTGAAAATGAAAATGGCGGAGGGCCACAAAGCAGAAGAAGGATAGAAAGAAATTGCAGCTAACATTAACAGTGGAGGTCAAGATAAGGTTTGAAAGACCAAGCAAAATTTCAGTGATAGCTGCTCATAATATTGCTATATAGGCAAATCAAAACCACTGCTTCACTGCAAAAGAACTTCAGAAATATTTAGCAAACTCTTTAGCTGTGATACATTGTTCCACTGTTCAGAAACTGTTCATTGAAGAGTCATCAGACGAAAACGTCTCTTGCATTTTCACCATAAAATTCATGTTCGGAAGTATGCAAAAGATCTAAACAAGCCTGATGCATTTTGGAAACAAGTCCTGTGGACCGATGAGGTTAAAATAGAACTCTTTGCCCACAATAGTCAAAGGTATGTGTGGAGAGAAAAGGGCACAGATCTACAGGAAAAGAACATCTCATCAATCATTGAACATAGGGATGGATCAATCGTACTTTGGGGTTGTGCTACAGCAAATAGCATGGAGAACATTTCACAGGTAGAGAGAATAGATTCAATTAAATTTCAAGAATTTCTTGATGCAAACATAACACTATCTGTTAAAAAACCTAAATGGAACAGAGGATGGCTTTACAATGGCCCTCACAGTCCCTTGATCTGAATATCATTGAAAATCTGTGGATAGATCTCAAAGTAGCACTGTATGCAGGACGACCCAGGAATTTCACAGAACTGGAAGAATTTAACAAGGAAAAATGGATGAAAATCCCTCAAACAAGATTTGAAAGACTCTTGACTGGCATTTACAAAGTGTAATACTTTTAAAAGGGGGGTACTACTAGAAACTAACCATGTAGGGTGCCAATACTTTTCAATCAGCCCATTTTCCTTTTTGTAATTTTTAAACTGTAAAAGATTAAAATATATATATATTTTTGGCCAAAAATACAAAGGAAATGTGTCATCTTTAACTTTAGGCCTTTTAGAGATCATATCACCTTCAACTTGCTTAACTGTTCAGAATACCAGTAATTTTGGCCAAGGGTGCCCAAAAAGTTACATGCCACTGCATAGATACATACACAGAGTGAAAAGCAAAACTTTTATGCAACTGTGGAATACATTCTGTTAGTAGGTTAAAAATGGTGACGTTTTGAACTTTTGACTCTCAGGCTCCATATCTCACCATCCACTACTGCTTCGAACGTGAGACTACCATCATTTTATTGACAATCATCTTGGCTATCTCCTACATAAATTTGACTTGCAACTATTTAGCATATGATTAGTTATACAGATTCTTGTCATGTCACTGCAGTGTTACTGTTTTGCTCCTAAAAATCTACTGTACATTTTAATTTGAATTATTTTGTCAGTATTTTCTAAATCCACTTTGGTTTTCAACACTGCCTGAATTCTCCTTCTGGACATGCTTTCAGTCAGATTCAAACATGTCTTGACCGAAATCCGATCCCAGGCTTCTACTCCACGTTCCCAAAGTTGGTGCATACTGCTTGAATGACTTGGGCATGTATACAGTTATTCTTCAACTCTACCCACAAGTGTTCGATTTGATTGAGGTCTGGGGACTGTGGGGGCCAATACAGTACCTCTACTTCATTAAACCATTTCTTCCCCAATCTCGACGCATGTTTCAGATCGTTGTCCTGTTGGAACATTATGTCGTCCTTTTCATACCCTTTGTACGCGAATATTTTTCGCTTTATAAGACGCTCCGGATTATAAGACGCACCCCAAATTTTGAGGAGAAAAATAGGAAAAAAATCTTTTTTTTAACAAAATAGTGGTGCATCTTATAATCCATGCATCTTATTGCTTACCGGGGGTGGTGATGGAGGAGGCAGGAGTGGAACGTTGCTGCTGGGATGAGGGGGTGTTTTGATATGCAGCATGCCGCTGCGGGTGTCTGATACTGCCGCCGCCCTCTGTCCCCGATGGCTGCCGCCCCGGCGCTCTCCCTGGTGCTGCCGCCACGCTGTCCCTCGGTGCTTGCCACCACTGCCGCGCTGTCCCCCGGTGCCTGCCACCGTGGTGCTCTGTCCCTGGTGCTGCCACCACCGCCACGCTCTGTCCCCCGGTGCCTGCTGCCGCGGTGCTCTGTCCCTGGTGCTGCCACCACCACTGCGCTCTGTCCCCTGGTGCCTGCCGCCACGGTGCTCTGTCCCTGGTGCTGCCACCACCACCGCGCTCTGTCCCCCAGTGCTTGCCGCCGCAGTGCTCTGTCCCTGGTGCTTGCCACCACTGCCGCGCTCTGTCCCCCGGTTCTTACCGCCACCGCCGCGCTCTGTCCTCCGGTGCTTGCCGCCACCACCACTCTTTGTCCCATGCAGCGTGGGGGGTCTCTGCCGTTCCATGCATGCTTTCCTGTGGATTTCTTCCTGAAAAGTGTCCGCCGCGCATTCGCAGATGGAGAGCTTGGCACTGAAATCTCGGGAGATGAGAATTCAGTGCTGAAATCTCATCTCCCGAGATTTCAGTGCCGAGAACTCCATCTGCGCATGCGCGATGATCATTTTCCAGAAAGAAATCCAATGGAAAGCATGCAAGGAAAGGCAGAGCACCCCCACGCAGCACGGGACAGAGCGCAGCGGTGGCGGCAACCACCGAGGGATAGAGCGCGGCAGTGGCGGCAAGCACCGGGGGTCAGCGCGGCGGCAGCACAGAAAGGTATATCCTCTTTGTAAAATGCACCCCCATTTTCCCCTCAAATTTGGGGGGAAAAAAAGTGCGTCTTACAAAGTGGAAAATACGGTAACTCGTTTTGTAGGATACTCACATGTAGCTCAGCATTGAGACGACCATTGATCCTGGTCAAGAATCAAATGCATTTGGCAGTGAAAGAGCCCCATATTATCAGGTTTCCTCCACCGAACTTGACAGTTCCTTCAATTACACAATCAATTATCCTCTTTTTCAATTGTTTAGTTCAGACCCATTTTGTACCCATCAGCGCCTAGTCTATTGACTTTTGTCTCATCGCTCCAAATCAACAGTTACCAATCTTCTACTGTCCAGTTTTCATACTTTTTTGCAAACTCGAGGCAACGCTTCTTGTGATGATATTGAAGTTGAGGCTTCTTCACCTTTTTTCGAACCATAATTCCAGACTTGTGTTGTCATGATCTGAAGTGATCAGACAGTTTTAAAAGCACAGAGTGAACTTTTTTTCCTTTTGGCAAGTTGCCAAGGTGACTTGACTGTCCCCGGTGATGGTTAGTGGTATCGCACCTTAGGTTTTCAGTTTAAAGTTCTCTGTAATTATGATTCAGGTGTGGGGCTCTATAAATGAGTCTCAGGGTGTGCAATCACTGCTGGTGATATTCCTTCATTGATTCATTCATTGATTCTGAGTTGGTGAGAGCCTGGTGGAAGGATGGAGCTGAGGAGGGCTGGCATGGCGTGGTGGGGTCGCAGTGATGGTGTCGGCAGGAAGTGTCTGCATGGACTGGTGGAGTGGCGACTATGGAGAGTGGCACTCACCATGTGGGACTTGGCTGCTGAGCTGGACTCAAACATGCTTGACTTCGTGGCAGAAGCTGAACTCATCCTTGGGACTCTGTTACTAAGCAGCAGCAACTGGTGGTGGACTCTGCTCCAAGGCTGCACTATGGTGAAGGATCCTGTTATGGTGATGGATCCGGGTGGAGGAAGACGCACGCAGGTGGAGGGCTCTGTTGCAGGAGCATAAGCACAGAGCATAAAGCTAAGTGGTGTCCCCCTGTATTGTCTCTTTCCCGCATGTGTGTTATTAGTGCAGTGGTGGGATTAGTTTCCGCACTGACCAATTCCCTAGTGAGGGTTTAGGGTCAGGGCGAGCAAGGGCTTTGAGGTACGCGTGCGGCGCCCGGTGCGGAACGGCATAGGGAACGTTAGGAGTGCAGGGACACTGGCTCAGGGGAGCTCAGGAGGTCTCCACTTCCTTTTTCCCTATCGCAGGGCCCACCATTGTTAATGTTTCCCAGGTCCCCCTTATTATTTAAATTCGCCGTACTGGAGACGGAGTTTCCAGAATTTATATTAACGTGTAATTCCTAAATTCGCCAGGTGGAGGCGGTGTATCCATTTGCACGTTTTATTATTTAAATTCGCCCCACTGGAGGCGCTGTATCCAGGGTCACGTGTGTTATGGGTTCGCCTTGCGGTAACATCTGCGTCCAGACACGCGTGACCGTGACATGTGTAACTTGCGTCACACAGATCTTTATTGGAGGCTTGTGATCTCACTATTACAAAGTATACGAGCCAACTCCACTGCCATGTTTGTCATGCTAGAAGTGATAGAGCTTGTGATTAGCTACATTTTTCACTCCAATATTTTGCATGAATGTCCACCTCTTTGCTTTTGAATGGATGGACAGATATCATTTTGTAATGTCTGCCGGCGCCTCCGCATGGTTTCCCTCATCTCACCATGCAGGGACGCTGGCTTACTCACTACCCTGGCCACAGTAGTATCCCTTTACCTGCTGCACTGTGCTCCGGTAGCACGCGCTTCTCTGCTTTTAAAGGGGCAGCATGTCCACATGGTAAAATGCCTCCAGCTGACAACTAGGAGGCATTTAGATAATGTGATCCCCTGCAAGGTGTCTCCCAGTCAATAGCTGGGAGGCATCTTGCATAAAAGGCACCCTCCCCAATAGGGAGGTGCCTGAGCAACCCCCATAGTTACTCTTAGTGGTGTTGGTGTGTGCAACTGTATTTTGCCAGGTAGGTCTCCCATCCCTAGTCTGTTAAAGTTATTCTCGTATCCTATGTTCCTGTTAGACTACTATAGTTAGTCTCTGTTCCTGTGACCGCTTCAGCGGTATCCTAATCCTGAAACCACGTCTGCGGTACCTATACCCGGTCTCCTGGTCCAGGTGCAGCTAGTCCTTTGTCCCTTTGTCCCTGGTCCTAGTGCTGTCAGCTCCAGATCTGCTTCCTGATATCTACGTGTGTGAACAAGAACCTATCTTCAACATCCAAGTTGTCTTTACAGTTCGTCTGTCTCCGTTATCTGCTTGTTCGTGTCCCTGTGTCAACGAACCTGACTCCTGGGGATCAGCAGCTGCAGTACTGCCTGATGGCTCCTGGCAGCTGAGCTTCTCTCCACTATCAGGAGCTTCAGCGAACACCAGGTAGCTGCTTAGCTACACCACTTCCTAGGCAGCTCCAGCCCTGTTGCCCAGTGTGTCCATGAACTTCGACAGTTTGCTCAGGCTATGGATTTTACTGATGCCAAGATCCCCCAGGCCACGGACCTGTAACAAGATGTCTCCAGTCAGCGTGATCAACAACAAAAAATTTTGTTTATTTAAGGACTGTAAATACCCGCTTGGAGATTCTAAGCACAGCTGCTTCTGCTTTTCAATTTAATCTCTCTAGCAATCCGGATCGCCCTCTGGTTTCAAAAATGGACCAAAGAGGGCACGCGTGAAAGAAAACTTTCGCATTTGTCTCCATCTTTCAAAAGACTGCTCTTTCCTCAGCCTCTAGAAACAGCTGGCCTTGCAGAACCCATGCAAGTCGATAGTGTTAGGCTGGAAGAGCGGCAACAAGAAAGTAGTTGTGCCAAGGGAATGTGCTTTGGTTGTGATAGTGCAGAGCACTTTATTTGTAATTGTCCTAAGAGGTCTAAACTCCTAATCCTGGGGCCTGAGGGTGAAGCTTCCCTAGGTGAGACAGGAGACTCTTCATCACTGACTTTGAACATTTCTTTGTCCTGTGGAGGAATCCAATTCAACGAAACAGCCTTTCTTGACCACGGTTCAGCGTAAAACTTCGTACAACACGCCATGGTGGATCGGTATTGATGCCTTCAGAATCTGCTGAGGATGTCCCCCTTTTCACATCCCTTCTCTTTTGACTTCCTTGGCTGAGAACTCATGAGCTTTTGTTAGATTGGAATTCCGGTAAGGTGCTTCAATGAGGAGAGTCTTGTCACAAGGGGTGTCTGGTTCCTGTGCTTTCAGCTGTGTTGCCAATGTTGCCATATTCTTCAGAATACGATAGTTCCAATGGCCTGATTATTGAAAACCTGCTGCCTGAAGGATGTATCCTAGGTGAGACCAATGTGAAGACTGACCCTGAGAAGGTATTTGGAGTCCTCAGGGCTTGAAGAGGTGACGTAAAGGGGGGTACTGTAGCGTTTACCAGTACCTCCGCCTGGTTCCCCTCCTATTAACATGCAGGGACACTGACTTACTCACTGTCCTGGCCGCAGCAGCATTACTGTTTTCCTCATCAGTGTAAGTAAATGATTTAAGAGATAAAAGTTGGAAATAGCCCAATTTTAAAGGCCCATTTAGACATGACAATTATGGGGGATTAAGCTTTCATAAGAATTTAACTTTGTGATTATTAGACCATATTAAATGCTGTTGAAAATGGAATGAAATGGATGGTTATTTTAAAAGCCCAAAGAAAGACCACAAAACATGCATGAAAGTAGTCTATTTGAACTATGTAGCTATATTTTTACCAAACTAAACTGACTTTTATTTTAAAACAATAGACAAAATCTTACCAGGTTTTTTATCTAACAAGTTGGAAGACCAAAGATCTTGAATTCTTTGAGGAAAGCATTCTTCTAGAGAGTTCATTGAATGAGTAGGTTGATTAACTGCAGCCCATGTCTGAAACTGACTTTGCTGTTCAAAAGAAAATTCAAGATTTAGATCTATATCAATTTTCAATAATAACTATATAAGTGCAACATCAACCTTGCCATATATTGTCATTTACAGCATCAGTACTTGTGTATTACATTGAAATAATTTTTCTTTTAAATAAAAGAATATTGAATGCAATATTACAATATTCCTTTACTTCTTGAGTGTAGCTAATTGAAAAACAATTTGTTGATAACATTTAAACCTATAGTAAGGTTAAGCTCCCACAAAGAGTGTTTGATGAGTTTTTGACCTTGTACATTATCTCAGTGCAAAAATGTAGATTACAGTTCCAGCAAAGTGGAAGGGATTTATAGAAATCTCATGCCCAATGTCCTTTTGCTAAAGGGGTTTTCCAGTCAAAACCGATAAGTTTGTAGTCAATCTGTGTGACTGCAGACTTATGAATCCCCACAGTGGGTTTCAGACCCGGGACCGGAAGGTATGCATGGGTTATACAATCAAAGAAGAAGATTGTCAAGCTCCACGATGTAGTGAAAAAATAAGATTCCTTTTATTCACTTCAATCCATACAAATGTGAGGTTAAAATGCCAGCACAGAAGAAACAAATGCTTGTGTTCTCAACGCGTTTCTGGTGACTTCGAACCCTTAGTCATCTAAGGGTGCGAATTCACCAGAAATTCTGGCATTTTAACCTCACATTTGTATGGATTGAAGTGAATAAAAGGAATCTTAGTTTTTCACTACATCGTGGAGCTGGACAATCTTCTTCCTTTATTGTGCAACTCAAGCGCCCTGACATGGCAGTCTCGTGCTCCAATGCCAAAGATGCCTTCTCTGGGGAGCTGGATTTTTTATTGAATGCATGCGTTATACATACCTTGGCTAGTGGGCACAGCCAACTCCATACACTTGTAAGTCTATGCCGCGACCCGTCAAGTGGCGCGGCCGGCCAATGGGCATGCCCCACTAGAGTCCGCGCCTCGCTTCATACAAGTGCAGTATTCTGCACTCACTGGCCTGGGGTGTGTATAACTCATACATACCCTCCGGTCCCGGGTCTGAAACTGGCGAATCCACGCAGCACACAATGTGTGCACTGTGGGTTTCCTAAGTCTGCAGTCACACAGAGTGACTGCAGATATATCGGTTTTGACTGGATAACCCCTTTGAGGCCGCAGCAGTATTTTGGTCAGTATTTTGCATGAGTTTTTTATATCAAAACTAGGAGAGGAAAAATCTGAGAAAAAGTATAATAGAAATCACATGCACCAGTTCTGCATTTTTTATCCCAAGTCCTGGTTTTGGCTTACAAATACTGATGTGAAATACTGACCAAAATGCTGCCATGTGAATGTGCCTCAACACTACAAACTGACTTGTGGTGCATTTTTATATCTACAAAAGGTGAATCTCTCTTGCGGGTACGCTGAGTTTCCTGTGCAAATTTTCTCATTGAATTGCATTAGATGCTGAAGATTCACAGTTAAAAATACACAAATTCCTTTTCAATACGTTTCTTCAGTGGAAACACTCTAAAAACACACATAACTATATTTAGGCTAGTTTCACACTTGCTTTTTTTTGCAGCGCGTTTTTCCCGCAAAAAAACGCATTGAAAAAACGCATACAAAAGCATACAACTGCTGCGTTTTTTTCAAGCATTTTTATGAGCATGCATGAAAAAAACGCAGCGTTTTTATGCGTTTGTATGCGTTTTTAGTGCGTTTTTACCGCGTTTGCGTTTTTTTCCAACATTAGGTGGCCCCTCACACTAACCCAAACCATGACTTTACTAACCCTAACCCTGACCCTAACCCTAACCCTAACCCTGACCCTAACCCTAACCCTAACCCTGACCCTAACCCTTAACCAAATCATACTTAACCCTAACCCAAACCCTAAACCCTAACTAACCCTAACCCTAACCCTGACCCTAACCCTAACCCTAACCCTGACCCTAACCCTAACCCTGACCCTAACCCTAACCCTAACCCTGACCCTAACCCTTAACAAAACCATACTTAACCCTAACCCTGACCCTAACCCTAACCCTAACCCTGACCTTAACCCTAACCCTAACCCTAACCCTGACCCTAACCCTTAACCAAACCATACTTAACCCTAATCCTGACCCTAACCCTGACCCTAACCCTTAACAAAACCATACCTAACCCTAACCCTGACCCTAACCCTAACCCTAACCCTAACCCTGACCCTAACCCTTAACCAAACCATACTTAACCCTAATCCTGACCCTAACCCTGACCCTAACCCTTAACAAAACCATACTTAACCCTAACCCTGACCCTAACCCTAACCCTAACCCTAACCCTGACCCTAACCCTAACCCTAACCCTGACCCTAACCCTTAAACAAACCATACTTAACCCTAATCCTGACCCTAACCCTTAACAAAACCATACTTAACCCTAACCATGACCCTAACCCTAACCCTAACCCTAACCCTGACCCTAACCCTAACCCTAACCCTGACCCTAACCCTTAACAAAACCATACTTAACCCTAACCCTGACCCTAACCCTAACCCTAACCCTGACCCTAACCCTTAACCAAACCATACTTAACCCTAATCCTGACCCTAACCCTGACCCTAACCCTTAACCAAACCATACTTAACCCTAACCCTGACCCAAACCCCAACCCTAACCCTGACCCTGACCCTAACCCTAACCCTAAACCCCCTTAACTAACCCTAACTCTAACCCAAACCCCTAAATTCCATGGTTAAAAAAAAAAACGCATATGCAAAAAAACGCATACATGAGCATGCCAGTGCGCACATATGCGCATCCATAGGCTATAATGGCCATTTTTAGCGCAAAACGTGCGCATATGTGCGCATGCGCTTTTTTGCAGGGCCAAAAAATGCAACATGCTGCGTCTGGAAAATACAAACGCACACCCCAAAAAAACGCAGCGCATGAAAATCGCATACAT
Organism: Dendrobates tinctorius; assembly: GCF_039654945.1. Taxonomy (NCBI): domain Eukaryota; kingdom Metazoa; phylum Chordata; class Amphibia; order Anura; family Dendrobatidae; genus Dendrobates; species Dendrobates tinctorius. The sequence continues at coordinate 7,620,590 of NW_027361960.1, read as the reverse complement.
GCGCTTACAAGCGCGCAGGTATGCGCACCCATGTTAAATATAGGGGAAAAAACGCATGCGCACATATGCGTTTTTTTCCAGCGCTAAAAAACGCAAATGTGAAACCAGCCTAATAAAGTTTTGTTAACGCCAAATACCAGGAAGTATCACAAACAAAGCATCCTAATTTAAAGCAAGGCATATCAAATAGAGGGAAAAAGAAATAACATCAAAAGCACAATAAAAAAAATGTAAAAGACAGCATTAAATGCTCACAATAACGCAAGTAACCCAATTTACCTAATAGGTGCAGAAATTCTGCAGGAAATGTGCAACATCAAAAACTCACCAAAAGCAGACTGTGGAAACTTAATGAAAGGGCTCGCTCACACTGCCCTATAACACTGCGCTATCTGATGTTTTATTGGATAGCACTCGGACCAATGTTATACTATGGGGCAGTGCGGATCATTGAATACTTTATCATACCGTTTCAACATGAGAAAACAATCACAAGAATTGGATCGCACACACCCATACAAGTCTATAGGTGCGTGGAACATCGGACTACACTTTGATGTCATCCAAGTGCAGTCCGATTACAGCTGACATTGCCAATGGAGGAAATGGAGAAATTTCTTTCTCTGTCTCCTCCGAATTTGTGCTGCAGTTATCTCATGCGAGAGAATCAGAGCACAGTGCACTGATACTTAGCTCAAACTCTGACAGAGTTTGAGCCAAGTGTCATTTTCATAATCTGCCAAATCCTCTTGTTTTTCTCTCCATCTGAGAAAATTGGTCCGATTATGCTAATCACACTCTAAACAGACTTTGATATTTTTCATGGACACATAAAGTTAAATGAGCGAGTGCCTTCTTCTTGGAGGCAAATCATGCATTCCGCAATTTTCTTCCTCAGTCGGACTGACTAGGTCTTGAGAAAAAAAATCTAACATGTACACAGCCCTATAAAACAACAAGGAGAGGTTGTCTGCACAAGCCCTATGCAAGAGTATATTCATTTGACCCCGAACGTCACAACTTCAACAACCATTGGCTGACTTACTAAGCCACAAGTAGCAGAATTCTGTCTTAACCCATTCGCTGTAGCCAGTTTGCACTTTCTGGACCAGTAGAGATGTTTCAAATTAGACATATATCACTTTATGTGGTAATAAGTTTGGAATTTGTCTGCATATCCCAATATACAGTGGGGAAAAAAATATTTAGTCAGCCACCAATAGTGCAAGTTCTCCCACTTAAAAAGATGAGAGAGGCCTGTAATTGACATCATAGGTAGACCACAACTATGAGAGTCAAAACGAGAAAACAAATCCAGACAATCACCTTGTCTGATTCGGCAAGATTTATTTTGCAAATTATGGTGGAAAATAAGTATTTGGTCACCTAAAAACATGCAAGATTTCTGGCTCTCACAGACCTGTAACTTCTTCTTTAAGAGGCTCCTCTGTCCTCCACTCATTACCTGTAGTAATGGCACCTGTTTTAACTTGTTATCAGTATAAAAGACACCTGTCCACAACCTCAAACAGTCACACTCCAAATTCCACTATGGTGAAGACGAAAGAGCTGTCGAAGGACACCAGAAACAAAATTGTAGCCCTGCACCAGGCTTGGAAGACTGAATCTGCAATAGGTAAGCAGCTTGGTGTGATGAAAGCAACTGTGGAAGCAATAATAAGAAAATGGAAGACAGACAAGACCACTGATTATCTTCCTCGAACTGGGGCTCCACGTAAGATCTCACCCGTGGGGTAAAAATTATCACAAGAAAGGTGATCAAAAATCCCAGAACCACACGGGGGGACCTAGTGAACGACCTGCATAGAGCTGGGACCAACATAATAAAGGCTACAATCAGTATCACACTACGTCGCCAGGGATTCAGATCCTGCACTGCCAGACGTGTCCCCCTGCTAAAGCCAGTACATGTCCGAGGCCTTCTGAAGTTTGTTAGAGAACATTTGGATTATCCATAAGAGTATTAAGAGGATGTCATCTGGTCTGATAAAACCAAAGTAGAACTGTTTGGTAGAAATAAAACTCGATGTGTTTGGAGGAGACAGAATGCTGAGTTGCATCCAAAGAACACCATAACTACTGTAAAGCATGGGGGTGGCAACAGCATGCTTTGGGGCTGTCTCTCTGAAAAGGGACCAGGACGACTGATCCGTGTACATGAAAGAATGAATGGGGTCATGTATCGTGAGATTTTGAGTGCAAACCTCCTTACATCAGCAAAAGCATTGAAGATGAAACGTGGATGGGTCTTTCAGCATGATAATGATCCCAAGCACAATGCCAGGGCAACAAAGGAGTGGCTTCGTAAGAAGCATATGAAGGTCCTAGAGTGGCCTTGCCAGTCTCCAGATCTCAACCCCGTAGAAAACCTTTGGAGGGATTTGAAAGGCCACGCTGCCCAGCGACAGGCCCAAAACATCACTGTTCTAGAAGAAATCTGCATGAAGGAATGGGCCAACATACCACCAACAGTGTGTGCCAACCTTGTGAAGACTTACAGAAAAACGTTTGACCTCTGTCATTGCCAACAAAGGATATATAACAAAATATTGAGATGAACTTTTGTTAATGACCAAATACTTATTTTCCACCATAATTAGCAAAATAAATCTTGCCAAATCAGACAAGGTGATTTTCTGGATTTGTTTTCTCATTTTGACTCTCATAGTTGTGGTTTACCTATGATGTCAATTACAGGCCTCTTCTCACCTTTTTAACCCCTTTACCTCCAAGGGTGGTTTGCACGTTCATGACCGGGCCAATTTTTACCATTCTGACCACTGTCCCTTTATGAAGTAATAACTCTGAAACGCTTCCATGGATCCCACTGATTCTGACAATGTTTTCTCGTGACATATTGTACTTCATGTTATTGGTAAAATTTCATTCATATACAGTGGGGCAAAAAAGTATTTAGTCAGTCAGCAATAGTGCAAGTTCCACCACTTAAAAAGATGAGAGGCGTCTGTAATTTACATCATAGGTAGACCTCAACTATAGGAGACAAACTGAGAAAAAAAAATCCAGAAAATCACATTGTCTGTTTTTTTTTCATTTTATTTGCATATTATGGTGGAAAATAAGTATTTGGTCAGAAACAAGCAATCAAGATTTCTGGCTCTCACAGACCTGTAACTTCTTCTTTAAGAGTCTCCTCTTTCCTCCACTCATTACCTGTAGTAATGGCACCTGTTTAAACTTGTTATCAGTATAAAAAGACACCTGTGCACACCCTCAAACAGTCTGACTCCAAACTCCACTATGGTGAAGACCAAAGAGCTGTAAAAGGACACCAGAAACAAAATTGTAGCCCTGCACCAGGCTGGGAAGACTGAATCTGCAATAGCCAACCAGCTTGGAGTGAAGAAATCAACTGTGGGAGCAATAATTAGAAAATGGAAGACATACAAGACCACTGATAATCTCCCTCGATCTGGTGCTCCACGCAAAATCCCACCCTGTGGGGTCAGAATGATCACAAGAACGGTGAGCAAAAATCCCAGAACCACGCGGGGGGGGACCTAGTGAATGAACTGCAGAGAGCTGGGACCAATGTAACAAGGCCTACCATAAGTAACACACTACGCCACCATGGACTCAGATCCTGCAGTGCCAGACGTGTCCCATTGCTTAAGCCTGTACATGTCCGGGCCCGTCTGAAGTTTGCTAGAGAGCATTTGGATGATCCAGAGGAGTTTTGGGAGAATGTCCTATGGTCTGATGAAACCAAACTGGAACTGTTTGGTAGAAACACAACTTGTCGTGTTTGAAGGAAAAAGAATACTGAGTTGCATCCATCAAACACCATACCTACTGTAAAGCATGGTGGTGGAAACATCATGCTTTGGGGCTGTTTCTCTGCAAAGGGGCCAGGACGACTGATCCAGGTACATGAAAGAATGAATGGGGCCATGTATTGTGAGATTTTGAGTGCAAACCTCCTTCCATCAGCAAGGGCATTGAAGATGAAACGTGGCTGGGTCTTTCAACATGACAATGATCCAAAGCACACCGCCAGGGCAACGAAGGAGTGGCTTTGAAAGAAGCATTTCAAGGTCCTGGAGTGGCCTAGCCAGTCTCCAGATCTCAACCCTATAGAAAACCTTTGGAGGGAGTTGAAAGTCCGTGTTGCCAAGCGAAAAGCCAAAAACATCACTGCTCTAGAGGAGATCTGCATGGAGGAATGGGCCAACATACCAACAACAGTGTGTGGCAACCTTGTGAAGACTTACAGAAAACGTTTGACCTCTGTCATTGCCAACAAAGGATATATCACAAAGTATTGAGATGAAATTTTGTTTCTGACCAAATACTTATTTTCCACCATAATATGCAAATAAAATGAAAAAAAAAAAACAGACAATGTGATTTTCTGGATTTTTTTTTCTCAGTTTGTCTCCCATAGTTGAGGTCTACCTATGATGTAAATTACAGACGCCTCTCATCTTTTTAAGTGGTGGAACTTGCACTATTGCTGACTGACTAAATACTTTTTTGCCCCACTGTAACTTGTGTTTGTGAAAAAAAACGGAAATTTGGCGAAAACTTTGCAATTTTCCAACTTTGAATTTTTATGCCCTTAAATCAAAGAGATATGGCACACAAAAAAACTTAATAAGTAACATTTCCCACATGTTTAATTTATATCAGCACAATTTTGGAACCAAAATTATTTTTTGTTAGGAAGTTATAAGGGTTAAAATTTGACCAGCGATTTCTCATTTTTGCAACACCATTTTATTTTTACGGACCATATCACATTTGAAGTCACTTTGAGGGGTCTATATGATAGAAAATACCCAAAAGTGACACCATTCTAAAAACTGCACCCCTCAAGGTGCTCAAAACCACATTCAAGAAGTTTATTAACCCTTCAGGTGCTTCACAGGAATTTTTTGAATGTTTAAAAAAAAATGAACAAACTTTTTTTCACAAAAAAAGTACTTCAGGTCCAATTTTTTTTATTTTACCAAGGGTAATAGGAGAAATTAGACTGCAAAAGTTATTGTGCAATTTGTCCTGATTACGCTGATACTTGATATGTGGGGGGAACCACTGTTTCGGCGCATGGCAGAGCTCAGAAAGGAAGGAGCGCCGTTTGACTTTTTCAAAGCAAAATTGGCTGGAATTCAGATCGGACACCATGTCACGTTTGGAGAGCCCCTGATGTGCCTAAACAGTAGAAACCGCCAACAAGTGACCCCATTTTGGAAACTAGACCCCACAAGGAACTTATCTAGATATGTGGTGAGAACTTTGAACCCACAAGGGCTTCACAGAAGTTTATAACGTACAGCCGTACAATTAAAAAATCATATTTTTTCGACAAAAATGATCTTTTCACCCTCAATTTTTATTTTTCCAAGGGTAACAGGACCCCAAAAGTTATTGTGCAATTTGTCCTGAGTACGCTGATACCCCGTATGTGGGGGTAAACCACTATTTGGGTGCAGGGTAGAGCTTGGAAGGGAAGCAGCGCCATTTGACTTTTATGGCTGGAATTGAGATCGGACGCCATGTCGCTTTTGGAAAGCCCCTGACGTGTCAAAACAGTGGAAACCCCCCATAAATGACACCAATTTGGAAACTAGACCCCCCAAGGAACTTATCTAGATGTGTGGTGAGCACTTTGAACCCCCCAGTGCTTCACAGAATTTTATAACGCCCGGGCGTGAAAATAAAAAAATCATATTTTTTCCAAAAACATGATCTTTTAGTCCCCAATTTTTTTATTTTCCCAAGGGTAACAGGAGAAATTGGACCCCAAAAGTTGTTGTCCAATTTTTCCTGAGTACGCTGATACCCTATATGTGAGAGAAAACTACTGTATGGGCACACGTCGGGGCTCGGAAGGGAAGTGGTGACGTTTTGGATTTCAGACTTTGATGGAATGGTCTGTGGGTGTCATGTTGACTTTGGAGAGCCTCTGATGTACCTAAACATTGGAAACCCCACACAAGTGACCCCATTTTGGAAAACAGACCCCCTAAGGAACTTATCTAGATGTGTGAAAATAAAAAAATCATATTTTTTTTCCACAAACATGATATTTTTGCCCCCAATTTTATATTTTCCTAAGGGTAACAGGAGAAATTGGACCCCAAAAGTTGTTTTGCAATTTGTCCTGAGTATGCTGATACCCCATATGTGGGGGTAAAACACTGTTTGGGCGCATGGCAGAGCTTGGAAGGGAAGGAGCACAATTTGACTTTTTCAATGTAGAATTGGCTGGAATTGAGATCAGACACCATGTTGCATTTGGAGAGCACCTGATGTGCCCAAACAGTGGAAACCCCCCAATTCTAACTCCAACCCTAACCCCAAAACACCCCTAACCCTAGCCCTATCCCTAAGGGGAAAATGGAAATTAATACTTTTTTTAATTTTATTATTTTTCCCTAACTAAGGCCTGTTTCACACTTGCTTTTTTTGCAGCGCGTTTTTCCCGCAAAAAAACGCATTGAAAAACGCATACAAAAGCATACAACTGCTGCGTTTTTTTCAAGCATTTTTATGAGCATGCATGAAAAAAACGCAGCGTTTTTAAGCGTTTGTATGCGTTTTTAGTGCGTTTTTACCGCGTTTGCGGTTTTTTCCAACATTAGGTGGCCACTCACACTAACCCAAACCATGACTTTACTAACCCTAACCCTGACCCTAACCCTAACCCTAACCCTAACCCTGACCCTAACCCTAACCCTAACCCTTAACCAAACCATACTTAACCCTAACCCTGACCCTAACCCTGACCCTAACCCTAACCCTGACCCTGACCCTAACCCTAACCCTAACCCTGACCTTAACCCTAACCCTAACCCTGACCCTAACCCTAACCCTAACCCTGACCCTAACCCTAACCCTAACCCTTAACCAAACCATACTTAACCCTAACCCTGACCCTAACCCTTAACCAAACCATACTTAACCTTAACCCTAACCCTAACCCTGACCCTAACCCTAACCCTAACCCTGACCCTAACCCTTAACCAAACCATACTTAACCCTAACCCTGACCCTAACCCTGACCCTAACCCTAACCCTAACCCTGACCCTAACCCTTAACCAAACCATACTTAACCCTAACCCTGACCCTAACCCTAACCCTGACCCTAACCCTAACCCTAAACCCCCTTAACTAACCCTAACTTTACCCAAACCCCTAAATTCCATTGTCTAAACTAATGGTAAAAAAAAAAACGCATGTGCAAAAAAACGCATACATAAGCATGCCAATGCGCACATATGCTCACCATAGACTTATAATGGGTGTCTTGCTGTAAAAAAACGCATTGCGCGCGCATGCGTTTTTTTGAGGCAAATCGGACGCACAAAAAATGCAACAAGTTGCATTTTGTGCGCCCGAGCGCATACCGCAAAAAAACGCATGCGCGGTAAAACGCGTACAAACGCATGTGTATGCGCACATAAGCGCATCCCATGCAAAGTATAGGAAAAAAAAACACATGCGCTATTTAGCGCTAAATTACCGCGAAAAAAAACGCAAATGTGAAACCAGCCTAAGGGGGTGATAAAGGGGGGTTTCGTTTACTATTTATGGAGGGTTTTTATGTTTGGCAGCTGTCACACGCTAAAAGACGCTTTATATTGTAAAAATAGTTTTTGCATCACCACATATTGAGAGCTATAATTTTTCCATATTTTAATCGACGGAGTCATGTAAGGTCTTATTTTTTGCAGGACGAGTTGACGTTTTTATTGGTACCAGTTTTGGGCATGTGACTTTTTTGATCGCTTTTTATTCCGATTTTTGGGACGCAGAATGAACAAAAACCAGCATTTCAAGAATTTCTTTTGGGGGGTGCGTTTACACCGTTCCGCGTGCGGTAAAATTGATAAGGCGGTTTTATTCTTCGGGTCAGTACAATTACAGCAATACCTCATTTATATTTTTTTATTTTTTGGCACTTTTTTACAATGAAAACAATTTTATATAAAAAAATTATTTTTGCATCGCTTTATTCTGCGAGCTATAACTTTTTTGTTTTTTCACTGATGATGCTGTGTGGCGGCTCGTTTTTTGCGGGACAAAATGAAGTTTTCAGTGTTACCATGGTTATTTATATCCATCTTTTTGATCGCGCGTTATTGCACTTTTTGTTTGGCGGTATGATAATAAAGCATTATTTTTTGCTTTGTTTTTATTTTTAATTTTTTAAGGGGTTCGCTAAAGGGGTAAACTAATGGGACAGTTTTATAGGGCGGATCGTTACAGACGCGGCGATACTAAATATGTGTACTTTTATTATTTTTTTTTATTTCCAAAAAATGAATTTATTAGGGAATTTTTTTTTTTATTTAGCGATTTTTTTATATTTTTACAGGTTTTTTTTGTTTGTTTTTTTTTACTTTATTACACTGTCCCAGGGGGGACATCACTGTCATGTGTTAGATCGCTGATCTGACACATCACAGATCGCTGTGACAGATCAGCGATCTCACACAGGCGCTGCACAGGCTTCCTCATACTTTTTTCCCCACTGTATCTTGACACATTGTACTTTATGTTAGTGATAAATTTAGCTAATTATGTGGATATTTCTAAAAACATTTCATTTCTGACATAAAAGTAGAACAAAAGTAATTTTTAAATTAGAATTTTTATGACATATTCAAACCATATTTAGGGAGTTTGTTAACCTTTCATGTGCTTCACAGGAGTTAATACAAAACTGGAATGAAAATTACATGAATTTATAAAATTAAATTCAATTGAACGTGTTTTTCAATGAAATGTTACGTTAAGGTGAAACTGGGGTCACAGATCACTTTTTCTCCAGAATGCGGCACTAGTCCATACATATGTGGTATTGTCACATCCAGAACTACCTGATCTGTCACTATTTAACCCCTATAATTAACATCATATAAAAATACGGTAAATAAAAAACAGCAATAACTGTTTTTTTCATCACACAACCTAACAAAAGGTGGAATAAAATGCGATCAAAAAGTCATTATCTTAAAATGGAATTTCTAAAAAAAACTTCAACTTATCCTGCAAAAAACAAGCCTCCACTCAGCTCCATCAGTGGAACAGTAAAAAAGTTACAGCTCTCAGAATACAGAGATGAAAATACTATTTTTGTTCTATAAAATTTTTTATTACAGCTACAAAATATAAAACAAGATAAATGGGGTATTGCTGTAATCGTACTGACCCAAAGAATAAAGTTGCCATATCAATTGTATCACATGGTGAACGGCCTGAAAAGAAAACCTCCAGAAAAATTCCTTAATTTCTGTTTTTATTAATTCTGCCTCTCAAAAACTGGAATAGAAAGTGATCAAAAATGTATAGCTCTCAAATTACGGTGATGCAAAAACCTTTCTTGTAAAATAGTATTTTTAATGTTTGATAGTAGCAAATCCTAAAAACCTACATAAATCTGGCATTGCTGTAGTCGCACTGACTCAAAAAAAGTAATCTTTTTACTTATACCGCATGATGAACGATTGAAAAAAATTAAAAATTAAAGCATTTCTTGAACTGTTGTTGATTTGTTCATTCTGCCTCCAATCATCGCAATATGATTCAGCTCACATATATCCTGTTCTCTATGTTGAGCACTTACATAAAGGTTTCTGTGTAAAACTATGAAATATGTGACTTACAAAAAAAACCCTGCTAACCCCTTGACAACATATGAAAGTATAGGTACATTACAGGTCATGTCACTGCCTTTCATTCAGGCTCCATCGCTGAGCCCGCATCTTTCCCCGAGCATGATGGCTGATTTAATCAGCAGGGATGAGCGAACGTGTTCGGTGATATTCGGCTATCACACGAATATCACTGTGCTCAGATGTACTCGTTACTCGGCGTGTAATGGGTGGTGCTCTATGTAAAACTCAAATCCCTGTCCCCCATTTTTGCCGCCTGTTACACAGCCAATAAGCATGCGGGGATTGTATGTGCATCACTGTAATGCCGTAGTATTCTTGGTTGTGGCATTGCTGTGATTGGCTGGTTGTGTCGCCTGGCTCAGCACACTGACGCCATTGCACAGCTCTGTGACACTTCATATTGGAGGGAGAGAGTGCTTGTTTAGGCCTGTGTGGACAGTATAACGAATCAGAGGCCTGTAGTGATGATACTTGTGCTAAAGCTGAGCCATCATGCTAACAGCCCTTCTAAGGGCTAATAGTTTGTATTGCTGTTTGTATCATGTACATTCTGTATTTAGTCTAGGGAGAGAGAGAGTTGCAAGAGCATGGACAGTGGCACAATACAGTCTGTAGACAGTGATTAATTAGGGCTGTGCAGTCCATTTGCAAATATACAGCTGCAGATTTTTCTTTGAGGGGGTGAAAAAAATGAATATATTTTGATCCGTTGAGTATTACATGATGTGTGTTACTTTTTTGTGTTAAATAACACTCCAAAAAATTGTTAAAAACCATACACTTACGCATACACTATTCTGTGTTCTACATTTATTTTGTTTTACGTATAAAACTCCAAAGAACCGTTTAAAAATTTTGCAGGGTTAAATTTTACAGCCATACATGTTCATGTGTTCTGGGGAACATTTCTGTGATATCAGCTACTCCAAAAAAGCATTAAAAAATAAGCTGGATTACATTTTTCACTCATGCACTAATCTGTGGTCTGGTCTAAAATTCTGTGATATTATCAATTGATACAAAAAAAAGTTACAAAATATTGGCTAGGTTACAGTTCTCATCCATACACTATTCCGTGGTCTGGGGTACATTTCCTGTGACCTTTAAAATTGAAAAAAAATGTTTAAAAATTTTGTAGGGTTACATTTCTCAGATATACAGTATTACATGGTCTTGTCTACATTTCTGTACATTTATAACACTTCAAAAAAGTGTTAACATTTTTTACTGGATTCAATTAGTCATCCATTCAGTGTAACATGCTTAGTGGGTGACAAGGATGGCAGAAGCACGCAAGACTCCTGAGGGAATGACCAAAGGAATATTGGAGCCAGAGATAGCTGGCACAACAGCAGAGGTGGCAGGAGCCTTTGTTTCTTATCCGGCTGATATCCCGGACCCACCAAAGTCCGAACCCAAGCAGAATCATTTACCGCTGGGGTTCTTGTGGACTGCAGACTGGAGACAGGATTCAGGAATTGGTGAGCAGACTGTGGGGCCTAGGATGCTACGAAGAGACAGGGAGGTGAGCCAGGACAAGGTTTGGACAAATGCTATCAGGCCCGCTAGCCGTGAAGTACCTAGAGTTGGTGGTAGTTACTTATGAGTGTCAATGGAAAAGTGGGTCCAGTGAAGAGTTTATGACCTGTCAACATATTTTGTTCAACTATTGGGCAGTAGAGACATAACAATTGCCTGCAAGAGCAACATCACTGGTATGACGAACGGGTCTGGGAGAGGATCCATCAGGTGGCCTGATACAGGCCTACTACACCCTCGAGAGATTTTGTCGTTTGGGTTCCCCACCTCCTATGCTTGGACAGCCAATGGTGCAGGTGTCACAGGGAGCTTTGGCCATTTCCATATGTTGGGGGCTCTTGCACTACCTGAATCTGGGTCACTAACAGCCCAGGCACCTGGGTATAGGGCTCCAGGAAGCAGGTGGAGGCAGTCCCCCCAACATCAAGAGGAAGGAGAAGAAGAAACGGACACCTGAAGAGGATTACTGTATTACCCTGCTCATAAGTTTTCCTGGCTTTGTACTTTGTGCGCTGTGGTTCTGTCAAGTGTGGTTCTTTAAGTGTGCAGCAGAAATATGTAAAAAATAGACCAGAAGAGAACAGAAGATATGAGAAACCACTGTTATTAAATATAATTATTTTTCTTTTTCCCAACACTTACTCTCCATTCTTACCTATACCCTTACAGTTTTTGCTCCAGTAATCTTCACTCTCCTTCACTATTCCCATACCCCAGCACCCTCTAATCAAATAATCATCTCTTCCTACCTCTTATCTCCCCAACTGACATCTTTTGCTGACCCGCTTCTCAACTTTTCTATCTCCCACCTGCTTGGGCGACATATGCCCAATCCTGAGCCCCCCCAGCTGATACTTTCCAATAATTCCTGCTCTTATTGCTCCCAACCTAATATAAACTACCAAAATCTTTCCTATGTAAAACCCCCTGGATCACTCTGGAATGCCTGCGCTGTCTTCAATAAGCTCCATGTGATTCACAAGCTCTTTACCTCTTGCAATTTTTCCTCCCTGGGCTTCACTGAAACAAGGCTGACACCCTCTGACATGGCCTACCCTGCTCCGCTATGTTATGGCAACTTCCACTTCACTCACACTTCTTGCCATGGCAACAGACATGGATGAGGAGGAGTGGGTCTTCTCCTTTGTACCAACTGCACCTTCATCTCAATCCCACATCTACCCTTCCTTATCCTCCCCTCTTTTTGAGTGGACTTCAAAAGAGGGGAGGATAAGGAAGGGTAGATGTGGATCTACCCTTCCTTATCCTCCCCTCTTTTGAAGTCCACTCTATCCACATCTACTCTCCCTCCAACCTAAAAGTGGCCATCATATAACGACCTCCAGGTCCAACCACTTACTTTATTAACCAGTTCTCCAAAATTACTAATGACTTATTTACAGCCAAAGCTAACAGACAATTCTCTATACTCCTTCTAGACCTGTCCTCTGCCTTCGACACAGTTGACCACTGCCTCCTACTACAGATCCTCTCTTTCTTTGGCGTCAAAGACCTTGCTCTATCCCAGGTCTCCTCATACCTTAGCACATTTATTATATTCCACTCCCACATTACCTCCTCATCCCGCCCACTCTGTTGGTGTCCCTCAAGGTTTTGTCCTAGGACCTCTACTCTTTTCCATCTGTACCCTTGACCTGGGACAATTCATGAAGTTCTATGACTTCCAGTACCATCTATACGATAATGACACTCAGATCTACCTCTTTGGCCCAGATGCCACCTCTCTGCTGTCCAGAATCCCAGAGTGTCTATCAGCCATATCCTCCTCATTCTCTTCTTGCTTCTTCAAGCTTAATGTGGACAGATCTGAACTCATCACCTTTCCTCCATCTCATGTATCTTCCTTACCTGATCTATCACAATAAATTACATCACACTTTCCCCTGTACCAGAAATCTGCTGCCTCAGCGTAACCCTTGACTCAGCCCTGTCCTTCAAACCGTACATCCAAGCTTTCGCCACCTCCTGTTGCCTCCAGCTCCAAAATATTTCCATAATCTGCCCTTTCCTCAACCATCAATCTACTAGAATGCTTGTACATGCCCAAATCATCCTCCTCTGTGGCCTACCTGCTAACACTCTCGCAACTCTCTAGTCCATCCTTAACTCTGCTTCCCGACTAATTAATATCTCTCCTTGCTACTCTGCTGCTTCTCCTCTCTGCAAATCCATTCAGTAGCTCCCAATTTCCCAGCTTATCCAATTCAAGCTACTAACACTGACCTACAAAGCCATCCACAACCTTTCTCCTCTGTATATCTTAGAAATAATCTCCTGACATCTTCCCTCACCTAATCTCCAGTCCTCCCAAGACTACCTTCTCGCCTTCACACTTATTCGTTACTCACTCAATCGCCTCCAATAATTCTCCCAAGTATCCCACATCCTTTGGAATTCTGTGCCCCAACAATTCCGATTATCCACTATATTCAGAACATGAAAATCAATATCTTCAATAAAGCATACAACTTGCAATGACCATGTTGACACCTCAACACCATGAGAGCTACTACAACCCCTACTGTCTCCTTCCCCATCATCCTGTAGAATGTAAGTCCACAAGGGCAGGGTCCTCTTCCCTCTGTACCAGTCTACTATTGTTAGTTTGTCTGCTGGAAGTGATATTTGTACTTTGGATGTAACCCCTTCTCATGTACAACACCATGAAACCAATAGTGCTATGTAAATAAATAATTATAATTGTGCAGAGCCTTTATGAGTGTAGAAGTACAGCAAGTATGCTTTTAAAATATTTGAATGAGGCTTGCCAGTTGTTGCCTTTCAGTGGTCTATGAATGACCGACCGTCCTAATAATTTTTTCCTGGCTTTGTACTTTATGCAAAGCCTTCATGGGTGTAGAAGTACAGCAACTACACTTTAACTCCTTCGCGCCGCAGCCCTCTTGCTTTTGTGTTTCTTATTTTCGTTCCCCTTCTTCCCATAGCCATAACTTTTTTATTTTTCCGCTAATATGGCCATGTGAGGGCTTGTTTTTTGCGGGACGAGTTGTACTTTTGAACGACATTATTGGTTTCACATATTGTGTACTCAAAAACGGGAAAAAAAAATTCCAAGTGCAGTGAAATTGAAAAAATTGTAGTTCTACAATTGTTTTATGGATTTTTTTTTACCATGTTCACCAAATGTTAAAACTGACCTGCCATTATGTTTCGCCAGGTCATTATGAGTTCATAGACACCAAACATGTCTAGGTTCTTTTTAAGTGGTGCAAAAAATCCAAAGTTTGTTAAAAAAAAATTGTCCGAGACCCGTAGCATCTCCATTTTTTGTGATCTCGGGTTGGGTGAGGGCATATTTTTTGCGTACCAAGCTGATGTTTTTAATTATAACATTTTGGTGCAGATACGACCTTTGGATCACCTGTTATTACATTAATGCAATGTTGCGGCGACCAAAAAAACTAATTCTGTAGTTTTTAATTTTTTTCTCATTACGCCGTTTAGCGATCAGGTTAATTCTTTTTTCAGATTAATAGATCGGGCAATTCTGAATGTGGCAATACCAAATATGTGTATGTCTAATTTTTTTATTGTTTTATTTTGAATGGGTCGAGAGGGCAGTGATTTGAACGTTTATATTTTTTTTATTTTTTAATTTTGAAAACTTTTTTACTTTTGGCATACTTCAATAATCTCTAAGCTGCCATAACCTGATCGTCTCTGCTACATGCAGATCACCTGTAAGTAGCAGAATTGCTGACTTGCTATGAGCACCGTTATGAGGGCGTCGCTCATAGCAATCAGGCATTGACAACCATAGAGGTCTGCAATAGACCTCTGGTTGTCATGCTGACCCATCGATGACCCGCGATCACGTGACGGGGTCACCGATGGGTGTATTTCCGGTGCCATTGAGAGAAGTGCGCTTTAAATGCTGATGTCAGAGTTTGACAGTGGCATTTAATAGGTTAACAGCGGCGGGTGGATTGCAAATCCACCTGCGGCTGTGCCGGAAAAGATGTGGGATCACCGCCGGAGCCCACATCAAAGGAGGAGACACGACATGCACTGTACTAGTATGGCACATGTCGTGAAGGGGTTAAAAGTGTTTAAATGAGGCCCACCAGTTGCTGTTTTTCAAAGGTCTATGGATGACTCTCCTTATAATTTTTTACTGACTTTGCACTTTCTTCAAATCCGTCATGAGTATAAAAAAACATAAAATACACTTTCAAAATATTTACATTCAAAATATTTTTACAGTTTATCATGATAATTGTATTACAGTGGTAAGGAAAATTTATATAAAGAGTAGAAAATATTTATGGATTAGATTACTCATCCATAAAGTATTATGTGCTTTCTGTCACATTTTTAGTAGTGCGTAAAACTGCAAAAAAAAATTAAAAAATTTTGCTTGCTTGTTTACATTTCTTATCCATACACTATCCACACTATTCCATGTTCTGGAGTACATTTTTGTATATAACCCTCAAAAAAAACTTGTTGATGGGTATAATATATTGCTGATTCATAGACTGGCATATTCTTGTATAGATTTTGCTTCTATATAAGCCTAAAAAAACTTGATCTAAATTTTATTATTATTATATTTCTCTCTCATAGACTATTCAATTGTCAGGCGTACATTTCCTTGGTATATAACCTTCAAAAAACTTGTTTAAAAATGTATTGGTATTATATTGCTCATCCATAGACTTTTACATATTCTTGCGGTCCGTGACTGCCCCTGACACCCTGTGCCGGGTGTCAGCTGTGATAATCAGCTGACACCCGGCTGCGATCAGCGGTGCTCACCACGTGGGCGCCGCTGATCGCTATGACGTACTATCCCGTTTCTGGGAATTAAGTCCCAGGGCACATGGAAGGGATAGTATGTCATATGGGATTAAGGAGTTAAAAATGTATTGGTATTATATTGCTCATCCATAGACTTTTACATATTCTTGGGTAGATTTCAGTGGTATATAAGCCTCAAAAAACTTGTTAAAATATTGACTGGCATAATATATTGCTCAGTCATACACTTTTCGGTTACGTTCACACGTATGCGTTATTGGTGCATTTTTTACCCAGAATTTTAATGCTAATTTTAGCTATGTTTTTCAGTAGCAGTAATGTCTATGAGATTTCAGAAATCTCGTCCACACAGTTTGGCTTTTTGATCCTCAACAGTTTGTGCAAAACCATGGGTTTTGCAGAATAGAGCATTCCACTTCTTTCAGCATTTTTCACCTATTGAAAGTAATGGGCGGTAAAAAAAAAAAGCTGAAAAAATGCAGGTCTCAGGTTTTGCTGCATTTTTGTGCCAAAACCTGGTGAAGTAGAAGCAGATTTTTTGGAGGGGCAATAATCTTTTTCAGCATGACAAAAACACAGAAAAAAAACCCAAGCAAAACCTGTTTTTCTTGCATCAAGTTTCTTACTGCCAAGAGAGCAGGAAAGAGAAATGCAGCACAATCGCAATTTGTTAACATAGCCTTACATATTCTTTGGGACAGTCAATATTTTAACAAGTTTTTTGAGGCTTATATACCACTGAAATCTACCCAAGAATATGTAAAAGACTATGGCTCAGCAATATAATACCAATACATTTTTAACCCCTTAATCCCATATGACGTACTATCTCGTCCATGTGCCCTGGGACTTAATTCCCAGGGACGGGATAGTACGTCATAGCGATCAGCGGCGCCCACTTGGTGAGCGCCGCTGATCGCGGCCGGGTGTCAGCTGATTATCACAGCTGACACCCAGCACAATGTGTCAGGGGCGGTCACGGACCCCCCGACATGTTAACCCCTTGCACACCGCGATCAAACACGATCGTGGTGTACCGGGGGCTAAAGAGAAGCATCGGCAGGGAGGGGGAAAAACCTAAACATGCTAAGCCCAGAAAAACCAGAGAGATTGGTAACTATGCAGATTGCAGATCCCTGATCCTACCACACAACTAGCAGCAGCCGTGGAGCGTGCCTACGATGAACCTAGACGCCTCGTCACGGCCGGAGGACTAAATAAGCCTAAAGCAAGAAAAGGGAAAACTAACTGCCCCAGAGCAGACCCCACAGGAATAGACAGCCCCCACACATGTATTGACGGTGAAACAAGATGAAAAACACAAACACAGGTAGGAAAATAGGCTGAGCAAACGATGGGGCCCGAACTAACTAGAGAGGATAGGAAAGGAAAGACACTGTCTGCAATCTGCCCAAAACCCTACAAAATAATGTCCAACACTTCTGATAGCAAAATTAACCCTGAAGTCACTAGACTTCTCCCACTATATCAGCACTCTGAAATATTCTGAGACAGAGCAAAAAGAGGCCAATCTAATAAGGGACAAAAAGCAAATTGGCAAATACAGATAAATAAGAGTGGAAATTCAGCACAGCCCCAGCCAGGGCTGGCTGACCACACAAAAAACTGAATAGAACAACAAAATCAAGTGTGAACATTAGCAGAGAACTTAGCTTGAGCTGACTGGAACAGAGCTGAGAACCAAGAGCTGAAAAGCAGAAGGAATCACCAGCAACTGAATAGGGCGTCGGCTGTCTTAAATCCAATCTGAGCCTCCTGAGGTCCAATCGTCATCCTCACTCTCAGGTGTCTGATTGATCTCCACCCATCAAATCAGCCTCACTACCTCCTGTTACCACCAGAGGGAGTCTGGAAGGAGAACTCACAACTGGTGAACCAGAGAATGAACTCACAACAGTACCCCCCCTTGAGGACTGGTCACCGAACCCTCATCCATGCCACCAGGCCAATCAGGATGGGCCCGGTGAAAAGCACGAACCAATCTATTGGCATGAATTTCGGAGGCAGAGACCCAAGAATTATCCTCCTGACCATAACCCTTCCTTTTGACCAAATACTGGAGTCTCCGTCTAACCAAACGAGAATCCAATATTTCCTCTACCTCATATTCCTCATTGCCTTCAACCAACACAGGGTCAGGAGGTGCTGCCATAGGAACCACTGGCTCAACAAACCTCTTCAACAGAGATTTGTGAAATACGTTATGGATCTTGAACGTTACTGGAAGAGTCAATCGAAACGAAACAGGATTAAGAATTTACAAAATCTTATAAGGACCAATAAATCTTGGCTTAAATTTAGGAGATGCAACCTTCATAGGAATATTCTTAGACGACAACCAAACCATATCACCCACTTTAAACCGGGGACCAATGGTCCTATGCTAGTTGGAAAATCGCTGGGCCTTTTCCTGAGAGAGTGACAATTTATCCACCACTTGGTCCCATATCTGCTGCATTCTCTTAACCACAGTGTCCACACCTGGGCAGGACGAAGATTCCACTTGCCCTGAAGAGAATCGAGGATGAAACCCAAAATTACAGAAAAAGGGTGACTTCAAAGTGGCAGAACTAGCTCTATTGTTCAGTGCGAATTCGGCCAAGGGCAAAAATGAGACCCAATCATTCTGATCAGCAGATATAAAACATCTCAAATAAGACTCCAAGGTCTGGTTTGTTCTCTCAGTCTGTCCATTGGTCTGGGGATGAAACACGGAGGAGAAGGATAACTGTATTCCCAGATTGGAACAAAAGGCTTTCCAGAATCTGGAAACAAACTGGACTCCTCTGTTGGACACAATGTTCTCAGGAATCCCATGTAACCGAACCACCTGTTGTAAAAACAAGGGCACCAACTCAGCGGAAGATGGCAACTTTGGGAGTGGTACAAGATGGACCATCTTCGAAAATCTTTCACAAATCACCCCGAAAACAGTCATTCTCTGAGAGACAGGAAGATCAGAAATAAAATCCATTGAGATATGGGTCCATGGCCTCTTGGGCACCGGCAAGGGCATCAGCAACCCACTAGAACGAGAACAGGGTTTAGACCGAGAACAAGTCCCACAGGACTGTACAAAATTCCTGACGTCACGAGATAAGGCAGGCCACCAAAAGGACCGACTCACCAAATCTCTGGTACCAAAAATACCTGGATGACCAGCCAATGCGGAGCAATGAATTTCAGACATCACTCTCTTTCTCCACTGGTCAGGAACATACAATTTTTCCATAGGGCAACACTCAGGTTTATCCTCCGGAAATTCCTCCAGGGCGCGTCTCAAATCGGGCGAAATGGCAGAAAGAACTACCCCCTCACCTAGGATGGTAGTAGGCTCGGTCACAAAAAGAGTATCGGCAAAGAAACTCCTAGAAAGGGCGTCTTCCTTAACATTCTTAGTGCCCGGAAGAAAAGAGACCACAAAATTAAAACGCGTGAAAAACAAGGCCCATCTAGCCTGTCTAGGATTCAAGCGTTTGGCCGACTCCAGATAAATCAAATTCTTGTGATTGGTGAGGACCACAACTTGATGTCTAGCTCCCTCCAACCAATGTCTCCACTCCTCAAATGCCCACTTCGTGGCCAACAATTCCCGATTCCCCACGTCATAGTTGCGTTCAGATGGGGAGAACTTTTGAGAAAAGAAGGCACAGGGATTCATCTTAGAAGTCACAGGGTCTTTTTGGGACAAAACAGCTCCTGCACCAATCTCAGAAGCATCTACCTCCACCTGAAATGAAAGTGAGACATCAGGTTGCCGTAAAACTGGAGCTGAAGTAAATCTCTGCTTAAGCTCCTGAAATGCTGAGATAGCCTCTGGAGACCAATTCAGCACATCAGCGCCCTTCTTGGTCAGATCAGTCAGTGGTTTGACAATACCAGAAAAATTACCTATAAATTTACGATAGAAATTTGCAAAACCCCAAAACTTCTGGAGGGCCTTCAAAGAAGTAGGCTGAACCCAATCATAAATGGCCTGTACCTTGGCCGGGTCCATTTCAATAGTCGATGGAGATAAGATAAATCCCAAAAATGAAATCCTCTGTACACCAAAGAGGCATTTCGATCCCTTAACAAACAGGGAATTCTCCCTCAAAATCCGTAACACAGTCCGGACGTGTTCCACATGAGAATCCCAATCACTAGAAAAGATCAAAATATCATCCAGATAGATGATCAAAAACTTATCCACAAAGTCAAGGAAAATATCATTCATAAAGGACTGGAATACAGAAGGGGCATTAGTGAGCCCAAAAGGCATCACCAGGTACTCAAAATGTCCCTCCGGAGTATTAAACGCCGTCTTCCATTCATCCCCATGCTTGATGCGAATAAGATTATACGCCCCCCTGAGGTCAAGCTTAGTAAACCAGCAGGCACTCTTAACTCTGGAGAATAAATCAGACATCAGAGGTAACGGGTACTGATATTTAACCGTCATCTTGTTAAGGGAACGATAATCAATACACGGTCTTAATTAACCATCTTTCTTGGCCACAAAAAAAAAAAGCACCTAAAGGTGACGCGGATGGTCTAATATGACCCTTTTCCAATGACTCCTTAATATAGGATCACATAGCATCATGTTCGGGTACTGATAAGTTGAAAAGCTGACCCTTGGGAAATTTACACCCAGGCATCAACTCAATTGCACAGTCATAACTCCTATGAGGAGGCAAAGACGCAGACTTGCTCTCACTAAATACATCAGAAAAATCGGCTAGATAATCAGGAATATCATGAGACTGAGGAGAGGTGGAGAACAGGAGCGTCCCTAAGAACACACTGACAACCCCAACTCACCACAGACCCAGATTTCCAATTCAAAACTGGATTATGAGTTTGCAACCAAGGAAAACCCAGAACAATAGTATCATGCAAATTATGCAACACCAAAAATTTACAATTTTCTTGGTGGTCTGGGGCAACTCGCATTGTCACCTGGGTCCAAAACTGAAGGTTTATATTCCGCCAAAGGAGTAGCATCAATACCCCTCAAAGGAATAAGCGTCCGCAGAGGCGTCATGGAAAAACCACAACGTTTTGCAAAGTCCAAATCCATCAGATTCAACTCTGCTCCTGAATCCACAAAAGTCTTCGAGGAAAACGTGGATAAGGAGCAGATCAGAGTAATTGCCAAAAGAAACTTAGGTTGTATATTGCCCACAGAAAATGTGTGTGCAAAACGTTTCTCTCGTTTTGGGCAGACAGAAATAATATGAGAGGCGTCTCCCCAGAAAAAACACAGCTTATTACGCCTTCTAAACTCCTGACATTGCGCCCTAGAAAAAACCCCATCACATTGCATAGGTTCAGACGTTTGTTCAAAAGGTGGCAGCGCCTCCCGTGTAGTTTTACGTTCACGTAAACGCCGATCAACTTGAATGGCTAATGACATAGAATCATCCAGACCAGAGGGAACAGGAAATCCCACCATAACATCTTTTACGGTCTCTGATAAACCCTTCCGAAAGAGAGCTGCCAATGCACTATCATTCCATGTAGTAAGGACCGCCCACTTTCGGAATTTTTGACAGTATAACTCTGCAGAATCCTGACCCTGGTTTAATGCCAACAGGGTTCTCTCAGCTTGATCAACAGCATTAGGTTCATCATACAACAACCCCAAGGCTTGAAAAAATGCATCCACATTAGTCAGAATAGGATTTTCAGGTGTCAGAGAAAAAGCCCAATCCTGGGGATCGCCACGCAGCAAGGAGATGACAATTTTAACCTGCTGCACAGAGCTCCCCGATGAGTTAGGCTTCAAGGCCAGAAATAATTTACAATTATTCTTAAAATTCAGAAATTTAGACCGATCCCCAGAAAACACATCAGGAGTAGGGATCTTAGGTTCAGCAGCATGTGACCGAATGAGGTAGGTGGAAATTCCCTGCACTTCAGCAGCCAGCTGCTCCACACGATCAGACAATTGCTTAATCTCCATTAGGAAAAAGAAAAAAAAAATCCTCCTACGGTCCCAGAGAAAAAAGAGGAAAAAATATAAATTCTGACACTTTTTTTTAACAACTTTCTCCTGCTTTAGAGTACCCTAGAATCTGCGGTATGGCTGGTGATTCTGTTATGAATGGGTCACCGAGGAGGAAAAAACCTAAACATGCTAAGCCCAGAAAAACCAGATAGGTTGGTAACTATGCAGATTGCAGATCCCTGATCCTACCACACAACCAACAGGAGCCGTGGAGCGTGCCTACGATGAACCTAGATGCCTCATCACGGCCAGAGGACTAAATAAGCCTAAAGCAAGAAAAGGGAAAACTAACTGCCCCAGAGCAGACCCCAAAGGAATAGACAGCCCCCACACATGTATTGACGGTAAAACAAGATGAAAACACAAACACAGGTAGGAAAATAGGCTGAGCAAACAATGGGGCCCAAACTAACTAGAGAGGAAAGGAAAGGAAAGACACTATCTGCAATCTGCCCAAAACCCTACAAAATAATGTCCAACACTTCTGATAGCAAAATTAACCCTGAAGTCACTAGACTTCTCCCACTATATTTTAGCACTCTGAAATATTCTGAGACAGAGCAAAAAGAGGCCAATCTAATAAGGGACAAAAAGCAAATTGGCAAATACAGATAAATAAGAGTGGAAATTCAGCACAGCCCAAGCCGGGGCTGGCTGACCACACAAAAAACTGAATAGAACAACAAAATCAAGTGTGAACATTAGCAGAGAACTTAGCTTGAGCTGACTGGAACAGAGCTGAGAACCAAGACCTGACAAGCAGAAGGAATCACCAGCAACTGAATAGGGCGATGGCTGTCTTAAATCCAATCTGAGCCTCCTGAGGTCCAATCGTCATCCTCATTCTCAGGTGTCTGATCTCCACCGATCAAATCAGCCTCACTACCTCCTGTTACCACCAGAGGGAGTCTGGAAGGAGAACTCACAACTGGTGAACCAGAGAATGAACTCACAACACCGCCCGCACAGCGAGCCCCAGTACAAACAATCGTGACCTCAGCGCCCCTCGAGCTTCTGACAGTGGATTACCTGACCATTGGTCCCGCATTCCAGGGGTATGAACACTGCCTCGTCATGGTAGACCATTTCACTAACTTCGCTGTGGTCATCCCAACTCGAGACCAGACTGCGGAGTCGGCCGCCTCCGCAATTTGTAGAAACTTTATACAAGTTTACGTCTGCCCTCAACGGATACATTCCGATCAAGGAGCATGTTTTTTGGGAAAAATAATGGCGGGACTACACCATCTCTATGGTATTGACAAATCCAGGACCACGCCATACCACCCGCAGGGAAACGGGGCCTGCGAGTGATTTAATCGGACTTTAATCCAAATGTTGCATACTCTGGAGAGTGACAAGAAGGCCCGTTGGCCCGAATATGTCCCTGAACTAGTATGGGTCTATTACAACCGAGTACATCGAGTTACCGGCTATACCCCTTATTCCCTGTTATTATGGGTCCGAAATCACCGGCACAGGCTGCAAACACTTCATCGAATCATACATACCAAACTTCAAGATTTAGAACACCCAGGAAAGAGTTCATCTCTGCCTCCCGACCTCCAAAGCGGAGACTGAGTACTCGTACTAGACCAACGTCCCCAAAACAAATTAGAGCCACGCTGGGAAGAGGGTCCCTATCGGGTCCTATGCCATATAAACCCTGAATGACCTGTGTACGAAATACAACTCGAGAAAGACTAAACGCTGCCTACCCGCGTAGTGCATCGGAATATGCTACGTCCCTGTATTTCCACCGACCCAAAACAACCTGAACCTGCTCCTCAGGTCTCTGAACCATTGCCCGTGTTCTGGGACCCGGACGACAAAAAAGACTTCCCCACAATAACCAGGGGCTCTCTACTCAATGATAAACCAACTGACACAATTAGCCTACCCGAACCAGCTAGCCCACCACAGACCACCACCCCAGAAGACTCCACCCTAGTCGAACTAAGACACTCCGAGCGGTCAACAGCCGGCAAATCCCCCAAACGATACGAACAGGACCAATTCATATGGCAACAAAAACTGACACCTCCGCAGATCAACTCAAGTCTCCTGAGGCCCTCACCCGAGGACTGGCGAGCTTACAGGATGGGGGAGTGTAGGGAGGAGGACCCCCGCAGAGTGTCCGGGCCGGAACCAAGGGGACCGCCATCTGAGTTCCTAAGGAAACAGTACCCGGGGAGCAGAGGAGGAGAGCGGACTGCTGAGAGTGACAGGACAGCAAGGGGAGGGGCGAGTATAAAAGGGACAGGGAGTGCGCAGGGGAGTCAGTTGTGATACGTCAGACACGGAGCAGGTGACGGAGGGGGCGTGAGAGCAGGAAGGACACTGACAGTTGAGAGAAGCGACCAGCAGCAGAGGGTAGTTACGCAGTGGCCCTCAGGAGAGAGGCGCCGAGCTTACCGACAGGGGACTGTCTCTTCACCCCAATCCTGGGTTACAGCCTGCCCCCGGTCATCCTCGGCCGTTACCACTGAGCTCAAGCCCTCCACGGCCTGTCTGCTCCCTCTCCCGGCTGCCATTACTCTTCAGCCCGCGGTTGCGGCCTGCCCGCTGCCACCCGCAGACGCTGCCGGTTCACGTCAGCCCATGGTTGCAGCCTGTCTATCACCGCTCACAGCCGCCTTCACCCCACTGCAGTTGGCAGTGGGGGCGTGTTCCTCATCAACAGAAACACTCTGCACACAGCCCCAGGCTGTGCACACGGCCAGTAAACCACCATTCTTGAGCACTGCGACACCACCCTGCTTGGGGACAGGTGTCCCATTGAACTCGCTAACAAGCGCAACCCCGCAGTTACAACAGGGGATTACTTCATCTCAGGACTCCATCAGGGCCTGTTGTGCCCCAACTCCTCCTGTATGTATTGTGCTATTGTTGTAGCGGATTTAATCATCCACTTTTCTGCTCATGAGCTTGCTGTTTAGTACAGGCTTTTTTTGCACTGTTGGTACTCCATGGTATTAATAATAATAATAATAATAATAAATTTTATTTTTATAGCGCCAACATATTCCGCAGCACTTTACATTTCAGAGGGGATTTGTACAGACAATAGACATTACAGCATAACAATAATCACATACAGTAGATTATAACAAATACCAAGAGGAAAGAGGGCCCTGATGTCCCTGATTTTTGTATTTTCAGTACCATTTCTTTTTTATTCATTTTTATAATAATTTTTTCAATAAAAATACTTTTATTAGTATCCCTTGAGTGTTGCCTTTTATAGGAGCTCACTTTTTGTGATTATTGTATTTTTAGGGGATATACACCATTATATTAGGGGTTTAAAAATACAAAGGACATTATATGTGATTAAATTCTTAATCTAATTTGTAGCCTAGTGCTGTCATGCATGTGTCATGCTGAAAAAGATCTTGAACCATGATCACGGTGCTTTGACTAATATAGATTTGCTCATCTCAACTGGTATACAATATACTGTGACTACAACATTATGAGAACAGAACATCAACTATTATACCAGCTACATTGCATACATATTATACAAGATAATCCATAACTAGCATACTATACTGTATACTATGAGTACAGAACATCAGATAATATACCAGTCACATATTATCCTGTGTACACATCTGATGTCTGAGCACATAGTATACATAGTGTTAACGATAAGTCAAGACTGGTATATGATATACTATAACTTCACAACATCACATATACCAGTCACATATTATCCTGTACATACATTTGATATATGTGTGCAAATAGTATACAGAATATTATATATTGTAACTTGTGTGTGATATACTATGACTACAGAACATCAGAAATTATACCAGTCGCATTTTATCCCCGTGCCGCGTCAGGCGTAACTGTACGCCAACATTGGCTCACCGCTGAAGCCCACATCTTTCCCAGGTAATGTCAGCTGTTTTACTGGACTTCTACACTTTAGTGCTGTGTGCGTGCTCATTCTTAATATCGCTGGACTGCCTCATTAAATGCAGTGTGCTTAGGCTAGTTTCACACTAGCGTTTATTCCACGCAGCGCACGGCGCTGCTAAGCCCCGCCCCCTGCCGGCTCTCTGCCCGCCCCATCCGGTCATCGCCACCTACTATCGCACATAGACGCTTGCGATCTGCGCACCCTATCTTTAGCATAGGGTGCGCAGCTCGTGCGCTGGCCGTGCGCTAGTAGGATTTTGGCGTGCACTGCGCACTTTTGAAGGTGCGCCCGTGTGCGCCGAACGCAGCATGTTGCATTTCGGTGCGCTCGGCACACCTTCAAAAATGCGCAGCGCACGCCAAAATCCTACTAGCACACGGCCAGCGCACGAGCTGTGCACCCTATGCTAAAGATAGGGTGCGCAGATCGCAAGCGTCCATTTGCGATAGTAGGCGGCGATGACCGGATGGGGAGGGCAGGGAGCCGGCAGGGGGCGGGGCTTAGCGGCGCCGTGCACTGCATGGAATATACGCTAGTGTGAAACTAGCCTTACTCACATACTTTCTGCTGAACTCCTACATTTAGTGCCTTGCACACACCTGTGTTATATTACTGTTGGACTGGTTATATTAGCGGTTGCGCCCCACTCTTCAGTTACTCTGGACATTTCTATATTGAGCTGTGTTTTCATTACAATTGCAGGAAGTGCTCTGTTAGTTTTTCTTTACTTGCATCATTCCATATTGTGCTGTGTTTTCGTTACAATTGCAGTAAGTGCCCTGTTAGTTTTATTACACTTGTTAAATATAATTATTTGCATCAACTTTGGTCTCAGTGTCACATTATCCAACACAATCAAATTCAGTAGTATCCATATAATTATTACAGGAAGTATTCATCAGCCTGCACCTGCGCTCTAAATAAATAAATCTTAAAAAAATGGCGTGGGTTCCCTGTATTGTTGATAACCAGCCAGGCAAAACTGACAGCTAGGGGCTGCAACCCTCAGCTCTCAGCTTCAGCAAGGCTGGTTATCAAGAATAGAGTGGTACCCACTCCAATTTTTTTCAATTATTTAAATAAATAATTTGAAAAACGGTGTTGGGTCCCCCCATTTTTGACAATCAGCCAAGCTAAAGAAGACAGCTGCAGGCTGGTATTCTCAGGCTGGTAAAGGCCATGTACATTGGCCACTCCAGCCTAAAAATAGTAGGTCACAGCCGCCCAGAAACGGCACAACTAAATGTGCCAATTCAGGCGCTTTGCCTGGCTCTTCCCACTTTCCCTGTAGAGGTGGGAAGTGGGGTTCATATTTGTGGGGTTAATGTCACCTCTGTATTGTCCGATGATTTCAAGCCCATGGCTTAGTAATGGAGTGGTGTCTATAAGACACCTATCCATTACTAGTCCTGTGATTGTATTGTAAATAAACACACAGCCAGTATAAAGTCTTTTATTTGAAATAAAACAAAACACACTTATAATTTTTACTTAAAAATAACAAAACATAGTTATACTCACCTAACGCCTAATTCCATTGAATCACTCGTCTCCTGTAATAAAGCAAAAGTAAAAAATAAAATATCCCTCACCTATTTGTCGTTCTGTCCCACACCATAATCCATGTCTAGGGATAAATAGTTTTCATCCTAGACGGTGTCAAGATTCGACCGTCTAGGCTGAGAACCACTGATAAATGAGCTGCTGCGAGTGCAGCATCAGTGACTAGCAATGAGATTACCGCTGGTCACTGAGACTGCAATCCCAGCTGGACAAATAAACTACAGTGACCTCAGTGAGATCTCTGCTAGCACAGTGAGAAAGTCTCTTGGTTCAGAGCTGAGTTCAGAGAAATGTGCCTAAACCACATTTAGATTCCACATATTTGTGCCTCACAAAAACATGTTCCTCATCATAGAGAGACAGACTGTTAGTGCTTGGGGGAGGGCCTCTGGACAGGTCTCTTCTTGGTTTCTCTGGTCTAGAGCACCATGATAAGACTCTGCCTAAAATTTCACCCCAGAGAATGGCATATCATTAACTGAAAACTTCTAACACTGATTACACAAGAACCACGAGATGGATTTCTTCATCCCAGGTATCATTTTAAACAGTTTAATAACGCCGACCTGACAATGCCTGTACCAAAATGCTGTTGACAGGTTTGCTTTAAGTGGTGAAAAAAAATTTGGAAATTAGTAAAAACAAAATGTTTATTTGTATCATGTAAGTCCGCAAGGACAGGGTCCTCTCCCCTCTGTACCAGTCTGTCATTGTAAATTTGTTTACTGTAAACGATATCTATATCTTTGTATGTAACCCCTTCTCATGTACAGCACCATGGAATTAATGGTGCTATATATATATATAAATAAATAATAGTAATAATATTTGTATGGCCATTTTCTGAGACCAGTAACATTTTGAAATTTTGGGATATGGCGCTTGGTGAGGCTTATTCCTTGCACCCTGAGCTGATGTTTTTACTGATACCATTGTGGAATAGATATGACGTTTTGATCCCCTGTTATTGCATTTTATTTGCAAACCAGAGAAGAGTATAGATGCCTAAAATATAACTTTTAATGTTACTAAGTTAAAAATCTTCTAGTCTCTCATTACCATCTAAATATTAGCGGGTGTATATCCAATACATAATATCTATTAAATATGTGCCATTATTTTTTGTTGCCACAGGACGATATATATATACTGACAATTTCATCTCTATTGGGGGAAACGTGTCGGGATGTGTATTCTGATGAGGCATTGATGATATGAATCATATGAAATTGGTCATAAGCTAAGTATTATTGTACAATTGTGCTCAAAAGTTGACATACCCCGGCAGAATTTATGCTTTCTTGGCCTTTTTTCAGAGAATATTAATAACACCAAAACTTTTTATCCACTTATGGTTAGTGGTTGTGTGAAGTCAATTATTGTTTTATGGAATAACGTGCCCCCCAACCGCGCGTGTCTGAAGCTGATCTCTGATTAACAGTCACATGTTAACAGCTCCGCTCCACCCGCAGCTGTTAGAGGCAGATAATGGCTGAGTAAGGGTATGTGCATACGTTGCGGATTTGCTGCGGATCCGCAGCAGTTATGCCGCTGTGGAATCGCTGCAGATCTGCAAGTGATTTACAGTATAATGTTATTCAATGGGAAATAAAATTTGCTGTGCACATGCTGCGGAAAACTCCACGCGGAAACGCAGCGGTTTTTTTCCTGCAGCATGTCAATTCTTTGTGCGGATTCCGCAGCGTTTTTACACCCATTCCATTATAGGAATCTGCAGGTGTAAAAACGCAGGCCAAATCCGCACAAAATACGCAGGAAATCCGCAGGAAATCCGCATAAAAAAACGCATGGATTTGGACCTGCGGATTCTGCCAAGAGATGCAGATTCCTCGCAGAAAGTTGCGCACAGCAATCCGCAACATGTGCACATACCCTAATTCAGCTATCATCTGCTGGGAGAGATGCAGGCTCGGTTTATGAGCTCACATCAAAGTCAGGGACACGACAGATGATGTAACTGTACGTCATATGTCGTGAAGAGGTTAAACCATACTAAGCTCTTGAGGCTGCAGGTAAAAGCCACAGAAAAAAAAAAAAAATAACTGTACATCAGCATCATATGAACACAGTCTAAGCCGTAAACAGTCTATGACTGATTAAAACATATAGTCTCCGATTCATCAAAGTGATTACACCAGAATTCTGTCAGGAATTCCTTTGAAAAGTCATAACATTTTTGTTTCACTTGGAGTTGTGAAAAGATTTTTTTTTAGTTTCACCCAGCTCTGCCAAAATAACTGGATCTGACTGGAGTAAGATTTGTGGACAGGTGCACACAGTGACATACGCTACTTGTCCTTTTCTCCTGATTAGTGTTGAGCGATACCGTCCGATACTTAAAAGTATCGGATCGGAATGGATCGGCCGATCTAAAAAAAATATCGGGTATCGCCGATTCCGATACCGGAAGTCCCATTCAAGTCTATGGGACTTCCGGTATCGGAATAAGAAAAACCCTATTTTTGCCTTCTACAGCCTCTCTGGGGTCTGTACGGGCCTTTCGGGGGGGCTGTGCCGGCCTGCCGGGGGGTCTGTGCAGGCTCCGATGGTCTGTGCCGGCCTGCCGGGGGGCTGTGCCGGCCTGCCGGTGGTCTGTGCAGGCTCCGGGGGTCTGTGCTGGCCTGCCGGGGAGCTGTGCCGGCCTGCCGGGGAGCTGTGCCGGCCTGCCGGTGGTCTGTGCAGGCTCCGGTGGTCTGTGCCGGCCTGCCGGGGAGCTGTGCCGGCCTGCCGGTGATCTGTGCAGGCTCCGGGGGTCTGTGCCGGCCTGCCGGGGGGCTGTACCGGCCTGCCGGGGGGCTGTGCCGGCCTGCCGGTGGTCTGTGCAGGCTCCGGAGGTCTGTGCCGGCCTGCCGGGGGGCTGTGCCGGCCTGCCGGTGGTCTGTGCAGGCTCCGGTGGTCTGTGCCGACCTGCCGGGGGGCTGTGCCGGTCTGCCGGTGGTCTGTGCAGGCTCCGGGGGTCTGTGCAGGCATCGTCCGATGGGACTACAAGTCCCATCGGGCGATGCCTGCTACCATGACAGTGATTGACACATTAGCCAATGATGGGACAGTAGTAGTCCCATCATCCGGCTAATGTGTTGAATGTAAAAAAAAAAAAATAAAATACATGCTACATACATACAACATGCATACTACATATATGCTACATGTAACATACATACTACATATATACTACATGCAACATACATGCAACATACATACATAATACATATATACTACATGCATGCAACATACATACAACATATATACTACATGCATGCAACATGCATACTACATATATACTATATATACTACATGTAACATACATACTACATATATACTACATGCTACATACATGCAACATACATACATAATACATATATACTACATGCATGCAACATACATACAACATATATACTACATGCATGAAACATGCATACTACATATGTACTATATATACTACATGTAACATACATACTACATATATACTACATGCTACATACATGCAACATACTACATACATGCTACATACTACATACATGCTACATACATACTACATACATAATACATATATACTACATGCATGCAACATACATGCAACATATATACTACATGCATGCAACATGCATACTACATATATACTATATATACTACATGTAACATACATACTACATATATACTACATGCTACATACATGCAACATACTACATACATGCTACATACTACATACATACAACATATATACTACATGCATGCAACATACATACAACATATATACTACATGCATGCAACATGCATACTATATATACTACATGTAACATACATACTACATATATACTACATGCTACATACATGCAACATACACACTACATGCTACATACATGCAACATACATACTACATACATGCTACATACATGCTACATACATACTACATACATACACTACATGCATGCAACATACATACTACATATATACCACATGCATGCAACATGCATACTACATATATACTGCATATATACTACATGCATACTACATATATACCACATACATGCTACATACATACTACATATATACTACATACTACATGCATACTACATACATGCTACATACTACATACATGCTACATATATACTACATACATAATACATATATACTACATGCATGCAACATACATACAACATATATACTACATGCATGCAACATGCATACTACATATATACTATATATACTACATGTAACATACATACTACATATATACTACATGCTACATACATGTAACATACATACATAATACATATATACTACATGCATGCAACATACAACATATATACTACATGCATGCAACATGCATACTACATATATACTATATATACTACATGTAACATACATACTACATATATACTACATGCTACATACATGCAACATACACACTACATGCTACATACATGCAACATACATACTACATACATGCTACATACTACATGCATACTACATACATACTACATACATACACTACATGCATGCAACATACATACTACATACAATACATACATATAGACATACAGTACATATAACATAGAGTACATACTCACCGTCACTTGTCACTTTGATCCCCGAAGCCATTGTTGCCTGAGGAATAAATATCAAAATAAAAAAACACCAATATACTTACCCCGATCCGCAGAAGTCCACGAGGGTCCCACGTCCATCTTGCGTGGAGAACAGCAGCATCAGCTGATGCTACCGTTCTCTACCAGCTCCAGGAATACAATGACGGAAGGTAGGTATCCTTCCGCACTGTATTCCTCCACCACTTTAAAAAAAAAAAAAAAAGTCCCTAGTCTCACTTTATGCCATTGCTGCGTGGGAAATTCCCACGCAGCAATGGCATAAAGTGAGACTAGGGACTTTTTTTTACAGTGGTGGAGGAATACAGTGCGGAAGGATACCTACCTTCCGTCATTGTATTCCTGGAGCTGGTAGAGAACGGTAGCATCAGCTGATGCTGCTGTTCTCCACGCAAGATGGACGTGGGACCCTCGTGGACTTCTGCGGATCGGGGTAAGTATATTGGTGTTTTTTTATTTTGATATTTATTCCTCAGGCGACAATGGCTTCGGGGATCAAAGTGACAAGTGACGGTGAGTATGTACTCTATGTTATATGTACTGTATGTCTATATGTATGTATTGTATGTAGTATATATGTATGTTGCATGCATGTAGTATATATGCAGTATATATGTAGTATGCATGTTGCATGCATGTGGTATATATGTAGTATATATGCAGTATATATGTAGTATGCATGTTATGTTACATGCATGTGGTATATATGTAGTATGTATGTTGCATGCATGTAGTGTATGTATGTAGTATGTATGTAGCATGTATGTAGTATGTATGTTGCATGTATGTAGCATGTAGTGTGTATGTTGCATGTATGTAGCATGTAGTATATATGTAGTATGTATGTTACATGTAGTATATAGTATATATGTAGTATGCATGTTGCATGCATGTAGTATATATGTTGTATGTATGTTGCATGCATGTAGTATATATGTATTATGTATGTATGTTGCATGTATGTAGCATGTAGTATATATGTAGTATGTATGTTACATGTAGTATATATAGTATATATGTAGTATGCATGTTGCATGCATGTAGTATATATGTTGTATGTATGTTGCATGCATGTAGTATATATGTATTATGTATGTAGTATATATGTAGCATGTATGTAGTATGTATGTAGCATGTAGCATGTATGTAGTATGCATGTAGTATATATGTAGTATGTATGTTACATGTAGTATATATGTAGTATGCATGTTGTATGTATGTAGCATGTATGTAGCATGTAAAATTTTTTTTTTACATTCAACACATTAGCCGGATGATGGGACTACTACTGTCCCATCATTGGCTAATGTGTCAATCACTGTCATGGTAGCAGGCATCGCCCGATGGGACTTGTAGTCCCATCGGACGATGCCTGCACAGACCCCCGGAGCCTGCACAGACCACCGGCAGGCCGGCACAGCCCCCCGGCAGGCCGGCACAGACCACCGGAGCCTGCACAGACCACCGGCAGGCCGGTACAGACCCCCGGACAGTCGGCACAGCCCCCCCGAAGGCCCGAACTGACGGCGCATCATGATGCGCACAGACAGCGCATCATGATGACGTCATTTCGGCAGCCAATCAGAGCCACAAAAGTGGCTCATTGCCTTTTGGACTTCCGATTCCGGTATCCGATACGAAAAAAGTATCGGTACTCGGTATCGGAATTCCGGTACGGCAAATATCGGCCGATACCCGATACTTGCGGTATCGGAAAGCTCAACACTACTCCTGATTCATTAAGAGGAGCTTGTGACTCAAACACGCTCCCTCATCAAGAATGGTGTGAACATCACTGGTCTTGATAAATCGGGGCCATAATTTGAAAATTAAGGCAAAGCTTCTATTACTTACTTGGATATTGGAGGGAATTTGCTCAGTGCTTTTGGTACACTGCTCCCGAAAGCAGTCGCTAAAAGGAAGAAGCAGGCTCATAGATACAATTTCAGAGCAGAGTTTTTCGGCATCCTCAGCAGCATTCCTTTGCTGACTAAACAGTTTTTCCAGCAAGGTTTGTCCTGCATTAAATATATAAACATTAATATAAATTAGTATATGAACTGAAAACCGCTATACACATTCTGAAATCATATCTCCCCACACTGCTCCATAACGCCGGAGTAGGTGAAGGGGCTGGAGAGCTCAGAGAGGCCTGCAGTTGAAGAATCCTCCACAGACCTTTCTCAAAGGTGCGCACTGGAGGGGGATCCCAAGTCCAGAATGGAGACTCGAGTCATTTGACTTTTTGAATGTAAAATTTCCTGGAATCATTTGCAGACGTCATGTCCTAATTGGAGAGTCCCTGATATGTCTAAACAATGGAAACCCCCCACAAGTGACTCCATTTTAGAAACTAGACCCCTCAAAGAATGTATATAGATGTATGATGAGCACCTTCAACCTCAAGGTGCTTCACAGAAGTTAAGAACGTTGAGCCGTGAAAATAATTTAAAAAAAAAATCACATTTTCCCCACAAAAATGTTATATTTTGGCACCAAATTTTGCATTTTCATAAGAGTAACAGGAGAAATTGCACCCCCTGCGATTTTGTTAACTTCATGGTGGAGCAAACTAATTTGTACACTCGTCAATTTTTTCAACAAAACCCGCGTTCATCACTTTCTAACTGGTCTCCTGTAGAAGCAGTTGAAATTACGCAGTTTTGGGGTCTGGTCCTTCATATTGGGGATCCTGAAGAAGCCAGAACTTCGGCAAAATTAGAGTGTTGATATTTTATATAAGACTCCAGTGCTCCAAATGGTCAAGGCCCGGACACGTTTTGAGGCCATCCACAAATTCCTGCATTATCCTGATAATAGACAGTTTTCTGCACAAGACGACCCCCAACGTTGACCGTCTGTTCAAAGTTCGGCTGGTTATCGAACACTTCAACAAAAAGTTTGTTGAAGTGTACATGCCCCAAAGGGACATCTGCGTGGATGAGTCCTTAGTTCATTTTAAAGAGAACTTGGCACTCAACTTCTAGAATATTTTTTGGGATTTTTTAATGCAGCCTCACTGGCCTTCATCAGTAACAGACTGCAGTATAGTAGTTAATCGCATTCAGTGCGATAATAGAAGGGACACCATAGTCAGCTGTCCAACAGTGGATTCTGGGTCGCTGATGTCTGCATGGCACCCCCACCCACCCAGGTACTATTTGATTCAGGCTCCATGCCCAGCGCCTAGTGCATGACTAGGCATATTTAAAGTGACTATGGTGTCACTTCTTTTATCACACTGAATGCGATTAACTACTATACTGCAGTCTGTTAGTGATGAAGGCCAGTGAGGCCGAAACGTCTATTATTTTCTGGCTGCATTAAAAAATCCAAAAAAATATTGTAGAAGTTGAGTGCCAAGTTTTCTTTATTATTCATGTATGGTGTGGGGCCCTACTTGAGCACCTTCTGAAGTTGTGCATACACTGTTTTTCCTTAGTTCATTTTAAGGGAAGGCTCAGATTCCGTCAGTACCTGCCCAGCAAGAGGGCCAGGTACGGAATCAAACTCTACAAACTGTGTGAGAGTACCTCAGGGCACACCCACAGGTTTAGAGTTTACGAAGGGAAGGACACCAGGATTGAACCCCCTGAGTGTCCCCATGTCCTTGGAGTGAGTGGGAAAATTGTGTGGGATTTGGTGCACCCACTGCTGGATAAAGGTTATCACCTCTACACCAATAACTTTTATACCAGCATCCCACTCAGCCTGTGGTACTGTCCGCAAAAATCAGAGAGGCCTCCCAAAAACGCTACTGGGCAGATACTCAGAAGGGGTGACAGCAGAGCCCAATGTAACGACCACCTGCTGGTGTTCAAGTACAAGGACAAGAGGCATGTCCTTCTCTTGACCACCATACTTGGTGATGGCATTGCCCTCAGCATTGTACGGGGTGCCTCTACACAGGTCTGCAAACTGGACTGTGTACTGGGGTACAACAAAAACATGGTGGCGCTGATCTCTCCGATCAACTCCTCCAACCGTACAATGCTTTGAGAAAGGCCAAGGAGTGGTATCAAAAGCTGTCCGTGCACACTGTACAAATGGCAATGCTCAGGATTTTATATTTTCACACCAGGGCATTATAATCTTTAGTGAAACACTTAGGGGTTCAAAGTTCTCACCACACATCCAGATAAGTTACTTAGGGTGTTTAGTTTCCAAAATGGGGTCTCTTGTGCGGGGTTTCTACTGTTTAGGCACATCAGGAGCTCTGCAAATGGAACATGACACCCGCAGTCCATTCCATCAAAGTCTGCATTCCAAAACGGCACTACTTCCCTTTCGAGCCCCGACGTGTGCACAAACGGTAGTTTTCTCCCACATGTGGGGGGCCAGTGTACTCAGGACAAATTGGACAACAACTTTTAGGGTCCAATTTTTCCTGTTACACTTGGGAAAATTAAAAATTGGGGATAAAAGCTCATTTTTGTGAAAAAAATAGGATTTTGTAATTTCACGCCCAGGCCTTATAAACTTTAGTGAAACACTTGGGGGTTCAAAGCTCTCACTACACATCTTTAGATAAGTTATTTAGGCGGTCTAGTTTCCAAAATGGGGTCACTTGTGGGGGGTTTCCACTGTTTAGGCAAATCTTGGGCTCGCCAAATGCGACATGGTGTCCAATCTCAATTCTAGCCACTTTTAGTTTGAAAAAGTCAAACAACGCTCCTTCCCTTCCGATCCCTACCGTGTGTCCAAAAAGTGGTCCCTCCCCCCACATATGGTATGGGGACATATTGGAGAACAACTTTTGAGATTCAATTTCTCCTGTTACCCTTGGGAAAATAAAAATTGGGGACTAAAAAATCATTTTTTGTTAATTTTTTTTTTTCACACCTGGGCATTATAAACTTTAGCGAAACACTTGGGGGTTCAAAGTGCTCACTACACATCTAGATAAGTTCTAGGGGGTCTAATTTCGAAAATGGGGTCACTTGTGGGGGATTTTACATCAGGGGCTCGCCAAACGCGACATGGCATCCGATCTCAATTCCAGCCAATTTTAGTTTGAAAAAGTCACACGGCGCTCCTTTCCTTCTGAGCCCTATTGTGTACCAAAACAGTGGTCCCTCCCCCACCTATGGGGTATCAGTGTACTCAGGACAAATTGTCCAATAACTTTTGAGGTCAATTTTCTCCTTTTACCCCTAGGAAAATAAAAAAATTGTTGCTAAAAGATCATTTTTGTGATTAAAAGTTAAATGTTCATTTTTTTTCCTTCCACGTTGCTTCTGCTACTGTGAAACACCTGAAGGGTTAATAAACTTCTTGAATGTGGTTTTGATCAGCTTGAGAGGTGCAGTTTTTAGAATGGTGTCACTTTTGGGTATTTTCTGCCATATAGACCCCTCAAAGTGACTTCAAATGTGGGATGGTCCCTAAAAAAAATGGTTTTGTAAACTTTGTTGTAAAAATGAGAAATTGCTGGTCAATTTTTAACCCTTATAACTTCCTAACAAGAAAAAAAATTTTTCCAAAATTGTGCAGATGTAAAGTAGACATGTGGGAAATGTTATTTACTAACAATTTTGTGTGACATATTTCTCTGTTTTAAGGGCATAAATTTCAAAGTTTGAAAGTTGCAACATTTTCCAAATTTTCGCCAAATTTCAGTTTTTTTTTACACAAATAAACGGAAGTTATGTCGAAGAAATTTTACCACTAACGTGAAGTACAATATGTCACAAAAAATTTTTTTCAGAATCACCAAGATCCATTGAAGCATTCCAGAGTTATTACCTCATAAAGGGACAGTAGTCAGAATTGTAAAAATTGGCCCGGTCATTATCGTGCAAACCACCCTTGGGGGTAAAGGGGTTAATGTGTTTCTGGGTGCTATTCTGGAACGAAGTGTGGCTGGTGTTGTTAATGTGTAAACCACTACCCATCGATCTTCCTATCCTGATAGTATCAGTTTGCTGCTGTCATTGTTATTGTAATTGGTTATTTGGAATTAGAGGAATCCATGGTATTCTTGCTTTTTTAAATATTGATCTAAACCCTTGCTGACAGCCAATTTTGGCCTTAATTACGAGGCAGAATTTTTAAAATCTGACCACTTCATGTGGCAATAACTATGGAATGCTTCAACGTATCCCAGCGATTCTGAGAATGTTTTTTTCATGACATATTGTTCTTTATGTTTGTGTAAATTTAGGTTGTTTTTTTAGTTTATTTGTGAAAATATCAGCATTTTGAAAAATTCACAATTTATAATCTTTAAATTTTTATCCTCTTAAAACAGTTAGTCATGCTGTACAAAATAATTAATAAACATTTCCTATATGTCTACTATACAGCAACATCATTTTTCAAACTTCATTTTATTTTATTAAAATGTTAGAAGGATTAAAACTTGAGCAGCAATTTCTCATTTTTTTCAAGACATTTACAAAACATGTTTCTTTAGGGACCCATTCAGATTTAAATGGACTTTGAGGGGCCTATATATTTAAATGTGATACCATCTTAAAAACCACACCACTCAAATACTTCATAACTGTTGACAGGAAATTTTTTAACCCATCACTTACTACACAGGAATTAATGCAAAGTGGAATGAAAATAAAATATTGCAATTTTTCCCCTAGAATGCTGCTTTAGCCCCAAGAGAAAGTGGACCACATAATTTGTTACCAATTTCTTCTAAGCACACTGATATGCCACATGTAGTCAGAAACCTCGTTTGGACAAACAAAAGGGAAAGAGCACCATTTGGGTTTAGGAATACAAATTTGGCGGAAATAGATTGTGGGCACCATGTCTTGTTTGCAAGGCCAAAAACCCCACAAACGTTACCCCATTTTGTGAACAAACCGTTTTAACCCACAGGTGATTCACAAAACTTTATAACATTTAGATATGAAAACAAAAAAATAAATTTTTTCCACAAAAATAAAATATTATTTTATCACCAAATTTATAATTTACACAAGTAGTAATAGGAGAAAGTAGATCCCATAATTTGTTTTGCAATTTTTGCCAAACATGTCAGTACCCAATATGTGATTGTACACTGTTTGAGCACACGCTGGGATCGGATGAGAAGGAGCGCTACTTGGCTTTTAGAATGCAGATTCCATTTGAACAGTGTGACGCTGACTCAGTTCTCATGGACAAGCCATGAGTCGAGATAGTCATGGAGTCCAATGCCAATACCCAGGAGGAGACTTCATAAGCAAAGGGAAGAGACAAAGTTGTAGTCAGGTAACGTTCCGAGGACATAATACCAGGAGGATAGCGGATCAGAGCAAAATGGTTAAACAGATGGATGGTCAGAACAAGGTCCAATGTCAGACAGTGCTACATCAACCAACAAAATACAAGGCACTGAGTAAACCAACCACACTTTAGCTGCAACTATGGCTGACAGCACTGCCAGTTAAATAGTTGAACAATCAAGGGGATGAGAGCTCAGCACCTCCCAGTCTCAAATTGGATGGCCGAGCTATCAATAAAAGCACAGACAACTCAGCATGTCCCTGCACCAGTTTTCTCCAGTCAGACCCTGGCTGATATTATTGACAGTACCGATCCTTTTTTACAATGGCGTGATCTTTGAAGATAGATAATAAAACCTTAAATCGCATTTTAATTTACAATAGCCAAAAATGTTCTGCATATCACCATCTAATCCACTTAATATGTGATGTTGACGCTACCTGAGAGAGAG
Source organism: Dendrobates tinctorius (assembly GCF_039654945.1). Lineage (NCBI taxonomy): Eukaryota > Metazoa > Chordata > Amphibia > Anura > Dendrobatidae > Dendrobates > Dendrobates tinctorius. Next base: position 7,580,769 of record NW_027361960.1, on the reverse strand, counting down.
TATTTGACTGTGCCTGATGTCTGATAACCCATCAGAACCCATCAGTACCCCAATAAACCAAACATTTTTTCAAATCTGACATCAGTCACTTTATGTGGTAATAACTCTAGAGCACTTCAACATATCCCACTGATTCTTAGATTGCTTTATTCCTAGCACATTGCACTTTATTTTAGTGGTAAATTTAGCTTGATATGCTTTTCGTTGTTTTTTTTTTTTAAATATCTGAAATTTCATGACAGTGTAGAAAAAATTTGAAATTCTCAGATTTTCATACCGCACAAATTAGTTAATAATCAACATTTCCCATATACCGTATCTACTTTATATCAGCACCATTTTCAAACATCCCGTTTATTTGATTGGATGTTAGAATGGCTCAAATGTTCATTTTTTTCAAGGAAATTTACAAATCATACTTTTTATGTACCTATAAAAAATCCAAGTTACAAGTGCAGTGAAGTTACAAAAACATAGAAACTCCAAGCAGCTGGATCAGAGACACCATATTGATGCTGAGGACAGAGAAGACCCCTGATCCACATAGGACAGAATAGACCAGAACTGACAAACTCAAGTGATCCCACAGCCCAAGCCTCCCATAGTAGCTAGGATTACAGGTGTGCGCCACAGCACCCAGCTGTTACAAAAACAGTTCAATTCCACAATTTTGTGTTTTCTTTTCCATGTTCACTATATGGTACAATTCCAAATTTTGAATGTAATTTTTTTTGCGTATGTCGTCATTTTTCCGAGACCCGTAATGTCCTCATTTTTCGTAATCTGGGGATGGATGATGGCTTATATTTATAGGTTTGAGCTGATGTTTTTATTGATACCATTTTGGGGTAGATGTGATGTTTTGATCGCCTGTTATTGCAATGTTGCGGTGACCAATTCTGGCATTTTGATTGTTTTCTTGTTACGCCGTTTACCAATTGGATTAATTTACATTATATTTAGATAGATCGGACATTTCTGAAAGCAGCGATACCAAATGTGTATTTTTTTAAATTGTTTTATTTTTAATGGGGCAAAAGAGGGGTGATTTGTATTTTTTTATGTTTTAATATTTTTTAAAACCTTTTTTTAATTTTTTACTCTATTTAATAGTCCCCTTAGGAGAGTTGAAGCTGTGATCATCTGATCGCCAGTGCTAGACATAGTAAGCCTTGCAATGTACAGCAAAAATCACGATCTCCTATGAACGCCGGCCATGGTTTTCCATGGTTTTATTACCTTCGTACATTAAGAATTTTTTTTATCCAGAATAGTTTTTTTATTGCCATATTCTGAGAGCTTTGACTTTTTAATCCTTTGCCAGACAGAGCTCATGGAGGGCTTTTTTCTTCATTTGTGTGATGAGCTGACATTTTTATTGGTACCATTCTTATGTACATAGCCGTTTATGATCGCTTTTCATTCTCATTTTTTGGACATAGAACAAACAAAACTCTGCAATTGTGCTATTGTTTTATTCATTTTTTTACACCGGTCACTGTGTGGTAAAATTGGTTTGATGGCTTTCATCTTTAGTTTAGTATGATTACAGCTATACCAAAATATTTGAGCTTTTTTATGCTACTTTTGCACATTAAACCCTTAACGACCGCCAATATGCCTTTTAACGGCAGCAGGTAAGAGTACTTATTGCTCAGCGCCGCTTTTTAACGAAACACTGAGAAATAAGGGTATAGCGCCCCCCAGCTTTGGAAAATCTCCAGGGTCTCAGCTACCGGGGGTAGCTGAGACGCCGGAGAACATGATTCGGGTTGGTTTTTACCATCCCCAGAGTTGCGATTGCCGTTATTCACCGAACCTATCTTGGTCGATTCATCACTGAGTCTGTTATTATATACAGCTGACATCCACTGCATTTTTGGCCACTGTGGGGATCGTATTACTTAATCCTCAGGGCCATTTTATGATTTTTTTTTATTGTAAAAGCATTCACTGGGTTAATGACTTTAACATTTTGAAAGATCAGTCTTTTACAAATATGGCAATACTAAATATATGTAATTATTAAATTTTTTTAGCTTAAATGGGAGGAAAATGAGTATTTGACTTTTCCGATTTTTTTAAAATATGATTGAAAACTTTTTTCTCATTTTATTTTTTAGGCTTTTCAAAGCACTTGAACTTGCAATCATTTGATCGCATATACGATATACTACAATACTATTGTATTGCAGCATATAGTGTATCTCAGTCTCCTGTAAAGCTTAGCATGTGGTGAGGTGCAAAGGAGTACCAAGATGGCAGCAGGCCATTGGCTGCCTTGGAAATTCATTAGTGTCCCACAATCGTGTCACATGGAGCTGATTGAAGCCAGTGCGTATTTTATTTATACGCAGCTGCCGGAGATTGACCTCATCGTTTAAATGGTTAACAGCGGTGGCCAGAGATACCAGCCTTGTAATATAGCCAGTATCCACCATATGGGGAGAGATCTACAGTAAGATCCTGAGCTGTCTCCACTTATGGGAAATCCTTGAAGCATTTTGTTATATCATGAAATGGTTTAAGATAAAGGGCTAGTATTTAGGCTAGAAAATGGTGCTAAAAATTAAAAGTTCATGGGAATTAAAATAAAGAAAAATGTAGAATTAAACTAAAAAGACAATTTCAATATCACAATGAAGATGACAGTGCTGCGTTAAAAAAGTAGCTTTTTGTTAAATAAACCATTCACACTGCTTCCTTGAAGTCTCCCTGGATCATACTGCGATGCATAGTACCTTCACTTTTAGATGATAGGTTCCCTTTAAATGGCTTGTGTCGCACAAGATGTCTTAAAATGACCAATTTTTAATTCAAATTTTTGTTTTGCATCTTTTTTTTAGATGACAGCAATGTTTTTTTTTCATTTCACAATCTTTATTACGAAGATAAAATTAATAATCTTGCAGTCCACACACTGACCACTGGGGCTTGTTTAGAAGCAGGACAGGCGACACCTCTGTAACAAGATGGCCCAGGGTGGTAGTCCCAGCCGAGTCAACTAAGCCACCGTCAGTGAGCACCCCAGTACCTTGTACAGAAATAGGCAGGACAGATGCAATCCAGACACAGCTGCAGTCCAACAAGGAAACAATTGAATTAAAGGGATGAATAAAGTGCACCAATATCTTCCTGCTCTCTCCCCAACGACGTCCACGGCTGTACCCACAAGAGCCAAGGCAGTCGAAAGAGAAGGTAGTCCATATGCCGGAATCTAGATGCTTGAAGTCCCTTCGGTGGGGCACTTACATAGTCCTAGTACCCGTTGCGCTGCCCAAAGGTCCGGGGCAGCACCCTTTACCCCTCCTGGCATCCAGGCAACAGTCTTTACCCCTCCTGGGGTCCAGGTAACAGTCTTTACCCCTCCTGGGATCCAGCAAGGCTCTCAGCCACAGCTAAGCATCTGCCCTGGGCAAACGGGCCCAGGTTCTGAGCAGTAGTGATGTGTTGTTCGTGAACGATCCGATACAAAGAGCCGGCTCCCTGCTGTGAATGAAATGAGCCGGCTCTGCAGTGAGACCGAGCTGAGTTTTTTTTTTCCTGGCGCCTGGCAGCTTATCAGATTCAGCTTACTGAAGTGTGACTGTGACTCATCTGGGAGGAGGAGTAGTCAGGAGAGAGGGAGATGTGTAATTGTGGACTGTAACTAAATGCACATGAGTTACCTTCAGTCCCAAATATATACTGCCAGTTCCTCCATGGCATATATGTTATGTGACTATGTGTAGGAGGAGGGACTCGGCAAATTGTTTGTCATCATCTGCAATGACCTGTGCGTTACCTTTAGTCCCAAATAAAGATATACTTTGCTGGCCCCTCATCCAAGGCATATACTGTACATCTCATAGTGTTAGGTTATCATCAGTCCTGACTTAGGCTGGGTTCACATTGCGTTAATGGCCCTGCGTTCAACGGGATCTGTTACATAGCGGCACTAACTCTATGTAATGGATGCGTTGACACAGCCTTTGGCCGCAATGATATTAACGCATCCAAAATCGGCATGATGCATTACTTCATGATGTACCCTTGAATGCAGTCTGCAGCAGTCGGGGGTGCGTCATGAAGTAACGCATCATGCCGATTTTGGCATGCGTTTGGATGCGTTAGTAGCATTGCGGCCAATGGGTGCATTAATGCATCCGTTATATAGCCATAGTGCCGCTATGTAATGGATCCCGTTGAATGCAGGGCCATTAACGCAATGTGAACCCAGCCTAAGTCAGGACTGAGGAGGATTCAGGACAGCACTACAGGGAGGAAGATAGATGACGTCAGTTGTTGCTGCTAAGGGCTCATACTCACTTGCGAGAGACTCGTACAATTCTCGTGTGAGTCTCTCTCATGAAAACCTGGCACTGCCCCCAGCACTGGGACCGGAGCGTGCGGCTACATGTACACACGCTCTGGTCTGAGTGCCGGCGGCAGTGCCAGGTTTTCATGCGAGAGACTCACACGAGAATTGTACGAGTCTCTCGCAAGTTAGTATGTGCCCTAAGGGTAGCGTAAGTAATATAAAGTGATTTTAGGCAAAACCTGTGGAGAGATCTAGGTCAAGCTCCAATCATTATAGAGTTAAGCTGGTTTCACACTTGCATATTTTGCAATCCGTGCAAAAATGGATGCACACGGATCCGTTTTCGTCTCCATTGACTTTCAGTGGTGATGGATGGGACTTGCGTGTGCATCCAGATGTCACCGTTTTCCCACAGATCCGCATGTCTGCATATTTTATCAGATGCACAAAAACGCAACTTGTTGCAGTTTTGTGTCATCTGAAAAACACACAGGCACAGGGAGACGACGGATCCGCGGCTACACGTCTGGAATTAAAATGGAGTTCTATGGAGCACAGATCCAGGACAACATGGATCCATGTGCTTCCGTGTGCAGGAATCTGTTTTGCGGCACTGAGCATGGAGGGATGTGCTGTATGGGAAGGTGATGAAACTGTAAGGGAACAGTATACAGACATAATATAGACTATGTCCGCATGCTGCTCTGTCATACAGTGATCTTTTCCTACTCACTAGAAGGGCTTATGTCCTGTGTTATAGTGTGGTAATGATAATAAAATGTATTGGGAGCATGTATAAAACATGGGGGCACCTGGTTAGGGGCTGCATGAGTGGGGCTGTGGTACGGTGCGTTGTGATGCGTAGCAATCCTGATGCATCCTGATCCAGATTACATCCCTATACTGAACATAGGGACGCACGGAGCTGCGTTTGCATCAGGATGCATCATGTGCACCGACACACATCACAGCACTTAATTCACAAAGCACATGAACAAAAAATGCCACAATACATGGTAAGACTACAACCGAGGAGCAGGGGCCTGATCACAAGAGCTGACAATCTGAGGAAACAGCAATGCTGAATAACAGTCTACACTGCGTCACTAGATCCTTATACAGGGGTATAATGAGGCCTCACTGTACAGGAGAGACCGGAGCGAGGAGCAGGGGCCTGATCACAAGAGCTGACAATCTGAGGACACAGCAATGCTGAATAACAGTCTACACTGCGTCACTAGATCCTTATACAGGGGTATAATGAGGCCTCACTGTACAGGAGAGACCGGAGCGAGGAGCAGGGGCCTGATCACAAGAGCTGACAATCTGAGGAAACAGCAATGCTGAATAACAGTCTACACTGCGTCACTAGATCCTTATACAGGGGTATAATGAGGCTTCACTGTACAGGAGAGACCGGAGCGAGGAGCGGGGGCCTGATCACAAGAGCTGACAATCTGAGGACACAGCAATGCTGAATAACAGTCTACACTGCGTCACTAGATCCTTATACAGGGGTATAATGAGGCCTCACTGTACAGGAGAGACCGGAGCGAGGAGCAGGGGCCTGATCACAAGAGCTGACAATCTGAGGAAGCAGCAATGCTGAATAACAGTCTACACTGCATCACTAGATCCTTATACAGGGGTATAATGAGGCCTCACAGTACAGGAGAGACCGGAGCGAGGAGCCGGGGCCTGATCACAAGAGCTGACAATCTGAGGACACAGCAATGCTGAATAACAGTCTACACTGCATCACTAGATCCTTATACAGGGGTATAATGAGGCCTCACTGTACAGGAGAGGCCGGAGCGAGGAGCCGGGGCCTGATCACAAGAGCTGACAATCTGAGGAGACAGCAATGCTGAATAACAGTCTACACTGGGTCACTAGATCCTTATACAGGGGTATAATGAGGCCTCACTGTACAGGAGAGACCGGAGCGAGGAGCAGAGGCCTGATCACAAGAGCTGACAATCTGAGGACACAGCAATGCTGAATAACAGTCTACACTGCGTCACTAGATCCTTATACAGGGGTATAATGAGGCCTCACTGTACAGGAGAGACCGGAGCGAGGAGCGGGGGCCTGATCACAAGAGCTGACAATCTGAGGAGACAGCAATGCTGAATAGCAGTCTACACTGCGTCACTAGATCCTTATAGAGGGGTATAATGAGACCTCACTGTACAGGAGAGACCGGAGCGAGGAGCGGGGGCCTGATCACAAGAGCTGACAATCTGAGGACACAGCAATGCTGAATAACAGTCTACACTGCATCACTAGATCCTTATACAGGGGTATAATGAGACCTCACTGTACAGGAGAGACCGGAGCGAGGAGCAGAGGCCTGATCACAAGAGCTGACAATCTGAGGAGACAGCAATGCTGAATAACAGTCTACACTGCGTCACTAGATCCTTATACAGGGGTATAATGAGGCCTCACTGTACATGAGAGACCGGAGCGAGGAGCAGGGGCCTGATCACAAGAGCTGACAATCTGAGGAGACAGCAATGCTGAATAACAGTCTACACTGCGTCACTAGATCCTTATACAGGGGTATAATGAGGCCTCACTGTACAGGAGAGACCGGAGCGAGGAGCAGGGGCCTGATCACAAGAGCTGACAATCTGAGGAGACAGCAATGCTGAATAACAGTCTACAGTGCGTCACTAGATCCTTATACAGGGGTATAATGAGACCTCACTGTACAGGAGAGACCGGAGCGAGGAGCAGGGGCCTGATCACAAGAGCTGACAATCTGAGGAGACAGCAATGCTGAATAACAGTCTACAGTGCGTCACTAGATCCTTATACAGGTGTATAATGAGGCCTCACTGTACAGGAGAGACCGGAGCGAGGAGCAGAGGCCTGATCACAAGGGCTGACAATCTGAGGACACAGCAATGCTGAATAACAGTCTACACTGCGTCACTAGATCCTTATACAGGGGTATAATGAGGCCTCACTGTACAGGAGAGACCGGAGCGAGGAGCAGGGGCCTGATCACAAGAGCTGACAATCTGAGGACACAGCAATGCTGAATAACAGTCTACACTGCGTCACTAGATCCTTATACAAGTGTATAATGAGGCCTCACTGTACAGGAGAGACCGGAGCGAGGAGCTGGGGCCTGATCACAAGAGCTGACAATCTGAGGAAACAGCAATGCTGAATAACAGTCTACACTGCGTCACTAGATCCTTATACAGGGGTATAATGAGGCCTCACTGTACAGGAGAGACCGGAGCGAGGAGCAGGGGCCTGATCTCAAGAGCTGACAATCTGAGGAGACAGCAATGCTGAATAACAGTCTACACTGCGTCACTAGATCCTTATACAGGGGTATAATGAGACCTCACTGTACAGGAGAGACCGGAGCGAGGAGCGGGGGCCTGATCACAAGAGCTGACAATCTGAGGACACAGCAATGCTGAATAACAGTCTACACTGCATCACTAGATCCTTATACAGGGGTATAATGAGGCCTCACTGTACAGGAGAGGCCGGAGCGAGGAGCCGGGGCCTGATCACAAGAGCTGACAATCTGAGGAGACAGCAATGCTGAATAACAGTCTACACTGGGTCACTAGATCCTTATACAGGGGTATAATGAGGCCTCACTGTACAGGAGAGACCGGAGCGAGGAGCAGAGGCCTGATCACAAGAGCTGACAATCTGAGGACACAGCAATGCTGAATAACAGTCTACACTGCGTCACTAGATCCTTATACAGGGGTATAATGAGGCCTCACTGTACAGGAGAGACCGGAGCGAGGAGCGGGGGCCTGATCACAAGAGCTGACAATCTGAGGAGACAGCAATGCTGAATAGCAGTCTACACTGCGTCACTAGATCCTTATAGAGGGGTATAATGAGACCTCACTGTACAGGAGAGACCGGAGCGAGGAGCGGGGGCCTGATCACAAGAGCTGACAATCTGAGGACACAGCAATGCTGAATAACAGTCTACACTGCATCACTAGATCCTTATACAGGGGTATAATGAGACCTCACTGTACAGGAGAGACCGGAGCGAGGAGCAGAGGCCTGATCACAAGAGCTGACAATCTGAGGAGACAGCAATGCTGAATAAAAGTCTACACTGCGTCACTAGATCCTTATACAGGGGTATAATGAGGCCTCACTGTACATGAGAGACCGGAGCGAGGAGCAGGGGCCTGATCACAAGAGCTGACAATCTGAGGAGACAGCAATGCTGAATAACAGTCTACACTGCGTCACTAGATCCTTATACAGGGGTATAATGAGGCCTCACTGTACAGGAGAGACCGGAGCGAGGAGCAGGGGCCTGATCACAAGAGCTGACAATCTGAGGAGACAGCAATGCTGAATAACAGTCTACAGTGCGTCACTAGATCCTTATACAGGGGTATAATGAGACCTCACTGTACAGGAGAGACCGGAGCGAGGAGCAGGGGCCTGATCACAAGAGCTGACAATCTGAGGAGACAGCAATGCTGAATAACAGTCTACAGTGCGTCACTAGATCCTTATACAGGTGTATAATGAGGCCTCACTGTACAGGAGAGACCGGAGCGAGGAGCAGAGGCCTGATCACAAGGGCTGACAATCTGAGGACACAGCAATGCTGAATAACAGTCTACACTGCGTCACTAGATCCTTATACAGGGGTATAATGAGGCCTCACTGTACAGAAGAGACCGGAGCGAGGAGCAGGGGCCTGATCACAAGAGCTGACAATCTGAGGACACAGCAATGCTGAATAACAGTCTACACTGCGTCACTAGATCCTTATACAAGTGTATAATGAGGCCTCACTGTACAGGAGAGACCGGAGCGAGGAGCTGGGGCCTGATCACAAGAGCTGACAATCTGAGGAAACAGCAATGCTGAATAACAGTCTACACTGCGTCACTAGATCCTTATACAGGGGTATAATGAGGCCTCACTGTACAGGAGAGACCGGAGCGAGGAGCAGGGGCCTGATCTCAAGAGCTGACAATCTGAGGAGACAGCAATGCTGAATAACAGTCTACACTGCGTCACTAGATCCTTATACAGGGGTATAATGAGACCTCACTGTACAGGAGAGACCGGAGCGAGGAGCGGGGGCCTGATCACAAGAGCTGACAATCTGAGGACACAGCAATGCTGAATAACAGTCTACACTGCGTCACTAGATCCTTATACAGGGGTATAATGAGGCCTCACTGCACAGGAGAGACCGGAGCGAGGAGCAGGGGCCTGATCACAAGAGCTGACAATCTGAGGAGACAGCAATGCTGAATAACAGTCTACACTGCGTCACTAGATCCTTATACAAGTGTATAATGAGGCCTCACTGTACAGGAGAGACCGGAGCGAGGAGCTGGGGCCTGATCACAAGAGCTGACAATCTGAGGAAACAGCAATGCTGAATAACAGTCTACACTGCGTCACTAGATCCTTATACAGGGGTATAATGAGGCCTCACTGTACAGGAGAGACCGGAGCGAGGAGCAGGGGCCTGATCACAAGAGCTGACAATCTGAGGACACAGCAATGCTGAATAACAGTCTACACTGCGTCACTAGATCCTTATACAGGTGTATAATGAGGCCTCACTGTACAGGAGAGACCGGAGCGAGGAGCAGGGGCCTGATCACAAGAGCTGACAATCTGAGGAAACAGCAATGCTGAATAACAGTCTACACTGCATCACTAGATCCTTATACAAGTGTATAATGAGGCCTCACTGTACAGGAGAGACCGGAGCGAGGAGCGGGGGCCTGATCACAAGAGCTGACAATCTGAGGAAACAGCAATGCTGAATAACAGTCTACACTGCGTCACTAGATCCTTATACAGGGGTATAATGAGGCCTCACTGTACAGGAGAGACCGGAGCGAGGAGCGGGGGCCTGATCACAAGAGCTGACAATCTGAGGACACAGCAATGCTGAATAACAGTCTACACTGCGTCACTAGATCCTTATACAGGAGTATAATGAGGCCTCACTGTACAGGAGAGACCGGAGCGAGGAGCGGGGGCCTGATCACAGGAGCTGACAATCTGAGGAAACAGCAATGCTGAATAACAGTCTACACTGCGTCACTAGATCCTTATACAGGGGTATAATGAGGCCTCACTGTACAGGAGAGACCGGAGCGAGGAGCAGAGGCCTGATCACAAGAGCTGACAATCTGAGGAGACAGCAATGCTGAATAACAGTCTACACTGCATCACTAGATCCTTATACAGGGGTATAATGAGGCCTCACTGTACAGGAGAGACCGGAGCGAGGAGCAGAGGCCTGATCACAAGAGCTGACAATCTGAGGAGACAGCAATGCTGAATAACAGTCTACACTGCATCACTAGATCCTTATACAGGGGTATAATGAGGCCTCACTGTACAGGAGAGCACGGAGTGAGGAGCCGGGGCCTGATCACAAGGGCTGACAATCTGAGGAGACAGCAATGCTGAATAACAGTCTACAATGCGTCACTAGATCCTTATACAGGGGTATAATGAGGCCTCACTGTACAGGAGAGACCGGAGCGAGGAGCAGGGGCCTGATCACAAGAGCTGACAATCTGAGGAAACAGCAATGCTGAATAACAGTCTACACTGCGTCACTAGATCCTTATACAGGTGTATAATGAGGCCTCACTGTACAGGAGAGACCGGAGCGAGGAGCAGGGGCCTGATCACAAGAGCTGACAATCTGAGGAAACAGCAATGCTGAATAACAGTCTACACTGCGTCACTAGATCCTTATACAGGGGTATAATGAGGCCTCACTGTACAGGAGAGACCGGAGCGAGGAGCAGGGGCCTGATCACAAGAACTGACAATCTGAGGAGACAGCAATGCTGAATAACAGTCTACACTGCGTCACTAGATCCTTATACAGGGGTATAATGAGGCCTCACTGTACAGGAGAGACCGGAGCGAGGAGCGGGGGCCTGATCACAAGAACTGACAATCTGAGGAGACAGCAATGCTGAATAACAGTCTACACTGCGTCACTAGATCCTTATACAGGGGTATAATGAGGCCTAACTGTACAGGAGAGACCGGAGCGAGGAGCTGGGGCCTGATCACAAGAGCTAACAATCTGAGGACACAGCAATGCTGAATAACAGTCTACACTGCGTCACTAGATCCTTATACAGGGGTATAATGAGGCCTCACTGTACAGAAGAGACCGGAGCGAGGAGCAGGGGCCTGATCATAAGAGCTGACAATCTGAGGACACAGCAATGCTGAATAACAGTCTACACTGCAACACAGGGGTATAATGAGGCCTCACTGTACAGGCAGAGACTTGGAACGAGGACTGTGGAAAACGGATTTCTATTTAAAAAAAAGAGCCGCTTTAGGAGCCAAAAGAGCCGGCTCTTTATAGTGAGCGGAGCCGAATGAGCCGGATCACCAAAAAGAGCCAGACTTCCCATCACTACTGACCAGGAAGCAGGAGCTTCCTGCTTACTTGAAGCTGTAAGTCCAGCCCACAAACTAACCCTTTGCTGTCCCTAACCTAACATTACACAATACAGGTTCATAACATTGCAAACACAAGAGGCTTCACAGCACATATATTACAAGACAATTAAAGGGGAACTTTACATAGTCAAACAATTCAAACAGAGCACATCAATAATACACATACATTTCACAGTAAGACATTGAAACATAGGTACACCATCTGGGTACAGCGCAAAGTGCACGGGCTTAGAGAGAGGGGAGAGAATGAGGCTCTCCGCCACCTCCTTACACCTCTATGAACCAAGAGAACCAACCAATCAAAATAGGTCATTTCACACTTGCGCCTACACCCCCACTCCTTCACAATTACTTTTACACAGGCTCATTACAGATTTTAATTCAAAAGATAGGGTCATACAACAATGTTTTTGGTGGGAGGATGTCCTTCTATTTATTTTATACTTTTGTTCCTTTTTTTATATGATTTGTCTCTCATGTATTATTTAACTATTTTCATCCATTTTACAACTTCTTTGCTTCACTATATAATTATTTATCATTATAATTATTTCTTTACAAGAAACACATGATGTTTGCATCCTGCATGCAAGCAAGCACGAACACACACACACACGCATGCAAACATGCATACACGCATACAAACACACACACACACACACACATGCATAGACACGCAACCACGCATACAAACATGCATACATACTTCATCAAAACGTACTATACTACCTATTCTCGACATTATAAATAATTAAAATTGCAAAGTGCTTGAAACAACAAGCAACTTTACAATTTGTCATTAAATATCCTCTAGCCTTCAAGAGCTGATAGATTCGTAGTCCTATTGTTTACTGCTTATTGCCTAGATTATATTTTTGAGTAAAATGTAAATTGCTCTTTATAAACTCCTAACATGTCTTCGAATTACCAAGCAGTAAATTTTGTATTTATTTTCAGAAAAATTCAAAATAGCAGAATAATGTAGTACTTGCAGGCCTGAAATAATGCTAAGGCTGTGTGCACACGTTGCGGTTCTGCTGCGTTTCCGCAGCGTTTTTGTCCCTGCGGAAACGCAGCAGTTCCGCAGACATGGTACAGTACCATGTTACCCTATGGCATTTCAAATCCGCTGTGCTTACGCTGCGGTTTTTTCTGTGCGGTTTTGCTGCGGTTTACAAACCGCAGCATGTCAATTCTTTGTGCGGATTCCACAGCGGTTTCACACCTTTAACATAGTAGAGGTGTGAAAACGCAGGCTAATCCGCAGAAAAACCGCAGGTCACTTTACCTGCGGTTTTATCTGCGGATCCGCGCGGAAAAACCCGCAGGTGAATCCACAGCGTGTGCACATAGCCTAAGAAAACAAGTTCATAATCATTTAGAAACAACAATAGTAATGTTTTAGCTCAGGTAGAGTTCAGAAATCAATATTTTGTGGAATAACCATGATTTTTAATCACAGCTTTCATGCATCTTGGAATGCTTTCCTCTTGATTATATTCCAGAGATCTACGCTGCAACATTCAGGTCATATGCCCTCTCTTTATTAAGCTTTTTTGCACTGCTTGCACTGTGTTTTATATTGCTGCCTACAATATGTGTTATACTGATAATTGGCAGGGAGTAATGTGCACAGACCCATACATATGCACTTTATATTAACTGTTATTCCGTTCAACCAACACAGCAATAATGACCTGGGCAGCTCTTTGATGCACCATCCCGGCATGCTTATGTCAATATTACTCTTGGTATACTGTTACATATAATGCTAGCATCTATAAATTGGGAGCTCTACTCCTCTCAAGCAACTTTGCTTTATAACTTTGAGTTTTCATTTCATCTTGTGATTCTGCCATACATATGGGGGACATTGTATGAAACTTTGCCTTTTTTTTATGGATACATACGGTATTTTTAGCCTGTAGATTTAATAGCATGCTAGCTACACCATTTTGCATGTTCACATGGGTTATCCATGTACTGTATTTTTTCTACTATTGGCATAGTCTCAGGCTACATATACCTATTGACCTTTTTGTGGGCTTAATGATACCTATCCTCACCTTGGATGCTTTGGACATATTGACCAGTTTTGCAGGCATTGGAATGTATCTTCTTTTAACCCCTTTACACTCCCAAGGGTGGTTTGCACGTTCATGACCGGGCCAATTTTTACAATTCTGACCACTGTCCCTTTATGAGGTAATAACTCTGAAACGCTTCTGTAGCGCCCCCAGGAGTATGGTCACCACAGTGGCATTACCGTCCTCCTAGGGAGTGTAATGCCATGCTTGGAAGCAATGAATGGTCTCTCTATCAGTTAAACACAACACACAGCACAGTTCCCACTCCAGGCCAGCAGAGGGAGCTCTGAACCAAAACTGGGGGAAGAGCTGCTCTCTGGGGGCCAGGAAGGGGAAATTAGTTAGTTGGTGTGAGGAGGGAAACGTGTGTGGACGTGAGGAGAGGAGCTGGAAGATTGAGCAGAGTTCAGGCTCACTTCTAGCTGTAGCGCATGGTCTGGAGTCCGGTCTCCAAGGTTGTACGGATACTGATGTTCCTGCAGCAGAAACCGGAGGAATAGAAAGCTGTAAATGCTCTGTTCCCACATAAGACTCGGAGGCACAACAGCAATATGTGAGCCAGAAGAAGAAGGCTACAGCTGCCATAAGATAAGTACTGCAAGTACCTCAGATAAGCGCTAGAAAGGAGACTACACAACCCATCTGCATAAAAAGATTCCTAAGTTGCTTCCAAGCTGGCCAGCCTCTGTTCCATCTGTAATCTGGACCCTGGACTGCACTTACAAAGCACAGTAAAGATAATGGAAACTGCACCCTGTTGTGTCATTGCATTCTTCCTGCAAACCCTCCAGCATTGCTACATCTCTGTGCCAGCCACTACACCTGCTATCACTGCCCTGGGACTCCAGCTCCACCTGTGGGGAGCTATTACATCTTGCTGCCTTATACCATCTGTCCCAGAGGATCTGCCTACAGCATCGGCTTAATCCCTTCATTGCCGAGCACCACAGGTGGCATCACGTATCATTCACTTATAAACTTTAACCAGCCATGCTTAACCCCTTCTACATGGATGCCCAGGGCCACGGACCGGGTCACTGCTACTGTGACACTTCCCTCTGAGATACCAGCCAGGTACTGAGTACTCCACTGCCCTGGCGGGCGACCCATTTTTGGCATCACAAACAGGATTTACGGAGCCCGGTGTCCTAGGTCCTGTGTGCCAGAGACTATCTGTGCAATTGCCACCATTGCCCCACCGCTTGGCACGCGCAGGAAGCCAAAGGGGCGGGGCGTCGTGGGCGGAGCCATCCGAAGAGTGCGAAAAAGTAAAGTGCTGCGTGGGAAGAGGCCAGCGTGCAGGAAGTGAGAAGCCGAGGCCGGCAGTCCCGGCATCCCCCGATCATCCAGCCTGCAAAGCGGCAACCGGTAAGCCAGCGCAACCCAGGGCCTGGCTAACGTTAACTAGGGGGGAGGAGAATGTCTTAGGCAAGAGCAGATGCAGCGGCGGACGCCACCACACCCCCCATAGCGCTGCAAGATGCAGGGGCCAGCACAGCTGCGGCTCCAATGGCACCGCAGAATCCAGCAGCCAGCGCTGCCTCCAGAGTACCGCAAGGATCAGCACCCACCGCAGCAGTCCCCATAATGCCGCTGTCCATGCCCTATATACCGGGAGCAGCCTGGCTACTGCAGTACTCAGGGGAGTCACATACCCTGAGTGAATTTAAAGAGAGACTGTGCAGTTTGTTTGAGGTGTATCCTCTGTCTGAAAACCAAAAAGTGAACATCCTTATTGGGCAGCTAACTGGTGCAGCGCAAAGGGAAGTAAAAGCCTGGCAGGACACTGATAAAGAGACTGTTAAAAAGATCCTGGCTAAGCTAAGAAGCACCTTTGACAGCCGCACTGCAGCTGAAATAAAAATGAGATTCTTTGGGTGTAAGCAGAGAGCGCAGGACAGTATACGGGACTATGCTCTTAACCTGCAGGAGGCGCTGCGAGCCATAAAGTAGATTGACCCGGACAGTGTGAAAGATGGAGACAGACTGTTAAAGGAGCAATTTATTGAGGGACTCCTATCCAAAAAACATACTGATAGGGAATTTAGATTGTGAGCCCCATCAGGGACAGTGATGAAAATATGTGCAAACTGTAAAGCGCTGCGGAATATGTCAGCGCTATATAAAAAATAAAGTATTATTATTATTATTATCCAGTACCCACAGAGCACAGCTCCGCATCATAACACAATAAAACCCTGACCTAGACTTTGCAGACTTCAAGGACAGGGCTATCCGGGTGCTGCATGAACCAAATGTCAGCCGTCCAGCGCCCCCTAGGCGCCCAGCGATCACATACCACCAAGAAGCAGCATATTTCCCTCTCAGCCCTGTGGGGGCTGATGCACAGACTCTGGATAATGATCCATCTACAGAACTGCACCTTCAGATCCATGAGCTGGCCAAAAGTATGGCTGCACTTGCTAAAACTATGCAGTCCATGCAGGTGTCCTCAGAGGAGAAGATCCAGCTGGCCTCCATCCAGAGGATTTCCCATGGCTACGGAAGAAGAGGATCCCGCCATGCCGAGGGAGAGACAAAGATCGCTATGACCAGGACGGACGTCCCATCTGTGGTCACTGCTGCAAGGCAGGCCACATCGCAAGATTGTTATTTAAACGAGCAACCCCTGGGGCAGAGGGCCAACCCCCAGGAGTAAGACCACAAGGCCAAGTATGTTGGAGGGCGACCGGTCCGCCCAGTGGTGATTGATGGCATCCCCATGCACGCTTTGCTGGACACTGGCTCTCAGGTGACAACTATGCCATATATCCTTTACAAGCGGTATTGGGCTGACTCTGAACTTACCCGTGGCCAAAGTGATGAACTGATAGGAGTTGCCAGCTATGGTCAGTCTTTGCCGCAAGTGGGATGTAAAGAGATTACCATTAAAGTGGGGCAAGTAGAGTTAAAATCTCAAGGTCTGATAATTGTAGACATTGATCGAAGAGAATTTAACCTAATGATGACCTTAGGTAGTAATGTGATTGAAAATTGTCTTGCCGAGGTTATTGTTTTGTTGCAACAGGTAGCCGAGACTGCTGGTTCCAGTGAACAACGAGTCCTGCAGAAGGAGATCAAGGCACTGATGCAAAGATAGCAGGTAGAACTGTCTGGTGGAGAAATTGGCAGCGTCAGAGTGAGTGATTCTTTCCCCATTGCGATACCCCCCAGATGCGAAATGTTGATTTGGTGTCGGGCACCCATAGGCCTCACAGGAAAAGATTACCAAGCCTTGGTAGAGCTAGTGTACTCTGATAGCCGGCCCACTGTCCTGACAGCCAGAGGGGTAGTTGATGTCTGCAAAGGGAGAGTACCTGTACGCCTCTTGAATTGTGGGGAAGAGGAGGCCACAATACCTCGGTATGCCACAGTTGCTAAGCTGCTTATTGTCAGTAACAATGCAATATGGGCAGCAGAGCCCTTGGTCTCATCCGACCAGGTGGCGGACAATGGCTCTGTAAAGCAGCTGGAAGAGTGGTGTCAGCAGCTGCATGTGGTGACTGACTCCACCCCTTCATACCAAAAGAGTGGGGTTTACCGAGTGACTCAGGAGTATGAGCGGGTATTCAGTAAACACCTTCTAGACTTTGGGAAGGCAAAAGGGGTTCAACGCCATATCTCCACTGGAGATCATCCACCCATTAAAGAAAGGTACCGGCCTATACCCCCAACACAATATCAATGTGCCAAAAGTATGTTGTGGGAAATGAAGGAGGCTGGGGTGATCAGAGACAGTTGTAGCCCCTGGGCAGCTCCAATAGTCTTTGTAAAAAAGAAAGATGGTACCATGAGAATGTGTGTTGATTACAGAAAAATTACCAGCATTACACATAAGGATGCCTACCTGTTGTGAGTTCATTTTCCCCTTCATTACTGAGGCCCGAGGAACTCCCTCTTCTGGTAAAGAAAGGTAGTGAGCCTGATTGTCAAACACCTGAGGCTGATGATTGTGACTGGCTGAGTGGAGTTACAGACTGGATATAATGCTGCCGACGCCCTTCTGCCCTGCGGGTGATTTCTCTGTGGGATCCTTGGAGACCAGTCTGAATTCCTGCTCCTCCAAAGCTAAGTTTGCTGCTCGGCCTTTTGCTTTTGTGCTTTGACTTTGTTTTTGCTTTGTTTTTCTGGATTTCTGCCATTCCCTGCTGGGGTGTGCTGAATTCATTTAGCTTGATTCTGTTATGAATGAGTCACCGTAGGAGGCAAAAGCAGAAATACAAGCTAAGTCCAGAAAACCAGATAAGTTGGCAACTATCAGATTGCAGACCCCTGAACCTATCAACACAACTAGCAGTAGCCGTGGGGGGTTCCTACGATGCCCTAGACCCCTCGATCACAGCCAGAGAAATACATAGGCCTAAAGAAAGAAAGGGGAAATCTAAACTGCCCCAGAGCAGACCCCAAAGCAATAGGCAGCCCCCAACATATAATGACGGTGAAGCAAGATGAAAATACTAACACAGACAGAAAGATAGACTGAGCAAAGACGGGGCCCCAAAACTACCTAGATAGGAAAGGACAGGAAGGCTGCTGTCTACAATCTGCCAAAACCCTATCAAAGACATAAGCCAACCAGCTGATATGAAAAAGGCCCTGAAGCAGCTAGGCTTCAAAAACTGAATCAGCACTTAGGTATTTTCAGAAGACAGAGCTAAATGAATTCAGCACACCCCAGCAGGGAATGGCAGAAATCCAGAAAAACAAAGCAAAAACAAAGTCAAAGCACAAAAGCAAAAGGCCGAGCAGCAAACTTAGCTTTGGAGGAGCAGGAATTCAGACTGGTCTCCAAGGATCCCACAGAGAAATCACCCGCAGGGCAGAAGGGCGTCGGCAGCATTATATCCAGTCCGTAACTCCACTCAGCCAGTCACAATCATCAGCCTCAGGTGTTTGACAATCAGGCTCACTACCATTCTTTACCAGAAGAGGGAGTTCCTCGGGCCTCAGTAATGAAGGGGAAAATGAACTCACAACACCTACCCATTACCCAGAATTGAAGAGTCATTAGCTGCACTTAAAACTGCTAACTATTTTTCCACCTTAGATCTCACTAGTGGGTATTGGCAGGTTCCCGTGGCAGAGGCAGACAAGGAGAAAACAACTACATGCCGTTCGGACTCAGCACCGCCCCAGGGACATTTCAACGGCTAATGGAGTGCTGTCTTGGACACAAGAACTTCGAGACAGTTCTGTTATACCTTGATGATGTCATTGTTTTCTCCAAGACTTATGAAGACCATCTGAAGTACCTGGCTGAGGTGTTTGAAGCGTTGTCCAACTTTGGCCTGAAAGTGAAGCCATCCAAATGCCACCTCCTGAAGCCCAAGGTACAGTACCTCGGTCATGTAGTGAGTGCAGAAGGTGTGGCGCCAGATCCTGACAAAGTCACTGTCATCCAGGACTGGCAGAAGCCTAGCAACCTCCATGAAGTACGTCAATTCCTCGGGTTGGTAGGCTACTACCGAAGGTTCATCAAAGGCTTCACTGAGATAGCCACACCTATGCAAAATCTTCTGGTGGGCCAGCCCAAGAAAGCCAGAAAGAAGAGTTCTACATTTGAATGGAATGAGGAACTGGAGAGGTCCTTCACTCGACTGAAGAAGGCTCTCACAGGAGATGAAGTTCTGGCTTACCCAGATTATGACCAACCATTTGTTCTGTATACTGATGCCAGCAACGTGGGACTGGGAGCAGTACTGTCACAGGTACAGAATGGCAAAGAAAGAGTGATCTCCTACGCCAGCAGGAAGCTTTGTCCCACTGAAAGGAACCCTGATAACTACAGTTCCTTCAAGCTGGAGTTCCTTGCCATAGTCTGGGCTGTGACTGAACGATTCAAGCATTACCTAGCTTCAGCCAAGTTTACCATCTTCACGGACAACAACCCGTTGACTCACTTGGAAACTGCAAAACTAGGTGCACTGGAGCAGCGATGGATGGCCTGGCTGTCTAACTATGAATTTACCATCAAGTACCGAGCGGGGCACAAGAATGCCAATGCACTGTCCAGAATGCCCAATCTACCAGATGCAGGAGAAGACCCTGAGGCACTCGAAGAAATAGAGTTACCTGCCTTCCACCGGCCAATTGCGGCCCAACGAGTGAGAAACCGACGGTCTGTCGTGAAAGAGGCCACACTAAATCCATTGCCTCATCATGACTGGGCAGAAACGCAGGATAGCGACCCCGCAGTCCACCTGGTAAAGGAGCTACTGTCACAAGCTGACTCACGCCCAGGTCCAGATGCTCCTGAAGAAACTCAGCAGTTGTGGAAGGAAAGAGGCAGGCTGTTCCTCTATGAGGGAAAGCTGTGTCGGAGAAGTATCAATGCCCGCACTCATGAGTTGGTCTGGCAGTTGGTAGTCCCAAAGAGGGAGGCATCAATGGTCTTGGAAGCATACCACAATGGAGCTGGACACTTCGGATGGAAGAAGATGGAGGTCTTGCTCCGGGAGAGATTCTACTGGGCTGGTATGAGGAAGGCCATTGAAAATTGGTGCCGGGAGTGTGGACAATGCAACCTGCGCAGGAAGGACCGTAACAGCCAGCGAGCTCCTTTGCAGCCAATAATAACCAAACAACCACTTAAGTTGGTAGCACTGGACCATGTGAAGCTGATTCCAAGCCGTTCAGGCTACGCTTATGCTCTTACATCGTTGACCACTACTCGAGATTTTTGGTAGTCGTGCCTGTCAAGGATCAAACAGCCAGGACAGCAGCCAGAGCATTCCAACAGCACTTTTGTCGACCACACGGATATCCGGAGCGAGTGCTTACAGATCAAGGTCCAGCCTTTGAGGCAGAAGTGTTCCAGGAATTCTGTAACTTGTACGGTTGCAAGAAGATCAGGACAACACTGTACCATCCATAGACCAATGGCATGTGTGAAAAGATGAATCAGGTGGTGATCGATCTAATGAAGACCTTGCCTTTGGAAGAGAGGAATCTGTGGCCAGAGAAGTTGCCAGATCTGGTCGACCTCTACAATCGCATTCCTGTGAATTCCACCAACTACACTCCAGTCTACCTAATGAGACCGAGGCCTGGCAAGCTGCCTATTGATTTGGATATGGGAGTCCTTACACCTGAGGTAACATCACTAGATGCTGACTGGGATACCGTGCGGCAGCAGCAGTACCGTAGAGTACAAGAGTGTGTAGAAAAGAGTCAAGCTCAGGCAAGACAAAAACAGGAAAAGAACTACAATCAACATGCACCCACAGTTCCCTTGTCACCAGGAGAACAAGTCCTAAAGAGGAAAAGGATGCATAAATTGGATGACCAATGGGAAGCTGAACCCTACACTGTCCTGCCATCATACTTTGACAACAGCAAAGTGTGCCTTATCAGTAAGGATGGAGGAGAAACATCAGCAGTATCGAGGGATCATCTGAAACTGTGCCCTGACCAACTAAAGGACAGAATGGAAGAGCAAAACAACCTTCAGCCCATAGAGGAAGAAGAAGAAAAGGTCAACACTGTACTCAGAGAATTCCCTGCAAAGTGGACTAGAGCGAATCAGGCCATAGTGGTGCCAGTTTTGACCTTTCCCCAACTGGTAGCGCAAGAAGAAGTGACTCAAGACCACCCTGAAAACCAGCAAGTACAAGCAGCGGATGCCACGCCAGCAGTGGAACAAGAGAATTCTCACCCTGCCAGTGGTGAATCTGTCATGCCCACAGTGAGTAGAAGTGGTCTTAGGAAATCTAGTATTCCTGTGCTACGCAGAACCACCAGTAGTGTAGCCAGTGCAACACACCCTACACCAGTAGTTAACACAAGGAATCCAGTAAGGTCCCCAACAACACCAGTGCTACGTAGGTCTGTCCGTAGTACTCAAGGTATACCACCCATAAGGTTTCATATATAAATAAGTTATGTGAATGGTAAACTGTAAATATGCAACTTTTCAAGCTTATGTGCCTACAGAGACTCTGTAAGAACCCTTTTGAGAATCTCAGTTTGCTTTTAATGGACAATTGGGCCAAAGGACTATGTGTGGCCAAAATTATCTTGTATATAGTTACCAACTTGCTCAAGAATTGGACCATGGACATTGACGCATGGACTAATCGTCATCAGGACTATTTTTGAGCTTTGGTTTTTGGAATTTCTCATTTTTTTTAAATCTTGTTACAGTTGCAATTGCTCATTTGTTGATATGTTTGCATGTTTTCTTCAGTCTGATTTCTTCAGTGAATTGCACTAGGGGGGAATGTGGCGCCCCCAGGAGTATGGTCGCCACAGTGGCATTACCTTCCTCCTAGGGAGTGTGATGCCATGCTTGGAAGCAATGAAGGGTCTCTCTATCAGTTAAACACAACACACAGCACAGTTCCCACTCCAGGCCAGCAGAGGGAGCTCTGAACCAAAACTGGGGGAAGAGCTGCTCTCTGGGGTCCAGGAAGGGGAAATTAGTTAGTTTGTGTGAGGAGGGAAACATGTGTGGACGTGAGGAGAGGAGCTAGAAGACTGAGCAGAGTTCAGGCTCACTTCTAGCTGTAGCGCATGGTCTGGAGTCCGGTCTCCAAGGTTGTACGGATACTGATGTTCCTGCAGCAGAAACCGGAGCAATAGGAAGCTGTAAATGCTCTGTTCCCACATAAGACTCGGAGGCACAACAGCAACGTGTGAACCAGAAGAAGAAGGCTACAGCTGTCTGCCATACGAGGGAGTTCTAAAAGAGAACAAGCAAGTGGAACTTCAGTGTAACACAGTACTGCAGATAAGCGCTAGAAAGGAGACTACACAACCCATCTGCATAGAAAGATTCCTAAGTTGCTTCCAAACTGGCCAGCCTCTGTTCCATCTGTAATCTGGACCCTGGACTGTACTTACAAAGCACAGTAAAGATAATGGAAACTGCACCCTGTTGTGTCATTGCATTCTTCCTGCAAACCCTCCAGCACTGCTACATCTCTGTGCCAGACGCTACACCCTCTTCCTCAACACCTACTACCACTGCCCTGGGACTCCAGCTCCACCTGTGGGGAGCTATTACATCTTGCTGCCTTATAGCATCTGTCCCAGAGGATCTGCCTACAGCGTCGGCTTAACCCCTTCATTGCCGAGCACCACAGGTGGCGTCATGTATCATCCATTTATAAACTTTAACCAGCCACGCTTAACCCCTTTTACATGGACGCCCAGGGCCACAGACCGGGTCACTGCTACTGTGACACTTCCCTCTGAGATACCGGTCCCGTACCGAGTACCCCACTGCCCTGGCGGGCGACCCACTTCCATGGATCCCACTGATTCTGACACTGTTTTCTCGTGACATATTGTACTTCATGTTAGTGGTAAAATTTCATTCATATAACTTGCGTTTATTTGCAATTTTGCAATTTTCCAACTTTGAATTTTTATGCCCTTAAATCACATAGATATGGCACACAAAAAACTTAATAAATAACATTTAACATATGTTTACGTTACGTCAGCACAATTTTGGAACCAAGTTTTTTTTTTCGTTAGGAAGTTATAAGGGTTAAAAGTTGACCAGCGATTTCTCATTTTTGCAACACCATTTTATTTTTTCAGACCACATCGCATTTGATGTCACTTTGAGGGGTCTATATGATAGAAAATACCCAAAAGTGACAGCACTCTAAAAACTGCACCACTCAAGGTGCTCAAAACCACATTCAAGAAGTTTATTAACCCTTCAGGTGCTTCATAAGAATTTTTTGAATGTTTAAAAAAAATGAACATTTAACTTTTTTTCCATAAAAAAATTAATTCAGGTCCAATTTTGTTTTATTTTACCAAAGGTAACAGGAGAATTTGGACTGCAAAAGTTATTGTGCAATTTGTCCTGAGTACGTTGATACCTGATATGTAGGGGGGAACCAGTGTTTTGGCGCATGGCAGAGCTCAGAAGGGAAGGAGCGCCATTTGACTTTTTCAATGCAAAATTGGCTGGAATTCAGATCGGACGCCATGTCACGTTTGGAGAGCCCCTGATGTGCCTAAACAGTGGAAACCCCCCAGAAGTGACCCCATTTTGGAAACTAGACCCCCCAAGGAACTTATCTAGATATGCGGTGAGAACTTTGAACCCACAAGGGTTTATAACGTACAGCCATACAATTAAAAAAAATCATTTTTCCACAAAAATGATCTTTTCACCCCCAATTTTTATTTTCCCAAGGTTAACAGGACCCTAAAAGTTATTGTGCAATTTGTCCTGAGTACGCTGATACCCCATATGTGGGTGTAAACGACTATTTGAGCGCATGGCAGAGCTCGGAAGGGAAGCAGCGCCATTTGACTTTTTTGGCTGGAATTGAGATCGGACACCATGTCGTGTTTGGAAAGCCCCTGATGTGCCAAAAGAGTGGAAACCCCCCACAAATGACACCATTTTGGAAACTAGACCCCCCAAGGAACTTATCTAGATGTGTGGTGAGCACTTTGAGCCCCCAAGGGCTTCACAGAAGTTTATAACGCCCGGGCGTGAAAATAAAAAAATCATATTTTTTCCACAAACATGATCTTTCAGTCCCCAAATTTTTTATTTTCCCAAGGGTAACAGAAGAAATTGGACCCCAAAAGTTGTTGTCCAATTTGTCCTGAGTACGCTGATACCCCATATGTGAGAGAAAACTACTGTATGGGCACACGTCGGGGCTCGGAAGGGAAGTAGTGACGTTTTGGAATGCAGGCTTTGATGGAATGGTCTGCGGGTGTCATATTGCCTGTGGATAGCCCCTGATGTACCTAAACAGTGGAAACCCCCCACAAGTGACCCCATTTTGGAAACTAGACCCCCTAAGGAACTTATCTAGATGTGTGGTGAGCACTTTGTACCCCCCAGTGCTTCACAGAATTTTATAACTCCCGGGCGTGAAAATAAAAAAATCATATTTTTTTTCCACAAAAATGATATTTTTGCCCCCAAATTTTATTTTCCTAAGGGTAACAGGAGACATTGGACCCCAAAAGTTGTTTTGCAATTTGTCCTGAGTAGGCTGATACCCCATATGTGGGGGTAAACCACTGTTTGGGCGCATGGCAGAGCTTGGAAGGGAAGGAGCACCATTTGACTTTTTCAACGCAGAATTGGCTGGAATTGAGATCAGACGCCATGTTGCGTTTGGAGAGCACCTGATGTGCCCAAACAGTGGAAACCCCCCCAATTCTAACTCCAACCCTAACCCCAACACACCCCTAACCCTAATCTCAGCCCTAACCCTAGTAGGAAAATGGAAATAAAATACATTTTTTTAATTTTATTATTTTTCCCTAACTAAGGTGGTGATAAATGGGGGTTTTATTTACTATTTATAGCGGTTTTTTATGTTTGGCAGCTGTCACACGCTAAAAGACGCTTTTTATTGTAAAAATAGTTTATGCATCACCACATTTTGAGAGCCATAATTTTTCCATATTTTGACCCACCGAGTCATGTGAGGTCTTATATTTTGCGGGACGAGTTGCCGTCTTTACTGGTACCATTTCCGGGCACGTGACATTTTTTGATCGCTTTTTATTCCGATTTTTGGGACACAGAATGAACAAAAACCAGCATTTCAAGAATTTCTTTTGGGGGGGTGTTTACACCATTCCACGTGCGGTAAAAGTGATAAGGCGGTTTTATTCTTCTGGTCAGTATGATTACAGCGATACCTCATTTATGTTTTTTTATGTTTTGGCGCTTTTATGCAATGAAAACAATTTTATATAAAAAATAATTATTTTTGCATCACTTTATTCTGCGAGCTATAAATTTTATTTTTTCGCTGATGATGCTGTGTCATGGCTCGTTTTTTGCGGGACAAGATGACATTTTCAGTGGTACCATGGTTATTTATATCTGTCTTTTTGATCGCGCGTTATTGCACTTTTTGTTTGGCGGTATGATAATAAAGCATTATTTTTTGCTTTGTTTTTTTTTTTTAAGTGGTTCGCTAAAGGGGTTAACTAATGGGACAGTTTTATAGGGTGGGTCGTTACGGACGTGGCGATACTAAATATGTGTACTTTTATTGTTTTGGTTTTTTCTATTTCCAAAAAATTAATTTATTAGGGAATATTTTTTATTTATTTAGCGATATTTTATAAATTATTTTTACACTTTTTTTTTTTTAACTTTATTACACTGTCACAGGGGGGACATCACTGTCATGTGTGAGATCGCTGATCAGACACATCACAGATCACTGTGACAGATCAGCGCGCACAGGCTTCCTCATGCCTGCGCTCTGCAGGCAGTGAGGAAGCCGGCTCCCTGCAGGCCCCCACCGCCATTTTGGATCCGGGGACTTGCAGGAAAGGAGACCCCCGCAGCAGCGCTGCACATCGCGCTGCGCTGGGGGTCTCAGGGAAGCACGGAGGGAGCCCCCTCCCTGCCAATGCTTCCCTAAACCCCCGGTACACTGCAATTGTGTTTGATCGCAGTGTGCCAGGGGTTAACGTGTCGGGGCGGTCCGTGACCGCCCCTGACACATAGTTCCGGGTGTCAGCTGTGATAATCAGCTGACACCCGGCCGCAATCAGTGGCGCTCACCCCATGAGTGCCGCTGATCGCTATGACGTACTATCCCGTCCACGGGCATAGGGGCCTGGGTCCCATGGACGGGAAAGTACGTCAGGTGTCAGGAAGGGGTTAATATAGTTTTTATTCATGGTCACAATAAAGTTTGTTAGTTTTATGGTGTTTAACTTCTTGCGTCTTTTCTGAAGTATTCTGCAAATATATATATCACATATACATACACAGTGGGTACGGAAAGTATTCGGACCCTTTAAATTTTTCACTCTGTTTCATTGCAGCAATTTGGTAAATTCAAAAAAGTTCATTTTTTTCTCATTAATGTACACTCTGCACCCCATCTCGACTGAAAAAACAGAAATGTTGATTTTTTTTTTGCAAATTTATAAAAAAAGAAAAACTGAAATATCACATGGTCAGTGTGTAGATTCGCTGTTACAACCTTTAGTGCAACGCACCCCGGGATACATTAGGGACTCCAAACAGGTTTTGGGGGCATTCTCCAAAAAAACTTGGTCATCCAAATATAGTTGGCTAACTTGTGATGTTATCTCATTATACACGTGCATTTTCCATGATATAGCCATACGAGCATTACAATTCCATTTTGTCAAATATAGCAATTTTTCATCTGAGCTGCAAAATTACATTCTACAAGTAGTTGCATTTCTTATGTCACATAATTTCTTCACGTTCAATGGAGAATTTTTTTTGCAACTTAGAGGAGTTGCAATGGGAGCTAAATTCTCACCCTCCCTTGCAAATCTTGTAATGTCATTTTGGGAAATGGAATATATATATTCCACTGCCAACCCTTTTTCAAAGCAATTAATCTGGTATGGTAGATATATCGATGATACCCTCATCATTTGGGGTGGAGATATTTCTGCCATACCAGATTTTATAAAATATATTAATTCTAATACTATAATATCAAATTCACGTATAACTACAGTTCTAACAACATTGCATTTCTGGATTTGTGTTTGAGTGGCACAGATGGTGCGATCATTCATACCAAAACGCACCATAAACCATACAGTGGGAACACGGTGCTACATGCAAGGAGCAGTCATTCAAAACATACAATCAGGTCAGTCCCTGTTGGTGAATACACCAGAGTTAAACGCAATTGCAGCTCAGAAGAATCCTTGCAAGAGGAATTTGCACATGTTACCAATAAATTGACAAATCGCAATTATCCAAAATGGACCCTAACTAGAGCACAAAAAATAGTGCAAACCAAAGATCGAAATGACTTGCTGGCATCAAGCACAGGAGGGAAAAAAAAGGCAATAACTATGGGAAAAAACCCTATATATGTTTCCAGTATAGCCCGCAATTCACATCTATAAAAAATATTGTTCACAAGTTTCTACCCATTCTGCACCAGGATAATGAATTGGTTAAAATTTTATCATCAGGAATTCATGTGGTGTCAAGAAAAGCACCGTCTTTAGGGAGTATATTATCCCCCAGCATGTTTTCACTAACACATCACAAGCCTAAAGAAAACTGGTTAACGGTGAAGGGCTTTTACAAATGTGGTGCTAACATTTGTAAAATATGCAAATATGTCCAAATTTCTCAGGAATTTACTAATAATGATCATACTTCATGTTTTAAAATAAAAAATTATATCAATTGCAATTCTAGCAACATAGTGTATAAAATTAATTGTGAACAATGTGATTTATCCTATGTTGGTTGCACCTCGAGGCAGCTAAAAATAAGAATAAGGGAACATTTAAATGATATTAGCAATACAAATAATTTTATACGGAATGTCTCAGCAGTTTCCAAACATTTTATTGATTGCCATGCCCGCAATACATCACACCTTAAAGTTCAGGGAATAGAAAAAGTAAACCTGTCATCCCGTGGGGGAGACATCAGGCGATGTCTCCTTACTCGGGAAGCATTTTGGATATACCATTTAAATACTAGACATCCAAATGGTCTCAATAAGAGACAGGATCTATTG
Source organism: Dendrobates tinctorius (assembly GCF_039654945.1). NCBI lineage: Eukaryota > Metazoa > Chordata > Amphibia > Anura > Dendrobatidae > Dendrobates > Dendrobates tinctorius. The sequence goes on along the minus strand of NW_027361960.1, from coordinate 7,552,420 downwards.
TTGCACTATTGTTGAATTTCCCTTTTTTTTTTTTTTTTCTATGTCGATTTTGTATTTAATTACATGTGTCCAATTGGATTGGCTCATGTGATCATGTGATTTTTATATGATGTTTTATTCGTTAAGCTACATATATATGTCTAATCTAAGGCAAATTTCAAACATGGCTTTGACAAAGACCGTCTGGTCGAAACGCGTAGCCTGTCATCTCTGTTGTGGTGTGGTTATATGGAGAGTCTTCACCATTGTATGTTTTAATGGTTTTTCATTAAAGAAGATTTTAATAGCAGCTGGAGCAGAACTTTCCTTCTATGGTCTATGACGTTGGTCCGCACGGAGCTCCGAGTTTCTGCGCTTGATCTCTGGTGAGCTGGCTATTTCTTTCTATTTCTATTTGATAAGTATTTAGACCCTTTGCTCAGACACTCATATTTAAGTCATATGCTGTCCATTTCCTTGTGATCCTCCTTGAGATCAGGGGTGGACATACCGCCGGTTCAACTGGTGCAACCACACCGGGGCCCAGAGGTGGAAGGGGGAACCTGCAGGCAGGAGCATACTGCCCATAGCCCAGAGTCAAGATTGCGGGCAGCGGGAGTGTAAGGGGCCCGGTATTAAGCAGCATCGGCCCCTCTCACTTCCTGCTGTAATCACGTGAACATCCAGAGCTGGGGAGAGAGCGGCATGGGAGAGCAGGAGTTCAAAAAAGGGGTGTGTCATGCAGGGAGAGACGCTGGCCAATGAACGCTTTCTTCACCAGACTGAGGAGAGCGCTCACTGGCTGCCATCTGTCCTCCTGCATGGCGGGTCCTAATGATGAGTACTCACCGGTTGTCAGGGGCCCGGGCCGCAAAGCACACAGGGGACTGCAATGGAGGAAGAGCAGGACTTACATTGTGTACTGTATTCTGCTTCCCCCACTGTGCCATTCCAGGCAGGCTGCAGCATCAAGGAGCACATGTCAGGTAAAGAGGCTCATTGCACTGGATATCTCACAGAGTGGAGGTCAGGGGAGGGGAGCTCAATGCACTGGAGAGCTCTGCAGCAGCAGGGAGCTGAAATCCTCTGTGTTGTGTGTCCCCATCCCCCACAGTGGGCCCTGCAGTCCTCTCCAGGCTCCAGCTTATCTCTGCACTATGTGGCCGACCTCCATGGCTCATCTGAACAGAACGCCCGAGGTGGTAGATTATTATGTGTGTGTTTGTATATTTACATATGTGTGTATACAGTATGTACAGTGCTGGGCAAATTAATTGGGACAAACCATTTTTTAAGTAAAATCGTAGAGATCCCGTTACATTTAGCGATGCACCAGCGATCCCGACAACGATACGACCCGGTCAGGATCGCTGGTGCATCGTTACATGGTCGCTAGTGAGCTGTCAAGCAGGAAGATCTCACCAGCGATGCAGAAGCGGTCGGCTGTCGTCACTTACCTGTCACACGCAGCGAGGGTGACGTCTTCCGCCCACGTCCATGGAGTCGCTCGTCGGAGAGAAATAGACCAGGACGATCTAGCGCGGTCAGCGATATCCAGCGGGGAGCCGGGTCAGAGGTAAGTCACATGTAGCGAGATCGCTAGCGAGATCGCTGTTGCCTCACAAAATCGGTGACGCTTTAGCGATATTGCTAGCGATCTCACTATGTGTGAAGGGGGCTTAAGTTGGTTACCAGTCAGTGATTCAAACCAGTTTTAACTGCTTTGAACATGTGTGAGTGCCTGTATGTATGTACAATGTATGTGTGATCCAGCAGATCATGGATAACTTGCTGATTACTGGGGATTCAACTACTGGGTCATTATCTGTAGAGCTGCTGAGCACTGTGCTCAGCTATTTCCATCAGTTCCATAGACAATGAATAGCGCAGATACCAGATGATACAGACACCAGACATAAAATGTAATATATACATGGTCGAGCTCTGCCGGTTCCAGCAGTTATCACGTAACCATGAGGAGGCGCTTTACACACTTGCTGTCATGTGCCAACTAAAGCAACTTTGTCAGCCATGTCTTCAGTGTTCTAGTTGAGGGGCGGTGGGCCGAGCTGGGGGGTGGTCCCTCTCTTAGGCCTCTTTCACACATCAGTTTTTTGCCTTCAGGCGCAATCCGGCTTTTTTTTGTAAAACCGGATCCGGCAAAATGCAATGCCGGATCCAGTTTTTCCCCATTGACTTGCATTAGCGCCGGATCGTGCCGGATGGCATTGCGTTTCATCCGTTTTTTGCCGGATCCGGCAACTTGTCTCATTCCGGCGTCTGGAAAAAACGGCTACTGTAACGTTTTTTGTCTCCGGCGAAAAAGCCGGAAGCACCGGATCCGGCGCTTCCAGCTTTTTGCTACAATGAAAGTCTATGGGCGCCGGAATGCGCCGGATCCAGAAAAAGACGGATCCAGCCACCGGATCCGGTTTTTTTAAGTCTGCGCATGCTCAGATCCAATTGGCCAGCCCCCAGGAACAGATATAACCTGCTAGACGGATCCAGCAAAAAAACGGATCCGTTTCTACAGTTCTCCAAAATTTATGCCGGATCCGTTTTTTCTAAAAATAGCCGGATCCTGCCTGATGGCAAAAAACTGATGTGTGAAAGTAGCCTTACCGCGCAGAGATGTAACAGAGACACGATGGAGGCAAATGTCGGGTACAAGAGATCCAAGTTTTATTCTCTCTTGCCGCCCACTTGACGGCCTCCACAGTACACCGCACTTCAATGCACTTCTTCACTTTACTTATCGGCCCTCCGTTCCCAGAGCCGCTTCCCGCACACCGTACTTTACACTGGGGACGTGTATGTATACACCGTCCCCTCTTCACTCTTCAACGCTCCTGTCAGATCCGTCACTGTGGCCGCCTTAGGCCCGTAAACCAACAGTACTTCTACTGAACAGTCGTCTCTCTCAATACGGTATGCTTTACCTCAGTGCCTCGTCTTTTCTGCGGTACTTTCCTGTCAGGGCCACCCCCCTGACGTTCTCTCTCCTCAGTCCCCCTGCTTTGGTTTTCCTCAGAGTGCACAGACTGTCGTAGTCCTCCTGTCACTTGAGCTGCCCCTGGGGACTGGGACTTTCTGGAACCCTCCCTCAAATTTATACCTTTCCTGGTTCCCTGTAACTCTGCCCCCCATGACCAACGGTTTCCTAAGCTCTAAGCTGATGTCAAGTCCTTTGCTCACACTCCTCCCTGCCCTCTAATGGTCAACCCAGGTACTGCACGTCCACTGCACTTTCCTAGCTGTTTCCCCACTGTAGTAACTGACAACTCTCTGAACTGTGCAAACCTTTCCTTCTCTATACTGACAGGTCCATCCGGTCACCTTCCCTACACTCCTCCTTCCTTTGTCCACTGTCGTCCTCGACAATCGTCATCCCTGCCTTCGTCGTTCTGAAGCTTCACCTACACTCTGTTGTCGGACCAGCTGTTGGGCCAAACCCACTACCTGCAGGGGCCGAACCATACTGGGAGCACAATGCTCTGAGTAGCCTACTGCTACTCACCAGCGCGCACGCCACATGGCAACGTCTTTCACACTGGACCAGGTACACCCATATTCTCTCTATGGCGTGTACCTTCCCCTACTCTCCCCTTCTGTTACCTTCCCCAGTCTGGTACGCCATGATCGAGGTCTCACACCTACCAGATCATTGCCGGCATCCATCTCTCTCCTTCAGGGGTGTCCGTGGTGTCGGGGACCTGACCTAGGACGGCTGTCTTTTCACATCTTTCACCTCTTATACCTTTCTTTCAATTACATGTCATGGTCGGCGTCTCGGTCTCCCAAACCCTCTTCACACATAGACCCCTTCTTCGGATCTCACACTTCCCGTTGGTCCCTCAGACCTTCCCTTACCTGGACCTGTTGCATTTTACTTTGGCATATTATACATTAAACTTTATAATAGCACAAGTACCTATTTTTATTTTTTTTTTTTCATTTTCTTTTGCTTCTAAAACCAACATATAACAATACAACATCACATGTTCTCCTTCCAACCTTCCTTTGACATTGACACTTCCCCTTTTTTCGCATCCCTGCCATGTCAGGCAAACTGCAACTTAAAACATTTTCTGTAACCTGGACGGAAAACTGTCTTCGTGGTCTGCACAACGGTGCAACAAAATCCTGACAGTCCAGACCATCGCCTGATGGCCGGTAGCAAGGGGCCCCACCACCGTGGAGCTCCTGGGATGCAGGGAGTGTCCACAACAGTCCGCTTTACGGGGGTTCGCATTCTTCGGGCTCCACCAGTACTGCCACCGCATAATATCCGTGGGGGCAGTATTCTTTATTATAGGAAACTAAGTCCCCTTCCTTCAGAGCCCGGCCATGCCGTATGGAGGCCACATACACATACACCTTCTGGCCAGTCTTATCACGGATGAAACCGTACCCCCTGTCGATGTTGGTGTATACCAGCCGTCCCCGTGATCTCTTCACCGCCATGCCAGCCTCCCCCTTTGAGTGGAGCAGGCTCCATACCTCCTGCTCTCGGACCTTCTTCTGCTTGATCACCTCCGCGACCCAAACGGAGGGTGCCGCGCCAGTCCCTGAATCCGGTGGGCGGGACTTTGCTGAAAAAGCGCATGGGGCAGAGGCGGCCGATGATTTCTGCGGCCCAGCAGCCGCTGGGGCCGGGTGGTGGACGAGAGCAGCCGTATTTCCAGAGGACTGAGTCGCAGGGCCTGTCAAGCAGGCCGCAGCCGGTTCTAGCGCCGGCATAGCCGCGGCCGCAGGGTAGGCCGCATCCAAAACCTCCAACAGAACCGGGGTGGCGGCCGGTTCTGGTAATGAAGCTGTTACCGGTCGGGGGAGCACAGCCGCGTCTTCTGTAACCGAGCTCCGCGCTGATGACTCCGGGCGAGATGACTCAGGGACGGGGGCAGGGGCCTCGCTCAACTCAGCGTACACCATAGGGCCCTCCGTGGCCAGACCTTCCGATACGCTGGAGGCTGCGTGCCGTGGCAGAATGGTGGGGGCCGCTTGTGAAGCCGCCGGCAGGGCCGGGGGAACTCTCACCTTCCCCGGCACCGCGGCCTCCGTCACGTCACCACGCGGCTCTTCCCGCAGTCTCTGCTCCTCAATTCGTTGTCCCGCGGACCTAGCCTCCAGGCTCAGGGACTCCGCGGGGAAGTTCTCCGCCGGTATCAATGGTGGCCGCTCCTTCTGGCTCTGCACAGGCTCCGCTTCCTGCCCGTGGATCTGAAGATGAGGTCTTCTGGCGCAGCTCAGTCTCCCGCCGCTATTGCCTCTCCAGGCGGCCAATGCCCCGACACCCACAGCGTCTCATACCGTCCAGTGGGCAGCAATCGAATGGCAGCCGCACCCAAGCTTTTCTTTGGTGTCACTCCCTCTGTGGGGTGGGGCGTCAGCAGGCCTCTCCACCCACCTGTCATGGTTCAATATATGGAAGCGTCGGTCTCCGGGCACATACCGCTTCCCTTTGGGGTACGTTGGAGGGGGTCCCAGTCCATTCTGAACAACTGCGAACACCCGGACCTCTCCTCTACGGTGAAGCAATACCGCCATACTGCACAGTACCTGGTACCGCCCCGGATCCTCTGCTGGCCACACAGATCCGCCACAGCGCTCCCCATTTGCATTCCACAGTGAGGTAATTTGTAATCCACAGGTGATTGTAATCCAAGCAGAGTACTCCAAGTCTTTTTCCATTCTTTGAGGCAGGTCTGCCGCAGAATATGACGTATTAGCGGCGTTGATCCTGCCGACTACGCCAAGTGTAGGGTCGGTGGGCCGAGCTGGGGTGTGGTCCCTTTCTTACCGCGCAGAGATATAACAGAGACACGATGGAGGCAAATGTCGGGTACAACAGGTCCAAGTTTTATTCTCTCTTGCCGCCCACTTGACGGCCTCCGCAGTACACCGCACTTCAATGCACTTCTTCACTTTACTTATCGGCCCTCCGTTCCCAGAGCCGCTTCCCGCACACCATACTTTACACTGGGGACGTGTATGTATATACCGTCCCCTCTTCACTCTTCAATGCTCCTGTCAGATCCGTCACTGTGGCCGCCTTAGGCCCGTAAACCAACAGTACTTCTACTGAACAGTCGTCTCTCTCAATACGGTATGCTTTACCTCAGTGCCTCGTCTTTTCTGCGGTACTTTCCTGTCAGGACCACCCCCCTGACGTTCTCTCTCCTCAGTCCCCCCTGCTTTGGTTTTCCTCAGAGTGCACAGGCTGTCGTAGTCCTCCTGTCACTTGAGCTGCCCCTGGGGACTGGGACTTTCTGGAACCCTCCCTTAAAATTTATACCTTTCCCTGTAACTCCGCCCCCCCATGACCAATGGTTTTCCTAAGCCCTAAGCTGATGTCAAGTCCTTTGCCCTCTAATGGTCAACCCAGGTACTGCACGTCCACTACACTTTCCTAGCTGTTTCCCCACTGTAGTAACTGACAACTATCTGAACTGTGCAAACCTTTCCTTCTCTATACTGACAGGTCCGTCCATCCGGTCACCTTCCCTACATAGTCACTGACATGGCGGACACTAGTTGTCACCTGACTGCAAGTTTAATTGCGCTGGAGCCAGCAGAACCACATGATAACGGACATATATATTTATTACACTCACACGCAGTATATATATATCTAACCATCTCAGTGAAAAAATACAAATAAATAAAGGTGTGGGGCCAAAATAGAACTTTTGCTATGGGGCCATGTGAGTGCTATGTACGCCCATGCTTGCAGGGCAGTAATAATGAGGGCAATCTGGCTTGTTTCTCAGAGCCCAAGGCTCCAGGAGTCCCATTGCCAGATTGCTGTCATCATAAGAAATGTAGCGGACAGGGAGGGGGGCCCAGACATTTTTTGTGCAGGGGGCCCCAAGCTGTCAGTGTCCGCCCCTGCTTGAGATGGTTCTACTCCTTCATTGGAGTCCAGCTGTGTTTAATTAACCTGATAGGACTTGATTTGTAAAGGCGCACACTTGTCTGTATAAGACCTCACAGCTCACAGTGCATGTCAGACCAAATGAGAATCATGAGGTCAAAGGAACTGGCCAAGGAGATCAGAGACAGAATTGTGGCAAGGCACAGATCAGGCCAAGGTTCAAAAGAATTTCTGCAGTACTCACAGTTCCTAAGAGCACAGTGGCCTCCATAATCCTTAAATGGAAGACATTTGGGACCACCAGAAGTCTTCCGAGACCTGGCCATCCAGCCAAACTGAGCAATCGTGGAAGAGCCTGGGTGAGAGCGGTAAAGAAGAACCCCAAGATCACTGTGGCTGAGCTCCACAGATGCAGTAAGGAGATGGGAGAAAGTTCCACAAAGTCAACTATCGCAGTGTGGGGAAGGTGACTTGACGGACAGACGTGACTTGTAGTAGGAGGGGACGGTTTGTGCACTAGAGACGGAGATTGAAAGGATAGAAGGGTGATAGCTGGGAAAGGTGGATAGGATGTGAATAGCAATGGATAGAATGTAACTTTTAATCAAGGTCGTTTTAAAATACAAAAAACCTAGTGAATGAGCTCAAAACAAAAACCACAAAAAACATGAAGACACACAAATAAAAATACTTGCAGGTATTTTCTGCCTGCAGTGAGTATAGGCCTCTTAATAATTGGTAGTTAACCTATAGTGTATCAAGGGAAACCACAATATGCTGTATGCATCCTTCAACTGTGTTTAATTGATTACCATACAGCCTGATATAACTAGTAGCTACCCGTATCTATTCTTATGCCAATGAAGAAGTGAGAATACCCTTTAGTGAAAGAACAGTGGTGGTATGCCACTGGGGCATATATTCACATAAATAAGCAGTTCCTATAGATACTGATGTTATAGACGGGCATTCAAAGAATAGTATGGGGCCAACGTTGTTAACAAAGTGCAGCGTTATTAAGGCAGTAGTACAAGCAACATGTCAAGCAGCATGTTACAAACAAGTCACGCTAAAGGAACCAAGCTACCTCACTCAATCTGTGAGCGTTCCAGGTGACATAACAAGTTCAAAACAGCAGTGCCGCATTATCACATATTATAGCGGCTCTTAAATTATTAGATCTCACCCAATCTTGAGAGAATCCATTCTTTCCAATAACCTCTAACTTGGCCGTTGAACCATGTTAAAAGGTGCCAGATGTGACTGCCTTAAGGATTGCGTATCCTGACGCGTTTCGTTATTATATACTCATCAGGGGAGTTTTAGCAAGGTATATGGCTGCTCTAGCGTCGTCCCCCTGCTCTTGTGGTTCATATGGAGGCCGCGTCATTTGTAAGCCATGCCCTCGGCGTGTGACGCGCTTTTAGTGGGACGGCCGTTATGAATGAGTCACCGTAGGAGGCAAAAACAGAAATACTAGCTAAGTCCAGAAAACCAGAGAAGTTGGCAGCTATCGGATTGCAGACCCCTGAACCTAACAACAACAACTAGCAGTAGCCGTGGGGGGTTCCTACGGTGCCCTAGACCCCTCGATCACAGCCGGAGAACTACATAGCCTAAAGACAGAAAGGGATATCTAAACTGCCCCAGAGCAGACCCCAAAGCAATAGGCAGCCCCCAACATATAATGATGGTGAAGCAAGATGAAAAAACACTCACACAGATAGAAAGATAGGCTGAGCAAATGATGGGGCCCAAGCTAACTAAATAGGACAGAAGAGAAAAGCTGCTGTCTGCAATCCGCCAAAACCCTCTAAAAAACAAGAGCCAACAGACTGATAGGGAAAAAGGCCCTGAAGACGCTAGGCTTCAAAAAGACTATATCAGTACTCAGGTATTATCTGAAGACAGAGCAAAAAGGAAATCAGCTCACACAGCAGGGAAAGGCAGAAATCCAGAAAAACAAGGCAAAACAAAACCAAAACACAAATGCAAAAAAAAAGCAGAAAACTTAGCTTTTGAGGAGCAGGAATCAGACTGGTCTCTAAGAATCCCTCAGAGTAATCACCCACAAGGCAGAAGGGCGTCGGCTGCCTTATATCCAGTCAGCAATCCCAGTCACCCAGTCTTCATCATTCTGCTCAGGTGCTTTGTAATCAGCCTCACTACCTTCCTTCACCAGAAGAGGGAGTTCATCAGACCTCAATGGTGAAGGGGAAAATGAACTCACAACAGTACCTCCCCCTTGAGGAGGGGTCACCGAACCCTCATCCACGCCACCAGGGCGATCAGGGTGAGCCCAATGAAAGGCACGCACCAATCTTTTTGCATGAATATCAGAGGCAGAGACCCAGGAATTATCGTCCTGACCATAACCCTTCCACTTAACCAAATACTGGAGTCTCCGTCTAGCCAGACGGGAATCCAGTATCTTCTCTACCTCATATTCCATGTTACCTTCAACTAATACAGGGTCCGGAGGTGCCACCCCAGGAACAACTGGTTCAACAAACCTCTTCAACAAGGACTTATGAAACACATTATGAATTTTAAATGTGACAGGAAGAGCCAAACGAAAAGAGACCGGATTAATAATCTCCAAAATCTTGTAAGGTCCAATAAATCTAGGCTTAAACTTAGGAGAAGCCACCTTCATAGCGATATTTTTTGATGATAACCAAACCATATCACCAACCTTAAACTGGGGACCAATGGTCCTATGTCGGTTGAAAAACCGCTGGGCCTTTTCCTGGGAGAGAGATAACTTATCCACCACTTGGTCCCAGATCTGGTGCATTCTCTCCACCACAGTGTCATCACCTGGGCAGGCAGAAGGCTCCACCTGCCCTGAAGAAAATCGAGGATGAAACCCAAAGTTACAAAAAAAAGGTGACATCAAAGTGGCAGAACTAGCTCTATTATTTAAAGCAAATTCGGCCAAGGGCAAAAATGAAACCCAATCATCCTGATCGGTGGAAATAAAACATCTCAAATATGACTCCAAGGTCTGGTTTGTTCTCTCCGTCTGCCCATTGGTCTGAGGGTGAAAAGCAGAGGAGAAGGACAACTGAATTCCCAGCTTGGAACAGAAAGTCCTCCAAAATCTAGACACAAATTGAACTCCTCTGTCAGATACAATGTTCTCAGGAATCCCGTGCAAGCGAACCACTTGTTGCAAAAACAGGGGCACCAACTCAGAGGAAGATGACAACTTAGGGAGTGGTACAAGATGAACCATCTTAGAGAACCTATCACAAATCACCCAAATAACAGTCATTCTCTGAGAGACAGGCATATCAGAGATGAAATCCATTGAAATATGGGTCCATGGCCTCATGGGGACCGGCAAAGGCATCAACAACCCACTAGAGCAAGAACAAGGTTTAGACCGGGAGCAAGTCCCACAGGACTGCACAAAATTCCTGACATCACGAGACAAGGCAGGCCACCAAAAAGACCGACTCACCAGATCTCTAGTACCAAAAATACCTGGATGACCAGCCAATGCAGAGCAATGAACTTCAGACATCACTCTCTTCTTCCACTGGTCAGGAACATACAACTTTCCACTGGGACAACGCTCAGGTTTGTCCTCCTGAAACTCTTCCAGAGCACGTCTCAAATCGGGCGAGATGGCAGAAAGAACTACCCCTTCGCCTAAGATGGTAGCAGGCTTGGTCACCACAGGAGAATCAGCAAAGAAGCTCCTAGAGAGGGCGTCTGCCTTGACATTCTTAGTGCCAGGAAGGAAAGAGACCACGAAATCAAAACGCGTAAAAAACAAGGCCCACCTAGCCTGTCTAGGGTTCAAGCGTTTGGCAGACTCCAGGTAAATCAAATTCTTGTGGTCAGTGAAGACCACGACTTGGTGTTTAGCTCCCTCCAACCAATGTCTCCACTCCTCAAATGCCCATTTCATGGCTAACAGTTCCCGATTCCCCACATCATAGTTACGTTCAGATGGAGAGAACTTTCGGGAAAAGAAAGCACAGGGATTCATTTTAGATGTTACAGGATCCTTTTGGGACAAAACAGCTCCTGCACCAATCTCAGAAGCGTTCACCTCTACCCGGAACGGGAGTGAGACATCAGGTTGCCGCAAAATCGTGGCAGAAGTGAATCTTCGCTTCAGCTCCTGAAAGGAAGAAACAGCATCCGGAGACCAATTCAACACATCAGGACCCTTTTTAGTCAGATCAGTCAATGGCTTGGCAATACTAGAAAATTTTGCTATAAATTTCCGATAAAAATTAGCAAAACCCAAAAACTTCTGGAGGGCCTTCAAAGAAGTGGGCTGAACCCAATCATAAATGGCCTGTACCTTGGCCGGGTCCATTTCAATAGTTGACGGAGACAAAATAAATCCCAAAAATGAAATCCTCTGTATCCCAAAAAGGCATTTCGATCCTTTGACATACAGGGAATTCTCCCTCAAGATCCAGAAAACAGTCCGAACATGTTCCACATGAGAATCCCAATCCTTGGAGAAGATCAAAATATCATCCAGATAGATAATCAAAAATGTATCCACAAAGTCTCGGAAAATGTCGTTCATGAAGCACTGGAAGACAGACCGGGCATTAGTGAGCCCAAAAGGCATCACCAGGTACTCAAAATGTCCCTCCAGACTATTAAACACCATCTTCCATTCATCCCCATGCTTAATGCGGATAAGATTATACGCCCCCTGAGGTCAAGCTTGGTAAACCAGCAAGTACCTTTAACTCTGGAGAATAGATCCGAAATCAGGGGTAACTGTTGTGAGTTCATTTTTCCCTTCACCATTGAGGTCTGATGAACTCCCTCCTCTAGTGAAGGAAGGTAGTGAGACTGATTACCAAACACCTGGGCAGCTAGATGATGACTGGGTGGCTGGAATTGAGGACTGGATATAAGGCTGCCGACGCCCTTCTTCCTGGCTGGTGATTTTCCTGCTGGATTCTTGGAGACCAGTCTGATTCCTGCGTCTCAAAGCTAAGTTTTTCTGCTCTGCTTTGTACTCTTCAGTTTTGTTTTTGTTTTGCCTTGTTTTTTGGGAGTTCTGCCATCCCCGGCCGGGGGTGAGCTGAATTCCATTTTTGTCTCTGATCTGTTGTTCTTTTGCTCTGTCTTCAGAATATACCTGAGTGCTGATATAGTCTTTTGAAGCCTAGCGACTTCAGGGCCTGTTTTTCCTATCAGTCGGTTGGCTCATTTTGATAGGGTTTTTGCGGATGGCAGACAGCAGCATTCCTATCCTGTCCTATGTAGTTAGCTTGGGCCCCATCATTTGCTCAACCTATCTTTCTATCTGTGTTAGTGTTTTCATCTTGCTTCACTGTCATTATATGTTGGGGGCTGCCTATTGCTTTGGGGTCTGCTCTGGGGCAGTTTAGTTTTTCCCCTTTCTGTCTTTAGGCTATGTAGTTCTCCGGCTGTGATCGAAGGGTCTAGGGCACCGTAGGAACCCCCCACGGCTACTGCTAGTTGTTGTGGATAGGTTCAGGGTCTGCAATCCGATAGCTGCCAACCTCTCTGGTTTTTCTGGACTTAGCTGGTATTTTGTTTTTTCCTCCTTCGGTGACTCATCATAACAGGTAACGGATACTGATATTTAATAGTAATTTTGCTGAGGGCACGATAATCAATACAAGGTCTTAATGAACCATCCTTTTTGGCCACGAAAAAAAAAAACGGCACCTAAGGGTGAAGAGGATGGTCTAATATGACCCTTCTCCAACGCCTCCTTAATATAGGATCGCATAGCCTCGTGCTCGGGTACAGATAAATTGAAGAGCCGACCCTTAGGAAATTTACACCCCGGGCTCAGTTCAATTGCACAGTCATAATTCCTATGAGGAGGCAAAGACGCAGACTCATTCTCACTAAATACATCATAAAACTCCGCCAAATAGTCAGGAACATCATGCGACTGAGGAGAGGTGGAAAAAACCAGAGCCTCACTAAGGGCACACTGACAACCCCAACTCACCACAGACACAGATTTCCAATCCAAAACTGGATTATGAATTTGCAACCAGGGAAACCCCAGAACAATGGTATCATGCAAATTATGCAACACCAAAAATCTGCAATTTTCTTGATGGTCTGGGGCGACCCGCATTACCACCTGGGTCCAAAACTGAGGTTTATTTTTCGCCAAAGGAGTAGCATCAATCCCCCTCAAAGGGATAGGCGTCCGCAGAGGTGTCATCGGAAATCCACAACGTTTAGCAAAATCCAAGTCCATTAGATTCAGGGCTGCTCCCAAATCCACAAAAGCCTTGGCGGAAAATGTGGACAGGGAACAGATCAGAGTAATTGCCAGAAGAAACGTAGGTTGAACACCACCCACAGAAAACGTGTGTGCAAAACGTTTCTCTCGTTTAGGACAGACAGAAATAATATGCGAGGCATCTCCACAAAAAAAACACAGCTTATTACGCCTTCTGAACTCCTGACGTTGCTCCCTGGACAAAACTCTATCACATTGCATAGGTTCAGACACTTGTTCAACAGGTGGCAACACCTCTTGTGCACTCCTGCGTTCACGTAAATGCCGATCAACCTGAATGAATAATGACATAGAATCGTCAAGACCAGAGGGAACAGGAAATCCCACCATAGTATCTTTTACGGCTTCTGACAAACCCTTCCGAAAGAGAGCTGCCAAGGCATTATCATTCCAGGTAGTAAGGACCGCCCACTTTCGGAATTTTTGACAGTACAATTCTGCAGAATCTCGACCCTGGCACAATGCCAACAGGGTCTTTTCAGCCTGATCAATAGCATTAGGTTCGTCATACAACAACCCCAAAGGCTTGAAAAAAATGCGTTCACATTAGTCAGAATAGGATCATCTGGTTTCAAAGAAAACGCCCAATCCTGGGATCGCCACGCAGCAAAGAGATGACAATTTTAACCTGCTGCGCAGAGCTCCCTGACGAGTTAGGCTTCAAGGCAAAAAATAATTCACAATTATTTTTGAAATTCAAAAATTTAGACTGATCCCCAAAAAACACATCAGGAGTAGGGATCTTTGGTTCAGCAGCATGTGAATGAGCAAGGTAGGCGGAAATTCCCCGCACTTCCGCAGCGAGTTGCTCCACACGATCCGACAATTGCTTTATCTCCACTGAGAGAAAAAAACATTCCCCTTACGGCCTCAGAGATATAGAGGAAAAAATATACACACTTTTTTTTTCTTTTACAATTCTTTCCTGCTATTGAGTACCCTACGATCTGTGGTATGGTGGGTGATTCTGTTATGAATGAGTCACCGTAGGAGGCAAAAACAGAAATACTAGCTAAGTCCAGAAAACCAGAGAAGTTGGCAGCTATCGGATTGCAGACCCCTGAACCTAACAACAACAACTAGCAGTAGCCGTGGGGGGTTCCTACGGTGCCCTAGACCCCTCGATCACAGCAGGAGAACTACATAGCCTAAAGACAGAAAGGGAAATCTAAACTGCCCCAGAGCAGACCCCAAAGCAATAGGCAGCCCCCAACATATAATGACGGTGAAGCAAGATGAAAAAACACTCACACAGATAAAGATAGGCTGAGCAAATGATGGGGCCCAAGCTAACTAAATAGGACAGAATAGAAAAGCTGCTGTCTGCAATCCGCCAAAACCCTCTCAAAAACAAGAGCCAACAGACTGATAGGGAAAAAGGCCCTGAAGATGCTAGGCTTCAAAAAGACTATATCAGTACTCAGGTATTATCTGAAGACAGAGCAAAAAGGAAATCAGCTCACACAGCAGGGAAAGGCAGAAATCCAGAAAAACAAGGCAAAACAAAACCAAAACACAAATGCAAAAAAAAGAGCAGAAAACTTAGCTTTTGAGGAGCAGGAATCAGACTGGTCTCCAAGAATCCCTCAGAGTAATCATCCACAAGGCAGAAGGGCGTCGGCTGCCTTATATCCAGTCAGCAATCCCAGTCACCCAGTCATCATCATTCTGCTCAGGTGCTTTGTAATCAGCCTCACTACCTTCCTTCACCAGAAGAGGGAGTTCATCAGACCTCAATGGTGAAGGGGAAAATGAACTCACAACAGACGGCGCTCTAGCTGACATCACAGCAGGGCCAGCTATGGAACGCTCCTGTTGCTATAGTGATGTGTGAAGCTGAAAGAAAAAAACTCCATGCTGAGGCCCATTATATTACAATATGCATTATATTAGCGCCGTACATCTGAATTAACCATTTATACTTGGGAGTCACCCTAAAGGCCTGGTTGGAATCCAAAAATACATACCATAATAAACTATAATTAAAATGCTAGTTTATATGTCTGCAAATTCCCATAGCAGAATTACTGGATATGGGGACAGAAGGATCCCAAATGGCATGATCCAAAAAAAACCACCACATAGTATGACAACACCATGTGCACATGTCCAAGGAGTGTATTGGGTGATAGGAAACGGGTAGTAATCTATAGAATTTTCGATAACACTAGGACGTAATATATAGAGGAATAAGTATTTACGTATCAAAAAAGGAAAAAGTATTTACATGTCAAAAAGAAAAAAGAGGAACGTGATCATATATTAACAGGAGTGGATCTCTGGGGCCGTGGGATGGAAAGACTGGGAGAGCTGGCCCAGCTAACGGATCGGATAAATTAAGATCTATCTTACACCAACATTGGCCAATTTTGAAAATGGACAATATTATTACCAACTTTGTCCCTATAGCATAGAGTTTTTTTCTTTCAGCTTCACACATCACTATAGCAACAGGAGCGTTCCATAGCTGGCCTTGCTGTGATGTCAGCTAGAGCGCCGTCCCACGCCGAGGGCGTGGCTTACAAATGACGCGGCCTCCAGTAAAATCTATATGAACCACAAGAGTGGGGGGACGACGCTAGAGCAGCCATATACCTTGCTAAATCTCCCCTGATGAGTATATAATAATGAAACGCGTCGGGAGACGCAATCCTTAAGGCAGTCACATCTGGCACCTTTTAACATGGTTCAACGGCCAAGTTAGAGGTTATTGGAAAGAATGGATTCTCTCAAGATTGGGTGAGATCTAATAATTTAAGAGCCGCTATAATATGTGATAACGCGGCACTGCTGTTTTGAACTTGTTACGTCACCTGGAACGCTCACAGATTGAGTGAGGTAGCTTGGTTCCTTTAGCATGACTTGTTTGCAACATGCTGCTTGACATGTTGCTTGTACTACTGCCTTAATAACGCTGCACTTTGTTAACAACGTTGGCCTCATACTATTCTTTGAATGCCCGTCTATAACATCACTATCTATAGGAACTGCTTATTTATGTGAATATATGCCCCAGTGGCATACCACCACTGTTCTTTGACTAAAGGGTATTCTCACTTCTTCATTGGCATAAGAATAGATACGGGTAGCTACTAGTTATATCAGGCTGTATGGTAATCAATTAAACACAGTTGAAGGATGCATACAGCATATTGTGGTTTCCCGTGATACACTATAGGTTAACTACCAATTATTAAGAGGCCTATACTCACTGCAGGCAGAAAATACCTGTGAGTATTTTTATTTGTGTGTCTTCATGTTCTTTGTGGTTTTTGTTTTGAGCTCATTCACTAGGTTTTTTGTATTTTAAATTGACCTGGATTAAAAGTTACATTTTATCCATTGCTATTCACATATTAACCTTTTGGTGGATTTACAATCCCGCTAACATTACTCAGAAAGGTGGATAGGAGAGTGCAGTACCTAGAAATGACCACAAGATGGCAGGGGGGAGTAGCTTAGGACTTAATATCAGCTTATGGCTTGAGAAACGCTTAGTCATGGGGGGCGGGGAGACAGGAACCCAGGAGGGGAATTCCCGGTGAGAGAGGGGATAAATAGGACAGGGTAGGGTTCCAGGTGGGCTAGTCCCGGGAGGAGCTCGGTAGAAGACGGTTAACAGAGAAGAGCTCAACCAGGGGACTGACAGCAAAGAGACAGTCAGGGGGATGGCCCTGACCCGATGGACCGCAGGACAGACGAGGCCCCGGGGGTACCGATTGGACGACGACCTCGGGCAGGTGAAGAGCTGGCGGTAGATTGGTCTAGGACAGCCCCAGCGAAAGATCCGCGAGGGACGTTACTTCGACTGGAAGGAAGGTGCAGGTACCCGGGCCTGGAGACGGAGATCTGTAAAGAGACTGCGGTGCGTGGTTGTGGTCGTCAGGGAGACGACGAATAAATCCGGAACTGTTACAACTGAACTCTGCCTCCGCCTCGTCCATGCATCACCTGGTGTCTGTGTCATCCGGACATGGTAAGCAGTGGACCACCCCCCAATCCTGCCCCCTACCATATTTGGCGTAGTCGGCAGGATCGTCGCTGCTAATACGACACCTTCTGCGGCAGGCCTGTGCCAGGAGGACTTCAAACGGACTGTTCCCCTGTGGATTACAAATACCGGTGGATTACAAGACTGCTCACCTGTGGATTATAGATTGAAGACTTTGTTCCGGATCATCGCTTTTCATCAGAGGATCCGGGGCCGTACCAGAAGCCGTCCATCATGGCTGTGGTACTCCAGCACCAGGGAGAGGCCCGGGCGTTTGCAGTTGTTCTGGACGGACTGGGGCGATCCCCAACTTACCCCTGGGGGGAGCGGGGTATGTCTGGAGACCGCCACCCCCTCATCTTGGACTCGGGAAGATGGGTGGAGAAGTCTGCCATCGTCCCACCCAGGAGTGGGAGTGGCCCGGGTGAGAAGACCGGCTGCGGCTGCTTGGCGCCATTCAACTGCTGTACACCGGACGGGATGCAACGCTGCAGCTGCCGTGGCATCGGACACCCTGGAATGGCGGTGGCGTCAAGAGGTCGAATCTTGCTGGGAGACCTGCTTTCTGGAATCACGGACAGTCCTCAAGACATCGGGCGGAGAGGAGGAGCGACTGCGGGCCCTACGGGAGCCGTCGCTGAAGACATCACCTGGGAGCCTCCCCGCAGGACCCACGAGCCTGGAGGCTAGCACTGCCGGATGGCGGGGTAAAGACCGGAGGCTGCGGGAGGAGTCGCGGGGCGGCCTTTCAGAGGCAGCGGCGCCAGGGAAGGTGAGAGTTCCCCCGGCTCTGCCGGCGGCTCCGCAAGCGGCCCCCGCCACCCGGCCGCACCGCGCGGTCTCCTGCGCTCCTGCAAACCCGGCTGCGGAGGGCTCTGCGGCCTCCGACGGGCTGAGCGATGCCCCTGCTCCCGTCCCCGAGCCACTCCGCCCGGCAGCGCCATGTACGGTGTCACCGGTGCGGAACCAGCCCACAGCCGACGCTGCTGCGTTGCACCTGTCAGCAGTGGCCCATTCCCTGAAGGCGGCCACCACTCCGGCCCCGTCTGTGACTCCGGTTGCAGCCTGCCCTGCGGCCGCATCTGCGTCACCCCTGGAGTCAGCTGCGGCCTGCTTGTCAGACTCTGCGGCCTACCCACCGGGAACCACGGCTGCCCCTGCCCGCCGCCCGGCCCCAGCGGCTGCTGGGCCGCCGACATCTACAGCCGCCTCTGCCCCGCTCTCAACCCCGGCTGTGTCCTGCCCACCGGACTCCGGGGCCTACACCGGAGCCTCCGTCTGGGTCGCGGAGGTCATACGGAAGAAAAAGGCCAGGGAGCAGGATATCTGGAACCTGCTCCATGACAGAGGGGAGGCTGGCATGGCGGCTTCACGATCTATGGGGCGGCTCGTGTATACCAACCTGGAGAAGGGATACAGGTTCATTCGGGACCTCGCAACCGGCTAGAAGGTGTACATCAACGTGACCTCCATCCGTCACGGCCGGGCGTTGCGAGAGGGGGACTTGGTATCGTACTACAAAGAGTACTGTCCCCGCGGCTACTACGCGGTAGCCGTAATTGCTGAACTCGAAGGCCATGAAACCCCGTAAAAAGAACCCCTAGAGACACTCCCTGCATCCCGGGAGCTCCACGGATGTGGGGCCCCTTGCTGCCGGCTATCAGGAGATGGCCCGGACTGTCGGGACTTCGCTGCACCGTTGTGCAGGCCACGAGGACAGTTTTCCGTCCAGGTTACAAAGAATGTTTTAATATTGTTTGATCTTTTTCTCCTGATATAGCGGGGATGCGGGGAAGGGAGTACTAGCGTTAAAGGGAGGGGGAGTATTTGTTTTAAAGATGCTGTGCGGAAAATATTGTGTTGGAGACAATGTTAACGTGTTTGAAAAAAAAGAGAAAAAAAAAAAAAGAGAAAGAGAAAAAGAGGTTACTCCGGTTGAGTAACTCCTATGGTTATTAAAGTAAAAGTAATAGTATGTTAAGAATTGATTTAGTGAGTAGTGTGTATAAAAAAATAAAATGTGTGTAACAGGTTCCGGGTACGAGGTAGATGCGACGCCGACCATGACTCTTTTTAGGTGAAGGACGTAGAGATGAAGAACATCGAACGAGACAGTGGTCCGTCAGTCAGGTCCCTGACACCACGGACACCCCAAAAGGACGGGCGGGCGCCAATGATGACCTGGTAAGCGAAAGGCCTCGGTCATGGCGTTCCAGACAGCTAAAGGTAGCAGAAGGGGATAGTAGTGGGAGGTACACACCGTAGAGTAGTCCGGGTGGACCTTGCCAACCTGAATGAAGTTGTCACGTGGCGTCTGCGCTGGCGAGTAGCAGTAGGCTGCTCGGAGCATGGTGCTCCCAGTTTCGTTCGGCCCCCGTGGGCAGCGGGTTTGGCCCAACGACCGGTCCGACAACAGACTGTGGACAAGCTTCAGAACGACATAGGTAGGGAGTACGATTGTCGGGACGACAATGGACAAAGGGAGGGGGAGTGTGGGGAAGGTGACTTGACGGACAGACGTGACTTGTAGTAGGAGAGGACGGTTTGTGCATTAGAGACGGAGATTGACAGGATAGAAGGGTGACAGCTGGGAAAGGTGGATAGGAGAGTGCAGTACCTAGAAATGACCACAAGATGGCAGGGGGAAGTAGCTTAGGACTTAACATCAGCTTACGGCTTGAGAAACGGTTAGTCATGGGGGGCGGGGAGATAGGAACCCAGGAGGGGAATTCCCGGTGAGAGAGGGGATAAATAGGACAGGGTAGGGTTCCAGGCGGGCTAGTCCCAGGAGGAACTCGGTAGAAGACGGTGAACAGAGAAGAGCTCGACCAGGGGACTGACAGCAAAGAGACAGTCAGGGGAGTGGCCCTGACTCGATGGACCGCAGGACGGACGAGGCCCCGGGGGTACTGATTGGACGATGACCTCGGGCAGGTGAAGCGCTGGTGGTAGATTGGTCTTGGACAGCCCCAGCGAAAGATCCGCGAGGGACGTTACTTTGACTGGAAGGAAGGTGCAGGTACCCGGGCCTGGAGACGGAGAACTGTAAAGAGACTGCGGTGCTGTTAAATATTAATAATTTGATATGTATTTCTTATTACAATTCTGTACTGAACAGTGCCTTCCGCTCACACTGCATGTGTTATTTTTGAAAGTTTAACTCATGGTAAATGTCAACTATATATATATATATATATACCACATGCTTTTATAAATGTATATAATTCATGGCTCACTCTAGGGGTGGCTCGAACGCTCCTTCACCACCATGAGACACACTTGAGGACATCTTTGCTCGAGCCACTACGGACAGCTGGTATGTAACTGAATCACCATGTGACCTCGACAGAAGCTCTTAACAGAGAGACAGAGGCCATTTACCATTCAGAATCCAGAGTTCCAGGAAAAGATGAATACATGTTGCTTTGCTATGAACAAATGGACAATCTCTTCACCTATTTTTATGTTTTTCTGTAATAATCTTTTCTTTGATGGAAGAATCCAAATAAACCACTACATTTTTTTTAACAAATTGTCATATCGCATCTGGTAATAAGTCCTGAATATTATACAAGAATACGTATTTTTTTACAGGTGCGTGGTTGTGGTCGTCAGGGAGACGACGAATAAATCCGGAATTGTTACAACTGAACTCTGCCTCCGCCTCGTCCTTGCATCACCTGGTGTCTGTGTCATCCGGACGTGGTAAGCAGTGGACCACCCCCCAATCCGGCCCCCTGCCACAACTTCAGCCCTCCACCAGTCTGGCCTTTATGCCAGAGTGGCCCATCGGAAGCCTCTCTCCAGTGCCAGACATATGAAAGCCCGCAAAGAGTTTGCTAAAAAAACACATGAAGAACTCTCAGACTATGAGAAATGAGATTCTCTGGTCTGATGAGACGAAGATAGAACTTTTTGGTGATAATTCTAAGTGGTATGTGTGGAGGAAACCAGGCACTGCTCATCACCTGCCCAATACAATCCCAACAGTGAAACATGGCGGTGGTAGCATCATGCTATGGGGACAGGACGACGTTGCAATTGAAGGAAACATGAATGCGGCCAAGTACAGATATATCCTGGTAAAAACCTCTTCCAGAGTGCTCTGGTCCTAAGCACACAGCTAAAATAACAAAGGTGTGGCTTTAGAACAACTCTGTGACCATTCTTGACTGGCCCAGCCAGAGTCCTGAAACTGGCTGTCCACCAACGTTCACCATCCAACCTGACGGAACTGGAGAGGATCTGCAAGGAAGAATGGCAGAGGATAATCAAATACAGGTGTGAAAAACCTGTTGCATCTTTCATGGCTGTACTTGCTCAAAAGGGTGCTTCTACTCAATACTGAGCAAAGTGTCTGAATACTTATGACCATGTGATATTTCAGTTTTTCTTTTTTAATAAATTTACAAAAATTTCCGTATTTCGGGGTTTTTTACCAGTCAAGATGGGGTGCAGAGTGTACATTAATGAGAAAAAAAAATGAACTTTTCTTGAATTTACCAAATGGCTGCAATGAAACGAAGAGTGAAAAATGTAAAGGGGTCTGAATACTTTCTGCACCCACTATATATATATATATATATATATATATATATACACATATATATACACACACACATAGCTCTGCCAAAAATTAAGAGACCACTGCAAAATTTTCCTCCATTTGACTGATTTTTCTCTTTATAGGTATATTTTTTTGAGTAAAATGGAAATTGCTCTTTTATTAAATTGCTTATGAATATCCATCTTCCTCTTGATTACATTCCAGAGGTTTTCAATGGGGTTCTGGTCTGGAGATTAGGCTGGCCATGACAGGAACACACACAGCCCCTCTGAAAAATATGCATATGCACACACACACTTCTCTTCTGCAAAATATGTAAGCCTATACACAGACATACACACCTTGCCCCTCTTCAAAATATATACACACACATACATATACACACACACCGCCTCTCTGCAAAATATGTATATAATACACACACACACTGCCCCTCGGCAAAATATGTATACACTAGCTGAAGAGCCCGGCGTTGCCCGGGCCTAGTAACCAACTGGGGTTAGTTATAACAAATTATAATGATTATATTGCACATAAAAACATTTCATATCATATATTCAACACTACAGATTAGCAACACAAATTAACTAAACGATTACCCAAGTATTGATAGTATTTTATTTTCAACTCATTCAAGAGCCTTTTGATAAACAACATTTTTGGCTTTTCTTTCGGTGCAAAGATGAACAGATTTTTGGCAGTTCCAACTCTTGAACAGGCCATGTAAAGTTGACCATGAGAAAAGAATGGAGATTGCAAATCGATCCCTACTACTTTCAAGGACTGTCCCTGAGCATTGTTAATGGACATTGCAAATAGCAGTTGAACTGGAAACTGGAGGCGTTTAAAATCAAAAGGCAAATCAGATGGAATGAATGGAATTCTTGGAATGAAAATGTTCTCTCCTTTGGCACATCCTGTTTCTGAGCTGTGTATCTAATCCTATATGATACCATCTGCTGAGCTGTGTATCTAATCCTATCCTGTGTGATACCATCTGCTGAGCTGTGTATCTAATCCTATCCTGTGTGATACCATCTGCTGAGCTGTGTATCTAATCCTATCCTTTGTTATACAGTCTGCTGAGATGTGTATCTAACCCTATCCTGTGTGATACTGTCTGCTGAGCCATGTATCTAATCCTATCCTGTGTGTTACTGACTTCTGAGCCGTGTATCTAATCCTATCCCATGTGATACTGTCTGCTGAGCCGGGTATCTAATCCTATCCTATGTGATACTGTGTGCTGAGCCGTGAATCTAATCCTATCCTGTGTGATACAGTCTGCTCAGCCATGTATCTAATCCTATCCTGAGTGGTACCGTCTGCTGAGCCGTGTATCTAATCCTATCCTGTGTGTTACTATCTGCTGAGCCGTGTACCTAATCCTATCCTGTGTGATACTGTCTGCTGAGCCGTGTATCTAATCCTATCCTGTGTGATACAGTCTGCTCAGCCATGTATCTAATCCTATCCTGTGTGATACTGTGTGCTGAGCCGTGAATCTAATCCTATCCTGTGTGATACTGTCTGCTGAGCCATGTACCTAATCCTCTCCTGTATGATACTGTGTGCTGAGCCATGTATCTAATCCTATCCTGTGTGATACTGTCTGCTGAACCATGTATCTAATCCTCTCTTGTATGATACTACCTGCTGAGCTGTGTATCTAATCCTATCGTGTGTTACTGACTGCTCAGCCATGTATCTAATCCTATCCTGTGTGATACTGTCTGCTGAGCCGTGTATCATGTCCTATCCTGTGTGATACTGTCTGCTGAACCATGTATCTAATCCTATCATGTGTGATACAGTCTGCTCAGCCATGTATCTAATCCTATCCTGTGTGACACTGTCTGCTGAGCGGTGTGTCTATTCCTATCCTGTGTGATACTGACTGCTGAGCCGTTTATCTAATCCTATCCTGTGTGATACAGTCTGCTCAGCCATGTATCTAATCCTATCCTGTGTGATACTGTGTGCTCAGCCGTGAATCTAATCCTATCCTGTGTGATACTGTCTGCTGAGCCATGTACCTAATCCTATCCTGTGTGATACTGTCTGCTGAACCATGTATCTAATCCTCTCTTGTGTGATACTACCTGCTGAGCTGTGTATCTAATACTATCCTGTGTGTTACAGTCTTCTGAGCCGTGTATCTAATCCTATCCTGTGTGACACTGTCTGCTGAGCGGTGTGTCTATTCCTATCCTGTGTAATACTGTTTGCTGAGCCATGTATCTAATCCTATCCTGTGTGATAATGTATACTGAGCCGTGTATCTAATCCTATCCTGTGTGATACTGTGTACTGAGCCATGTATCTAATCCTATCCCTGTGTGATACAGTCTTCTGAGCCGTGAATCTAATCCTATCCCATGTGATACTGTCTGCTGAGCCGTGTATCTAATCCTATCCTGTGTGATACAGTCTGCTCAGCCATGTATCTAATCCTACCCTGAGTGGTACCGTCTGCTGAGCCGTGTATCTAATCCTATCCTGTGTGTTACTATCTGCTGAGCTGTGTATCTAATCCTATCCCATGTGATACTGTCTGCTGAGCCGTGTATCTAATCCTATCCCATGTGTTAGTATCTGCTGAGCCGTGTATCTAATCCTATCCTGTGTGATACTGTCTGTTGAGCCGTGTATCTAATCCTATGCTGTGTGATACTGTCTGCTGAGCCATGTATCTAATCCTCTCTTGTGTGATACTACCTGCTGAGCTGTGTATCTAATCCTATCCTGTGTGATACTGTCTGTTGAGCCGTGTATCATATCCTATCCTGTGTGATACTGTCTGCTGAACCATGTATCTAATCCTCTCTTGTGTGATACTACCTGCTGAGCTGTGTATCTAATCCTATCCTGTGTGATACAGTCTTCTGAGCCGTGTATCTAATCCTATCCTGTGTGATACTGACTGCTGAGCCATGTGTCTATTCCTATCCTTTGCAATACTGACTGCTGAGCCGTGTATCTAATCCTATCCTGTGTGATACTGTCTTCTGAGCCGTGTATCTAATCCTATCCTGTGTGATACTGTGTGCTGAGCTGTGTATCTAATCCTATCCTGTGTGACACTGTCTGCTGAGCGGTGTGTCTATTCCTATCCTGTGTG
The DNA here is from genome assembly GCF_039654945.1 of Dendrobates tinctorius. Classification (NCBI taxonomy): domain Eukaryota; kingdom Metazoa; phylum Chordata; class Amphibia; order Anura; family Dendrobatidae; genus Dendrobates; species Dendrobates tinctorius. Next base: position 7,527,614 of record NW_027361960.1, on the reverse strand, counting down.
ATACAGACTGCTGAGCCGTTTATCTAATCCTATCCTGTGTAATACAGTCTGCTGAATCGTGTATCTAATCCTATCCTGTGTGATACTGTGTACTGAGCCGTCTATCTAATCCTATCCTGTGTGATACTGACTGCTGAGCCGTTTATCTAATCCTATCCTGTGTGATAATGTCCTCTGAGCTGTGTATCTAATCCTCTCCTGTGTGATACTGACTGCTGAGCCGTGTATCTAATCCTATCCTGTGTGATACTGTCTTCTGAGCCGTGTATCTAATCCTATCCTGTGTGATACTGTGTGCTGAGCTGTGAATCTAATCCTATCCTGTGTGACACTGTCTGCTGAGCGGTGTATCTAATCCTATCCTGTGTGATACAGACTGCTGAGCCGTTTATCTAATCCTATCCTGTGTGATAATGTGTACTGAGCCGTGTATCTAATCCTATCCTGTGTGATACTGTGTACTGAGCCGTCTATCTAATCCTAGCCTGTGTGACACTGTCTGCTGAGCGGTGTGTCTATTCCTATCCTGTGCAATACTGACTGCTGAGCCGTGTATCTAATCCTATCCTGTGTGATACTGTCTTCTGAGCCGTGTATCTAATCCTATCCTGTGTGATACTGTGTGCTGAGCCGTGTATCTAATCCTATCCTGTGTGTTACTGACTGCTGAGCCGTGTATCTAATCCTATCCTGTGTGATACAGTCTTCTGAGCCGTGTATCTAATCCTATCCTGTGTGACACTGTCTGCTGAGCGGTGTGTCTATTCCTATCCTGTGCAATACTGACTGCTGAGCCGTGTATCTAATCCTATCCTGTGTGATAATGTGTACTGAGCCGTGTATCTAATCCTATCCTGTGTGATACTGTGTACTGAGCCGTCTATCTAATCCTAGCCTGTGTGACACTGTCTGCTGAGCGGTGTGTCTATTCCTATCCTGTGCAATACTGACTGCTGAGCCGTGTATCTAATCCTATCCTGTGTGATACTGTCTTCTGAGCCGTGTATCTAATCCTATCCTGTGTGATACTGTGTGCTGAGCCGTGTATCTAATCCTATCCTGTGTGTTACTGACTGCTGAGCCGTGTATCTAATCCTATCCTGTGTGATACAGTCTTCTGAGCCGTGTATCTAATCCTATCCTGTGTGACACTGTCTGCTGAGCGGTGTGTCTATTCCTATCCTGTGCAATACTGACTGCTGAGCCGTGTATCTAATCCTATCCTGTGTGATACTGTCTTCTGAGCCGTGTATCTAATCCTATCCTGTGTGATACTGTGTACTGAGCCGTCTATCTAATCCTAGCCTGTGTGATACTGTCTGCTGAGCTGTGTATCTATTCCTATCCTGTGCAATACTGACTGCTGAGCCGTGTATCTAATCCTATCCTGTGTGATACTGTCTTCTGAGCCGTGTATCTAATCCTATCCTGTGTGATACTGACTGCTGAGCTGTGTATCTAATCCTATCCTGTGTGATACTGTCTGCTGAGCCGTGTATCTAATCCTATCCCATGTGTTAGTATCTGCTGAGCCGTGTATCTAATCCTATCCTGTGTGATACTGTCTGCTGAGCCGTGTATCTAATCCTATGCTGTGTGATACTGTCTGCTGAGCCGTGTATCATATCCTATCCTGTGTGATACTGTCTGCTGAACCATGTATCTAATCCTCTCTTGTGTGATACTACCTGCTGAGCTGTGTATCTAATCCTATCCTGTGTGATACAGTCTTCTGAGCCGTGTATCTAATCCTATCCTGTGTGACACTGTCTGCTGAGCGGTGTGTCTATTCCTATCCTGTGCAATACTGACTGCTGAGCCGTGTATCTAATCCTATCCTGTGTGATACTGTCTTCTGAGCCGTGTATCTAATCCTATCCTGTGTGATACTGTGTGCTGAGCCGTGTATCTAATCCTATCCTGTGTGATACTGTCTTCTGAGCCGTGTATCTAATCCTATCCTGTGTGACACTGTCTGCTGAGCGGTGTGTCTATTCCTATCCTGTGTGATACAGACTGCTGAGCCGTTTATCTAATCCTATCCTGTGTGATAATGTGTACTGAGCCGTGTATCTAATCCTATCCTGTGTGATACTGTGTACTGAGCCGTCTATCTAATCCTAGCCTGTGTGACACTGTCTGCTGAGCGGTGTGTCTATTCCTATCCTGTGCAATACTGACTGCTGAGCCGTGTATCTAATCCTATCCTGTGTGATACTGTCTTCTGAGCCGTGTATCTAATCCTATCCTGTGTGATACTGTGTGCTGAGCTGTGTATCTAATCCTATCCTGTGTGATACTGACTGCTGAGCTGTGTATCTAATCCTATCCTGTGTGACACTGTCTGCTGAGCGGTGTGTCTATTCCTATCCTCTGTGATACAGACTGCTGAGCCGTTTATCTAATCCTATCCTGTGTGATAATGTGTACTGAGCCGTGTATCTAATCCTATCCTGTGTGATACTGTGTACTGAGCCGTCTATCTAATCCTAGCCTGTGTGACACTGTCTGCTGAGCGGTGTGTCTATTCCTATCCTGTGCAATACTGACTGCTGAGCCGTGTATCTAATCCTATCCTGTGTGATACTGTCTTCTGAGCCGTGTATCTAATCCTATCCTGTGTGATACTGTGTGCTGAGCTGTGTATCTAATCCTATCCTGTGTAATACTGACTGCTGAGCTGTGTATCTAATCCTATCCTGTGTGACACTGTCTGCTGAGCGGTGTGTCTATTCCTATCCTGTGTGATACAGACTGCTGAGCCGTTTATCTAATCCTATCCTGTGTAATACAGTCTGCTGAATCGTGTATCTAATCCTATCCTGTGTGATACTGTGTGCTCAGCTGTGTACCTAATCGTATTCTGTGTGATACTGTGTGCTGAGCCATTTATCTAATCCTATCCTCTGTGATACTGACTGCTGAGCCATTTATCTAATCCTATCCTGTGTGATACTATCTGCTGAGCAGTGTATCTAATCCTATCCTGTGTGATACTGTCTGCTGAACCGTGTATCTAATCCTATCCTGTGTGATACTGACTGCTGAGCTGTGTATCTAATCCTATCCTGTGTGATACTGTCTGCTGAGCCGTGTATCTAATCCTATCCTGTGTGATACTGTCTGCTGAGCCGTGTATCTAATCCTATCCTGTGTGATACTGTCTGCTGAGCTGTGTATCTAATCCTATCCTGTGTGATACTGTCTGCTGAACCGTGTATCTAATCCTATCCTGTGTGATACTGACTGCTGAGCTGTGTATCTAATCCTATTCTGTGATACTGTCTGCTGACCTGTGTATCTAATCATATCCTTGTGATACTGACTGCTGAATCGTGTATCTAATCCTATCCTGTGTGATACTGTGTGCTCAGCTGTGTACCTAATCGTATTCTGTGTGATACTGTGTGCTGAGCCATTTATCTAATCCTATCCTGTGTGATACTGACTGCTGAGCTGTGTATCTAATCCTATCCTGTGTGATACTGTCTGCTGAGCCGTGTATCTAATCCTATCCTGTGTAATACGGTCTGAGCCGTGTATCTAATCCCATCCTGTGTAATACAGTCTGCTGAGCAGTGTATCTAATCCTATCCTGTGTGATACTGTGTGCTGAGCAGTGTATCTAATCCTATCCTGTGTGATACTGACTGCTGAGCTGTGTATCTAATCCTATATTGTGTGATACTGTCTGCCGAGCTGTGTATCTAGTACTATCCTGTGTGATACTGACTGCTGAGCTGTGTATCTAATCCTATCCTGTGTGATACTGACTGCTGAGCTGTGTATCTAATCCTATCCTGTGTGATACTGTCTGCTGAGCCGTGTATCTAATCCTATCCCATGTGTTAGTATCTGCTGAGCCGTGTATCTAATCCTATCCTGTGTGATACTGTCTGCTGAGCCGTGTATCTAATCCTATGCTGTGTGATACTGTCTGCTGAGCCGTGTATCATATCCTATCGTGTGATACTGTCTGCTGAACCATGTATCTAATCCTCTCTTGTGTGATACTACCTGCTGAGCTGTGTATCTAATCCTATCCTGTGTGATACAGTCTTCTGAGCCGTGTATCTAATCCTATCCTGTGTGACACTGTCTGCTGAGCGGTGTGTCTATTCCTATCCTGTGCAATACTGACTGCTGAGCCGTGTATCATATCCTATCCTGTGTGATACTGTCTTCTGAGCCGTGTATCTAATCCTATCCTGTGTGATACTGTGTGCTGAGCCGTGTATCTAATCCTATCCTGTGTGATACTGTCTTCTGAGCCGTGTATCTAATCCTATCCTGTGTGACACTGTCTGCTGAGCGGTGTGTCTATTCCTATCCTGTGTGATACAGACTGCTGAGCCGTTTATCTAATCCTATCCTGTGTAATACAGTCTGCTGAATCGTGTATCTAGTCCTATCCTGTGTGATACTGTGTACTGAGCCGTCTATCTAATCCTAGCCTGTGTGACACTGTCTGCTGAGCTGTGTATCTATTCCTATCCTGTGCAATACTGACTGCTGAGCCGTGTATCTAATCCTATCCTGTGTGATACTGTCTTCTGAGCCGTGTATCTAATCCTATCCTGTGTGATACTGTGTGCTGAGCTGTGTATCTAATCCTATCCTGTGTGATACTGACTGCTGAGCTGTGTATCTAATCCTATCCTGTGTGACACTGTCTGCTGAGCCGTGTATCTAATCCTATCCTGTGTAATACAGTCTGCTGAATCGTGTATCTAATCCTATCCTGTGTGATACTGTGTACTGAGCCGTCTATCTAATCCTAGCCTGTGTGACACTGTCTGCTGAGCTGTGTATCTATTCCTATCCTGTGCAATACTGACTGCTGAGCCATGTATCTAATCCTATCCTGTGTGATACTGCCTTCTGAGCCGTGTATCTAATCCTATCCTGTGTGATACTGTGTGCTGAGCTGTGTATCTAATCCTATCCTGTGTGATACTGACTGCTGAGCTGTGTATCTAATCCTATCCTGTGTGACACTGTCTGCTGAGCGGTGTGTCTATTCCTATCCTGTGTGATACAGACTGCTGAGCCGTTTATCTAATCCTATCCTGTGTAATACAGTCTGCTGAATCGTGTATCTAATCCTATCCTGTGTGATACTGTGTGCTCAGCTGTGTACCTAATCGTATTCTGTGTGATACTGTGTGCTGAGCCATTTATCTAATCCTATCCTCTGTGATACTGACTGCTGAGCCATTTATCTAATCCTATCCTGTGTGATACTATCTGCTGAGCAGTGTATCTAATCCTAACCTGTGTGATACTGTCTGCTGAACCGTGTATCTAATCCTATCCTGTGTGATACTGACTGCTGAGCTGTGTATCTAATCCTATCCTGTGTGATACTGTCTGCTGAGCCGTGTATCTAATCCTATCCTGTGTGATACTGTCTGCTGAGCTGTGTATCTAATCCTATCCTGTGTGATACTGTCTGCTGAACCGTGTATCTAATCCTATCCTGTGTGATACTGACTGCTGAGCTGTGTATCTAATCCTATTCTGTGATACTGTCTGCTGACCTGTATATCTAATCCTATCCTTGTGATACTGACTGCTGAATCGTGTATCTAATCCTATCCTGTGTGATACTGTGTGCTCAGCTGTGTACCTAATCGTATTCTGTGTGATACTGTGTGCTGAGCCATTTATCTAATCCTATCCTGTGTGATACTGACTGCTGAGCTGTGTATCTAATCCTATCCTGTGTGATACTGTCTGCTGAGCCATGTATCTAATCCTATCCTGTGTGATACTGACTGCTGAGCTGTGTATCTAATCCTATCCTGTGTGATACTGTCTGCTGAGCCGTGTATCTAATCCTATCCTGTGTGATACTGTCTGCTGAGCTGTGTATCTAATCCTATCCTGTGTGATACTGTCTGCTGAACCGTGTATCTAATCCTATCCTGTGTGATACTGACTGCTGAGCTGTGTATCTAATCCTATTCTGTGATACTGTCTGCTGACCTGTGTATCTAATCCTATCCTTGTGATACTGACTGCTGAATCGTGTATCTAATCCTATCCTGTGTGATACTGTGTGCTCAGCTGTGTACCTAATCGTATTCTGTGTGATACTGTCTGCTGAGCCGTGTATCTAATCCTATCCTGTGTAATACGGTCTGAGCCGTGTATCTAATCCCATCCTGTGTAATACAGTCTGCTGAGCAGTGTATCTAATCCTATCCTGTGTGATACTGTGTGCTGAGCAGTGTATCTAATCCTATCCTGTGTGATACTGACTGCTGAGCGGTGTGTCTATTCCTATCCTGTGTGATACAGACTGCTGAGCTGTGTATCTAATCCTATATTGTGTGATACTGTCTGCTGAGCTGTGTATCTAGTACTATCCTGTGTGATACTGACTGCTGAGCCATGTATCTAATCGTATTCTGTGTGATACAGAATGCTGAGCTGTGTATCTAATCCTATCCTGTGTGATACTGACTGCTGAGCTGTGTATCTAATCCTATCCTGTGTAATACAGTCTGCTGAGCCGTGTATCTAATCCTATCCTGTGTGATACTGTGTGCTGAGCCATGTATCTAATCCTATCCTGTGTGACACTGCTGAGCGGTGTGTCTATTCCTATCCTGTGTGATACAGACTGCTGAGCCGTGTATCTAATCCTATCCTGTGTGATACTGGGCTCCCCCTGCAGTCTGTGTCAGAGGGTGGTCTGTGTTGGCAAGGTAATAAATTGTGTTATTTTTAGCTTTACAGAAGGACGATAACACCATAGAAATGATAAGAATAATAGGCCTCAGTTACCACAACTGTCTACAAGGTAAACTTTTGTTCATAGCAACCAATCACCGCTCAGCTTTCATCTTTTAAAGAGCTCTGGTGAAATGAAAGATGTTTAGTGATTGGTTGCTATGTGGAGTGGGCGTGGCTTGATACATACACATACATACACTCAGTTTTGTATATATAGAATAGATATATATATTGTGCAGAGGGGCATTGTGTGTCTGTGTGTGTATATATACATATTTTGCAGAGGGGCTGTGTGTGTGTATATATTTATTTTGCAGAGGGGCAGTGTGTTTGTGTATATACATATTGTGCAGAGGGGCAGTGTGTTTGTGTATATACATATTGTGCAGAGGGGCAGTGTTGTGTGTGTGTTCTTGTATATTTTTGCAGAGGTGTGTGTGTGTATATATTATGGTTAAATTGTCATGTTGGCACTTTGCGATAAATAAGTGGGTTTTGGGTTGCCAATTTGGCATACATGCTGCGGCCCCAACTGTCAATCATCAACCGACTGGCCCACCTTACTGCCGGAAGCCACGAGGCAGTAGAGTGGTGCACTTGGGCAACACCCCAACAGTGTCAAGAACAGCACTTTAACAATAGTTACATTTAGCTGTAAATCATGTAATATTTACAAAATAGTACACATGTGTACACACAGATACATATATCATAGCTAACTGCATAAATCTCTCACCTTGAAGTACATTGAATAAACTGAAGGAAGGTGTTGGAACGCTTGAAGACTTTCTCAGGGCACCTCTTTCATCTGCTATGTCTGGAATGCCTCCTTTCCTGCTTTTATTCTGGGCCTTAATCAGTTCATTTGTCCAGTCTGCAGATTGGCTTAATTTCCTTTTTAGACCACTGTCCCTGTACTTTTTAATCCATCCATCACCTTTAGGAAAGAATTGTTGCCTGCAAGAACTATTCCAAGAAGTTTGTTCTCGGTTCTCATCTTGTGACTGGCCACCTTCACTTTTGTTCCTGGTGGTAGAGACACTCTCCTCAACACCTGGTGGCATTGCTATTATTGAGGTGTCATTTGTGTTAAAGAGTAAATCAATGTTCTCTCCTTTTCCACATGAGTTACTCCTCTGTCCATCCACAGTGGTAGTAGAATCCTTTGTGCACTTGAAAGACAAAGCCGCAGTTTCACATTGGGAAGAAGAGCCATTACTGCCACTTGTTATTATCTCAGACATCTGGTGACTTTCTTCAGTGATACTTCTCTTTCGTTGTACTTGTACTCCCCCATTACTACCTGTAGCATCTTCCTTCTCAGATGTTTGAACTTGAGGAAAGATTTTTTCTTTAGTAGATGTCAGCTGATCGCCTGCGTCCCAGAATAATGTGTGAGAACTTGACAAGGGACCATGAAGAACCGATGACATATGATCTGTTTCCTGAGATTCCTCTTGAGAGAACTGCATTTTGATTGCCATCTGGATATCAAAGAGCAAATCATCTTGTTCTGTGGCTGAGTGGTAGCTGTATATATCTGTGTCAGACCCTGAACTGGTCTTTAGTCCTTCCTGGATCCCATTGCTGGCAGCTGCTACCAGGGATTTGTTGACATGGAAGTGATCAGCATCAGTATCAGAGAGGCCTCCTTCATCTGCTGAGATGCTTAAATCTGGAGTTTTAGTAGTAACTGAGTGGGTGCTGTCCAGTTCCTCTGTGTGAGGGGGCTGCTCATCCAAGGCATCATCACTGGATCCACATGTGCCATCCTTAGGTCTGGACAGAGTCTTTCTGATTCTTAAATTGGAAAACACAGATGATCTAGATTCAGATTTGCTTTTTTTCTTGCTGTGCAGTTCATTGCATTTCCCATGGCCTTTTCTGCCTCCTCTCTTGACATTCTCTCCATCCTCAGGCCTAGATTCCGCTCTGTCACCATGAGCTCTCTTATGCTTGCCATCCTGATTCCCCATTTCTCACGCCCTGATCTTTCCTAACAAATGAAACATTCCCTTCTTGCAGGAAGGATGCTAAATGGAAACGAGCGGAGAGCAAGGGATGCTTTGTCTGCAGTATATTCGCTGCCTGCTGCCTTTGTGCAGAATGAGCTGCTCTGCAGAGACATGCTCAGTGCACAGCTGCACATTGCTGACAACTCCCACCCAAAGCTGCTCCCTGGGGTGGTAAACAATCGTGACGTCAGCAGTGGATGATTATTGTACACCAGTCCGTATCGTTCGAAACACAGCACTTAATACTCTGAAGTGGATTATTGTCACTTAGTGGATCTGCATGTCCCCAAAATATCCAGTATTGTGTCACACAATCTCCAATGGTCAATACAGAGGTTTAGGGAAAGGGTACACCTGCCTAGAGTATATGACCACAGTCTGGTCTAGGATCTGCAAAACCTTGGACGATAGCCGCATTAGATTTGACAATGTTTTAATGTCACTGCTCTTTCTTTCTGGTTGCATATACTATATGTGAGGTGAACATGTGGATCCTGGATGGTGCCCGTGACAGATGATCATACTTGGCATGCTAAGGTAGCACTGCATAGGGCAATAAAGAAACAGCAAGAGTGAAGGGGGTCGCCAGGGAAAGCAATGAGAAGCACTAAGGACGAGAAACTACTATGAGATTCCTGAGAGGAGAGTCTGTAAGGAGAGGAGAGAGACTGCTGAGAGCCTTAAAGAGATTGTCTGGTCACCACAAATTGATGACCTATCAATTCGATATCAATATCGTCATCAATATCGGACCTGTGGGAGTCATTCCCATTGATCAGCAGTTATTTGCATCAGCGCATGCAGGGCCGGACTGGCCATCTGGCAATTTTGGCATACGCCAGAAGGGCCTGCCTGGTCATGGGCAGCCTTGTCTGCTACATTGCTACAGAATCGATGTTCTCAAGACACCCATACTGTTAAGAGTTGTGATGGAGCACAAATTTACTCACCCCAGCAGGCCACAGGTATCATTAGAAATATTGGTCTTGTAGAAAATCTTCCTTTCATCCAGGGTAATATTAGTAATATATTCCATTTGGTTCATGGGGACGGGGACTACATGGGCCTGTGTGATTTCAAATGCCAGGACTGAATTTCAGCCCAAGTCCGTACCTGAGCGCATGCTAGATCTAAACATTTTGAAAAAGCAGCAAAGTGCAGTTCCATTCAATTTGTCATGGTTGCTGCCAGGTACTGCAGAACAGCTTCTGTTCTTTTAAAATAGGAGCTGTTCGGCAGTACCTGGCAGCGGCCGCTATACAATGACTGGAGCAGCACTTTGCTGTTCTGTTCAATATGTTAACATTTGAAATCTGCTGGAACAAACAACAAGTGATAGATGGGGGATCTGGGTATCCGACCTCCACCAATCCAATATTGATAATCTATCTTATGGCTTGGTCATTTATTTGTTGAGATCAAACAAATTATTTAACCCCTTGACACCCAAGCCTGTTTTCACCTTCCTGACCAGGCAATATTTATGTGGTAATAACACTCCACATATCTCAGTGATCCTAAGATTGCTTTTTTTAATGACACATTGTACTTTTTGGAAGTGGTAAACTTAGGTCGTTATGATTTGTGCTTATTTATTAAAATATCAAAAAGTTGACAAAAATTTGGAAAAATGTGAAAATTTTAGAACTTTGATTTTTTTTGCCCCTAAAATAGTCATACGATACAAAATAGTTAATGAATAATGTCTACTATACATCAGCTTCATTTTGAAAAGACTTTTCTTATTAGGATATTAAAAGGGTTACAAATTTTTAATACATTTACAAAATCTTTAGTTTTAGGGGCCACATCACTTTAAAAGTGACTTTAAGGGGTTTATATGCCAGAAAAATCAGAAACAAGACCCGATTTCCAAATCTGCACCCTTCAAACTATTTATAACTGTGTTCAAAAACCCTTCTGGGGCAAAATTTACTGCAAATGAAGAAGAACATGAAAAATTACATTCTTTTTTACTAAAATGTTGCTTTATCTTTACTTTTTTCATTTTCACACGGAAAAAATGAGAAAATGGACCCCACAATTTATTGTTCAATTTCTCTTGAGTATGTTGATACCCCATATATAGACTACTGTTTAGGTACACGGCAGGGCTTGGAAGGGAAGAACGCAATTTGACTATTGCAGCGCAATTTTCAGTGGAATATAAATTGCAGTTGCCATGTCTCATTTACAGAGCCCTTGAGGTTCCAAAACAGCAGAAACCACCCACATGTGACACCAATTTGTAAGCTACACCACTTGAGGAATTTTTCTAGGGGAGGGATTGAGCATCTTGAACCCACAGGTGCTTCACAGAGATTTATAATATTGGTATGTGAAAATGAAATATTAATGTTTTTCCATGAAAATGTTGATTTTTGACAGAAATTTCTCATTTTCACAAGATTAAAAGGATAATATGGACCACACAATTTACTGTGCAATTTCTCCTGAGTACAGGATTTCCCCATATGTGATTGAAAACTACTGTTTGGCCATATGGACAGATTTCTACATCAGGGCAAGATTAACGAAAATTACCTCTACAGAGTGGGAGAAATAGAACTAAGCAACAGCACGTGTGAAAAAAACCTTGGGTATACTAATAGATTACAGATGGCACACGAGTCAATAGTGTGATGCAGCCAGAAAAAAGGCAAACATAGTTCTGGGATGTATTAAGAGAAGCCTCATCTGCAATACTGTGTCCAGTTTTGGGCACCACATTTTAAAAAAATACATCTAAAAACTAGATTCAGAGAAGAACTACCAGAGTGTTGAGGTGACTGCAAAGTATGTCCTACAAGGAAGGGTTAAAAGATCTGGGTATGTTTAGCTTGCAAAAAAACAAGACAATGAGGAGACTTAATAGCTGTCTACAAATATCTGAAGGGATGTGTCACAATCCCACCAGGGGGTCAGTCAGCTGACGGCATGACACACGCAACAGGATGGAAATGGGGAGAGGAAAGCCCTACTGATAGGGAAATGAGGGCTGGTCACCTCCTGATCAAACCTGAGCCTGACCCTGCACTCCCCTAACGCCATAAGTGGGTCCTTCCTTCCCACCGCCATCAGTAACCTCGTCCCTTGCTGTCACCTAGCACTGCCCTGGCTAGTGCCCTGGCCTGCAAGGGCGCCAGTATCACCACTGATGGATCAATACAGGACAGTGACAAGCACAAAACAGACAAGGTAAAAACACAAAACTTAGCTTTACAACTTTCTCTGCTGCAAAGCACCGCACAGCAGAAGAAAGGCACCAGGATCATGAACTCACAAAACCAGCAGAGGCACCACTGAAACCAGAGCGCTCCTTACTCCAGGCTTGGTCAATATAGAATGCTCTATCACCGACAGTCAGCTGTTGCATCAGGTGACTATTTAAAAGATGGTGGGAGTGGTCACCACCCACATCGGCTGACCTAGCAATTCTGCAGCTGCAGCCAGGGAAACTGACATTAACCCCTGCTGGCCTGAAAGCAAAAAGCTAAATTTAAAACATAGTGGAACCAGAGCTGCCACAAATCCAAAAATGGATCGTGACAGGATATCACAGTGTAGGGGGATCATCCTTATTCTTATTTGCACATGGAAACACAAGAAGAAATGAAATTAAACAAAGAGAGAAGATACAGATTAGATATTAGAAAGAACTTTTTGACAGTGAGGGTGATCAATGAGTGGAACAGGCTGCCACGAGAGGTGGTGAGTTTTCCTTCAAGTCTTGAAACAGAGGCTGGACAGACATCTGTCTGAGATGGTTTAGTGAATCCTGCATTGAACAGTTTGTTGGACACGATGACCCTGGAGGTCCCTTCCAACTCTAATATTCTGTGACTCTATGATATGGGAGGACTCGGAAGAAAAGGCTTCTTTTGGAGCACAATTTTTACTTGAACAGATTGTAGACAGCATGTCACATTAGGAAAAAACCCCTGAGGTGACAAAACAGCATTGACCCTATTTTGGAAACTAAACCCCTTGAGAAATTTATTTAGGGATGCAGTGAGCATATCGACACCACAGATGTTTCACAGAGCAGTGCAGAAAAAATAATTACATTTTTATCACTAAAATACTATTTAAGAACCAGATTTTACATTTTCACAAGGGGAAATAGGTACAAATGGCACCAAAGTGTGTTACACAATTGCTCCTGAACATAGCAACACCCCATACATGACTGTCCAGTACTGTTTGGCCACATTACAGGTCTTCGGAGCGAAGGAGCGCGATTTGATTTTTGGAGTTCAGATATTCTTAGAATATTTTGCACTCTCCAAATTCACAGCCCCTAAGTGCCAAAAGAAGTAGAATCCCCCTTAAATGACCCAATTTCGAAAATTGATCTCTAGGTGTAATGACAATTTTGACTCCATGGGTGTTTTCCAGAAACAAACCCACAGTGGATGTTGCAGAGTGAAAATTGAAAATATACCATTGTAGTGCCCATACATTATACCCAGCTTGAGATTCTGAAGGCACGCACCCCATAAATTCAGTGGGTCGCCTTATAATAGTAATGCCAAACATGTGGACGCTAAGGGTGTTTGCACACGTTGCGGATTCTGCTGCGGAATTTTCCACGCGGATTTGTCTAAATCCGCAGGCAAATCTGCAGGTCAAAAGACCTGCGGTTTATCTGCGGATTTATTGTGGATTCATGCGGTTTTCCCCTGCGGTTTGACACCTGTCATGTAGCAGGTGCCAAACCGCTGCGGAATCAGCACAAAAAATTGACATGCTGCGTATTTAAATCCGCAGCAAATCTGCGCGGAAATTTCCGCACCGTGTGCACTGCGTTTATCAATTTGCATTGAGTTAAATGGTACTGTACATCGCAGCATAAACTGCTGCGGATCCGCAGGGCCAAATCCGCTGCGGATCCACAGCAGAATCCGAAACGTGTGCACATACCCTAACTATGGTCTAAGCACATTGTCGAGCTGAGAAGGGAGATGAGGCATTTGGATCTTGGGGCACAGATTTTGCTGGATTTCTTTTTGAGGGGAAGTAATACTGCTTTTTCAGTATCTTTGTGCTGCCAATAACATTGAACCCTCCTACATTTTTGTAAACTGATGACGGACCTGAGTGGGTAATTGCTTTTTTTTGTGGATTGAGTTGAAGCTTCTATTAGTACCATTTTGGGGTACATAACAATTTGGATAACTTTTAAAGCTTGATTCATATTTACCATATGTATAATGTTTCTTATTTTTGCCCAAATGAGTCATGTGAGGCCTTGATTTTTGCAGGATTAGTTGAAATTTTTTTTATACCATTTTGAGATGCATTACATTTTTAGATTGCTTTCTTTTCTTAGTTTTTGATCATCCTGACTCCTAAAATATCAATTCAGCAATTGTATTTTGGGTTTATTTTTACGCTGCTCATCGTTTGGTATAACTGATAAGATGACTTTATTCTTTGGATCAGTATGATTTCTTTGATACTACGTTTATATAGTTTTGTTGCTTTTACACAATAAAAATTAGGTTATATAAAAAATAATTTGTTTTTACATCTCAATAGTCTTAAGAGATATAGCTTTTTTGTTTTTCCATTGACAGAGCTGAGTGGGGGCTTGATGTTTGAGGAAGCAGTTGAAAATTTTAGCTATACCATTTCTATTTACATACAACTTCTTTATTGCATTTTAATCTATTGTTTGTTTGGCGTATGATGAAAAAGAATATTTTTTTGCCACCTTTTTTTTTTTTTTTTCGGTGTTCACTGTAGGGGTTAAATAGTGTGACACTTTTATAGTTCAGGTTGTCCAGAAATACCAAGTATGTAATTTATTTTTGTTTTTGTATAAAAAAATGCATATTATTGCAACATTTTTAGTGATCTTTGTTCCTTTTTTATATTGTGTTTATTTTAATATTTTTACATTTTCTTTTCCTTTTTTACTTAGTCTCTCTATGGAAATTTAACTTTGATTTCTCTGTTCACAGGTGTGATGCATTACAATGCCCATTCATTCCAATGCATGAGACCTGTTAGCTTTGAACTGATAGATCGCCTGTTAGACCCTGCTTCTGGCTGTTATTAATTGACCTCTGGCTCCCATGACAACCCTCAGCTCCCCATGATCAAGTTACGTGGGTGTCATTGGAGTGAGAAAGTGAGCCCACTCCCTTTCACAAACTTCTACATGCATCTAGAAGATAAGACATTGCTGGGACCTGTCGCACTCCTCCGCACTGGGTCACCCTGTCATCAACATCTGGTGGGGGGCATCAAATGAGCATTGCAGCCCACTGCAGCATTTACCTACATTCAGTCTGAGCAGGTCTTTTCCAGTTGCGTGGAATGTGAAGGTTATACCTGATCAGCAGTTGTGAATTTCAGGCTATACCTGATCAGCAGTTGTGAATTTCCTGAACCAGTTATGTGATACTGAATGCTGTATTTTGATGCTACAGTGCACATTGTGGAGAAGCGGCATCAGTGTGGAAGGTGCATATAAGTTTTTTTTTTTATTACACCTCCCAGAAATGAGTACGTTAAACTTGGAGAACCCATATGACTTTGCTGAGTGGGCCTTCTCTGGGAAACAATAGCTCCTCTGTGCTGCCGCTCCTACAGCAAGGTCTGTATCGCTCTGTGGTGAAGTGCTGAATGGCATTGCTACATCATCTAGCGTGCCTGAAGTTATGCTGCCTTTACATACATCAGCTTTGTGTGCTTTCATGAGGTGGCATTATGTCATAAACCTTCTTCACAGAGATTACAGTGGTTGGCCCACCATTGCATATCACATTTGCACATCACACTGTATAAATCATAAACCATGAATATTATTGGTAATTCATTTGCTGTTAAAAAGAAATATAGTAAAGAGTTAAAAAAAACATTCCTATATGGTATGGTGCCACCTGATGTTTATGATGTAAAAGGTTCAACATTTAGCCCTGGGCCCCCCTGCACGTTGGTCAGATGTATGGGCCCTTGTAGAATTATAGAAACTGTAAGGACATATGTGTTGCCCCCAGTCTCCCATTATGTAAAAATGACCCCCATCCTACACTAATGTTCCCCATCCTGGTATATATATCCTCTATTCTGGGCCTCTTCCTGGTACATATGTCCCCCATCCTGGAATATATGTACCCTACCCTGGGCCCACTTTGGTGTTTATATCCATCATCCTGAGCCTCTTCATGACAAAATGTCCTCCATCATGGGCACATCATGGGCACATGCTGGTATGTATGTCCAAGAACTTGGGCTCCTACCTGATGCATATGTCCCTCATCCTGGTATACAGTACATACCTCCCCCATTCTGGACTCCTTCCTGGTATATATGTCTCCTGTCCTGGGCTGATTCCACGTATATATGTCCTCCATCCTTGGAGACTTCGAAATACATATGTCCGCCATCCTGGGCCTCTTCCTAGTATATATGTCCCTCATCCAAGGCCCAATCTGGTATATATGTCAACCATCCTGGTATATATGGCCCTCATCCTGGGATCCTTTCTGGTATGTATGTCGCCCATCCTGAGTCTCTTCCTGGTGTATATGTTCTCCATCCATGGCCCATCCTGGTATATATGCCTCCATCCTGGATTATAAGTCCCCCATCTGGTAAATATGTCCCCCATCCTGAGCCTCTTTCTGGTATATTCAGTGATGAAAATAAGTATTTGATACACTGGCGATTTTTGGAAGTTTTCCCACCTACAAAAAATGGAGATGTCTGTAATTTTTATCGTAGGTACACATCAACTGTGAGAGACAGAATCGTAAAAAAAATCAAGAAAATTAAATTGTATGATTTTTACATAATTAATTTGCATTTTATTGCATGTAATAAGTATTTGATACAATAGAAAAACGGAATGTAATATTTTGTACAGAAACCTTTGTTTGCAGTCACAAAGGTCAGATGTTTCCCGTAGTTCTTGACCAAGTTTGAACACACTGCAGCAGGGATTTTGGCCCACTCATCCATAAAGATCTTCTCCAGATCTTTCAGGTTTCTTAGCAGTCACTGGGAAACATTGATTTTCAGCTCCCTCCAAAGATTTTCTGTTGTGTTCAGGTCTGCAGACTGGCTAGGCAATTCCAGGATCTTGAAATGCTTCTTATGGAGCAACTACTTAGCTGCCCAGGCTGTGTGTTTCAGATCATTGCCATTCTGGAAGATCCAGTCACGATCCATCTTTAATGCTCTTACTAAGGGAAGGAGATTGTTGGCCAAAATCTCACTATACATGGCCCCATCCATCCTCCCTTCAATGGGGTTGTACTCATCCTTGTGAGTTACTAATGGTAATGTTTGACACTGTGGTCCCAGCTCTATTCTTGTCATTGACCAGGTCCTCTCGTGGTGTCTTTTGTACAGGTAACATGTTCAAACAGGTGAAATTAATACAGGTATGAGTGCAAAATAGGACAGCATCTTAAAGAAAAACCAACATGTCTGTGAAAGCCAGAATTCTTGCTGGTTGGTAGGTGACTGAGAAGGATTGACAATCCTCCTGGAAATGTGCAGCTGTAACAGGACAACCAGCATAACAAGGATTCATGCCTCAAAAGGCTGTGAGTGACAGATCTCACACCATGAGCCAGCTAAGCTCAGAAAAGGCTTGCTTGCAATGTCCATACCATGTGGCCTAACTGCTTTATTCAGACAGCTATGATTTTATAAAGAGAACATGGAATTATTGTAAGTTCCCACTGCTTGTCAAAGGAGGGGACTTGCACACTTTCTTGTTGTCATTTGAAAAAACTTGCCATCAGTACAATCTACCTGAGTTCCAGTGAGTCTGGTTCTTAACCCCTCGCCTCAGGGATAAGGCCCTGGAAATCTTTGTGTACCTGCCCAACAAGACCACCCTGAGCTTTGAAAACATCAAGCAGACTCTGGTCCAGCAGTACAACTTGACCCCTGAAATGAACCGGATGAAGCTCCATAGTATGCAGCGGGGTTCTGCAGACAGCTGGGCTGATTACATGCGGGCCCTACTGAGAACAGTCGACCAGTGGACCACAGGATTGGAGCTCAGCATCATCCAGCAGCTGAAGGAGCTCATCACTACTGAGCAATTTTTGTGGAACTGCCTGGAGGACCTGAAGCTGCATCTCCGTGAATGGAAGCCAAAGGGGGCCTCTGCTACAGCGACACTTGCTGAAGAGTACGCCAACAACAGGACTCCAGAGGCCAAGAAACCTGCCAGCTGGAGACGGAGTAAGATAAAAACGGTGCCTGCAGTCCCTGCCCCCTATGCCAAGGGGGCACCTGCCCATGCTTCCCTTTCCATGGTGGAGGAACTCCGACTATGTAATCTCCGCAAGCAGCAGGGACACTTCAAAGCCATGTGTCCCCAGCGCCAGAAGAACCTGTCTCCGTCCCCGAAACCGTCCACTGTTTTGTGTGTGTGTGCGAGTGGTGGGAGGTCACTTGACATCTTTCAGACTGTCACCGTAGGCCAGGCCATGGTTATGGGACTAAGGGACACTGACACTGAAATGACTCTTGTGCGACCTGAGATGGTGTCCCCACAGCATTTCGTACCCGGAAAAAACCTTGTTGTCTACAAAATTGTGGGAGTCGAACCGGTGCTGCCCATCGCCAAAATGTATTTGGACTGGGGAGCAAGGAAGGGAGTGCAGGAGGTGGGGGTAACCTCGAATATTCCCGCAAGTGTTTTGCTTGGGACAGACTTGGGGCGACTAGTGTCCCAGTATGTGGCCGCTGTACCCCCAAGGCCGGAGACACCAGAAAACAACGTAATGCCCACCCTTTTGATGTCAATGTGATTAACATGCCTACTGATGGGAATGTGGGGTGGGTGATGTACCATGTCCATCGACCCTTGGGAGGGGGGGAATCTATCACGCAACCTGTAATAATTAGAGATGAGCTAACCTTTTTCAGGATTGGTTGCAATTGGTGAACTTCCCGATATTCGCCAGTTTGCTGAACAGTTCATTTAACGTATCCGAATACCATTGAATTCAATGGGAGGCAAAATCAAACGCATAGACAACACCTTTAGTGGATAAATTAGGGGCAGACACCAGGAAAAGTGGCATCAATTGACCCATAGTACAAATAATATAATTATGCAGCATGGATACATGTGACAGGGCCTGGGATAGGGCTTGGACCAGCATTTCAAGCTTAAACATTGAACAGTAATAGGTGGATAAGTGACAGGTGTAGGACTGGTGCTCTAAAAGAGCCCTGCAAACTCTAGGCAACACACATGAAGGAGACCCAACTTGAAATCCAAACATTTCCAATAAGTTAGGGTCACATACCAGGAAAAGTGGCATCAATTGACCCACAGCATAAATGTTATAATGGCATAACAATCAGGCATGGGTCGTGCAAGAGACAGGGTCTGGACCAGCTTTTACCGCTTTGAATTTAATTTAAAATTAAGAGGTGGGAGAGGGAACAGTGTAGGCCTGCTGTGCTGGAAACCCTGATACCTCATGCAACAGCTCAAACTGCTTTTCTGCTCAGCCACACTCAGGTGGCACAAATGTCAGCTTTGCAGACTACTATTGTTATAAACATTTAAGGATAGTAACACAGGTAGTTGATTGAAAGTAAGTGCAGGCCTGCTGCTACAGGATGAGTGCCAGGTGTAGGTCTGGTGCTCTGAGAGCCCTGACAAATTGAGGCAACACACATGAAGGAGACCCAACTTGGAGTTCAAACATTTCCAAAAATTAGGGTCAGACACCAGGAAACGTGGCATCAATTAACCCACAGTAGAAATTTTATAATTTCACAGCATGGATGGATGAGACAGGGCCTGGCCCAGCATTTCTAGCTTACAAATTGATCAGTAAGACGTGGACAAGTGACAGGTGTAGGCCTGGTTCTCTGAGACCCCTTCCACAACAGGAAACCCATCAGATGAAAACCCATCTTGGAGTTTTCACATTTCAAAAAAATTAATGGCAAACAAGCGTAAAGTGGAATCAATTTCTCGGGAGTAGATAGTATAATGGTGCTCTGACACCCCTTCCACTACAGGCAACCCACCAGGTGGAGACCCAACTTTGAGACTCCTATTTCAAAAAATTATTGGAAAAGTAGCATCAATTTCCCCATAGCAAAAATAGCAAATTGTAAAAGTAACAGTGGTGGACACACCTTGTTGCGCCTACAAGGCTCTTATTAATAACATCAGCAGCAGTAGCAACAGCAGCCACAGAAACCATCACAAAGGTGTCACAGATTGCAATAATGCGAGGGTAATGCAGCATACTAAAAACTACACCATTGCCTAGTCTGACCAATCTGCGACTGGGGTGCAAAAGTCATTGGAGATTCATGACTTGTTCATCTTGATGGAAGTTAGGCAGTCCACACTTTCAGGGGATGCTCTTATTCGTCAGGACACCACCAGCAGTGCCGAAGACATTTTCTGAGAGAACGCTGGCTGCCGGGCATGACAAAACCTCCAATGCGTGACTGGCGACCTCAGACTACTCTTCCATTTTTGAAGACCAAAATGCAAAAGGGTCCAACCTCTCCTGATGGTATGGACATTGAGCTTGAAATACTCCTGCACCATCCTCTCCAATCATTCACTATGTGTCAGATTTGTACTCTGCTCTGCTGGTGGACCAATGTAGCGATGCAAGTCGATGACCCACGGCGTGTGAACGGCGGAAGTGTGCACACAGTGATCGAGCTTTCTGCAGCAATGTTTCCAGGCCAGGATAGTGGAGGAGAAATAGCTGTACCACCAGGTTGAGGTCGTGAGCTATGCAAGGTATGTGTTTTAGGTTGTGTATCGCACTCGGCCTTCCCTGGCTCTAGGTTCAGTGAAGACAGCCATTGCTCAAACTCGGCCTGGATAGCTGTCCGCAACTCTTGAGCTATGTGACTGCGATCTCAAAGGCATATTAACTTAAACACTGCCTTATTGCAGTGATCCCTGGCTTCGCTGTACAGAGGTGTGGGGGGATTCTCTCTGCACTGTTGGAATGCATGTCTCATTAAGGGACAGGTTGAGGGAGCAGGTGCAGGCCCTAGAGGTTGAGAAGGCAGATGCAATGTATGAAGTGTTAGAAACAGAGGTTTGTCCTCCAAGCCTTGGGGTTTTCAAGACTTGTGGAGCAGCCCCTTCGGCAGCTCTGCCTGCAGCTACCACAATCACCTAGTCCCCAGTCAGCGAGATGTAACGCCCCTGCCATGCTTGCTCGTCCAGGTGTCAGTAGTGAAATGCATTCTGTCAGACATAGATTTTTTCGAAGAACGGGTGATGTTGTCTATGACATGCTGGTGTAGCTCAGGCACAGCTTTCTTAGGAAAATAATGGCGACTAGGCAACTGGTACTGGGGGACTGCGACGGCCATCAGCTTTCAGAAAGCGTCTGTATCCACCAGGTGGAAATGCAGCATTTCTGTGGCCAACAGATTGGAAATGGTGAAGTTCAAGCTCTTAGCTTTGGCATGTGTAGGAGGAAGCATTCCTTTACGTGACCACAACTGTGGGGCCGAGGGCTGGCTGCTGTGCTAAGAGGGTGGAGTAGGGTGTACACAGCAAACTTCTGGACTGTGTGTGATGTGCAGGCGGAGTTGTTAGTCGATTGAGAAAGATGTGGTGTGCTCTGTGTCTGAAATCTGTCAAAAACAGCAGGCATGTCCACTATCGTTACAGCTGATGGCCTCTTACTCACCCCTACTGTAGCGGGTAAACAAGTGGAGGTTCTTTGGCTGCAGACCTGCGTGGGAACACGCCACGGTGACAGAGGTGGAAGAAGCAGCAGATGCGGTTGATGGGGTCGGTTGTTGGCGATGCCAGCTTAGCAC
Source organism: Dendrobates tinctorius (assembly GCF_039654945.1). NCBI lineage: Eukaryota > Metazoa > Chordata > Amphibia > Anura > Dendrobatidae > Dendrobates > Dendrobates tinctorius. The sequence goes on along the minus strand of NW_027361960.1, from coordinate 7,506,057 downwards.
AGTGTGATTGCCAGACTAACGCATGTTGATCGCGCATGTGTCGACACATGCATGTATTAGTCAAGTTATTGCAATTTTTTCCTATACTGAATCGTTTTTTTACAAAGTTGGCAGATAACGTGAGTTGGGTCTTCCATTACGGTCTCAAAAAAGGAATGGCTAGGCAACCCTTGCTGCCTCAGTGAACTGCAGCCCGCAATCACTGCTGGCCAAAGCCAGAGTTGTGGATGAGGATGCAGAGCTTGTCGTGCTGAATCACTCTGTGTCTGTGCGGGAAGCTGCAATGTTCACCTCCTCTGCAGGGCTACTCAGCTGAGTGCCTGTGGATTCACAGAGGGATCTACAACCTCGTCGTTATCCTCTATGTTCACCCACTCTTTGCCTTGTGAATCACCCTCCTCCTCTGACAGCACAGTACAGTCCTCATGCGCCTCAGATATGAGTCTCATCAGTATCACCTCCATCCCCATCGGTTAACGTCTGGTGATGAGGGTCTTGATTCTGGTAGGACCCTTTTCGTCAGGCCTATTCTTTTTTTTTTTGTCCAACTAAAAAGCATGGATTTTTGTGGTACTCACCATAAAATCCTTTTCTCCGAGATGGTCATTGGAGGACACAGGACTGTGGGTGTATGCTACTGCCACAAGGAGGCTGACACTAAGTAAATGAAAAAAGGGTTAGCTCCTCCTCCGCAGTATACACCCTCACCCTGGTTGCCGGCTAGACCAGTTTGGTGCAAAAGCAGTAGATCCAAAAAACAGACAAAATCAATCCTATTGCTGGTAACAACATGTTTAGAATACCCACCTGCTATCAAAAATACATATTAGCAAACAAAAAAAGAGCCAATTGGCTAACAAGGTGCGTGCTGTGTCCCCCAATGAGCGTCTTGGAGAAAAGGATTTTACGGTGAGTATCACAAATATCCATGTTTCTCCTTTGCCTCATTGGGGGACACAGGACTGTGGGACGTCCTAATACAGTCCCTGGGTGGAAAGTCGACTCATCGGTTCAAGCTATACACACCTCCTGTCTAAAGGTGTGCCACCGCTGCTTAGAGAATCCTTCTATCCAGGCTTGCATCTGCTGAAGTCTAAGTATGGATATTGTAGTGTTTAGAGAATGTGTGCAGACTGGACCAGGTTGCCGCCTTACAAACCTGCTCCGCCGATGCCTGGTACCGAAGAGCCCAAGAGGCGCCCACTGCCCAAGTTGAGTGTGCTCTGATCCCTGCTGGAACAGCTGCGCCTCTGATGCGGTAAGATTCCTGAATCGTCAGACGAATCCACCTGGCTATGGTCGATCTTGAGGCAGCAAGTCCCTTCCTGCGACCCTCGGGGAGCACGAACAGCGTGTCTGTCTGACGAAAGGATGCCGTCTGTGACACGTACTTCTTGAGAGCTCTCACCAGATCCAACGTATGGAGAGCCTTTTCCACAAGGTGTATCGGTGCTGGGCAAAAAGAGGGCAAGACAATATCTTCATTAACGTGAAACGAGGAAACGACCTTTGGCAGAAAAGGAGGAGCCGGCCTGAGAACCACCTTATCCTTGTGGAAAATCAGATACGGGTCTCGACAGGATAGAGCCGCCAGCTCCCGCATGATTGACATTATGGCCACAAGGAACACCACCTTCCAAGAAAGGTATGCCAAAGTGACATCCTGTAGTGGTTCAAATGGAGCTTCCTGCAGAACACCTAGGACCAGGTTAAGGTCCCAGGCGTCCAGAGGGGCCCTATAGGGAGGTACCAAGTGGGAGACCCCCTGGATGAAGGTCTTTACCTGCAGATTGGTAGCAATCCTGCTCTGGAATAGAATGGATAAGTCCGATATCTGTCTCCTGAGGGAACTTGGAGCTAAACCTGAGTCTAGGCAAGACTGGAGAAAAGCTAAAATGTTGGGAATGGAGAACCTCAGTGGAGAATAACCGTGGTCCCTACACCATGTAAAGAAATCCAGGTGTGGTGGTAAATACGAGCTGAAGTGGGCTTCCGGGCGCTAACCATTGTAGCAACCACATTCCGGCCAAACCCAGCCTGGGTCAGGATCCAAGATTCAATGGCCAAGTCGTCAAACACAGGACCCCTGAGTTCTGGTGGTAGATCGAGCCCTGGGAAAGTAGGTCTGGGCGCTCTGGCAGCCGCCAGGGGACATCGGCGAGCAGCTGCACTAGATCTGCGTACCATGACCGAAGAGGCCAATCTGGGACAATCAGTATTACTGGGACCCCCTCTGCCTTGACCTTCCTGATGACCCTCGGAAGCAGCGGTAGTGGAGGGAACAGGTACGGGAGGCGAAACCGGTTCCATGGCAGAACCAGCGCATCCACGGCGATTGCCTGTGGGTCCAGGACTGAGTGACAAACATGGGCACTTTGGCGTTTAATCTGGAGGCCATCAGATCCACATCCGGAGTTCTCCAACGTTGGCAAATCTGCCGGAAGACCTTGTGGTGGAGAGACCACTCCCTGAACGCAAGACCCTGCCGGCTGAGGAAGTCTGCTGCCCAGTTTTCAATGGGGTTGGTCACTGCAGCCCACCCGCGGTTGCGAAAGGACCTGAAACTGTGTCTGAAGCTGGTGACGAAAAGGCTGTTTAACCTTTTGCTGAGGGAGAAAACTGCTTTTGCCCCCTGTGTAGTCAGAGATAAGCTGGACCAACTTCTCACCGAATAGGCGGCCGCTCTGATAGGGTAAAGAAATTAAGGATTTTTTGGAGGTTGAATCTGCACGCCAAGTCCTCAACCACAGAGCCCTCCTAAAGGAAATCGCATCGGGCTCCTGGGCATGTTCAGAATCGCAGGCTTCACATATTTGTTTGCTCTGTGCCTGTGGGAAAGCGAACCGACAGGAGGTGCATGCAACGTACAGAAAGGTGTGCGTCTTAGTCTTTCTGGACATGGTGGCCCTGCTAGGTGATATGTATGCAGGGGGGATAAGCAAATCACTTAGCCTCTGGAAAAAAAAGGGACAGGCCCTGCCAACAAATGGGGGGTGGCCTTCCTCCTTCAGGAGTAGAACTTACCCCAGCCCTGTGTCCCCTTAGGAGTCCAGGCTGCCGAACAGCTGCTCCCTTTTCAAAAAAGTGCGCCGTGATGGCATGGGGGCGGGGCATCTGCCCGTGGCCTAGTGCCAGCTGAAGCCGGAGACTAAATCTCTGGCGCCCGCCCGCCCGAGGCCCCAGGGGCGGGCCCGCCAGAAGTAGACATGTCGCCGTGGGGCGGAACTTCCGCCCACGGCCTAGTGCCGGCTGAAGCTGGGGGCTAAATTTTTGGCGCCTGCCCGGGTACAGGGGTGGGGCTGCTGGAAGCAGGGGCCTGGGCCAGGTATGGTGCTGCCGACCACCTCAAGCTCTGGGGGCGCCTGCTGGCATCCGAAGCCCGTAACAAAAAGGTGCCACCAGCCTATGCTGCCACGGGGACCTACAGATGCCCTCCCAGCCCATCTCCTTCTGCGCCCCACCCCTGGATGATACAGCTGTCGGCCTCAGGTTAGGGGGGGAAGAGGGGCTCTACAAAAACAAGGATGGTGCAGGCACCCTAACTCCATCTTCCCTCCAAGGGAAGAGGAGAGGGACCGTCCGCCTCCTTCCACCACCGCAGTCTTTGCATTGGTGGTGCAGTGGGGGCCGCACGTACTGAATGTGTGCCTCTGTACAGCCTAGGGTTTCAATACATTAGGGTGGTCAGGGCTGAGTCCGGCATCATGTCCCACATTGCAGGAAAGGATATGTGGAGGTGACACTCCACGTGCTCGCCTGTTGATAGTTTGTGGAGCTTGGACCCTTTCAATTGGGTCCGTCGCCCCGTCTCATCTTCATGGAAAAAAAAGTCTGGGAAAAAAACAGATATGCCTCCTACGGACACTAAGCATGAACTGGTATCGCTGGCAACCAGGGCGAGGGTGTATACTGGGGAGGAGCTAACCTTTTTTTCATTCATTTAGTGTCAGCCTCTTGGCCGCAGTAGCATACACCCACAGTCCTGTGTCCCCCAATGAGATGAAGGAGAAAAATGTTGGGCATCGGTGCAGATGTTTTCCTCCTCTTGAGTCTATGAATCTTTGAGCAGACCTCTGATGCCCATGGAATAGAATGTGTGACCAGCTCTGCAAACTCGCCCCTCTGTGGTTCCCCACAGTCAGTTGGGTGGTTGGAGAGTTGTGATGCAGGGAAAAACGAGGGTAACTGATGTGCCACCTCTGAGTACTGTACTGTGTTTGATGTTAAGATGGAGGAAGAGGAGAGGCCACTTGATGCAATGCTTGCTATCCACTGGAGCACATGCTCTTTCTGGCCCTCATCTTCATGGTGTACCGCTCTGCGGCTGCCAAAGACAGGGAGTCGATTAGCTCATCCAGTAACACAAGTTGTCAATTGTTTTTGGATAGGATGAGCCGGTGTTTGTTCAGTAGAGATTTCAGTAACATTAACACCTACACCATGTACAGGGCCGGCTCCAGGTTTTCGTTGATCCCGGGAGAAAGAATCTCCGTGGTCCCTGTTAACACATACTACGATTCATGATGAACAGATACGGCACAGAAATATAGGTACAGTACAATGCCAAAGATTTCACTTACTTCTTACATTACATGAGTGATATCTATTGTAAATTAAACAATATCATTCAGCTGAGGGGGTTCAGGTGATCGAGGGTCCACTGGTTTAAGGGTTTCAGTACCTGTAGTATTAGAGGTAAATGGGATATTGATAAATGTACCCTACCAGTAGAAACTGTTCTCAGCAGTGTACCCTTTACAAAAGTCAATTTCCTCCTATATAGTCCTCCACACAGTATAATAGGCAACATGTTAGGAGTCAGATTTCTGCCTCTCCTATGCTGAAATCTAGTCCCTCACATGCTGCAGTCTCCTGCTCTTCATCTGCTGCAGAGGAGATTGCAGAGGAGATTGCCTTGCGGCAACTCTCTCTAGAGGATAAGTCCTTTGTTCCCTCACCTGAGCATGCTTATGGGACGAACTCCCATTGGAGTTCGGGAGTCAGGTGCTCAGGTCCTGTGTCGGATCCTATTGGCTCCTCTTGGAGCCTTGGAGATTTCCGGAAGGTCCCGTTCACTATAAAAAGCGCGCATGGCCGTTCCGCCATGCGCTAGTATATTCATACTTGCTGCTGTATGTTTGTGGATGGATGCTTGGACTGGTGAATGACTCATTTGAAACCCCCATTCCTCTGATACTACGTATGTGTGAGTGATTGAGTTCTGCCAGTAGCAGCGCCAGCGCGCCTAGCTCCATCTTGGTCAGCAGCTTAAGCGTCTGCATTGCGCCAGCGTTGTTGCAGCGTTTTGCCAGCGGATCAGTTATTGCCGCGCTGCAGATGCAGCTTATCTCAGCGTCCGCGGCTGCGACGCCAGGCACACTTGTATCCACGGTAGGTCTCTGCGGGTGTAGTGCAGTCATATTTAACTACCCCGGTGACCATCTACCGTTTGTGTGCTGCTGTGTTCCTGTGCAGCTAACAGGTTTAGCACAGCTATATATTTATTATTTGCCTTTGGACTCTGTGAGTACAACAGAGTCTGTGCAGTGAACACTGGGTGTGGTTTAACCCTGTGCACGCTACCGCCAGATTGCACTGTCGTCACTTAGCTGCGGTTTTCCATCCTCCTCTCGGTGGACCCCGAGTGGCTAAGTCACTTTATTTACATTTTTATTTAGTGCCGTCCGCCACTCCTAACATTACACTAGCGCCAGGGTCTGGCTAGTGATGGCAGATCAGCAGCAGCTTATGCAGTGCATACAGCAGCTTGAGAGCCGGTTACTCTGGAGGCTCTCGCTGCTTGCACAAGCTACTGATGCTGCTGTACAGGCTCTAACTGATGCGGTAGGCTGTATGTCCGTGTCCACCCTTACACCGACAGTCACCCGCCTCCCGTTACCCGATAAGTTCTCCGGGGATGCCGCCTCCTGTAGGGGTTTCATCAGCCAGTGCTCAATCCACCTGGAGCTGCTGGCCGCGCAATTCCCCACTGAACGGGCCAAGGTGGCATTTATTATCTCCCTACTGTGGGGCAAGGCTCTGGAATGGGCTGCGCCTTTGTGGGAGCGCGGTGATCCTGATATTCGGACCATAGGTCACCTGTTAATGGCCATCAAGCAGGTTTTCCTCGGCCCACGGGTCACGCATGATACGTCTCTGCAGCTACTCGCGCTTACTCAGGGGTCACTCTCAGTTAGCCAGTATGCCGTCCGTTTTCGGACACTGGCGTCTGAGCTGGAGTGGTTGGATAAGGCCCTTATCCCCGTCTTTTGGCGAGGGCTAGCGGAGCACATTAAGGATGCTCTTTCCACTAGAGATCCCCACCAGCTTGGAGGAGCTAATTTCTGTCTCCTCACGCATTGACCTCCGTTTTTCGGAGCGCGGTATGGAGCGTGCTCACTCCAAGCGCAGAGCTAGTTCGGCTCCCAAATTTTTTGAGCCTCTTGAGCTGCCTGAGCCAGAAGTTCTACCCCCTTAGCCCATGGAGGTGTCTCGCACCAACTTTAATAGACTCAGACCAGGAGTCCTTTTGCGGTTGTCATCACGTGTGTGCGGCTTCTCCAGAAGCCAGCTCCCCGCAATGGTCGGAGTCTGAGTCGGTCAATGAGACCTTTGTCCCTCCTCATCTTAGGGCTCAGGTTCTCACCTGGGCACATGCGTCCAATGCGCACCACCATCGGGGTTACATGCAAATCTCGAAGCTATTGTGCGGAGTGTATTGGTGGCCCCATAGGGCTCGGGACATCAAAAAGTTTATTCAGGCCTGCACCTCATGTGCTCAAGATAGCCTTCCTAGGCGGAGAGGGGTGACGGTCGCCGATTCACGACGGCGTTCTGTTACATCGCCCGCTCCCACTATCTCCCAGGTGTCCCTTCTGAAACCTGGTGACCTTGCTTCCACTGATGCCTTCCAAGTGTCCCGGTTTACTGTAACACCTACCAGGACACCAAGCTCGCCTTCGGACAAGTTTGAGCCCTATGCCACCGCAGGGCACAGGGTGATGGCCCGGAAGGCTCAGGGAGGATGGGGCCCTTGGAGGGGGGGTAATGTTAGGCGTCAGATTTCTGCCTCTCCTATGCTGAAGTCTAGACCCTCACATGCTGCAGTCTCCTGCTCTTCATCTGCTGCAGAGATTGCCTTGCGGCAACTCTCTCCAGAGGCTAAGTCCTTTGTTCCCTCATCTGAGCATGCTCATGGGACGAACTCCCATTGGAGTTCGGGAGTCAGGTGCTCAGGTCCTGTGTCGGATCCTATTGGCTCCTCTTGGAGCCTTGGAGATTTCCGGAAGGTCCCGTTCACTATAAAAAGCGCGCAAGGCCGTTCCGCCATGCGCTAGTATATTCATACTTGCTGCTGTATGTTTGTGGATGAATGCTTGGACTGGTGAATGACTCATTTGAAACCCCCATTCCTCTCATACTACGTATGTGTGAGTGATTGAGTTCTGCCAGTAGCAGCGCCAGCGCGCCTAGCTCCATCTTGGTCAGCAGCTTAAGCGTCTGCATTGCGCCAGTGTTATTGCAGCGTTTTGCCAGCGGCTCAGTTCTTGCCGCGCTGCAGTTGAAGCTTATCTCAGCGTCCGCGGTTGCGACGCCAGGCACACTTGTATCCACGGTATGTCTCTGCGGGTGTAGTGCAGTCATATTTAACTACCCCGGTGACCATCTACCGTTTGTGTGCTGCTGTGTTCCTGTGCAGCTAACAGGTTTAGCACAGCTATATATTTATTATTTGCCTTTGGACTGTGAGTACATATGAAAAGTCTCCTTAATATCTGGGCCAAATGAAAAACAATAGAAAAAAAGTGACTAAAATTAGAGAAGAAAAAAATTCAGGATTGAGAGTCCTCAGTAGTTGATACCTTTTAATTGCTAACTGAAAAGATGGTAATACATTGCAAGCTTTCTGATAAAATTAAGAGAAAATTTCCCCTACAAGGTGCCTGGATCTAAGGGCCCATGTACACTGTCCAGTGTGTACGGCAAACAATCGATGACCAATTATATGAAGCCAATCGGCAGGCGTTTAATAGCCTGTTTAGACAGATCAACTGCACTTTGTGTGCACAAAACAACCCTTTAAGGTAATATGTCAGTAGTTTTTTTTGCTATATAAAATCTGAGAGCAGCATAACATAGGGCAAGTAAGCCTGATTCCAGAGATGTATCACTTAATGGACGGCTTGGTGTAGTTTTTATAGAATACTTGTTTTGTCTGATGCAGATGTAGCAGAGCTAATTCTTCTGCTGTGTGTATAACCCTGCCCACATCCCTGATTGGCAGTTTCTCGTGTACTTTGTGAGCAAGCTGCTAATCAGTGGTGGAGGTGGGGTTACACAGATTAACTGGACTGCTCTGTACAGGAAATGCAGTCCTACAGTGTTAATCTCTTGCTTATAAAACCAATAAGTGAGATATCCCTGAAATAAGGGCATCATATAGTGATGAGTGAGTATACTCGTTGCTCGGGTTTTCCCGAGCATGCTTAGGTGATCTCCGAGTATTTTGGCGTGCTCGGAGATTTAGTTTTCATCGTCCTATATGCATGATTTGCGACTTGTAGACAGGTTGAATACATGGGGGAATTCCCTAACAAGCAGGCATTCCACACATGTATTCAAGCTGTCTACAAGTCGCAAATCATGCAACTGAGACGAAAAACTAAATCTTCGAGCAAGCCAAAATACTCGGAGGAAAACCTGAGCAACGAGTATACTCGCTCATCGCTATCATACCCTATATTATAAGGTGCCTGATTGTAGTAATAAAGTGCATATGCAAGAAATAAGCAGAAGTATACTGACAAAACGAAAGACCCTGCACCTACCCGACACACGTTTCGCCTGAGTTTTGACAAGGGACGAAACCCTCCCCTCGTCAAAGCTCAGGAGAAACGTGCGTCGGGCAGCTGCAGCATCTTTCGTTTGGTCAGTATACTGCTGCTTATTTCTTGCATATGCACTTTATTACTACATTCAGGCAACAACTTATATGTTATACATTCTTTCTACCCCAGCTAGCTTTATCTTACCATGCTCTTATTACTATGAGTCATCCCTTACATGGATGTGATTTTGTTTTACTGAACACTTTCATTAACCTGTGGTAGTTTTATTTACTCTGTTAACCATCTACACTGTGGTCACTGTTATATGTAGTCAGTGATTCCATTTCTCAGCACCTGACCCCTTACTGTTGCCAACTTTGCACTTTATCCTACACACCTCTGACCTTGTCTCACATTGATCAGGCACATTTGATGTACTTTAGATTTGTACTGTATCAGGAACTTACTGTATATTATTTAATTCATTATTTAATCATTTACGTATAGACAGTCAAGTCAATCCATCATTATTCATTATGAATATTTAGATCATGCTTGTGATTTTATCATTGGCGTTTGTTAATACTTTATTGGTACATAAACTTACCCTGTACTCCTTTGCACATTTTTTCCACCTGTTTGGTTTTCCCTTTACTCCTTTTCTTTATGCCTTATAATTATTTTTTTTTTCTAAATCTCAGTTGTATATCATATTTATAAGTTTTATGCATTTCAGTGGATACACAACCTCTATAATACTGTATTAATAAACATTACTTCAAGAAAATAATGAAAAAAAAAAAAGTATGAAAAAAAGAAAGTACATTGCTATACTTTTAATTTAAAAAACAAACTCTTAGGTTAAAGTGTTATTCCCATCTTGTACATGTATGGCATATCCACAGAATATGCAATAAATGTATGGTAGATGCGGATCTCACGAACGTGTCACGCCTTTAACTTGTGCGGCTGTCAGTGGCGAGGAGTTCAGAAACCTCCTAAAAATGAATGTAGAGAGTCGCTTATTACATATCCTATTGATCTGACAAACAGTAAATGTATGATTTGGGATTACCTCTGTTTTTTTAATAGAAGAGTCTTACCATTTTTACGTAATCAGAATTTAAAGCATGCAGTATGTAAAAAAAGGAGGTAAATATTCCTTCAAATGGAACACCACACAATATGCATCATTTCTATACTTTTATTGTATCACTGGCATGCCTGTGCAGGCATTTTACATTTTGAGCAGGAAGCACTCAAGTTTCCAACAGAGCAAACCACTCTAAAACTGGTTTTTAATTTCTAAATAACAAACTTCAATTTTCTTAAAAAAAACAACACACTGCTCCTCTTTTGGCCACCATAACGTTATAGAGCTTATTGAAAAAAAAACAAAACAACATAACCTTAAACTACATATGTATGAAACATAAGGGAGATTCAATCAAGACTAGTTATATAAAAAAAAAAGGTAAAAACCTTTGGAAAAGCAATTATACCCATCTATAAAAAGTTCTTCATAATATCTGAATATGTAAGGAGGTTCTTGCGAGCAATGCTCTCCTGATGATTGACATTTTGGACCAATAGCCAGATTGAGCTGCTGGTCTGAATTGTGTGCTTTTCAGTGCTAGAAGCAGAGCTAACTTTGCCTCTGCAGTATCGGAGGAGTGGATCCAGATGGCTTTTGAGCATGAATTGCAGGGTCTACAGCAAAGATCTTTACAGCTGTGCTCATTGCCTAAAAGACCTGACACAGCTGAAGGATTACACAGGTGGCTGGTAGCCTAATCAATGAGTAATACACAAGAGTTAAAAATCACTGTTTCTGAGAACATAGTAGATTTTGTAAAAGCACTTTGCAACCAATACTTCATAGATGAAACCTAATAAATCACTAAGAATATGTATTTTGTTGTCCAGAGTATTTGTAACACCCAAGGTTAGAGTATGCTATCATTTATAAAATAAAGTCCTATATTATTAGTATCATGCATAATGTCAATTGAAGAACAAAAAGATGCACTTTAAAGAATATTGCAAAAAAATTTCTTTTCCCTAAAAGGATTTTCTGAGGCAGGCACAGGTAGAATCAGTGGATCTTCTCTAACGTGAGCGTCACAATAGGCCATCAAATCTGCTGCAGCTTTGGATATCTAGAGAGAAAAACAGGATTTCCATCAGTTTTCAGCATATCAAGAGAACGCCGTGTTAAACAAAAATGCTTCAATTAAAAAAAAAAAAACACCTCAGTTTTAAATGCTTATTTTAATAAGAAGAAATTAACGTAAAAATATAAGACATGATTCTCAAAAGTCCTGATTTTGCATGGAATTATTCTATGAACCAGATCACAATATGGATGGAGGTGCCTCAAGGGGACACCATTTAGTTTTGCTTCTCCTCCTACCTCTCAAGGCTCAGTCCTAGGCCCCCTACTCTTTTCTAGATACACTGCATCTATTGGGCAGATTTGATTTTCAGTACCATCTGTACGCTGATGACACCTTATTATACACATCTTCTCCTGACATCACCCCAATCTTAATACCAAATACGAGGGATTGTCTTATTGCAGTTTCTATTATTAAGTCTTCCCTCTAGCTGAAACGGCATCTCTCCAAAACTTAACATCTTGTGTTCCATCTCTCTACTATCCTACCTAATCTTGATATTGCATTTTCCTTGGGTTGTTCAACCATAACTCTGAAGCAGCACACTCACTGCCCTGGAGTCATATTTGACACCGAACTTTCCTTTGTTCCCTATATCCAATCACTCACCTGCTTCTTAAAACATCTCCAGAATCTGGCCTTTCCTCACCTTGAAATCTGCAAAAACTCCTACTGCTGCTCATATTCATTCTTACCTGGAGCATTGCAACTCTCTACTGATCAGTCCGCCTTTAACCAAACTGTCTGCCCTCCTATTCGCACTGAATCTGGCAGCCAGGTTCAGATTTCTCAAAACAAAGAAAAAGAGCTTAAAGAGGTTGTCCACTACTGTTTTATTGATGACCTATCCTCAGGATATCTGTCTTGGCGGCCGTCGGCCAGAAATACTTGCCAAGCTTCTCCGTCTACCGATAGAGGCCGCGGCAGAGTACTACACATCCCCCTCCTAGTCACATCAATATGAGCAGAAGATGGAGCATCTCGTCAAGTGAGTATTTCTGGCAGGTGTTAGACAACACCGATGACAGCTGATTGGCCTGATGGTTGTCAAGGCATGTCTACCAGTGTCACGCTTACAGCTTTAATGTTTTCTCCCCTGCCCAGGAGCTATGGTATGATCAGACCATGTTCCTGCACGGTCAGGCACAGCCATTACACAATACACAGCAGGGGCACATTTATAAGATTATCTCAACACAGGAACATTTTATTTAAACACATCCAATTGTGAAACATATTTTTATTCCCAGATCTATTGATTCAAATGTATTTTGTTTGTGGGAAAACCCCTTTAAGTTTTCATGAAATATCTAGGCATTGCACTATTTGATGCTTTTGACAGCAAATGTAACACTGGGGGGAGGTATGTTGGTCAGGAATAGTTTGCCTAATACATTGGAAGAGCATTGAGTTTGTAGGACTCTGTTTACTTTCACACTTTGGTGTTTACTTTGTTACAATGTTTACGTTGCACACATCACTAATTTAATTAAATTGTACTAATCACTAATTTAATTAAATTGTACTAATCCCAATTAAAATTGTACTAGTCCTAAACTGCCATTCTCAGGTGAAGAGACCAAGACATTATGGTTTAAATTTCGGGACATCACAGAAATAAATGGTTTTCACATACTGCAGTACCTGCTTTTTTCACTACAAACCTGATAACTGCGTTTTTTGCTGAGTTTTTTGCACTTACTAATTGCTTTCTATGGGTGCAAAAACACTGAAAGAAGTGACATGCTGAAGTTTTTAAAGACGCAGCAGTTTTCCAATTCAGTCAGGAAAAAAAAAAGTGTGTTCATAAGATTTCTGAAATCTCATAGATTTTGTTGGTACTGTAAAATGCAGCTTTTAACCCCTTTGAGACCTTGCCCTTTTTCGTTTTTGCGTTTGTATTTTGCTCCCATTCTTCCCAGTGCCATAACTTTTTTATTTTTCTGTCAATATGGCCATGTGAGGGCTTGTTTCTTGTGGGAGAAGTTGTAATTTTGAACGACATCATTGGTTTCACCATATCGGGAAAAAAAGTGCAATTCCACAACATTTTTTGGGGATTTTTTTTTACCATGTTCACCAAATGCTAAAACTGAACATTATGATTCTCCAGGTCATTTTGAGTTCATTGACACCAAAAATGTCTAGGTTCTTTTTTTATTTAAGTGGTGAAAAAAAAAATCCAAAGTTTGTTAAAAAAAAAAATTTTAAAAAAAAAAAGCGCCATTTTCCGAGACCCATGGTTTCTCAGTTTTTCGTGATCTTGGGTTGGGTGAGGGCTTATTTTTTGCATGCCGAGCTGGCGTTCTTATTGATACAATTTTGGTGCAGACTTTTGATTGCCCGTTATTGCATTTTAATGCAATGTCGCAGCGACCAAAAAAAAAAAAATGTAGTTTTGGCATTATAACTTTTTTTCTTGCTAAGCCGTTTAGCGATCAGGTTAATCCTTTTTTTTTTTTTATTGATCAGGCTATTCTGAATATGTGCATGCTTGATTTTTTTTATTGTTTTATTTTGAATGGGGCAAAAGGGAGGTGATTTAAACTCTTATTTTTAAAACATTTTTTTTTTTTTACTTTTGGCATGCTTCAATAGTCTCCATGGAAGACTAGAAGCTGCCATAACCCGATCGGCTCTGCTACATACAGGTGATGATCAGATCACCTGTATGTAGCAGAATACCTCACTTGGTTCAAAACAGCTGACGTAGCGGGAAAAATGTAGGCTCACCACCGGAGCCCACATCAAAGGGAGAGAAGCGACCTGCGCATTACTAGTACGGCGCAGTTCGCAAAGGGGTTAATTAGCATAAATTTGCATAAAAACACAGCAAAAATGTGTGTGAACATAGCTTAGGAGTGAAGGGGGAAAAGACAGCAAATCTACTGTACGTGTCATTACATAAACCGCTCTGCATGCATACCAGACACTCAGTTCCCTTCTCCTTCTGGCACTTGTAATCACAATAGATAATGGTAGTGAGATCTATGATGACCTAGGAAAGAGACCAGAGTTGTGTGCCCTTACATACAGCTTATTATCTACTATGCCAGGAGGAGAGCAGAGTTGTGTGCTTGGTAAAGATGCAAAGCAGTGTATGTAATGACACACAGCTCTGCTTTTCTCAAATTCCCCCACACAGTCAGTGCTACAGGATGAGAACTGCAGTGTGTCACATACACTGCTCTGCATATATTCAAGTTACTAGAGAAATATTCCCCAATGCCTGGGGATGATACAGAGCAATGTATGCAATGTCATGACAGCACAGCTGTCCTCCCTTGCACTTGTAATTATAGTAGTTGCCAGCAGTAAGATCTCAGTGTGACCTGGTTACACACATCAGTCTCACCACATTCACATCACACAGAGAAAGCCAGTTGTAAATATCTCTAGGGAGTTTTTTTCTTCCCCTGCATGATTGTGCAAAAAAGAATCTCTGTTACTGCCCACTTGGTTAAAGTGTAAATTAGAAGAATATATTAGAATATAGACTTTATATGCTAATATCTCTGCAAATGGTAAAACTATTAGAGTGATTACCATTTGCCAATCTAGTAAAGTACACGGCAGCACTAGGTTAGAGCAAAAAGCAATATCCCTCTCTTTCACAGTGAGAGGCGCCGTGGAGGACTATGGAATAGCACTCTGCGTGCTAGGATCTCATAATAAGGCTGGTTTCACACGTCCAGATATATCCGGTACCAGAGATATCCGGAGAAGACGTGGCTACTGTAAGCGCTGTTCCCCGGCGGCTAATGGTGAAGCTGGCTGTCATTCGAGCAGAGGAGAACAATGAGCGGTATATTAACCCCTTCCTGACATCCGACGTACTATCCCGTCCATGGGACCCGGGCCCCTATGCCCATGGACGGGATAGTACGTCAACCGCGATCAGCGGCGCCCACGTGGTGAGCGCCGCTGATCGCGACGGGTGTCAGCTGATTATCACAGCTGACACCCGGCACAATGTGTCAGGGGCGGTCACGGACCGCCCCCGACATGTTAACCCCTTGCACACCGCGATCAAACATGCTTCCCTGAGCCCCCCACAGCAGCGCAATGTGCCTCCTTTCCTGCAGGCCCCCGAATCCAAGATGGCATGAGGAAGCCTTGTGCACTGCCTGTGACAGATCGCTGATCTGTCACAGTGATCTGTGATGTGACAGATCAGCGATCTGTCACAGAACAGTGATGTCCCACCTGGGACTATTTAATAAAGTAAAAAAAAATAAAAATAAAGTGTTAAAATAATTTTCAAAAAAAATCGCCAAATAAATTAAAAAAAAAAAAAAAATATTCCCCCAAATAAATCCATTTTTTGAAAATAAAAAAAAAAACAATAAAAGTACACATATTAGGTGTCCCCGCGTCCGTAACGACCCGCCCTATAAAACTGTCCCATTAGTTAACCCCTTTAGCGAACCCCTTAAAAAATAAATAAAAAACGAAGCAAAAAATAATGATTTATTATCATACCGCCAAACAAAAAGTTTAATAACGCGCGATCAAAAAGACGCATATAAATATCCATGGTACCGATGAAAACGTCATCTTGTCCCGCAAAAAACGAGCTGCCACACAGCATCATCAGCGAAAAAATAAAAAAGTTATAGCTCGCAGAATAAAGCGATGCAAAAATAATTATTTTTTATATAAAATAGTTTTCATTGCATAAAACAGACAAAACATAAAAAAACGACCTAAATGAGGTATCGCTGTAACCGTACTGACCCGAAGAATAAAACCGCTTTATCAATTTTACCGCACGCGGAACGGTGTAAACACACCCCCCCAAAAGAAATTCATGAAACGCTGGTTTTTGTTCATTCTGCGTCCCAAAAATAGGAATAAAAAGCAATCAAAAAGTGTCACGTGCCCGAAAATGGTACCAATAAAAACGTCAACTCGTCCCGCAAAAAATAAGACCTCATATGACTCGGTGGATCAAAATACGGAAAAATTATAGCTCTCAATATGTGGTGATGCAAAAACTATTTTTACAATAAAAAGCGTCTTTTAGCGTGCGACAGCTGCCAAATATAAAGACCGCCATAAATAGTAAATCAAACACCCCGTTATCACCCCCTTAGTTAGGGAAAAATAATAAAATAAAAAAAATGTATTTATTTCCATTACGGTTAGGGTTATGGTTAGGGTTAGGGCTGAGATTAGGGTTAGGGGTGTGTTGGGGTTCGGGTTGGAGTTAGAATTGGGGGTTTCCACTGTTTGGGCACATCAGGGGCTCTCCAAATGCAACATGGCGTCTGATTTCAATTCCAGCCAATTCTGAGTTGAAAAAGTCAAATGGTGCTCCTTCCCTTCCAAGCTCCGAGATGCGCCCAAACAGTGTTTTACCCCCACATATAGGGTATCAGCCTACTCAGGACAAATTGCAAAACAATTTTTGGGGTCCAATTTCTCCTGTTACCCTTAGGAAAATAAAAAATTGGGGGCAAAAATATCATTTTTGTGGAAAAAAATGATTTTTTTATTTTCACGTCCGAGCGTTATAAAATTCTGTGAAGCACTTGGGGGTTCAAAGTGCTCACCACACATCTAGATAAGTTCCGTGGGGGGTCTAGTGTCCAAAATGGGGTCACTTGGGAGTTTCAATAGTTTAGGTACATCAGGGGCTCTCCAAACGCAGACCATTCCATCAAAGTCTGCATTCCAAAACGTCACTACTTCCCTTCCGAGCCTCGACGTGTGTCCATACAGTAGTTTTCTCCCACATATGGGGTGTCATCGTACTCATGACAAATTGGTTTCCACTGTTTAGGTACATTAGGGGCTCTCCAAAGGCAACATGACACCCGCAGACCATTCCATCAAAGTCTGCATTCCAAAACGTCACTACTTCCCTTCCGATCCCCGACGTGTGCCCATACAGTAGTTTTCTCCCACATATGGGGTATCAGCATACTCAGGACAAATTGGACAACAACTTTTGGGGTCCAATTTCTCCTTGTACCCTTGGGAAAATAAAAAAATGGTGACTAAAAGATCATGTTTGTGGAAAAAAAGCCGGATTACTTACCGGTAATGCTCTTTTAATGAGTCCACGACAGCACCCACTGGAGGTATCGGATCCGCCCATTTGGAACAGGAAACCCTACAGGAAAGATAAAAGGGGCGGTCCTCCTTTCCTCCTCAGTTTTACGTTTCAGAGTACCAGAAGGACCGCCAAGGATTAGGCAATGTTCTCTTATTTTAACATCTTTCTTATCCATTATTTGGTTAATATACTTTAACTATTGATATCTTTAGGGGGGGGAAGTGAACGGGTGCTGTCGTGGACTCATTAAAAGAGCATTACCGGTAAGTAATCCGGCTTTTTACTCTTCGCCACGACAGCACCCACTGGAGAGATTCCAGAGACCATCACCTGGGTGGGACCACCGTGCCAAGGATAGTCCTGCCAAAGCTTAAGTCAGAGGTGGATGAAAGATCAAGTCTGTAGTGCTTATAGAAGGTAGAAGGGGATGACCAAACTGCCACCTTACATATAGTTTCAATCGGAACATCTCCCTTTTCCGCCCAAGAGGTTGCCATTGCTCTGGTGGAATGCGCCCTGATGTTCCCTGGAGGCTCTTCGTTTTTTGCGGAGTAGGCTAAACGAATGGCCTCTCTGATCCACCGGGAAATGGTGCTCTTCGTGACTCCATACCCCTTCTTACAGCCCTGAAATGAAACAAATAGGGCCCTGCTCTGCCTCCAACTGTTGGACCTCTCAATACATTTTAGGACAGTTCTTTTGACGTCCAGAGTATGGAACTTCTGCTCTTCCGGAGTAGAGGGATTTTTATAGAAGGTTGGGAGGAGTATCTCCTGAGATCTATGGTATTTTGTTGCCACTTTTGGCAGGTAGGCAGGGTCTGGTTTTAATACTAATCTGTCTTGGTATTCTTGGAAAAAAGGTGGATCTATTGACAAGGCCTGAATATCACCCACTCTTCTAGCTGAGGTCAGTGATACTAAGAGGGCCATTTTAAGTGCTAAGTATTTGAAGGGTATTGTGTCGATCGGCTCAAAGGGGTCTACCGTTAGGGCGTCTAAGACCAGATTTAGATCCCATGTAGGGACGGAGGGTATGTGGATTGGAGCTATTCGTTCACATGCTGTAATAAAACGAGTTATCCACTTGTTGCCTGCTATATTATGGCCATATAGTGCTCCTAATGCCGATATTTGTACTCTCAGTGTATTTACTGCTAAGCCTAAGTCTTTCCCCTTCTGCAGAAATTCCAAGATTGGGATTATCGGAACTTCTGTTGTATGAGGTACTGTATGGAATTGAAGAAATTTTTTCCATATTCTAGTGTAAATTTGGGTTGTGGACTGTTTTCTACTTTGTAGTAGTGTAGTAATTAAGGACTCCGAGAATCCTCTTGTCCTCAATAACTGCCTCTCAAATTCCATGCCGTCAAGTGCAAGCTGAGCACTTGAGGGTGGAAAAAGGGGCCTTGGGAGAGTAGATTGGCAGTCGGAAGGACCCAAGGATCTGTTATCGACATAATCTGCAGCCACGAAAACCACGGTCTTTTTGGCCAGAACGGTGCTATTAAGATTATTCTTGCTTTGTCGTCTCTGATCTTCCGAATTACTTGAGGTAGGAGGATCAATGGAGGGAACGCATACGCCAGGTTGAAATTCCATGGAACTAGAAAGGCGTCCAGTATGTTTGGGTGATCTGACGGAGATAGGGAGGCAAAAGTTTTTATCTGCCTGTTCTCTCTTGTGGCGAAAAGATCCACCTCGGGTTGTCCCCATGCGGCTACTATGTCCCTGAAGACCTTCCGATTGAGGCACCACTCTCCTTGTCGTAGAGTGTGACGGCTTAGGAAGTCTGCCTTTTGATTGCTCTCGCCTCTTATATGAAGGGCCGAGAGGGACAAAAAATAGTTTTCTGCTAAGTTTAAAATTCTTGCCGCTGAAGACATCAGAGTCTCTGATCGAGTTCCTCCTTGTCTGTTTATATATGCCACTGTGGTGGTATTGTCCGACAGGATCCTTACATGCTTCTGCTGGAGCTGCGGAAGGAAGTTGTATAGAGCATAGAACACTGCAGTCAGTTCTTTTAAATTAGATGAGTAATCACATTCCTCTTTACTCCACCTTCCCTGATAAAACCCATTCTCCATGTGGGCTCCCCAGCCCTGGGGACTGGCATCGGTGGTTACGATACAGGATGGAACTATAACCCATGGAACTCCTGAACATAAATGATCATCGTCTAACCACCACTCTAGGGAAGTCAAGACTTCTTGTGACAGGGTTATTTTGCTCTGTAAATGACCACTATGTCGCTTATCCTCCTGGAGGATCTGGTGTTGTAGCGTACGGACATGGTACTGGGCCCACCGGACTGCCGGGGTGCAAGAATTTAGTGATCCTAATAGTGACATTGCTCCTCTTAAGGATACACGTGGTTTATCTATAGCTGCTTGTATTTTTTGTTTTGTGAGGATGATTTTTACCTGGGGTAGTAGACATCTCTGGGTCAAGGAATCTAGTTGAAATCCTAGAAATGTCTGGAGAGATTGCGGATCGAGTCTGGACTTTTGGATATTGATGATCCAGCCAAGGCTCTGAAAAGAGGATATTGCGTCAGTCACGCGTTCAGTACATTGTTTGACTGAATTCCCAATTACTAGGAAGTCGTCTAGATATGGCACAATTAGTGTGTCCTTTTGGCGAAGGTAGGCCATCACTTCTGCCATCACCTTGGTAAATATTCTTGGTGCCGTGGAAAGCCCGAAGGGCATGGCCGCGTATTGGAAATGATGAATCCTTCCCTCGACTTCCACTGCGACTCTTAGGTATTTCTGGAATCTGTTGTGTATAGGGAGATGATAATAAGCATCTTTTAAATCAATCCCTGCCATTACGCAATTTGGGAAAAGAAGCTTTATAGTGGATCTGATTGATTCCATTTTGAACTTATAATTTTTTATAAATGAATTTAGCTTCTTTAAATTAATAATGGTTCTAAATGTACCGTCTGGTTTAGACACCAAAAACAGGGGAGAGTAAAAGCCTCTACCCTGTTGTTCCTCAGGGACGTCAACTAAAACTTTTTTAGCTAGCAGGACTCGAATCTCGTCTTCGAGAGCCTTTTGCTGAAGTGAGGAATTAAGGCGAGTTATAACAAAGAACTCATAGGGGATCCGAAGGAATTCAATCTTTATTCCTTCCTTGATTATATTCAAAATCCATGGGTTTAACGTAATCTGTTCCCACTTGGTAAAAAAAATTTTTAATCTACCCCCAACTGGTGGGTCTAAACTTTTAATTTTTTTCTCTCCTATATGTTGGCCCTCTGAAGATGGTACCCTTCTGCTTTTCGTCTTTCGTGGCCCATCTGTTCGTTCTGTCCGATTGCCTTCTTCTCCCGAATGGCCGTCTTTTAAAGGTTTTCCTATAAAACGGAATGGGAGAATCACTGAAGGCCTTTTTCCTTTCTTTTGCCTTGGCGAGAATTTCGTCTAAGGCTTTTCCGAAGAGGAACTCACCCTCGCATGGGGTTGCACTAATTTTGGATTTTGACTGTGCATCCCCTTTCCAGCTCTTTATCCACAGCGCGCGTCTGGCGTTATTCACCAGGGCTGCCGACCTTGCTGCCAGTCTTAGGGTGTCCGCTGAAGCGTCTGCCATAAAGGCAGCTGCCCCTCTTATCAACGGGATGGCTGCACGCAGTTTCTCCCTTGACACTCTTTGCTCAATCTGCTGGTCTAATTGATCTAGCCATACCAGCACATGTGCTGGCTATTGCGGGTTTGAATACCCCGGTGGTGGATTCCCAGGACCTTTTGAGCGAAGATTCAGCCTTTCGGTCCAATGGGTCTGCTAACAATCCTGCGTCCTCGACCGGGATCGAGGTTTGTTTGGAAGTGGAGGATATAACAGCGTCCACCTTTGGTATTTTAGTCCATTTTAATAGATCTTCATCAGTGAACGGATACTTCCGTTTTGAAGCGGATGGGAGAAAACCCCTCTGGTCGTGTTTTTCCCACTCTCTTTTGATGAGATCTTTAATTGCCGGTATCACTGGAAATGATCTCCTCTTTTTCTCTGCCAATCCCGCAAACATAATGTCCTGCGCGGTCTGGGCTCCCCTTTCCTCTTCACACCCCATAGTATTTCTAACCGCTTTTACCAGGTTATCTACGCTGTCCAGTGGAAAACATGCGCGTCCTTCCACCTCCGAGGATGATGATGAGGATGTGGATGCGGAGCCTGAGTTTAACTCCTGTTCTTCCTCTGACTCTGAACTAACAATGACCTGTTTTCTATGACTGGACTCTGCGGGAGTGCTGGCGCGGTTGATGGCTTGTATTTCCTCCCTAATTATGGCTCGGATATCCTTAGAAGATATCGTCGACCCCTGCCTGGTCTCTTTAATGCATTGTTTGCAGAGTTTTTTGGGGTAGGAGTCAGGGAGAGGCTCTGAACATAATGCGCATTCTTTATGTTTTGTTTTTCCTTTTTTCTTTGACTTAAGTGGGAGGTCAAAGGTAAAGAGAGGGGGGAGGGGGGGGGAGGAGAGGAGGTTAGCTTAATAGGTAGAGCATATGCTTTGCACACTCACCCAGTGAAGCTTAATACCGGTTCGGATGGCTGAGACGGTTTGGATCGGGTTTCTGCTGCCTCGCTCCTGCGGGCAGTCTCTGTCCTGGCGCTGCGGTCCCTGGTGGAGTTGCCCCCAGCTGAATCCCCTGCTGGGGTCTGCGACTCTGCGGGGGACGACATGTTCCAACGTTGCAGCGCTGTTTTATCTGTACACTTATCGTACCCCCGGAAGTCGCCCTGTCACAGGGCGCATGCGCCGCGTCATCGCCATCTTACCCCGGAAGTTCAACCATTACTTCCGGGGTATAGGAGCGTCGGGCGCCGGCCTGCTCCCGCGCCACCGCTATTGACACGCGCGGCTCGCGCGCTCATGGCCTCACCATCCACGTTATACCCCCACCGATGGGGATGGGGGGGGGAATCTCCCGGATGCCAGACCGGCCCCGCTCCCTGGTAAGACCGGGCGGCCCTCCCCGGACCCGGCCATTACCACTATGCCACCAGACGAGGGGGGAGCCGTCAAACGGAGTCTCCCCCGACGCTGCTTCCGGACCGCAGCCCCTGCCGTTCCCGAAGAGACCGCACAGGCAGATGCATGGCCCAGGTAAGATCCTGCAGGATCCTGCTCCATTTGGAACAGGAAACCAAAACTGAGGAGGAAAGGCGGACCGCCCCTTTTATCTTTCCTGTAGGGTTTCCTGTTCCAAATGGGCGGATCCGATACCTCCAGTGGGTGCTGTCGTGGCGAAGAGTAAAATACGAATTTTTTATTTTCACGCCCGGGCGTTATAAACTTCTGTGAAGCACTGGGGGGTTCAAAGTTCTCACCACACATCTAGATAAGTTCCTTGGGGGGTCTAGTCTACAAAATGGTGTCATTTGTGGGGGGTTTCCACTGTTTAGGTACATCAGGGGTTTTCCAATCGCGACATGGTGTCCGATCTCAATTCCAGCCAAAAACGTCAAATGGCGCTGCTTCCCTTCCGAGCTCTGCCATGCGCCCAAATAGTGGTTTACCCCCACATGTGGGGTATCAGCGTACTCAGGACAAATTGCACAATAACTTTTAGGGTCCTGTTACCCTTGGAAAAATAAGAATTGAGGGTGAAAAGATCATATTTGTGGAAAAAATATGATTTTTTAATTGTACGGCTTTATGTTATAAACTTCTGTGAAGCCCTTGGGGGTTCAAAGTTCTCACCACATATCTAGATAAGTTCCTTGGGGGGTCTAGTTTCCAAAACGGGGTCACTTGTAGGGGGTTTCCACTGTTTAGGTACATCAGGGACTCTCCAAACGTGACATGGCGTCCGATCTGAATTCCAGACAATTTTGCATTGAAAAAGTCAAACGGCGCTCCTTCCATTCTGAGCTCTGCCATGCGCCGAAACAGTCGTTCCCCCCCACATATCAGGTATCAGCGTACTCAGGACAAATTGCACAATAACTTTTGCAGTCCAATTTCTCCTGTTACCCTTGGTAAAATAAAAAAATTGAACCTGAAGTACTTTTTTTGTGAAAAAAGTTAGATGTTCATTTTTTTTAAAATATTCAAAAAAATTCCTGTAATGCACCTAAAGGGTTAATAAACTTCTTGAATGTGGTTTTGAGCACCTTAAGGGGTGCAGTTTTTAGAATGGTGTCACTTTTGGGTATTTTCTATCATATAGACCCCTCAAAGTGGCTTCAAATGTGATGTGGTCTGTAAAAATAAAATGGTGTTGTAAAAATGAGAAATCGCTGGTCAACTTTTAACCCTTATAACTTCCTAACAAAAAAAAATTTTGGTTCCAAAATTGTACTGATGTAAAGTAAACATGTGGGAAATGTTAGTTATCAAGTTTTTTGGGTGCCATATCTCTGTGATTTAAGGGCATAAAAATTCAAAGTTGGAAAATTGCGAAATTTTCAAAATTTTCGCCAAATTTCCGTTTTTCTCACAAATAAACGCAAGTTATTTGAATGAAATTTTACCACTAACATGAAGTACAATATATCACGAGAAAACAATGTCAGAATCACCGGGATCCATGGAAGCGTTCCAGAGTTATGACCTCATAATGGTACAGTGGTCAGAATTGTAAAAATTGGCCCGGTCATGAACGTGCAAACCACCCTTGGGGGTGAAGGGGTTAAAGTCCGAACGACAGCAGGTGTCGGATGATGGGGGTAACAGTCCCAAAAGCCCCCACCTGCTGTCGTTCAGACTTTAAAATACCGCTCATCGTTCTCCTCTGCTCGAATGACAGCTGGCTTCAGCACCAGCCGCTGGGGAACAGCGCTTACAGTAGCCACTTCTTTCCCGAAGGCCGTCAGTGCACACGGAGGACAGTGTGAACTGTTCTCCGTGTTCACGTTTTGCGGACCGTGCTGCAGGTAAAACACGGACATGTCAGCGTGTTTTACACATGGTCCGTGTAAACATGCTGACATGTACACAGACCCATTTATTTGAATGGGTCTACGTGGGTCAGTGTCTCCAGTACATGAGAAAACTGTCACTACACGTACCAGAGACACTGATGTGTGAAACCGGCCTAAGGAAGTCAGGGTCAGACTTTCTGTTCGGAGGACAGTAGAGTCACTTTTGAGTGCTTTTGTAAATATGTCATATTTAGAAAAATACAATAATCACCAGCTAGTTATCAACATAGGTTGTGTGAATATTCACGGCTTAAACATTATAACTACTCCAGAAAAGTGAACTGACACAGCTGCACTGAATAAAAATGTACAATTTTATTAAATTCATATTATCCAAAAGAGCAATAAAAAAGGGGGACATAAGGGGATGTATAAGTCCTATACAAGGAAAACACAGTAAAACTTACAAATGGTGGGTATAATCACAAAATAGTATTTAAACCTCCACAGTATGGCCATATGGCCCGCATGAAGACGAACAAAGTGAGAATAGGTATATACCGTATTATAAGACGTACCACAAAATTTTGAGAAATTTTTTTTTTTAATAAAATGGTGCTTCATATAATCCATGCGTCTTATTGCTTACCGAGGGTGGTGGCTGCAGTAAAGCAGGTTCCCAGGGTCCCTGCTGGAGGAGGCAGGAGTGGGGTGATGCTGCAGGCTGGGATGAGGGGCTGTCCGATGTGCAGTGCACCGCTGCAGATGTCAGGTGCTTTGGGTGTCTCCGGCGGTGCTGTCCGGGGTGTCCGGTGCTGGGGGGGGCTCTGCCGATATTTTGTGAAAAGCCAGAGCCCCCCGCAGTTCCTTGGTTTTCTGTGCGGTGGACTCTGGGAAAATGGCTGCTGGGGGGCAGCGCATGCACAAATGGAGATCTCGGCATCAAGATCTCGGGAGATGAGATTTCAGCACTGAGATCACCAGCAGCGGACACGTTGGGGAGCACCGCCGGACACTCCCTCATCCCAGCCTGCAGCAATGGTATCGGTAAGGTATATATGCATTATAAGACGCACCCCCATTTCCCTCCCAAATTTTGGGGAAAAAAGGGCGTCTTATAATGCGTAAAATACGGTACATTTTTACATACTAATTCATAATAGACAAAGGCTAAAAAGACTCATGTGCATGACATGTAATAAAAGTACAATGATGTGGAAAAATTTAGTTACCAGTAGTAAGTACCCAGGGGCTCCAACGTATGTTTCGCCTGGTGGCTTTCTCAAGGAGTTCCACACTCTAACTGATAGGAATGGCTTGCAGACACACTTGGTTGGATCTCAATAGCATGGCTATATTGCTCCTGCAATGTAACCAGTCCATCTGGGGTGTGCATATTATCCATCTATAGTAATACTGCAAAGTTTTTCAGCACTTAAATATTATTAAATAGTGCATCCATCTTGCATCAAAAGTATACAGCCAAACTTGGTTGGATCTCAATAGCATAGCGATATTTATACTGCAGTGTAACAAGTCTATGGTAATAGTCTTGCCAATTTTTTCCAGCAGACAAATATACGCCATTTATACTCTGCAAGTTGTGCATTAAAATAGATAAGCCTTGGTTGGTATTTCAGAAATTGCATCGTTATATTGCTCCAGCACTGTAACAACTCCATGTGAGGTGGTCAAATTGGTGTGTTCTAGTATTCCTGTCAATATTTTCAGCAGACAAATATTATAAGCCATTTATACTGCGCCAGTTGTACATCAAAATAAAAAATCCAGACTGGTTGGTTACAAATAGCATCGCTATATTACTCCAGCACAGTAACAAGTCCATGTGAGGTGGGCAAATTTTCCTGTGCTAGTATTCCTGCCAATTTTTTCAGCAGACAAATATTATACACCATTTATACTGAGCCAGTTCCACATCAAAATAAAAAAGCCACAGTTTGGTTGGCTAGAGGGTATTTCTCAGCACTAGATCCCTAGCCCCCACTATTTCTCCTGTTGTGATGTCCGCGTCTTACACTATCACGTGTCCCATAACATCAGCCTTGACCTGACCAACGCTGTTACTGTGAAGATCTACTTAACCACGGACATGTGCTTGCGTCCAGGGACGCTACATTTTGATGACGGCACACTGGATGAATATTGTGGAATCTGGTACCCAGTTGCACCTTGGGACGGAACATGTGCTACCAACACCAAGGACTGCAGCCTCAATCAGGGTTGCTCCCACCGTCTAGAGCAGTTGCTGCACCTCCTCCTCCTCAGCCTCCATCTCCAATTTGTCAACATCAGTCGCAAGCTGGAAGAACAGCAGCACTACCTCAGCCAAGCAGCAACAGGCTCTGCTAAAGTTAATCTGCTTAGATAACAAACCACAGACAGAATTGTTGAGAGGTCTAACTGTCCAGACAGATTTATGGCTCTCGCCCTGAAGCTACAACCAGACATGCTCGTGCGTGACAGTGGCTGTAACCTAACAGTGGCTCAGAAGGTTGGCAACCTCACAAACGTAACATGCCTGGACCATGCTCTCAATTTAGTGGCTCATCTGTTTCTCAAATCCTATCCAGATCTGTCTGATACTTGTGAAAGTATGACGTGTGTTTGCCCATTTCCGAAAGACAGCTACAGCTGCTGCCTCCCTTGCAGTGTTGCAGGGGCGTTTGCAACTTCCAGCTCACCGACTGGTGTGTGATGTCACCACTAGAGATGAGCGAACTTGTTCAGAACATGTTCGCCAATTTCAAATTCGGCACGAACGTAGCATATTCGGATTCCTGTTCGAATTCCTGAGCATTTTTCTTCAAAGTTGGCAAAATTGGGTAAATGATCAAGTTTCCGCTAAATGCTTTTGTTGGGACTTTGGCTAGGGTAGTGGTTCTGTATGATGAGCTGGGGGGGACGTAGTTGTCAGAGGAGCAGCGGAGAGTAATTTTTTTAAATTAGCTTAATGTGTGTACATTCCAGCAGTAAATTGGGGCGCAAAAACATCCACAATGTTCAGACACAAGGGCTTCTGTCATTGACTCCCGAAGTCACATGTCCCTCTCCACATAAAATGCGGACATCTTGTTTTGCTGGCTCCATTTTGTCAGTGTAACAGCGCATAAAGGCGTCTCCTGCTGCAACTGTCAGAAAGTTGGATAGGATCCTGTCCTGTGTTAAATCGACCATCCAGCATCTAACTTGTTTGTGCTAATAGTGTTCACATTTCCTACTCAAAATCGTTTCGGCTAATACTCTGTTGCAGTCAGGACTCAGGAGGTCATACTGTATTTGCTAATCAAAATCATTAGGGCTAATATTGGAGTGCTGCCAGGAGGCCCCATTTGCTAATCAAAATCGTAAGGGCTAATATTGTTGATCAGGCACACTATATCTCAAAATAAATACTGATTATTCATTTAGTGAAAAAGCAAGGTCATGGTGGAAGGGGAATAGGCTTGATGTTCAATGTGTACGTATTCTAGTTGGTAATGTTACTGAAAGCTCTACTGAACAAACACTGTCTCGTCCTAATCCAAAGACAACATCTGTTACTGGAAGGGCTACTTGACTCCATTTCTTTGGCAGTCGCACAGCGGTACACCTTGTAAATGAGGGTCAGAAAGAGCATGTGCTCCACTGGATGGCAAGCGCTGCATCAAGTGTGCTTCTCCTCCTCTTCCTCCACCTTAAGATCACATCAGTACAATCCTCAAAAGTAACACCCCAATTACCCTGGTTTACCCGGCATCACAACTTTCCAACAGCCCAACTGACTGTGGAGAACCACAGATGGGTCAGTCTGCAGAGCTGTTCACACATCCTGTTCCATGGGCATCAGAGGTCTGCTCCAAAGATTCACAGAATCCAAAGGAGGAAAGCATCTGCACTGATGGCCAAAATGTTTTCCTGTTGGATTTGGGGCCGGACGAAGTAGGGTCCCAGCAGAATCCAGACCCTCGTCACCAGATGTTAACCCCGGGGATGGAGGTAACACTGATGAGATTCAGATTCCAGAGGAGCACGAGAATTGTACTGTGCTGCCCAGGCGGGAAGGGAAGGAGGGGGTGACTCTCAGGGTGAGGAGTGGGAGAATAGTGAGGATGACAATGAGGTTATAGATCCCACCTGGTAAGAACCCAAAGGCATGCAGCTGAGTAACTCAACAGAGGAAAACAAATGTGGTTACAATGCGGCTTCCCGAACACACACAGAGTAATGCAGCACGACAAGCAGTGCACCAGTTGCGAGTCTGCAGTTTGCAGGGGTGGCAAGGGTTGCCTGGGCCTTTTTTGAGACTGCAAATGATGACCCAACTCATGTTATCTGACAACTTTGCAAAAAAACAACTCAGTAGAGGCAAAAATTGCAATAATTTGACTAATACATGTATGAACCGGAACACGCGTGAGCAACATGCTTTAGTCTGAAAATTACACTGGACTAAAATGCAGACTAGTGGCCTCGCCAACCACCGGTCATCCCATCAACCATATCTACTGCCTTCTTCCTCCTGTCACCGTGGCAAATGTTCTCACATAGGTCTCTGACTGCAGAATTTCTACTGGTTTACCCACTACAGTCAGGGTGAGTGAGAGCCCGTCAGCTGTTACAGAAGTAGAGATGCCTGCTGTTTTTGTTTCACCGAGCACACAATATCTTTCTCAATCCACCATAACATATCCATCTGCACTTCACACTCCAGAAGTTTGACTTGTTCACCCTACTCCACCCTCTCTCAGCACAGCAGCCAGTCCTCGGTCCCGCAGTTGTGGTCATGTAAAATAAGGTTTCCTCCTACATGTGCCAAACCTAAAAGCTTGAACGCCACCATCTCCAACGTGTTGGCCACGGAAATGCTGCCTTTCAGTTTGGTGAATACAGATGGCTTCCGAAAGTTGATGGCTGTCGCAGTCCCACAGTATCAGTTGCCCAGTCGCCATTACTTCTCTAAGAAAACTGTGCCTGTGCTACACAAGCATTTTGCAGACAACATAACCCTTTCCCTGAAAAAATCTGTCTGCCAGGGTGCATTTCACTACTGACAGCTGGACGAGCAAACAAGGGCAGGGGCGTTACATCTTGCTTACTGGACACTGGGTGACTCTGTTCGCTGTGGGTGCAGGTGAGCAAGGGGCTGCTCCACAAGTCTTGGAATCTCCAAGGCTTGCGTGATAAACCTCTGTATCTAACACTTCCTCCATTGCTTCTGGCTCCTTCATCTCCTCTAGAGCCTCAACCTGCGCTCTCAACCTCTCCTTTAATGAGACACTCGTTCCAACAGTGCAGAGGGAATCTCCCGACCTCCATACTGTGCAGATAGGGCTCATTGCAATCAGACAGTGTTCAAATTAATATGCCTTGGAGATCGCAGTCACACAGCAGAAGACTTGTGGACAGCTATCGAGGCCGAGTTTGAGCAATGACTGTCTCCACTGAACCAGGAGCCAGAGAAGGCCCTGTGCGATAGAGGAGCAAACCTGGTGGCGGCCATATGCCGGGGAAATCTCACACAAGGGACTTGCATGGCTCACTTCCTCAACCTGCTGTAGGTAAGCCCTGAAAGGCAGTGGCCGTATCTTATAGCGGCCAAATCAGGTGACATGTTCCCTTTAATTTGTGATGTGCCGACACGGTGGAATTACACTCAGCACATATTTCAGTGACTTTGGCAACAGCGACGAGCCCTAGTGCAGCATGTCCTTTTGCACAGCCTGGGCCAACGCAGTAGGAACGTGGTGCAAATCAAGCTTGTGAAGTGGGCAAAGATGAAGGACCTCTGCACCCTTCTGAACAGTTTTGAAATGGCTGCAAAGATGATTAGCGCTAATGATGCCGTCATCTACATCACTATTCCAGTCATCTACATGCTAGAGCGCCGCTGATTGCTATGACTTACTATCCCGTCCATGGGCATAGGGGCCCGGGTCCCATGGACGGGATAGTACTTCAGATGTCAGGAAGGGGTTAATTTATATTTTGATAAAACGGACATTTCTGAAAGCAGTGACAAATGTCTATTTTTAATTGTTATATTTTGAATGGAGCAAAAGGGGGGTGATTTGAACTTGCGTTAATTTTTTCTTTTACTTTTTTAACTTTTTTTAACTGACTTCAATAGTCACCCCAAGTACACCTGAAGGTGCGATCATCTGACTGTCTGAGCAACACATAGCAGAAATCACGGGCCGACATTAACAAAGACAGACAACCCATCGGTGCCACTTGATCATGTGACATGGGCACCGACGGGCGGGACTAGTGATGCACGCCATGACAGCTTGTGTTAAATGCCACTGTCAGTGATTGACAGCGGCATTTAACTGATTGGAGCCTGCAGGGACACGACCTATGACATACCTATACGTCTAAAGTCTTGAACGGGTTAATCAAAGTGCACAAGTAAACAGCAACTCATGAGTTTGCTTCCTATGCACCTTTCATAATTTCAAAAGTGATAATACAACCCTTTTCTTCAGGTTAGGACAAATAAAGAATTACTAGATGTATTTATTTTTACGCCGTTACTTTTGCACACTTTTTACGCATTGACATATTTATGAGAGCCATTTCTTTTACTTTTCAGCTGACAGAGCTGTAAAATGGCTTCTTTTTTGTGGGGCGAGTTGTTTCTATGGGTACTATTTTGACTGTTTGATCACGTTCTATTCCACTTTTTGTGTTGCAGTAAGTAATGGTTTTATAGTTGAAGTTGTTGCGGACAAGCAATACCAATTATCCACATTTTTTTGCTTTTACTTATGCAAATTGCCTCTTCAGAGAGGAAGAGGACTTTAACTTTAAGTGCCATCTATTGGAAGTAGCAATCCTAAAAGTCAATATCAAGCATGCATTGATTATAAGTCTCCTCACTCTGACATCTCAGACCTCGCTTGTCACTCTCCACAAAGAGAAACGTTATCCCTTAGATCCCAGTCGTAAGCCTCTCAAGTAGCCAAATCAGATGTCATACTTTGCACTGATGAGGGGCAATAGCCCAAAACACCATGTCTACAAATAGAGATTCTGGCTTGGCTTTTCTCCTAAGTCATATGGCAAGGTTCTTTAAAGGGAATCTGTCACCCCATTTTAGCCCTATGAGCTGCGGCCACCGCCATCAGGGGCTTATCTACAGCATTCTGTAATGCTGTAGATAAGCCCCCGATGAAACCTGAAAGATAAGAAAAACACGTTAGATTATACTCATCGGGGGGCGGAGTCGGGTGCGGCGAGTGTCGCGGTCCGATCCGGCGACTCCCATCTTCATACGATGACGTCCTCCTCCTTCCTTCTCCCTCGGCTCCTGCGCAGGCGTCTTTATCTGCCCTGTTGAGGGCAGAGTAAAGTACTTCAGTGAACAGGTGCTGGGAAAGGTCAGAGAGGTCCGATGCCTGCGCACTGCAGTACTCTGCTCTGCCCTCAACAGGGCAGAGCAGTACGCCTGCGCAGGAGCCGAGGGAGAAGTAAGGAGGAGGACGGCAACTGATGAAGATGGGATGCGCCGGACAGGACGGCGACACCCATCGGACCGGACCGAACGCCGGGGTGAGTATAATCTAACTCTTTTTTTCATATCTTTCAGGTTACATCGGGGGCTTATCAACAGCATTACAGAATGCTGTAGATTAGCCCCTGATGGTGGTGCCAGCAGCTGATAGGGCTAAAATGGGGTGACAGACTCCCTTTAACAGGTCAATATTGATTGTTAGGATTGCTACTTCCAGTAGCTAGCACTAAAGTTCAAGTCCTCTTCCTCTCTGAAAAAGCAATTTGCATATTCAATTTTCCAGAGGAGCATGCATGGCTTTGGCTATGTGTACACAGGTGGAATTCCCGTGGAAATTTCAGCAGGAATTCCGCAACTCCCTGCCGCGGGAAATACGCGAGAAATCCGCATGCGTAATTCCCGCAAAAAAATAGCATTTGGCAAGCGTAATTAGCTTGCAGAATACTAGCATTTTCCAAGCAATCTGTAGCATCGCTTGGAAAACTGATTGACAGGTTAGTTACACTTGTCAAACATAGTGTTTGACTAGTGTGACCAACTTTTTACTATTGAGGCTGCCTATGCAGCATCAGTAGTAAAAGATATAATGTTAAAAATAGTAAAAAAAAATAAATCGTGATATTCTCACCTTCCGGCGTCCCCCGCAGCGTCCCCAGGCCTCAGCGATGCTCCCGGCAAGTCTCGTGACGGCTACATCATCAAAGGTCATTGTTGCAAGGCATCGCTGGGAACGGGACTTGCCGGGAGCATCGCTGAGGCCTGGGAACACTGCGGGGGACGCCGGAAAGTGAGAATATCACAATTTTTTATTTTAATTATTTTTTTTAACAGGGATATGGTACCCAGAGCCTGGAGGAGATTCTCCTCTCCTCCAGACCCTGGATACCATCTGCACATTTTCCGCTTACTTTGCGCATGGTGGGCATACCAATATGCGAAAAGTAAGTGGAACAATGCATTCCTATGTGTGCGGAATTCCCGCGATTCCGCAAAAAGAATGAGCATGCTGCGTATTTTTCCGCGATGCGATTCCGCCGCGGCTAAATATGCAGCATTAGCACAGAATGTGCGGAATGCCATTGAATTCAATGGGTTGCTTATTTTATGCGTTTTCCCAGCGTTTTCGGGGCGAAAAAACGAGGGAAAACCGCCTAAAATCCATGGGAATTCTGCACGTGTGCACATAGCTTTTTAAGTCTCCTCACTCTGACATGCCAGGCCTGACTTGTCAATCTCCACAAGGAGAAATGTTAACCCTTAGGTCTTAGCCTTTATATAAAACCTACATTTTATTTTGGCAAACTCTTTTTGCGATTTCATCGTTTGCCATGATAAGGATCACCCCTTCTTCTGTCCATCACTTGGATGCTGAGCATGCTAGTGAGTGTGGCATCTAGATAGGGTTAAACAGCCATTGATGGTGCTGTTGCTGCCAAAGTTCAGTTGACAGTTAAGGCCTGTTTCACACTTCAGTTTTTTTTCACATCAGTCAAAATCCGCCACTTTTAGAAATTTTTTGGCGGATCCGTTTTTTCCCCCATAGACTTGCATTAGCGGCGGATTTTGACTGATGTTCGTCCGTCAGATCCGTTTTTTGACAGATCCGAGAAAAATTTTAGCGTCTCCCGGGCGGAAGAGACGGACGATGCAATGTTTTTTTGCAGCGACTGTCCGCTATTTTATAGTGCGCATGCCCGGCAGATTTCCCCTGCCGACCACATTAACTCTAAATACTGTTCTGGAAGCGCAAAAAAAAACAAAAAAACGCTCTTTCCCTCTCTCTCTCCTTCCCGGACCGCGGTTCCTTTAAATTTAGCCCACATGCCGACTCCAGCGGATCCGTACACAACACGGATCCAGTGACGACCGTTTGGCCCACAACGGCAGCGGATCCATTTTTAACAGCTCTGGCGGATTTGGCCTTCCGTCAAGAACCGGAAATGTGAAACAGGCCTAAGACGAGCTCCCATGGTGATTATACTGGACACAGCTCCTGTGCCCACCCAATCTTGCGGAGACTCATTGTTGATCATGACGTACAAAGGAGCTAATCTGAAGATTTAAAGGTGTTATCCGGGCTTATCACAAATTTCTGCAGTCACTCTATGTGACTGCAGACTTGTAAATCCTCACACCACACGCACTACACACCATGAATATTCTCCAAGTGTTGGTGGCACTAGGATGTATGCATATTGCATAACTGCAGTCAGTTTGGTTTTGCCGTCAGCACAGGAAAATTCTCAAAAAGTGACGGCAGACTTCTGTTATAAGCCCGGACAACTCCTTTAATAATTTCTATGTTTAATAAACATTAAACACAATTGATTTTTTTTAGATTGCTAAAAATACCTTTATCCTGTCCATGAATGCTTCCATTTTGAGTTGTTCAACCGCTTTCCGTGCTTGAGAGATGCTAGTTGTGCTGTTGTTACAAAGTATTTCCTTCATGGTTTTGATCCTGATTATAAAAGAGAAAAAAAAACCTGTTCAGTATTGATAGTAGGAATGTCAAGTGTCAGACATAGGACACAAACCACCGCCCCACGTCAAAGGCTACTGTTCCGCTGAGATGCCACGGAGTAGGGATGCCAAGTTTGGTCATCTTGTGTAAACAGGGGCTACCGTCTCGTTTTCATTCCCCCCACCCGTCTTCTAAGAGCCAAACATCTTTGTTTGAGGACTTGTTTTCTTGCAGGAAGAATTGTAATTTTGAATGACACTATTTATTTTATCAGATAATGCACTGGAAGCATGACAAAAATTCCAAGTGCTTTGAAATAGCAACTAAAGCCCCCGTTACACACTGCGATATCGCTAGCAATATCGCTGTAAAGTCACCGATTTTGTGACGTTGCAGCGATATTGCTAGCGATATCGCTGAATGTGATACTTACCTCCGACCGGCTCCCCCGGTGCTCATCGGTGGTCGCGCGAGAACTCCCTGGACCATTCCTCGTCGGCCACTTCTTGCTGGGCTTCCTGTGGCGCCGACGAGCGAGGCGTGGAGGCGGGCGGGAGGACGCCAGGATCGCCGCGTATGACAGGTAAGTAGCGACCCCCGACCCCTGCGATGTTGCTGGTGAGATCTGCCTGTGTGGCAGCTCACTAGCGACCACTTAGCGATGCACCAGCGATCCATATCGTTGTCGGGATCGCTGGTGCATCGCTACGTGTAACTGTACCCTAAAAGTGCAATTCCAAAATTTTTTTTTGTTTTTATAGTTACCATGTTTACTGTATGGTAAAACTGACCTAGCAATATGACTCTCCAGGCCAGTACAATTGCGCACATACCAAACATGCATTTTTTTTAATTATTTATTATTTATATTTATTTTTTTTTAAAATTTGTAATAAACAAAAATTTTTTGATAATGTTGCCATGTTCTAAGAATCATAACGTTTAACATTTTCAGGCTATGGGACTGGTAGAGAGTTTATTTTTTGAACCTCTTGAACCTTCAGGTGCTGCACAGAAGTTTATAACGTTAAGCCGTGAAAATAAAAAAAAAAAAATAAAAAAAAAATCTCATTTTTCCCACAAAAATCTTTTTTAGCTCCATATTTTGCATTTACATAAGGGTAATAGGAAAAATTGCTCCATACAATTTGTTGCGCAATTTCTTCTGAGTGCGCAGATACCCAATATGTGGGGGAAAACCAATGTATGGGTGCACGGCAGGGCTTGGAAGAGTAGGAGCGCTATTTGAGTTTTGGAACGCAAAATTTCATGGAATAATTAGCGTTTGGAGAGCCCCTGATGTGCCTAAACAGTGTAAACCCCCACAACGGACACCATCTTGGAAACTAGACCCCTTTGGGACCTTATCTAGATATGTATTGGGCACCTTGAACTCCCAAGTGCTTCACATAAGTTTATAACGCTGTAAAAATTTAAAAAAAAAAAAAAAACATCACATTTTTCTCACAAAAATCCTTTTTAGCTATAAATTTTGTATTTTCACAAGAGCAAAATGAGAAAATGCACCCAAAGTTTCGTTGTGCAATTTCTTCTGAGTTCACCGATACCCCATATGTGGTAAAAAACTACTTTTGAGACACAGTGCAAAGCTCAGAAGGGAAGTAGCACCATATTACAGTGCAGATTTTGCTGCACTTGTTTGAGGGTGCCATGTTACATTGACAGAGCCCCTGAGGTACCAGAACATCAGAACCCCCCATAAGTGATCCCATTTTGCCATTAAACCTCTCCATTAATTCATCTAGGGGTGCAGTGATTATATTGACACCACAGGTGTGTCACAAACTTTTATACCATTGGGCAGTAAGTAAAGTAAAAATAATTCCCAGTTTTATCACCATGATTGTGTGTTAGCTTCAAGTTTTACATTTTCACACTGGGAAATGGGTAAAAATGACACCATAATTTGTCCCACAATTTCTGCTGAATGGAAATACCCCACATGTGGCTGTGCAGTACTACTTAGCCATACAAAGTGACTCAGGAGGGACAGAGCGCTATTTGCCTACTGGAGTCCAGATTTTCTTAGACTAGTTTGTAGATTTCATATAAAGAGCCCCTAAGTGCTAGAAAAGCAGAATTCCCCCTCAAGTGACCCCATTTAGGAAATTATACTCCTTTGGGAGTTTATCTACAGGTGTAATGATGATTTGACTCCATGTCTGTTTTCCAGAAACAAGCAGCAGTGGATGTTGCTGAGTGAAAATTACAAATCTTCTATTGTAGTTGTCACGCTGCTCTCACCTGAGTCAGGACCCCGGGTCCGGCGTCACCACTTCCGTTGCCACGGCCGCTGCGGGGGTCCCGTCGGGTGCGCACACGCACCTCTCACACCTAGTTCCATGGTTGCTCAATGTTGCTAGTGCACATGTGCGCTCTTCTCAGCTCTGTCTACAGCCGTGTCCTATCTATGGTCCTGGAGGACCTGACCCGGAAGTCCAAGTGCTCATGTGCTATATCAATGCTACCTCTGCCTATGGGAGGTGCCTGATTATTGTTGCTCTTCCTGACTTGGTCTGCTTGGTCCTTGGCTGGCTATGCGCTGTATTCGGGTCCTCTGCCTTGCGCTCCGTTCCTGTGCCGTGCTTCCTAGCACATGCTCCGTCCATATACTCTGCTCTGTCATATTCCTTTGCACACGGCTCAGCTCCTACCTTGCTCCTGTCGTGCTTGTCAGCACACCCTCTGTCTAACCTTGCACTCAGGCGTGCCCTCTGCGCACGCTTTGTCTAACTCTGTACTCTGGCATGCTCCTTCGCACGCGCCCTGCTTTGCTCACACCCGGGCGTGCTTTTCTGTGCACGCCATACATGGCCTTGTGTACTCGCCTTGCACTATCCTGTGTCTAACACACTCCCGTGTACGCGCCTTCTATTGTCCTGTACTCTGTGTGCTCCCGTACAATTGCCATGTATCGTCCTATACCTTGCGTGCCCGTGTCCACACTTTGCACACTCTTGTACGCTGCACATCTCCAGTTGCTAGACACACTTGTGTCTCCTGTGAGACGACCACCTGGTTCCAGCAGTCGTGGTACCTCACCCCCTTGGGCTTTCCCCTGACACTTCCTGTATAGGGGGTGGTCCTCACTAGGTCAGCTCGCCCTAGGTGGGTTGGTGCCACAACCCAGAGGGTCCACTCCAGGAGTCGTCACAGTAGTGCTCAGTAAGTTATGCTCAGCTGATGCTTCTGGAGACAGGCACCTGTACAGTAAATTAGGCAGGCTCTCATCACTACAGAAATGACAAACATGTGGGAGCTAAATGTGGTTTAGGCACACTGGGGCTCAGAAGGCAGAGGGCATTTGGATCTGGAATTGGAGAATTTGCTGAATTTCTTTTGTGGGGCGAGGAGCCATTTCACTTTTCCAGAGCCTTTGTGCTACCAGTAACGTTGAATGGAAGCCCCTTATATTTCCGTTAACAGATGACAGACCTGAGTAGGGACTTGCTTCTTTGTGGATTTAGTTGAAGGTTTTATTGGGAACATTTTACATAATGTTTGGGTTCACATTTATCAGGTGCTCTACGCTGAGCGCTTACTTTGGGGTTTCATCTAAATCTCCGAGTGACGTGATTCAGATGAAACCCCCGATGGATCCATTCACTATAATGAGGCAGCAGAGATACTCTGGACTTTGTCTGGCCTCTGTTCCGCGGTATCCTCCTTTTCAGAAGTGCACAGAACTGTGGCCGACAGCACTTTTATGTAATCCTAAAAAGATGGACACCGCCGGATCACAGGTCAGATGGCGTCCACAGTGTCTCCATCTGCCTCATTATAGGGAATCTTCCGCTG
Organism: Dendrobates tinctorius; assembly: GCF_039654945.1. NCBI lineage: Eukaryota > Metazoa > Chordata > Amphibia > Anura > Dendrobatidae > Dendrobates > Dendrobates tinctorius. The sequence goes on along the minus strand of NW_027361960.1, from coordinate 7,468,317 downwards.
GGGGTTCTGACTGAATCACGTATTTCAGAGATTTACATGGAAACCCCGGTGTAAGCGCTCAGCACAGAGAGCAGGATAAATGTGCGCCAAGCCTTACTGTGATCTTTGGGAGGCAGAATGAAAAAAAAAAAACAGCATGTGAAGAATTGGTTCTATTTAGGCGACTTTATTCTCGGGTCGGTGCGATTACAGTGATACCAGGATTATATCGGGTTTTTATATTTGGCTGCTGTCACACACTAAAAGATGCTTTTTATTGCGAAAACTTTTGCATCACCACATTTTGAGAGCTATAATTTTTCAGATTTCGACCGACAGTCATGTAATGGCTTGTTTTTTGTGGGATAAGCTGATGTTTTTACTGGTACCTTTTTCGGGCACATGACATTTTTTGATCGCTTTCTATTCTGATTTTTGGGAGACAGAATGAATAAAAGCCTGCAATTAGGGATTTTTCTTTTTATACCGTTCCATGTGTGGTAAAATTGGTAAGGCAGCTTTATTCTTCGGGTCAATACAGCGCTACCTCATTTATATCGTTTTTTATGTTTTGGCGTTTCTACACACTAAAAACTATTTTATAGAAAAAATTATTTTTGCATTGTTTTATTCTGCTATTCTGAGAGCTATAACTTTTTTTTATTTTTCTGCTGATGATGCTGTATGGCGGCTTGTTTTTTGTGGGACAAGATGACGTTTTCAGAGGCACCATATTTATTTACATCCGTCTTTTTTGTCGCATTTTATTGCAAGTTTTGTTCGGCGGTATGATAAAGCATTGCTTTTTGTGTTGTTTATTATTTGTTTACAATGTTCACTGAAGGGGTTAACTAGTAGGAGTTTTATAGAGCGGCTTGTTACGGATGCGGCGATACCAAATACCGAAAATGTGTTTATTGGAAAAATACTTAATTTTTTCTTTATTTAAGGATATTTTTAAAAAATATTTTTACACATTGTAATTTTTTTTTAAACTTTTTTACATTGTCCCAGTATGGGACGCGCCTGGGCAGTCTGGCTCCAGATAGAATCAGACACCCAGCGTATGGCGCCAGAGATGGCGGTACGCGTAGACACTGAATGCATACCGCGATCTCCGGCGCCATACTTACATACTTACCTGACTGGGAGGAGCGTTGTCGCAGCGCTTCTCTTCTCGCCGAAGACCGGGGCAGGAGTTCATTGTCAGAATCGCGCATACACATAGCACTATCCGGCGCCATTTTACTGAAGACACATTTGCAGTGTGTCTTTCACAATATGGTGCCGGACAGCGCAGTATGGGCATGCGCGTACTCCAGCGCCACACTCCTCCCTCAGCCTCCAGCAGAACTGGACAGCACTGGAGCACAGGGAAGAAAGGTGAGTAGAAATGTTTTTTTTTTGTATGTGTGCAGTTTAATAGGGGTGAGAGGACCATGCATACCACGATAGGGGGGGTGAGGGGTAGCATGCATACCAGGAAAGGGGGGTGAGGGGACCATGCATACCAGGATAGGGGGGGGTGAGGGGGACCATGCATACCAGGATAGGGGGGGGGGTGAGGGGTAGCATGCATACCAGGATAGGGGAGTCAGGGGTAGCATGCATACCAGGATAGGGGGGTGAGAGGACCATGCATACCAGGATAGGGGGGTGAGAGGACCATGCATACCGGGAAAGGGGGGTGAGGGGTAGCATGCATACCAGGATAGGGGGGGGTGAGAGGACCATGCATACCAGGAAAGGGGGGTGAGAGGAACATGCATATCAGGATTGGGGGTGAGAGGACCATGCAAACCAGAAAATGGGGTGAGAGGACCATGCATACCAGGAAATGGGGGTGAGAGGACCATGCATTCCAGGAAAGGGGGGTGAGAGAACCATGCATACCGGGAAAGGGGGGGTGAGGACAATGCATACCAGGATAGGGGGGTGAAAGGACCATGCATACCAGGAAAGGGGGGGTGAAAGGACCATGTATATTAGGATAGAGGGGTGAGGGGACCATGCATACCAAGCAAGGGGGGTGAGGGGACCATGCATACCAGGATAGGGGGGGTGAGAGGACCATGCATACCAGGATAGGAGTGTGAGAGGGCCATGCATACCAGGACAGGGGGGTGAGGGGACCATGCATACCAAGAAAGGGGGGTGAGGGGACTATGCATACTAGGAAAGGGGGGTGAGGGGACCATGCATACCAGAATTGGGGGATGAGGGGACCATGCATACCAGGATTGGGGGGTGAGGGGACCATGCATACCAGGATTGAGGGGGTGAGGGGACCATGCTTTCCAGGATTGAGGGGGGTGAGGGGTACCATGCATACCTGGATAGGGGGGTGAGAGGACCATGCATACCAGGAAAGGAGGGTGAGAGGGCCATGCATACCAGGAAAGGGGGGTGAGGGGACCATGCATACCAGGAAAGGGGGGTGAGGGGACCATGCATACCAGGAAAGGGGGGTGAGGGGACCATGCATACCAGGATTGGGGGGTGAGGGGACCATGCATACCAGGATTGGGGGGTGAGGGGACCATGCATACCAGGATTGAGGGGGGTGAGGGGACCATGCTTTCCAGGATTGAGGGGGGTGAGGGGACCATGCTTTCCAGGATTGAGGGGGGTGAGTGGTACCATGCATACCAGGATAGGGGGGTGAGGGGACCATGCATACCAAGAAAGGGGGGTGAGAGAACCATGCTACCAGGATAGGGGGGTGAGGGAACCATGCATACCAGGATAGGGGGGTGAGGGGACCATGCATACCAGGATTGAGGGGGTGAGGGGACCATGCATTCCAGGATTGAGGGGGGTTGAGGGGTACCATGCATACCCGGATAGGGGGTGAGGGGACCATGCATTCCAGGAAAGGGGGGTGAGAGGAACATGCATACCAGGATAGGGGATGAGAGGACCATGCATACCAGGATTGGGGGGGGTGAGGGGACCATGCATACCAGGATTGGGGGGGAGTGAGGGGACCATGCATACCAGGATTGGGGGGGGGTGAGGGGACCATGCATACCAGGATTGGGGGGGTGAGGGGACCATGCATACCAGGATTGGGGGGTGAGGGGACCATGCATACCAGGAATGGGGGGGTGAGGGGACCATGCATACCAGGAATGGGGGGGTGAGGGGACCATGCATACCAGGTTTGGGGGGTGAGGGGACCATGCATTCTAGGATTGGGGGGTGAGGGGACCATGCATTCCAGGATTGGGGGATGAGGGGGTACCATGCATTCCAGGATAGGGGGGGTGAGGGGACCATGCATTCCAGGATTGGGGGGTTAAGGGACCATACATACCAGGATAGGGATGAGGGGGTACCATGCATACCAGGATTGGGGGGTGAGGGTACCATGCATACCAGGATGAGGAATGGGGTGACATGCATACCAGGATTGGGGGGGGTGAGGGGACCATACATACCATTATAGGGATGAGGGGGCCATGCATAGCGGGATAGGGATGAAGGGGTACCATGCATACCAGGATAAGGATGAGGGAGCCATGAATATCAGGAATGGGGGGGTGAGGGGACCATACATACCATTATAGGGAAGAGGGGGCCATGCATAGCAGGATAGGGATGAAGGGGTACCATGCATACCAGGATAGGGATGAGGGGGCCATGCATAGCAGGATAGGGATGAAGGGGTACCATGCATACCAGGATATTGATGAGGGGGCCATGCATACCAGGATAGGGCTGAATGGGTACCATGCATAGCAGGATAGGGATGAAGGGGTACTATGCATACCAGGATAGGAGGGGAGCAGCACATACCAGGATGGGAGACCATATACCAATAAAAATGTTCGCCACCCGGGCGTAGAACGGGTTCATAGCTAGTTACTATATAATGTCAGATTGCTGATCTGACAGGCAGGGAAGGAGGCATGTCAACTGCACCCGATTGCCGCGGCGCTCAGCGCGAGGCCGTGCGATCGTACCGCCGTACATATACTGCTCTTTGTGGGAACGCACCTCCCACAGAGCAGTATACTACTGTATGTACGGTGCACGTCGGAAAGGTGTTAAAATATTTAGAAAACGATGTATCATTTCCTTTATGCCTCACAAATACTTGCTACTTTAAGTTGGGATATCAGATAAAATCCCAATAAAATACATTTAAAGGTTGTTGGTGTAACGTGAAAAAAAATGTGCAAAAGGTCATGTGGTATGAATATTTTGTCAAGGCATGTTAGAATATAAGCAATGAGGAAAACACAGGTTCAAATTTGGGGCTCATGCACATAACATATCTTTGTAAATCGGTTGGAACATGGACTGCTAATATACGAACTGGCTGCGGCTCTCCCGACCTGAGCATGGCAGACTCACTGAAAAGGAATCTGTCACCTATTTTTTCATATAAGCTGCTGCCACGGCCATCAGGTGTAATCTGAAAGAGAAGAAAAACAAGTTTTATTATACTCACCCGGGGGTCCGGTCCGATGGATGTTGCGGTCCGGGTCTGGCGCCTCCCATGTTCTAGCAATGACGTCCTCTTCCTTGCTTCTGTCGCGGCTCTTGCGCAGGCGTACTGATCTGCCCTGTTGAGCGCAGAGTAAAGTACTGCAGTGCTCTCTGACCTTTCCCGGCGCCCGTGTACTGCAATACTCGTACTTGGCTCTGCCCTCAACAGGGCAGATAAGAACGCCTACGCAGTAGCCGCGACAGGCAGCAAGGAAGAGGACGTAATCGCATGAAGATGAGAGACCGGGCCGCGACACCCATTGGACCGCCCCCCTCCCCCCCGGTGAGTATAATCTAACATGTTTTTCTTACCTTCCAGGTTACATCGGGGGCTTATCTACAGCATTTCAGGATGCTGTAGATAAGCCCCTGATGGTGGTGGCAGCAGCTTATGTATGAAAAAAAATAGGTGCCGGATTCCCTTGAAACACATGAAGCTGTCACGTTAGGACCAGGAGAGCTGCGACCAGTCTGTGCACTGCGGCCAGATATCCACGTACGTCTGAGTGAGCCCTAAGGTAACTAAAAAAAATAAAGTAAAAAAATAAAAACAAATCTTTTTAAAAATACATAAAATTCAAATCACAGCCCACACGTTTACTCCATTAATACTAAATTAAAGATTAACCCCTTACAGATATATTATGTACTATTACATCATATGCCGGCTCTCTGACTTTGATACTCTCATGCTGAGCCCTCATCTTTCCCAGCACATGAAGGCTGATTTAACAGCTGCGTATGGAGAAGAGTTCTGCCTGCGGTTGTTAACCTGTTGTGAGGCAGTGACTGGTGTTACATGTGAGGGTTACTGCATGTTCGCCCCAGGATGCTCACTGAGGCGTATTAAGGCCATGGGAGTGCATTGCGGTCACAGGTGTAGCTGGGGTTGCAATGCAGACTAAAGTCAGCATAGGTCTTGGACATGCTGTTTGTCCAAGGCAGAGTAAGGCCGGGATCACACATGCGAGAAACAGGGCTGTGTAGTCGGAGTCGGTGCTCATTTTGGTGGAGTCGGAGTCGGTATAAAATGGACCGACTCCTAAAATATATAATAAATTGGGTACAGTAATTCAATGCAGAATGTGCTGAATATATTTTCACAGGAATTTGGGAAAGTTATGAAATATCCTATAAATGACTGTTCTATTCCTGATCTAAGGCTACATTCACACACAGCGTTTTACCTGCATTTTTTGAGGATATGTTTTTCAGCTGCAAAAGCAGATCAGCTTTTTAAAAAACCGCATCACCTGAAAGATTTTTGAGCTCATAGATAATGTTTTCAATAGCAAGATTAGAAATCTGCTCTATCTATCCATTTATCCATATCTGTCTATCCATAGCTTATCTGTACCAAAAAGAATGAAAGCCGGGTAGCACACTCCTTTTTTTTTTTAGCACCAGTCAGGTACACCTCATAGCTGCCCAAAATGACGCCCAGGTCAGGCATTGCTCGTCCTTAGTAACACATTAACATCAATTGATAGTTGGAATAAAGAGACTGCATTCATCACCACATCTTCTTATGGTGCAGGCTTTATTTTCAAGTGTAGGGGTGTGCAGTATGAGGTTCTGCGGAACAATATGAGGTTCTGCCCCCCCAGGTTTAATCCTAGCTATGCCCATGGTGTGAATCTAGCCTGAGGATCTAGGCTTTGTCTATGCTGAGATAAGTCATAGTGATTATATATATATATATATATGTATATATATATATACACACACACACAGTATAATGTGTATATATATATATATATATATATATATATATATATATATATATATATACACATACAGTACAGACCAAAAGTTTGGACACACCTTCTCATTCAAAGAGTTTTCTTTATTTTCATGACTATGAATATTGTAGATTCACTCTGAAGACATGAAAACTATGAACACATGTGGAATTATATAATTAACAAAAAAGTGTGAAGCAACTGAAAATATGTCTTATATTCTAGGTTCTTCAAAGTAGCCACCTTTTGCTTTGATTACTGCTTTGCACTCTCTTGGCATTCTCTTGATGAGCTTCAAGAGGTAGTCACCGGAAATGGTTTTCACTTCACAGGTGTGCCCTGTCAGGTTTAATAAGTGGGATTTCTTGCCTTATAAATGGGGTTGGGACCATCAGTTGTGTTGTGCAGAAGTCTGGTGGATACACAGCTGATAGTCCTACTGAATAGACAGTTAGAATTTGTATTATGGCAAGAAAGAAGCAGCTAAGTAAAGAAAAACGAGTGGCCATCATTACTTTAAGTAATGAAGGTCAGTCAGTCCGAAAAATTGGGAAAACTTTGAAAGTGTCCCCAAGTGCAGTGGCAAAAACCATCAAGCGCTACAAAGAAACTGGCTCACATGAGGACCGCCCCAGGAAAGGAAGACCAAGAGTCACCTCTGCTGCGGAGGATAAGTTCATCCGAGTCACCAGCCTCAGAAATCGCAGGTTAACAGCAGCTCAGATTAGAGACCAGGTCAATGCCACACAGAGTTCTAGCAGCAGACACATCTCTACAACAACTGTTAAGAGGAGACTTTGTGCAGCAGGCCTTCATGGTAAAATAGCTTCTACGAAACCACTGTTAAGGACAGGCAACAAGCAGAAGAGACTTGTTTGGGCTTAAGAACACAAGGAATGGACATTAGACCAGTGGAAATCTGTGCTTTGGTCTGATGAGTCCACATTTGAGATCTTTGGTTCCAACCACCGTGTCTTTGTGCGATGCAGAAAAGATGAACGGATGGACTCTACATGCCTGGTTCCCACCGTGAAGCACGGAGGAGGAGGTATGATGGTGTTGGGGTGCTTTGATGGTGAAACTGTTGGGGATTTATTCAAAATTGAAGACATACTGAACCAGCGTGGCTACCACAGCATCTTGCAGCGGCATGCTATTCCATCCGGTTTGCGTTTAGTTGGACCATCATTTATTTTTCAACAGGACAATGACCCCAAACACACCTCCAGGCTGTGTAAGGGCTATTTGACCAAGGAGAGTGATGGGGTGCTACTAGTGTTGAGCATTCTGATACCGCAAGTATCGGAATTCCGATACTTTTAGCATATCGAATACCGGAATCGGAAGTTCCCATAATGCTATGAGCCAGTTTGATTTGATTCAGCCAATGACAATCCTCAGAAGTGTGGGCACATCCTGTTAGGCATGTAGGCATGTTAACTAATGGCATGGCTGTGATTGGCTGCTGAAATGATGTCATGATGCACTATAAAAGACGCCGCCGCCATTTCGGGTTCACTCTGCTGTGAATTCAGTTAGGGACAGGCTGCTGTTCAAGACTCTGAGGGACAGTTAGAGATAGCGATTTTCAAAATCATATTGTGCTTTACCCAGGCTACATAAAAAACCACTGTAGCTTTCTTTTGCCTTGCAGTGTGTTCACAGCTGTCTGCAAGGTCTGTGTGAGTGCAGCTCACGCTGTGTAGTGTGTCCTGCAGCCACGTCTGGTTGTAGGCCGCTCAGCGTGTGTCACTGCCTCATACATACTTTTCTTTTTTTGCTGCTTTTTTCATTCTCCTATTAGTGTGCATCCATCCGTATCCATCTACATTGGTTGGTTGCAAACACTATAGGAGTAGACAGCGGAGCCTCTCTGCAGCCTTTCAGTGCTAGTGCCCAGTTTTCTGCACTGTTCACGGCTGTCTGAGAGGTCTCTGTGTGTGAGTGCAGCTCACGCTGTTGTGTGTCCTACAGCTACGTCTGGTTGTAGGCCGCTCAGCGTGCGTCATTGCCTCACACATATTTTTCTTTTATTGCAGCTCATTTTTCATTCTCCTATTAGTGTGCATCCATCCGTATCCATCTACATTCGTTGATTGCAAACACTATATAGGAATAGATAGAGGAGCCTTTTTTCTGGCCTTCAGCTGCAGCCAGATTAGTATTACCCTATTTTTTGGAGCCTCATCTTTTGCATTGTAGGTTACCTTCCTGCATTGTAATAGCTCCAAAGAGTTTGTGATACTATCGCTTTCAAATCTTTGGTCACATCCTTTTAGTTTTTTTGAAAAAAAACCCAAAACAAAATAAAGTTCACCAAACACTCCATTTGACAGTTGTGTAGTCCACATTAGCTCATATTAAAGTGTAGCCCACACACACACTTTATAAAATTAGTGTTTCTTATACCTGTTAGCAGCTGTTCAGGAATAAGCACACTAAGCCCCCCTTTTGTACTTTTCTGCCTATCTTTATCAGTCTACCAAGATGAAGAAGGTAGGGAGTAAGGCACGTGGGCGTGGAGTTTCAGCAGGGAGAGGATGTGGGGATTCTGTGCCTGCTACGAGCACCAGTGAGTCAGCATCCCCCAGTTTTACCAGGCAACAGTCCTTTATGCGCAGCTTTGTAGGACCTCGCCGTACCCCACTGCTGCGGGAGGAACAAATTGAAGCCGTTGTCGGATGGATGGCAGCTAACGCATCGACTTCAATGACTTACACGTCCTCTCAGGGCCAGAGCACTGAAGAGCAACCATCTGTCTCTTCACCACCTGCCAAAGTGCCCAGGCAGTCAGAGAGCCCTGGACAGGAGCCATCACAGTCTCTACTTCTGTTCTCTGAATCTGTTGGCTTGGAAAGAGGGGGCCAGCCAAGCAGCATTCAAGAATGTGAAGAGGGAGTATGCAGTGATGCGCAACTTCTTTGTCCCTCTGAATCTGAAGAGGCGGGTGGGCCAGTGCCTATGGTCAGCACACCTCTGTACGCACCAGATGATGACGAGACTCAGGTGCCACTTTCTGGTGCGTATGGTGCTGGCGAGACAACCCAGGAGAAGCAGGTGTTGGAAGAGGGGAGTGTAGATGATGAGGTCCTTGAGCCATCATGGCGTGAGGAACAGGAAGGTGGTGGGAGGGGGCAGACTTGGTTGCCTGTAGCCTCCACTTCGGCACCCGTTAGGAGCATTCCTCTTCCAAAAGCCAAAACGGGCGCTCCCAAGACTTGCAGTGCGTGGTCCTTTTTTGACATAGTTGCAGATGACATTTGCTTTGTCAAATGCAAGCTGTGCCATCAGAAAGTCAAAAGAGGGAAAAATGTCAGCAACCTCAATACCACAAATATGTGGAAACATGTGCGGACCAAGCACGAGCTGGAGTTACACAGACACACTGAAGACGTAGGCCAACGTACAGCACCACCTACCACCTCTTCAGCTCGTGTTAGGGCCTCTTCCTCCAGCTCACACACAGCTGGTTCGGCTTCCTCACAGGATCACCAAGGAAGAACCTCTGCCACGGTTGTCCAGAGACCCAGTGACATTCCACCCACAGCACCACATTCCCAGTCTTCCTCACACTCCCAGGCCACTCTACAGCCATCGGTAGCACAGGCATGGTATAAAAGGCGGTCATACTCGGCAAACCATCTCCGAGCACAGGCTCTGAATGCTGGCATTGCCAAACTACTGGCCCTTGAAATGCTATCATTCAGGCTGGTGGAGACTGACACCGTCCGGAACTTCATGGCATTGGCAGTCCCACAATACACCGTGCCCAGCTGCTTTTATTTCAGCAGGCAAGCCGTCCCTGCCCTGCAAAAGCATGAGGAGGGAAAAATAAAACATGCACTACTAAACGCCTTCAGTAGCAAGGTCCACCTGACCACCGATGCGTGGACCAGTAACCATGGACAGGGACGATACCTTTCCCTCACTGCCCATTGGGTCAATATTGTGGAGCCGGGTACAGATCTGGAGAGTGGCGCTGTATGTGTTCTGCCAACTCCACGGATTGCAGGAATCCAGTCTGTACACATTGACTCCTCCTCCTACTCAAGTTCCTCAGAATCAGCGCTGCAGGAGCCTGTTACGACCGATATGAGCACAGCCGTGGCCAAACGTCAACAGGCCGTATTGAAATTAATTTATTTGGGGAATCGAAGCCACACAGCGCAGGAGCTCTGGAATGCCATCAAGCAGGAGAGCGACGTGTGGTTTCTGCCAGCGAATCTCCAGCCAGACTTGGTAGTGTGTGACAATGGCTGAAATCTTGTGGCAGCTCTGGGCCTAGGCAACCTCACTCACATCCCATGTCTGGCACATGTGCTGAACTTGGTCATGCAGAGCTTTCTGAGGGACTATTCGGATCTTGATGCACTGCTACACAAGGTCCGCATAGAGTGCGCTCACTTGCGGCGTTCCAGCACGGCAAGATCGCGCCTTGCAGCTCTGCAGCGCCGATTACGCCTTCCGGAACATCGCATCATATGTGACCTACCCACCAGGTGGAATTCAACGTTACATGTGTTGGAGCGGTTGTGTGAGCAGCAGGCAGCAGTAATGGAGTACCAGATGCATCAGGTGCAAACAAGTCGCACTATGCGCCGGTCACACTTCAGCACCACTGAGTGGGCCTCTATGAAGGACATCTGCCTCGTTTTGCGTGCCTTCGATGATTCCACGCGGATGGCGAGTGCAGATGATGCACTAGTCAGCATGACTGTCCCCCTTATCTGCCTGCTTCAAAAAACACTGCAAGCACTAAGGGAGGAGGTTTTGGAAGAGGTGGAGGATGAGGAGTCACAAATGCCATCTGCTTCTGGACAGTCTGCGCTACGTGGTTCCTCACAAAGGCCTAGGCAGGGGACACTTTGTGAGGAGGATGAGGAGGAGTCAATGGAGGAGGAAGACATCTCTCCAGAGGAGGGGGGTACACAATGCTCTAGTCAGTATGTACAGCGAGGGTGGGGTGATGCAGAGCAGGCAGAGATGACACCTCAAGCAGGGGACAGCGTTTCTTGGACAGTTGTCTGCAGCACATGGTTGATTTCATGCTGCAGTGCCTGAGAAACGACCGCCGCATCGCCCACATTCTCAACACGGCTGATTATTGGGTGTACACCCTCCTAGATCCTCGCTACCGGGACAACTTACAAAGCCTCATAACACCGGTGAACCGGGAGCGTAAAATGCGGGAGTACCAAGACACACTGGTGCAGTCCATCATGCTCTCCATTCCACCCGAGAGCAGTGCTGCTAGTGCTTTACAAAGCAGCTCTGTGAGACGAGGCAGTGGAGGAAGCTCTGCACAAAGAGGGAGCAGAGGCAGCGCCTCAGCACAAGGCAAGACCAGTATGGCCCAAATGTGGCAAAGTTTTGTCTGTCCGCCACAAATGTCTACACCATCACAGACGGCTCCAGTCAGCAGGAGGCAACGTTTCCGTCACATGGTGACAGACTACATGTCTTGCCCTCTCAGTGTACTCCGAGACGGCTCTTCCCCCTTCAAGTTTTGGGTCTCTAAGCTGGATACATGGCCAGAGCTTAGCCAGTATGCATTGTAGGTGCTGGCTTGCCCTGCTGCCAGTGTATTATCGGAACGCGTCTTTAGTGCCGCAGGTGGTGTACTAACAGACCGTCGCACTCGACTATCCTCCGATAACGTTGACCGGCTTACTTTTCTGAAAATGAACAAGGCCTGGATCTCGCCAGAATTTGCCAGTCCTCTTCCAGAATAAATAATTGGTTGGCAACAGTATCCAGGTCTCCTGTTGTGTTCATGTTTCTACCACCTGAACTGTAATCCCTGGGCTTCAACACAGCCAGTTGTTGCTCAGAAGTGCCCTCTGCACAGAGAAAAACACTAGCTCCTGTGTTAGTAGGGTTCAGTAACGCCAGCTGCTCCCCTGCTGTCTCCTGCTCCCACCACATTCAAACTACTACTGATTTTTAACCGTGCTCCACTTAGGCCTCTGACTCCACTGTCTCTAGTATTTCCCCTGGCTTCCAACCCCGCCAGTTGCTGCTCTGAAGTGGCGTCTGCACAATCCACACTTGTTCCTGTGTTACTGGGGCTCAGTCACATCAGCTGATCCCTTGATGTGTGTCCGGCAATGTCTCCTGCTCTGTCCACATTCCCATTACTAGTAGTGGGAATGTGGACAGAGCAGGAGACATTGCCGGACACACATCAGGGGATCAACTGACGTGACTGAGCCCCAGTAACACAGGAACAAGTGTGGATTGTGCAGACGCCACTTCTGAGCAGCAACTGGCGGGGGTTGGAGACCAGGGGAAATACTAGAGACAGTGGAGCCAGAGGCCTAAGTGGAGCACAGTTACAATCAGTAGTAGTCTACAACCTATATAAAACTTGCTGCAAGTAGGCCTCCGCCTGCTGCATGATTGATCCTGGGCTTCAACACAGCCAGTTGTCGCTCGGAAGTGCCGTCCACACAGAGAAAAACACTAGCTCCTGTGTTAGTGGGGTTCAGTCACGCCAGCTGCTCCCCTGCTGGGTGGACGGCAAAGTCTCCTGCTCCCTCCACATTGACACAACATCTGATTTTCTACTTGTTCCAAGTAGGCATCAGCCTGCTGCATGATTGATCCTGGGCTTCAACACAGCTAGAGAAAAACACTAGCTCCTGTGTTAGTGGGGTTCAGTCACGCCAGCTGCTCCCCTGCTGTGTGGACGGCAAAGTCTCCTGCTCCCTCCACATTGACACAACATCCGATTTTCTACTTGTTCCAAGTAGGCATCAGCCTGCTGCATGATTGATCCTGGGCTTCAACACAGCCAGTTGTCGCTCGGAAGTGCTGTCCGCACAGAGAAAAACACTAGCTCCTGTGTTAGTAGGGTTCAGTCACGCCAGCTGTTCCCCTGCTGTGTGGATGGCAAAGTGTCCGGCTCCCTCCACATTAACACAACATCCGATTTTCTACTTGTTCCAAATAGGCCTCAGCCTGCTGCATGATTGATCCTGGGCTTCAACACAGCCAGTTGTCGCTCGGAAGTGCTGTCCGCACAGAGAAAAACAATAGCTCCTGTGTTAGTGGGGTTCAGTCACGCCAGCTGCTCCCCTGCTGTGTGGACGGCAAAGTCTCCTGCTCCCTCCACACTGACACAACATCCGGTTTTCTACTTGTTCCAAGTAGGCCTCAGCCTGCTGCATGATTGATCCTGGGCTTCAACACAGCCAGTTGTCGCTCGGAAGTGCTGTCCGCACAGAGAAAAACACTAGCTCCTGTGTTAGTGGGGTTCAGTCACGCCAGCTGCTCCCCTGCTATGTGGATGGCAAAGTCTCCTGCTCCCTCCACATTGACACAACATCCATTCAGTAGTGGGAATGTGGACAGAGCAGGAGACATTGCCGGACACACATCAGGGGATCAACTGACGTGACTGAGCCCCAGTAACACAGGAACAAGTGTGGATTGTGCAGACGCCACTTCAGAGCAGCAACTGGCGGGGTTGGGGGCCAGGGGAAATACTAGAGACAGTGGAGCCAGAGGCCGAAGTGGAGCAAGGTTACAATCTGTAGTAGTCTACAACCTATATAAAACTTGCTGCAATTAGGCCTCAGCCTGCTCCATGACTGTTCTTGGGCTTCAACACAGACAGTTGTTGCTTGGAAATGCCGTCTGCACAGAGAGAAACACTAGCTTCAGTGTTAGTGGGGTTCAGTAATGCCAGCTGCTCCCCTGCTGTGTGGACGGCAATATCTCCTGCTGCCTCCACATGCAAACTACATCACCTCTAAAACTTGATGCAATTAGGCCTCAGCCTGCTCCATGACTGTTCCTGGGCTTCAACACAGACAGTTGTTGCTTGGAAGTGCCGTCTGCACAGAGAGAAACACATGCTCCAGTGTTAGTGGGGTTCAGTAATGCCAGCTGCTCCCCTGCTGTGTGGACGGCAATATCTCCTGCTGCCTCCACATTCACACTACTACTGATTTCAAACTTGCTCCAATTAGGCCTCTGGCTCCACTCTGTCTCTAGTATTTCCTCTGGCCTCCAACCCCGCCAGTTGCTGCTCAGAAGTGGCATCTGCACAATCAACACTTGTTCCTGTGTTACTGGGGTTCAGTAACGTCAGCTGAACCCCAGATGTGTGTCTGGCAATCTCTCCTGCTCTGTCCACATTCCTAGAATGTGGACAGAGCAGGAGACATTGCCAGACACACATCTGGGGTTCAGCTGATGTTACTGAACCCCAGTAACACAGGAACAAGTGTTGATTGTGCAGATGCCACTTCTGAGCAGCAACTGGCGGGGTTGGAGGCCAGGGGAAATACTAGAGACAGAGTGGAGCCAGAGGCCTAGTTGGAGCACGTTTGAAATCAGTAGTAGTCTACAACAGATATTAAACTTGATGAAATTAGGCCTCAGCCTACACCCTGATTGACCCTGGGCTCCAACATCGCCAGTTGCTGCTCAGAAGTGTCTTTGGCACGAGTACTCCCTCCTGCCCAGCCTGGTTCCAGCACGCCTGCTGTTTCCGGGTAGTGTCAACGTCACTTTGCCACCGACTCGTTGTCCGGTCGTGCTGCAGTCGGGTTAGCCGAGTCTATGGTGCCTGCAGTTTAGGTGCTTCTTATGTGGGCTGCGGGTTCTGGTAATAAAGGCTGGTTCCGTAGTGCCAATAGGACAAGCACCCCCTGTAGGACTGTGGGTTTCGGTAACTGCCGCCTGCTCGCGGCCTTGCAACTTTGTTTATCATGGGTAACTTCTGCTACCCATCCGGGTTCCAGCACCGTCAGCTGGTTCTCGGCAGTGCCTTTGGCCGAGGTGCCTCCTTCTCGGTATCCGAGTTCCAGCAACGTCTGCTGGTCCTTGGTAGTGCTTTCTAGCACAGGTACCTCCCGCTTAGTAACCGTGTTCCAGCACCGTCAGCTGGTCCACGGTTGTGCCATTGGCTCTTGTTCCTTATGCTGCCCCTCCGGGTTCCAGCACTGTCAGCTGGTCCTCGCTATTTCCATTGGCTCTTGCAGCTTCTGCTACCCATCCGGGTTCCAGCACCGTCAGCTAGTTCTCGGCAGTGCCTTTGGCCTTGGTGCCTCCGTCTTGGTATCCGAGTTCCAGCAACGTCTGCTGGTCCTTGATAGTGCTTTGTAGCACAGGTACCTCCTGCTTAGTAACCGTGTTCCAGCACCGTCAGCTGGTCCACGGTTGTGCCATTGGCTCTTGTTCCTTATGCTGCCCCTCCGGGTTCCAGCACTGTCAGCTGGTCCTTGCTAGTTCCATTTGCTCTTGTTGTTTCTGCTAACCATCTGGGTTCCAGTACCGTCAGCTGGTTCTCAGCAGTTCCTCAGCCTTCTTGTACCTTCTGCTACTTTTCCAAGTTCGAGCTTGTGGAAATGGTTTTTGGTTCTCACTCTGGATCTCCCTGACGACGACCCTGAAGACCACACCGAAGAAGACCAAAAAGATGACCCTGAAGGAGATGACCAAGAGGACAAAGAACATGAAGACAACCACCAAGATGCAGAACAATAAGAGACAGAAGACCAAGAAGCAGAAAAACCAAAAGCAAAAGAACACTAAGCATAAGACTAAAAATCAGAGCAAATGATATTATCTATATTATAAGCAGAAGACTAAGCAGTGTATGGGGGTGAGTCCGTTCCTCCTCGTGGTGCCCCTGGAAAATGCCTGCTCCTGCAGGCCAAACTGAACGAGAACAAATACTGTTGTAAATCTTTTGTGACAGGCAGAACGGAAGGTGTAATCTTCAAACTTTTATAGATAACAACTACAGGAATGCCTGTCACAAATAAGAATATGATGAAGAAGAAGAATAGGAAGAAAATGAAAAAGTAGAATATGAAGAAGAATAATAGTTGAATAAGAAGAATATGAAGAATGTAAAAAAAAAGAATAATAGGAAGAAGGTGAAGAAGATGAATAAGGTGAAGAAGAAGTTGATGAAAAAGATGCTGCTGCTGCTGCTGCTGCTGAGGATCAAGAAGGAGAAAGTGTGGGAGAAGTAAAAAAGAAGGTGAAGAGCATGGAAGTAGTGAAACATACATATCTGACAAAATATAAAAGAGGTTGACATAGTCAATATCTTTGTAACTCCGAACGTCTTTAAAAAAAAATAATAATTCCTGCTATTCCATTTGATTGGGCTAAACCTCTATGGCTTTAATGTCTCCTCCACCTCCCCCAATACATTCTACATTATTATTAGTTGTTTTTCTTCATGTAGAATTAACCTACAAGGAAAGAAAGTGTTTTTGTTATTCCGATATTTCTGTCCCATTGACTTGAATGGGACTTCCGGGATCGGAATCGGAGATACCCGATACTTTTTGGATATCGGCCGATCCAATCCGATCCAATATTTTTCAATATCGGATGGTATCGCTCAACACTAGGTGCTACGCCAGATGACCTGGCCTCCACAGTCATCAGACCTGAACCCAATCGAGATGGTTTGGGGAGAGCTGGACCGGAGAGTGAAGGCAAAAGGGCCAACAAGTGCTAAGCATCTCTGGGAACTCCTTCAACTGTTGGAAGACCATTTCCAGTGACTACCTCTTGAAGTTCATCAAGAGAATGCCAAGAGTGTGCAAAGCAGTAATCAAAGTAAAAGGTGGCTACTTTGAAGACCCTAGACCAGGGTTTCCCAACTCCAGTCCTCAAGGCACACCAACAGATCATGTTTTCAGGATTTCCTTAGTATTGCTCAGGTGATAATTGCTTCACCTGTGCAATACAAAGGAAATCCTGAAAACATGATCTGTTGGTGTGCCTTGAGGACTGGAGTTGGGAAACCCTGCCCTAGACTATAAGACATATTTTCAGTTGTTTCACACTTTTTTGTTAATTATATAATTCCACATGTGTTAATTCATAGTTTTGATGCCTTCAGAGTGAATCTACAATTTTCATTGTCATGAAAATAAAGAAAACTCTTTGAATGAGGTGTGTCCAAACTTTGGTCTGTACCGTATATATGTACATGTATACAGTGTATAAAAATATTTACAATTTATTAGTTTTTTGTGTTCTAAAGTTGTATTCCAATAAATATATATTATGTTCTATCTAAATATCTTCATTATTGTATCATAAAAATGATTCAATGTCTGATGTTCACATTGTACTACAATAAATTTTTCACTTAAATATAAGCAATATATGTGGGAGTCGGGAGTCGTGGAGTCGGTGTAAGGGAAATTGAGGAGTCGGAGTCACAGGTTTGGCTTACAGACTCCACAGCCCTGGCAAGAAACACGACCGAGTCTTGATTGTTGATACCCGGAGCGGAGCATGCGGCCGCATAGCAATAAATGCAGCTGAACGCTCTGCTCCCGAGTGCCTTGTATTAACAAGCAAGACTCAGCTGTGTTTCTCGCATGTGTGATGCTGGCCTTAGGAAAAACCTGCTCTGGGTTTGTGCTTTGAAACAGACTACAAGATGGTAGTGTTGCAGTCCGTTTCATTCCTGGCCGGGTTATCCATGTGGCTGAAGGCCACAGGTTGCTAGTTAAAAACCCTGCAGTATAGGGTTTGGTTGTGTCAGGTTGATGGTCATTGTCAGTCTGGTGTTTGGAGGAGTACAGAGCAGAAGGCTCTGCAGCGCTCCACCTGTGTGACGCAACACAGGCCAGCGAAGCCAAACAGCCAAAGCTGCTGGAAAAGCCTGGCACCCACAGCGGTGCAGTCGTCCATGGCAACTGGTTTCAAGAGGACTGCCATGTTTAGTGACTGTAAACTGAAGGATATCATGTACTGTGTAAAGCTGTAAGTAGCACATTAACACGGCGGTACAGTCGCCCATGGCAACAAGTCAGAGATGGACTGGCGTGTTTAGTGACTGTAATCCAGAGGATATATTTCCCGGCTGTGATCTGGAGGATATCACATGCTGTGTTTTGCTGAACATTAAAAAGACGTTTGGCTTTGAACTTTGCTTTGTCACTACTTCATCACTGCATAGTGTGCTACCGCAGCACTACACTGTTAAATCCCATTGTCAATCTCAGCAAATAACATGCATCGGCAGGTGGTGTGTCATTCCACATGTCCAACAGTGCATCCGTGACGTATCCATGAGGCACTGATGGGTTGTTGTAACAGCCAGGGGTCTGTTGATGACTGTCTTGCTGTCATTAGGATTTAAAAATATGTGAGCAAACAAGTTCCTATCACCCCCCTTTTGCCCCAAATACAACAAATTAAAATTGATCTGTAAACGGCATAATGACAAAAGAAAATCAAAGCGCTAGGATTACATATTTTTTGGCCACCGCAACATTGTAATAAAATGTAAAAACATTGTATCTACCCCAAAATGTTATCAGTAAGGCTGAGTGCACACGTACTTTTTTGCCCTGCGGATTTTTCCGCGCAGAATTGAAGAAATCCGCAGGTCAAATGACCTGCATTTTTCCTGCGGATTTCTTCCATTTTTAATGCGGTTTTCCACTGCGGTTTTCCCCCTTCGGATTTGGAGACTGGGGAGGTGGAAAACCGCACAAAAGAAGTGACATGTTGCGGATTTTGTACAGCGGAAAAATCCGCAGCGTCTGCACAGCGTTTTTTTTTTTTTCATTGACTAACATGCTACTGTACATCACAATGCGGATATGCAACGTTTCTGCGCGTAAAATCCGCTGCGGATCCCCTGGATATCTGCATCGTGTGCACACAGCCTAAAAATGTCAGCCTAAAAATGTCAGCTCGGCGCGCAGAAAATAAGCTCTCACACGTTTTAATTCCAAGATCTGTTAATTTAAATGTACTTTTAATTCGTGGAAAAACCCTTCTCAAATCTGCGAAGGGGATTGGTGATAACTGGCTGTTCTGCGGAGGTCTCACTGTAGTGACATACACCACTCAGTCCAATGGAGAACTTCTGTCATGTGCGGCCTGCGCACCAATCTCAATCAGGTGGCAGAGCGTGGACTCAGCGTTTTCCGGTGGCCCCATAGAGACTGAATAGAGCAGCGATCGGGCGTCCGACCTTCTGCCCCATTTTGTAACGGGATACAAATTCCCTGATCTGACAATCAGTGCGAGCTTCAGCGATCACCAAGATAACACGGAACAACCCCTTTTACGGCCTGTTTCACACTTCCGTTTTTGACCATCAGTCAAAATCCGCCGTTTTGCAAAAAAAACGGATCCGCCAATTTTTTTGGCGGATCCGTTTTTTCTCCATTAATTTGCATTACCGGCGGATCTTGACGGGTGGCCATCCGTTGGATACGTTTTTTGCGGATCCATCAATTTTTTTGTGTCCGCCGAGATGCCGGGACGGACCCTGCAATGTTTTTTTTGCTGCAGGATCCACATTTTATAGTGTGCATGGCCGAACAGAAAAAATTCTCTCTCGGGCAGCGGTTCCTTTAAAATTCTTCATTCATCGGCTCCGTAAAAAAAAACGGTCCGGTGCCATCCGTTCACATCAGTTAGCAACGGATCCGCTTTCCACCATTTTGGCGGATTTTAACTGACACAAAAAACTGAAGTGTGAAACAGGATTAAGCAGAGGACCATCTATGATCTAGAAGAGCCCTAACTGATAAATGAGCAGGACCGCACCCATCTCTGCCTGCTACTCAAAGCCTAGGATAAGAACAAGTAGAGGATTAGCCAATCAGCGCGCAGCTCTCATTTACCTCATACCAGTTGGAAGATGAAAGCAGTGAGCTGACTGGTTGCCATACATTGTCAGCCCCAGGTTTTCGCAAATATGGCGGAAGAGCGATGAGTGAGCCATACACACTGGCGTCACGGCTATGGAAGAGTAGCGGCTGCCCTCATGACGGTGCCATACTTACCACAGCTGACAGTGCGTGTGCTGGGATTCCGGCGGCGGCCTCCTTCATGCACACTGCCCGGTTCTTCAATTAACACTGACGCTGGTGATAAAGCGACCACGGGAACCGAGCTGCAAAAAGCACGAGCAGTGTATTAGCGTGTGCGAGCCGTGAGGCCGGCATTGCCGTGCTGCTTGTGGAGGGTGAGAGGCGGCCACGGGCTTGGTGACGGTGGTGGCCCTGTCCGCAGTGCACGGAATGAGGCCCCCGGACCCGCCATGCCTCTATTGTCTCCCTGGCTGTGTGCTGCACAACTTACCGGACGGGAGCATGCTGGGGAAGGACCGGGCCAGACTGCAGAGTGTCGCCAGGGACCGGCTCTGAGCACTGCCTGCTGCCGACACCGGCGGGGGCTTCTCTGCAGCTACTGATTCTCTATAGAAACGCGCTGCTGTGTGTGTGCGCCCACGCTTCACCCAGCCCACCACACAAAGAGCTCTCGGGCTGGCAGGCATGTGAGAGGAGGCAGACCTAGAGTGTGTGGGGGTCCTGCCAGGTATATATTATAGGGGCCAGCGGAATGTGTGGGCTCCTGCCAGGTATAGGGGCCCGCAGAATGTGTGGGGGTCCTTCCAGGTATATATTATAGGGGCCAGCAGAATGTGTGGGGCTCCTGCCAGGTATAGGGGCTCGCAGAATGTGTGGGCTCCTGCCAGGTATAGGGGCCAGCGGAATGTGTGGGGGTCCTGCCAGGTATAGGGGCTCGCAGAATGTGTGGGGGTCCTGCCAGGTATAGGGGCCAGCGGAATGTGTGGGGGTCCTTCCAGTTATAGGGGCTCGCAGAATGTATGGGCTCCTGCCAGGTATAGGGGCCCGCAGAATGTGTGGGGGTCCTGCCAGTTATAGGGGCTCGCAGAATGTATGGGCTCCTGCCAGGTATATATTATAGGGGCCAGCAGAATGTGTGGGGCTCCTGCCAGGTATAGGGGCCCGCAGAATGTGTTGGGGTCCTGCCAGGTATAGGGGCTCGCAGAATGTGTGGGCTCCTGCCAGGTATAGGGGCCCGCAGAATGTGTGGGGGTCCTTCCAGGTATATATTATAGGGGCCAGCAGAATGTGTGGGGCTCCTGCCAGGTATAGGGGCCCGCAGAATGTGTGGGGGTCCTGCCAGGTATAGGGGCTCGCAGAATGTGTGGGGGTCCTGCCAGGTATAGGGGCCAGCGGAATGTGTGGGGGTCCTTCCAGTTATAGGG
The DNA here is from genome assembly GCF_039654945.1 of Dendrobates tinctorius. Classification (NCBI taxonomy): domain Eukaryota; kingdom Metazoa; phylum Chordata; class Amphibia; order Anura; family Dendrobatidae; genus Dendrobates; species Dendrobates tinctorius. The sequence continues at coordinate 7,447,080 of NW_027361960.1, read as the reverse complement.
GCTCGCAGAATGTATGGGCTCCTGCCAGGTATAGGGGCCCGCAGAATGTGTGGGGGTCCTGCCAGTTATAGGGGCTCGCAGAATGTATGGGCTCCTGCCAGGTATATATTATAGGGGCCAGCAGAATGTATGGGCTCCTGCCAGGTATAGGGGCCCGCAGAATGTGTGGGGGTCCTTCCAGGTATAGGGGCCCGCAGAATATGTGGGGGTCCTTCCAGGTATAGGGGCCAGCAGAATGTGTGGGGGTCCTTCCAGGTATAGGGGCCCGCAGAATGTGTGGGGGTCCTTCCAGGTATAGGGGTCCTTCCAGGTATAGGGGCCCACAGAATGTGTGGGGGTCCTTCCAGGTATAGGGGCCCGCAGAATGTGTGGGGGTCCTTCCAGGTATAGGGGCCCGCAGAATGTGTGGGGGTCCTTCCAGGTATATATTATAGGGGCCAGCAGAATGTATGGGCTCCTGCCAGGTATATATTATAGGGGTCTGCAGACTGTATGGGCTCCTGCCAGGTATATGTTATAGGGGCCAGCAGACTGTATGGGCTCCTGCCAGGTATATATTATAGGGGCCAGCAGACTGGGATCCTGCCAGGTATATGTTATAGGGGCCAGCAGAATGTATGGGCTCCTGCCAGGTATATACTATAGGGGCCAGCAGACTGGGATCCTGCCAGGTATATATTATAGGGGCCAGCAGACTGTTTGGGATCCTGCCAGGTATATATTATAAGGGCCAGCAGACTGTATGGGCTCCTGCCAGGTATATATTATAGTGGCCAGCAGACTGGGATCCTGCCAGGTATATATTATAGGGGCCAGCAGACTGTTTGGGATCCTGCCAGGTATATATTATAGGGGCCAGCAGACTGTATGGGCTCCTGCCAGGTATATGTTATAGGGGCCAGCAGACTGTATGGGCTCCTGCCAGGTATATATTATAGGGGCCAGCAGACTGTATGGGCTCCTGCCAGGTATATATTATAGGGGCCAGCAGACTGGGATCCTGCCAGGTATATGTTATAGGGGCCAGCAGAATGTATGGGCTCCTGCCAGGTATATATTATAGGGGCCAGCAGACTGGGATCCTGCCAGGTATATATTATAGGGGCCAGCAGACTGTTTGGGATCCTGCCAGGTATATATTATAGGGGCCAGCAGACTGTATGGGCTCCTGCCAGGTATATATTATAGGGGCCAGCAGACTGGGATCCTGCCAGGTATATATTATAGGGGCCAGCAGACTGTTTGGGATCCTGCCAGGTATAGGGGCCCACAGAATGTGTGGGGGTCCTTCCAGGTATAGGGGCCAGCAGAATGTGTGGGGGTCCTTCCAGGTATAGGGGCCCGCAGAATGTGTGGGGGTCCTTCCAGGTATAGGGGCCCGCAGAATGTGTGGGGGTCCTTCCAGGTATATATTATAGGGGCCAGCAGAATGTATGGGCTCCTGCCAGGTATATATTATAGGGTTCTGCAGACTGTATGGGCTCCTGCCAGGTATATGTTATAGGGGCCAGCAGACTGTATGGGCTCCTGCCAGGCATATATTATAGGGGCCAGCAGACTGTATGGGCTCCTGCCAGGTATATATTATAGGGGCCAGCAGACTGGGATCCTGCCAGGTATATGTTATAGGGGCCAGCAGAATGTATGGGCTCCTGCCAGGTATATACTATAGGGGCCAGCAGACTGGGATCCTGCCAGGTATATATTATAGGGGCCAGCAGACTGTTTGGGATCCTGCCAGGTATATATTATAGGGGCCAGCAGACTGTATGGGCTCCTGCCAGGTATATATTATAGTGGCCAGCAGACTGGGATCCTGCCAGGTATATATTATAGGGGCCAGCAGACTGTTTGGGATCGTGCCAGGTATATATTATAGGGGCCAGCAGACTGTATGGGCTCCTGCCAGGTATATATTATAGGGGCCAGCAGACTGTATGGGCTCCTGCCAGGTATATATTATAGGGGCCAGCAGACTGGGATCCTGCCAGGTATATGTTATAGGGGCCAGCAGAATGTATGGGCTCCTGCCAGGTATATATTATAGGGGCCAGCAGACTGGGATCCTGCCAGGTATATATTATAGGGGCCAGCAGACTGTTTGGGATCCTGCCAGGTATATATTATAGGGGCCAGCAGACTGTATGGGCTCCTGCCAGGTATATATTATAGGGGCCAGCAGACTGGGATCCTGCCAGGTATATATTATAGGGGCCAGCAGACTGTTTGGGATCCTGCCAGGTATAGGGGCCAGCAGACTGTATGGGCTCCTGCCAGGTATAGGGGTCCGCAGAATGTGTGGGGGTCTTTCCAGGTATAGGGGCCAGCAGAATGTGTGGGGGTCCTTCCAGGTATATATTATAGGGGTCAGCAGAATGTATGGGCTCCTGCCAGGTATAGGGGCCCGCAGAATGTGTGGGGGTCCTTCCAGGTATAGGGGCCCTCAGAATATGTGGGGGTCCTTCCAGGTATAGGGGCCAGCGGAATGTATGGGCTCCTGCCAAGTATATGTTATAGGGGCCAGCAGAATGTATGGGCTCCTGCCAGGTATAGGTATATGTTCTAGGGGCCAGCGGAATGTATGGGCTCCTGCCAGGTATATGTTATAGGGGCCAGCAGAATGTATGGGCTCCTGCCAAGTATATGTTATAGGGGCCAGCGGAATGTAAGGGCTCCTGCCAGGTATATATTATAGGGGCCAGCAGAATGTTTGGGATCCTGCCAGGTATATATTATAGGGGCCAGCAGACTGTTTGGGATCCTGCCAGGTATATATTATAGGGGCCAGCAGACTGTTTGGGATCCTGCCAGGTATATATTATAGGGGCCACCAGAATGTATGGGCTCCTGACAGGTATATAATGTAGGGGCCAGGAGACTGTATGGGCTCCTGCCAGGTATATATTATAGGGGCCAGCAGAATGTATGGGCTCCTGCCAGGTATAATAGGGGCCAGCAGACTGTATGGGCTCCTGCCAGGTATATATTATAAGGGCCAGCAGGATGTATGGGCTTCTGCCAGGTATGTATTATAGGGCCAGCAGAAAGTATAGTCTCCAGCCAGGTATATATTATAGGGGCCAGCAGACTGTATGGGCTCCCGCCAGGTATATATTATGGGGGCCTGCAGAATGTATGGGCTCCCGCCAGGTATAATAGGGGCCACCAGACTGTATGGGCTCCTTCCAGATACATATCATATGGGTCACCAGACTGTATGGGCTACTGCCAGGTATATATCATAGGGGTCACCAGACTGTATGGGCTACTCCCGAGTATATACTATAGGGGCTACCAGAATGTATGGGCTCCTGCCAGGTATAATAGGGGCCACCAGAATGTATGGACTCCTGCCAGGTATATATTATAGGGGCCAGCAAAATGGGCTCCTTTTTTAAGGGGTCCTTTTACCTGCAGCTCTAGGGAACAGCCATGGGGGCATCCTATGTGTGTTATGATTGGGTCAACGAGGAGGAACACAAAACCAAGCTAAGTCACAGAAAACAAGAGAGGTTGGTAACTACGCGGATTGCAGACCCTGATCCTATCCACACAACTAACAGTAGCCTATGATGATTCTAGATGCCTCGTCACAGCCGGAAAACTAAATAAGCCTAAAGCAAGAAAAGGGGAAATCTACACTGCCCCAGAGCAGACCCCAAAGGAATAGACAGCTCCCACACATGTATTGACGGTGAAACAAGACGAAAGCACAAACACAGGTAGGATAATAGGCTGAGCAAACGATGGGGCCCACACTAACTAGAAAGGTCAGGAAAGGAAAGATACTGTCTGCAACGACGCCAAAAAACCCTGCAAAAAATGTCCAACACTTCTGATAGCAAAAAAACCCTGAAGTCACTAGACTTCACCCACTATATCAGCATTCTGGCATATTCTGAGAACAGAGCAAAAAGAGGCCAATCTAATAAGGGACAAAAAGCAAACTGGCACATACGGTAACATAAGAGTGGAAATTCAGCACAGCCCCAGCCGGGGCTGGCTGACCACACAAAAACTGAATAGAAAAAACCAAATCAAATGTGAACATTAGCAGAGAAAACTTAGCTTGAGAAGACAGGAACTGAGCCGGAAACCAAGACCTCAGGAGGCAGGAAAAAATCAACAGCATGGGAATAGGGAGTCGACTGTCTTAAATCCAGTCTGAGACTCCAGATGTCCATTCGTCGTCCTCATTATCAGGTGGCAGGTCTCTGTTAATTAGATCAGCTTCATTACCTCCTGCCACCACCAGAGGGAGCCCGGAAAGAGAACTCATGACTTCTCTGTCATCACAAACAGTTCCCTCACCAGAAACCAGAGGCAGACCAGGAAATGAGTTCACAACAATGTGCCTTCCTATGCAAATCTGTTCCTGGGTCTGTGGGAGAGGGACCTCTTCCTGTCGGATCGGATGTCATCTATGGGCCGTGTCCTTTTTTTGGGCACGGTACATAGATGACATCTTTTTGATCTGGCAGGGGTCTTTGGACTTGCTTCTTTTATGGCAGCTTTAAAGGGAATTTGTCACCCCATTTTTGGCCTATAAGCTGCGGCCACCGCCATCATGGGCTTATCTACAGCATTCTGTAATGCTGTAGATAAGCCCTCGATGTAACCTGAAAAAGAAAAACAAGTTAGATTATACTCACCGGGGGGGCGGGGACGGGTGTCGTGGTTTGGTCCGGTGCCTCCCATCTTCTAGAGATGACGTCCTCCTTTTTACTTCTGCTGCGGCTCCTGCGCAGGCGTACTTTATCTGTTGAGGGCAGAGTAAAGTACTGCAGTGCGCAGGCGCCGGGGGGAGGTCAGAGAGGTCCTCAACTGGGCAGATAAAGTACGCCTGCGCAGGAGCTGCGGCTGCAGTAAGAAGGAGGATGTCATCTCTAAAAGATGGGAGGCGCCGGACCGGACGCTGGGGTGAGTTTAATATAACTTATTTTTCTTATCTTTCAGGTTACATCGGGGGCTTATCTACAGCAGTACAGAATGCTGTAGATAAGCCCTTGATGGTGGTGGTGTATTGCCAAGTTTTTAACACTAAGGTTCGGATACGGCTTTAAAGAAGGCTACTGCTTGCGATATAACGCAATTTTATTACAAAGTACAAAATTAAAGGAATAGTATGATTGGATAGTATGATTGCATACACTTTGGTATAGTTTAAGATACAAAGGTTAAGTACATATAAAGATTCAATACATATAATGATTAGGTATATATATAAAGATTAACTATATACAGTATACCCACATCATCAGTCACCAAGAGGCTTTTAAACATCATCCGCCTGGAATATCAGAGAAGCAACACTAAGACAGAGACCCCTGGAAGATTCACAACACTGCACGGGCGTCCCCACTTATGCAGGTATCAACACTGTACATGTGTACAGGTATCCAGTTTTTGCTTCTGTCTACAGCCCCCGTTACACATTGCGATATCGCTAGCAATATCGCTGTAACGTCACCGATTTTGTGACGTAGCAGCGATATTGCTAGCGATATCGCTACATGTGATACTTACCTCCGACCGGCTCCCCCGCTGCTCATCGCTGGTCGCGCGAGAACGTCCTGGACCATTTCTCGTCGGGCGCTTCCTGTGGCGACGCATGGACGCGGGTGGGAGGACGTCAGGATTGCCGCGTCTGACAGGTAAGTAGCGACCCCTGCTATGTCGCTGGTGAGATCTGCCTGTGTGGCAGCTCACTAGCGACCACTTAGCGATGCACCAGCGATCCATATCGTTGTCGGGATCGCTGGTGCATCGCTAAGTGTAACGGTACCCTAAGTCATGTTTCTCTGGCCTTATATAATAAATTACACTAATGTGTAACTTGCTTCACTCAACCCATCCAGTGGCCGGCCTTCAAGGTTGGATGAAACAGACAACATGGCATCATCAGACAATGGGTTGTAAACCCTAACAATATAAAAGCCACATGGGTTTAGATAAAACCAACACAGACAGAGGTTAAGTAAACCTTAATGTTTTACAATGACAAACATAGCTGTAACTGTTAATGTTTGATCAGAAATGCAGCTTTGTAATATACAGAATTCATTCTATATATTTCAATATGGACTCAAAATAGCCATTTTTATATTTGCAGTACAATCCACCCTTGGCTATTTTGAGCCAAACATTTATACAAGGTACCATATAAGTGTACACTGTATACAACAGCACAAAGCAATGCATGCAGAAAGTATAGCAAAAATTCCTATTGTATATGAAGTTCTGGGTCATATTTTCTTGTGTATTTTCATCTTGAATAGATACCCCTATCAGCTTTGTCCATAACTGTAAAGGGGTTGGTACTGCCACCAGCCAAGTTTCTAATATATTGGTAGCAGTAGTAGTCTTTGTCACACCAAAATGACTAGTGTTCATCAGCTAAGCCAAGTAAATCCATAGATTCTCTTTGGTTTTCCATAAAACTCTATTTTCCATGGTTGGTCTCTCGGATTTTCATCTGAAGATCTCTTGGGTAGTGGCAGAAGTTGAAAGGACCATGACACTGTGGCTGCAACGATGCACCATTTCCAGATTCTAATCTAAAGGGAAAAATATATACAGTGGGGCAAAAAAGTATTTAGTCAGTCAGCAATAGTGCAAGTTCCACCACTTAAAAAGATGAGAGGCGTCTGTAATTTACATCATAGGTAGACCTCAACTATGGGAGACAAACTGAGAAAAAAAAATCCAGAAAATCACATTGTCTGTTTTTTTTCATTTTATTTGCATATTATGGTGGAAAATAAGTATTTGGTCAGAAGCAAGCAATCAAGATTTCTGGCTCTCACAGACCTGTAACTTCTTCTTTAAGAGTCTCCTCTTTCCTCCACTCATTACCTGTAGTAATGGCACCTGTTTAAACTTGTTATCAGTATAAAAAGACACCTGTGCACACCCTCAAACAGTCTGACTCCAAACTCCACTATGGTGAAGACCAAAGAGCTGTCAAAGGACACCAGAAACAAAATTGTAGCCCTGCACCAGGCTGGGAAGACTGAATCTGCAATAGCCAACCAGCTTGGAGTGAAGAAATCAACTGTGGGAGCAATAATTAGAAAATGGAAGACATACAAGACCACTGATAATCTCCCTCGATCTGGTGCTCCACGCAAAATCCCACCCCGTGGGGTCAGAATGATCACAAGAACGGTGAGCAAAAATCCCAGAACCACGCGGGGGGACCTAGTGAATGAACTGCAGAGAGCTGGGATCAATGTAACAAGGCCTACCATAAGTAACACACTACGCCACCATGGACTCAGATCCTGCAGTGCCAGACGTGTCCCACTGCTTAAGCCTGTACATGTCCGGGCCCGTCTGAAGTTTGCTAGAGAGCATTTGGATGATCCAGAGGAGTTTTGGGAGAATGTCCTATGGTCTGATGAAACCAAACTGGAACTGTTTGATAGAAACACAACTTGTCGTGTTTGGAGGAAAAAGAATACTGAGTTGCATCCATCAAACACCACACCTACTGTAAAGCATGGTGGTGGAAACATCATGCTTTGGGGCTGTTTCTCTGCAAAGGGGCCAGGACGACTGATCCGGGAACATGAAAGAATGAATGGGGTCATGTATCGTGAGATTTTGAGTGCAAACCTCCTTCCATCAGCAAGGGCATTGAAGATGAAACGTGGCTGGGTCTTTCAACATGACAATGATCCAAAGCACACCGCCAGGGCAACGTAGGCGTGGCTTCATAAGAAGCATTTCAAGGTCCTGGAGTGGCCTAGCCAGTCTCCAGATCTCAACCCTATAGAAAACCTTTGGAGGGAGTTGAAAGTCCGTGTTGCCAAGCGAAAAGCCAAAAACATCACTGCTCTAGAGGAGATCTGCATGGAGGAATGGGCCAACATACCAACAACAGTGTGTGGCAACCTTGTGAAGACTTACAGAAAACGTTTGACCTCTGTCATTGCCAACAAAGGATATATCACAAAGTATTGAGATGAAATTTTGTTTCTGACCAAATACTTATTTTCCACCATAATATGCAAATAAAATGAAAAAAAAAACAGACAATGTGATTTTCTGGATTTTTTTTTCTCAGTTTGTCTCCCATAGTTGAGGTCTACCTATGATGTAAATTACAGACGCCTCTCATCTTTTTAAATGGTGGAACTTGCACTATTGCTGACTGACTAAATACTTTTTTGCCCCACTGTATATATTATTCTCTGAGATAAACCTGTCAGTTGGGACGTGTTCCCACTTCTGTTGCTCGGGTTTCAAAACTATCAGCACATTATCTGCTTCACGAGCAATTACTTTAGCAGGTTCTGGAGGACCTTTGTCCCCCAGATTTTTACACCATTATTGATAGGATGTGAGGATCCAAATCCTTTATCAAATCTAACCTGATGGGCAACCTTCTGGTCTGTGCCCATTGGTAAGCAGCTATTTCTCCATATTTCTGGTGTGCCCACTGAGTCAATCTGAGCAGTCCCTCAGTGGCGTCAGTCTTTGAACTGGATTCAGCGACTGATATTTTGGAAGGTTCCTCTGCTAATAAGTTGAAGAGTCTTTCCAGTGTACCTGAAGCACAATAAGCATCAACATTAAACACAGTCACTTTAATTCTTTATACAATTGTCCAGATATCTTGATACAACTATTTCTCCACACAGGATTGTTCCATTCAGTAGTAGTAGGCACAAGCACAGGGTCTCCTACTAATTCTGTAACCTTGCACCCACTGAATTGTTTTGGATTTACATAAAGAAACTAGCCTCCACCCTCCACTCTTGAATCTACCAAAACTTTATCATGTTGGCTGTTTTTATTGTTCAGTTAATCACCAAATCTACATGGGGGTGTCTATCCATTTATGGAGTGTGGCCAGCAAGTCAATAACTCATCTTCTTCCCCCCATTGATCCTCCATTTTAGATGATAACATCTACATATGGGCTTTGAATTCCTGTATAAATGATTTCATTTCAGCATAAAGATCCTCTCTCCCTCTCTGCCCGTGTCTTGTCTCGCCCCTGCTGTGGAGATTCAGAATCTTTTACTGTAACCTCTCTATTATGTGAAACATCCGCCTTTTTATTAATTCCTCTCTTTTGATACAGTTTCCACATCTCTCCAGTACCAATCCCATCTATTTTATCCCTGTGGACGCCAGCCTTTATTAAGGCCCTAAACATATATTGCCGGGTACTGCGGGGTCTAGGATTGTAATAACTTTTGTCACTGTAATGCTGCTCTTCAGAGGAAAAATTACCTTTTTGTTTGAGACCCCAATCTCCCAGATCCCTTAACTCTCGAATTGCCTCCAATGTATTAGCGATTGTTTTCCCAGTCTGATTTACCATAAACGTCATCATGACGTGTTTATAAGCTGGAGGGGCATGTCTAATGATACGATTTCTAACAGATACACTTACGCCAACTTGCATATAATCATTATAGGTGTTTGCTGAAATAGCATTTTTCATTACCTCCTCCTTCAACCTCTGAGCACAATCTTTTAACGTAAACCATGGTTTTTCATTGGGCGACCAGGCCGCCTCAGATGGGTATTTATGCCGCAATGCCATAACCACAACATCAAGCATACTACACACCACATGTGGTTGCTGGATTATCAAGGTACGGAATGCCTCCTTCACTACAGGCTCATGACTGAGCTGGACAAATTTTGGGCCATCCACAGTGTCTGCCTGTACTTCATGAGCCCCCCATCTCCCATAATCTGACTGCCCAAGCTACCAGGGATTCATTTGACTTGAGAAAAGCGATCATGAAGGTCATTAAGCTCCTGCTGAATGGGATCCTCTATCGCATTCTCATTCCGCTTACCTGTCGCTGTCTCTACAATCCGTCTCCGATATATAGAATGAACTTTCACTGGGTTAAGAGGAGGAGCAATTTCCCTTTTTCCATGGAAATGTTCATCCTCAGACTCCGGATCGGTAATGTTTTCGGAGTCAGTTGAATTCCACACATCACCATCCCACTGATCAGGGTTCCACTCTACCCCTGCTTTGGCTATGGCCAAAGCTACTTTCTTTTTATTCACCTTGCCTTTCCTCCTTCTGTTCTTATACTCTGCTACACGTACGGCAGCCTTTTCTGCAACATTTTGATAACCATCACATTTATCCATTAATATCTTATTCTGACATTGTGCTATAACCAATGCATTCTGGGCTTCACACAACTGTTTTTCTAATTCCTGTACTTTTGTTAACATACGTATTCTTTCCTTATGCTGTTTTCTATATGCAGACAATAATATCCATCCGGGCCTACCAACAGCGCTCAACTCTTTACCTTTCTCAACTTTCACTTTCTCTAAGCATGCAGCCACATCAACAGGTTCAGCGTCCTTCAAACATTTATCCCATGCTTCAACCAAACCAGCACTGTGCGACCACTTGGTTGCCAAATTATGATAGGGAGCCTGTTCCCAGCCTGGAATCTCAATAGATTCACCCACAGCCACCTTTTTCTTAAAGACAGGCATGTTTTACGCAATATCACACAGAGTCCTGTTAATAATAGTAATAAAAAAACTTCTGAGCCTTCTGCGTATCCTGCCGACTACGCCAATTATGAATTGCCAAGTTTTTAACACTAAGGTTCGGATACGGCTTTAAAGAAGGCTACTGCTTGCGATATAACGCAATTTTATTACAAAGTACAAAATTAAAGGAATTGTATGATTGGATAGTATGATTGCGTACACTTTGGTATATTTTAAGATACAAAGGTTAAGTACATATAAAGGTTCAATACATATAATGATTAGGTATATATATAAAGATTAACTATATACAGTATACTCACATCATCAGTCACTAAGAGGCTTTTAAACATCATCCGTCTGGAATATCAATGAAGCAACACCAAGACAGAGAACTGGAAGATTCACAACACTGCACGGGCATCCCCACTTATGCAGGTATCAACACTGTACATGTGTACAGGTATCCAGTTTTTGCTTCTGTCTATAGCCCCCGTTACACACTGCGATATCGCTGTAAAGTCACCGATTTTGTGACGTAGCAGCGATATTGCTAGCGATATCGCTATGTGTGATACTTACCTCCGACCGACTCCCCCGCTGGCTATCGCTGGTCACGCAAGAAAGTCCTGGATCATTTCTCGTCGTCAGCTTCCTGCGGCGCTTCCTGCTGTGACGACGAGCGATGCGTGGAGGCGGGCGGGAGGACGTCAGGATCGCCGCGTCTGACAGGTAAGTAGCGACCCCCGACCCCTGCAATGTCGCTGGTGAGATCTGCCTGTGTGGCAGCTCACTAGCGACCACTTAGCGATGCACCAGCGATCCATATCGTTGTCGGGATCACTGGTGCATCGCTAAGTGTAACGGTACCCTAAGTCATGTTTCTCTGGCCTTATATAATAAATTACACTAATGTGTAACTTGCTTCACTCAACCCATCCAGTGGCCGGCCTTCAAGGTTGGATGAAACAGACAACATGGAATCATCAGACAATGGGTTGTAAACCCTAACAATATAAAAGCCACATGGGTTTAGATAAAACCAACACAGACAGAGGTTAAGTAAACCTTAATGTTTTAAGGTACTGTCACACTAAGCGATATCGCTAGCAATATCGCTATAACTTGTGACGTTATAGCGATATTGCTAGCGATATCGCTGTGTGTGATACTTACCTACAACCCACTCCCCCGCTGGTTATCGCTGATCGTGCGAGAACAGGCTGGACTGTTTCTCGTCATCAGCTTCCTGCGGCGCTTCGTGTGGAGAGACGAGCGTGGAGCCAGGCGGGAGGACGCAGGATCGCCTGGTGTGACAGGTAAGTAGCGACCCCCGTCCCCAGTGATGTCGCTGGTGAGATCTGCCTGTGTGGCAGCTCACTAGCGACCACTTAGCGATGTACCAGCGATCCTGACCGCGTCATATCGCTGGTCGGGATCGCTGGTGCATCGCTAAGTGTGACAGTACCTTTACAATGACAGACATAGCTGTAACTGTTACAGCTTGATCAGAAATGCAGCTATGTAATATACAGAATTCATTCTATATATTTCAATATGGACTCAAAATAGCCATTTTTATATTTGCACTACAGGTGGCCGCATCTTATAGGCCAAAAATGGGGTGACAGATTCCCTTTAAATGTTATTGACTGCAATATGCATTTGTCTTATCCCGTTACTGTTAATTTTTAGATGTGCGTATTAAACGGGACAACGAAACGTTCTCCAAATGGATTTATATCGGAAACCTAGCTCAGCTAATACTCTGTTACAAACCTTGTCTGCTCATCCGTCTTCCATTGTCAATGCAATCCCGACTGTCAATTTCTCCGGTTGCGCCACGTGTTCTTCGGATACGGATTTTATCAAACAAGCTCAGGATTTAAAAACACAGCTGTGGAAGCGAGGTTATAGTCGCAGATCTGTAAAGAAAGCGTTTAACCGAGCAAAACATTCATCACGTCATGAATTACTTTATTCAGTTAAACAGAGATCTAATGACGATCAAGTTAGGTTTATTACACAATTTCATGCACAATCTGTTGCCTTGAGAGAGTGTCTTAAAAAATCATGGCTAGTTTTGCTTGCTGACCCTACTTTATACTGCTGCTTACCACAAAATCCACAAATTACGTTTCGTCGTTCAAGGAATTTGTATGATAAATTGGTCAGCAGTCATTATTAGCCGATTCCACTATCCACATTTTTGGATAATGGCTGCACTCCATGCGGTAAATGTGAGGCATGTCCTAATGTCGAACATGCGATTTCTTTTACTGACTCAAGTAAAAAAAACTTTCAAATAAAATACCCTATAACTTGCACGACAAAAACTGTCATTTACTATGCCTCATGTCCATGCTTCAAAATATATGTGGGATTGACCAAGAGACAGTTAAAAGTACGTATTCATGAGCACGTGTTAGGAATTACGGCAGCTAAAGACGTAGAAGATGTTAATTCCGAATACCGAAACATTTTAGAAAATACCATTATTGTGATGTATCCCTGTTTAAAGTACGGGGTATTGATAAAATCTCCACAAATAACAGGGGAGGTAACATCAGCCGTATACTTGCACAACGGGAAACTAAGTGGATATGGACTCTTAATACTGTGCAGCCACATAGCCTTAATAATATTAATACTTTTGTCCCTTTTCTGTGACCACCGTTTATATATATATTTTATATATTTTTTTATATTTTTTAAAAAGACTCAACTTATGTTTTTATATCATTCGGTGGTTTTCTGTGCCTCTTTATATTATTGCTAATTTATGTTTTTATTTTTATGCTTTAGGTTCTATATTATATATAATATATAATTATGTGCAACTATATATAATCTAATATTACTTTGTTGCATTGCATGTTAGCTGAAAGGACATCAAGACCTAGTCGTATATTGGATTTCACTTTAACCCCTTTTTGCCATCTGACATACTATCCCCTTCATGGGACCCGGAACACTATTCCCATGGACAGGATAGTGCGTCATAGCGATCAGCGGCGCTCACGGGGGGAGCGTCGCTGATCGCGGCCAGGTGTCAGCTGATTATCACAGCTGACAACCGGCACTATGTGTCAGGGGCGGTCACGGATCGCCCCCGACATGATAACCCCTGGCACATTGCGATCAAACATGATCGCAGTGCAGCGGGGGTTTAGGGAAGCATTGGCAAGGAGGGGGCTCCCTCTGTGCTTCCCTGAGCCCCCCGGAGCAGCGCGATGTGCTGCTCTGGGGGCCTCCTTCCTTGCAGGTCCCCAGATCCAAAATGGCGGCGGGGACATTCGGGGGCCTACAGGGAGCCGGCTTCCTCATGCCTGCAAAGCGTCGGCATGAGGAAGCCTCCAGCACTGCCTGTGACAGATCGCTGATCTGTCACAGCGATCTGTGATGTGACAGATCAGCGATCTGTCACATGACAGTTATGTCCCCCTGGGACAGTATAATAAAGTTAAAAAAAGTGTAAAAATAATTTATAAAAAAAAATCGCTAAATAAATAAAAAAAAATATTCCCTAATAAATTCGTTTTTTGGAAATAAAAAAAACAAAACAATAAAAGTACACATATTTAGTATTTTAAAACTGTCCTATTAGTTAACCCCTTTAGCAAACCCCTTAAAAATAAAAATAAAAAACAAAGCAAAAAATAATGCTTTATTATCATAATGTCGAACAAAAAGTGCAATAACGCGCGATCAAAAAGACGGATATAAATAACCATGGTACCGCTGAAAACGTCATCTTGTCCCACAAAAAACGAGCTGCCATACAGCATCATCAGTGAAAAAATAAAAAAGTTATAGCTCGCAGAATAAAGCGATGCAAAAATAATTATTTTATATAAAATTGTTTTCATTGCATAAAAGCGCCAAAACACAAAAAAAAAGATGAGGTATCGCTGTAATCGTACTGACCAAATGAATAAAACCGCCTTTTCAATTTTACCGCATGCAGAATGGTATAAACGCACCCCCCAAAAGAAATTCTTGAAACGCTGGTTTTTGGTCATTCTTCGTCCCAAAAATTAGAATAAAAAGCGATCAAAAAAGTGTCACATGCACGAAAATGGTACCAATAAAAATGTCAACTCGTCCCACAAAAAATAAGACCTCACATGACTCGGTGGGTCAAAATATGGAAAAATTATAGCACTCAAAATGTGGTGATGCAAAAACTATTTTTACAATAAAAAGCATCTTTTAGCGTGTGACAGCTGCCAAGCAAAAAAACCCGCCATAAATAGTAAATCAAACCCCCCGTTATCACCCTCTTAGTTAGGAAAAAATAACAAAATTAAAAAGATGTATTTATTTCCATTTTCCCATTAGGGTTAGGGCTAGGGTTAGGGCTGAGATTAGGGTTAGGGGTGTGTTGGGGTTAGGGTTGGAGTTAGAATTGGGGGGTTTCCACTGTTTGGGCACATCAGGTGCTCTCCAAACGCAACATGGCGTCTGATCTCAATTCCAGCCAATTCTGTGCTGAAAAAGTCAAATGTGCTCCTTCCCTTCCAAGCTCTGCCATGTGCCCAAACAGTGTTTTACCCCCACATATGGGGTATCAGCCTACTCAGGACAAATTGCAAAACAACTTTTGGGGTCCAATTTCTCCTGTTACCCTTGGGAAAATAAAAAAATTGGGGTCTAAAAGATCATGTTTGTGGAAAAAATATGATTATTTTTGCTTTCACGCCTGGGCATTATAAACTTCTGTGAAGCCCTTGGGGGTTCAAAGTGCTCACCACACATCTAGATAAGTTCCTTGGGGGTCTAGTTTCCAAAATGGTGTCATTTGTGGGGGGTTTCCACTGTTTAGGCACATCAGGGGCTTTCCTAACGCGGCATGGCGTCCGAACTCAATTCCAGCCATAAAAGTCAAATGGCGCTGCTTCCCTTCCGAGCTCTGCCATGCGCCCAAATGGTGGTTTACCCCCCCACATGTGGGGTATCAGCGTACTTAGGACAAATTGCACAATAACTTTTACGGTCCTGTTACCCTTGGGAAAATAAAGATTGGGGGTGAAAAGATCATTTTTGTGGAATTAATATGATTTTTTAATTGTACGGCTGTACATTATAAACTTCTGTGAAACCCTTGGGGGTTCAAAGTTCTCACCACACATCTAGATAAGTTCCTTGGGGGGGTCTAGTTTCCAAAATGGTGTCATTTGTGGGGGGTTTCCACTGTTTTGGCACATCAGGTGCTTTCCAAACGCGGCATGGCGTCCAATCCCAATTTCAGCCAAAAAAGTCAAATGGCGCTGCTTCCCTTCCGAGCTCTGCCATGCGCTCAAATAGTCATTTACACCCACATATGGGGTATCAGCGTACTCAGGACAAATTGCACAATAACTTTTAGGGTCCTGTTACCCTTGGGAAAATAAAAATCATACGGCTGTACGTTGTAAACTTCAGTGAAGCCCTTGTGGGTTCAAAGTTCTCACCACATATCTAGATAAGTTCCTTGGGGATCTAGTTTCCAAAATGGGGTCACTTGTGGGGAGTTTCCACTGTTTAGGCACAGGGGCTCTCCAAACGTAACATGGCGTCCAATCTCAATTCCAGCCAATTTTGCATTGAAAAAAGTCAAACGGCGCTCCATCCAGCTCTGCCATGCGCCGAAACAGTGGTTCCCTCCACATATCAGGTATCAGGACAAATTGCACAATAACTTTTGCAGTCCAATTTCTCCTGTTTCCCTTGGTAAAATAAAAAAATTGGACCTGAATTAATTTTTTTGTGAAAAAAAGTTAAATGTTCATTTTTTTAAACATTCAAAGAATTCCTGTGAAGCACCTGAAGGCTTAATAAACTTCTTGAATATGGTTTTGAGCACCTTGAGGAGTGCAGTTTTTAGAATGGTGTCACTTTTGGGTATTTTCTATCATATAGACCCCTCAAAGTGACTTCAAATGTGATGTGGTCCGTAAAAACAAAATGGTGTAAAAATTAGAAATCGCTGGTCAACTTTTAACCCTTATAACTTCCTAACAAAAAAAAATTTTGGTTGCAAAATTGTGCTGATGTAAAGTAAACATATGTGAAATGTTACTTATTAAGTTTTTTTGTGTGCCATATCTCTGTGATTTAAGGGCATAAAAATTCAAATTTGGAAAATTGCGATATTTTCAAAATTTTCACCAAATTTCCGTTTTTTTCACAAATAAGCGCAAATTATTTGAATGAAATTGTACCACTAACATGAAGTACAATATGTCACGAGAAAACAATGTCAGAATCAGTGGGATCCATGGAAGCGTTTCAGAGTTATTGCCTCATAAAGGGACAGTGGTCAGAATTGACCCGGTCATGAACGTGCAAACCACCCTTGGTGGTAAAGGGG
Source organism: Dendrobates tinctorius (assembly GCF_039654945.1). NCBI lineage: Eukaryota > Metazoa > Chordata > Amphibia > Anura > Dendrobatidae > Dendrobates > Dendrobates tinctorius. The sequence continues at coordinate 7,430,240 of NW_027361960.1, read as the reverse complement.
TTAAGGACAGTGGACTCCTGACGTATAACGCTGCTGCAATTACTCTCTATGGACTCTATTGTACCGTGTGTTAATCACTTTGTTCATGTAATTTTTATTATTCATTTTTACTTTTATTATTTTGTTCATATTTATTGTTTACTTTTCATTTTTAATTGTTTTTGGCATCGTGGTGTCATATTTTGTATATCATAATTTTCTGCTTACTTTCTTATTTTATATCACCATTTGCTTTACATTTATGGATTATTTATTATTTTTTCTTTATATATAATTTTTTTTGGCCACCTTCTTATTATTATTGTTATTATTATTATTATTTTTACTATATACCCGGAGTACAATAATCAGAAGTACATATCATGTCCTCTTATAGTCTTTTTTCTTCAGTTTATACAAAATATCCCCTAATTTTGTCGCTTTTCGGCTATCATTCATTCATTTGTCCAGGGAGAACGCTGTACGCACGCTATCACGGGCGCGCCTATGTTCCCTTGATTACCGCGCCTCTGTGTCCCTGCCTTCTTCGGGTCACGTGTCCCTGATATGGCTGTGATGTCAGCGGTGGCATGACGCGGTTGCCGGGGTTGCAAGTCTGCGAGAGCCGCTCATCACGATTACGCCTCCTCCCTGTGATTAGCTATTTGTCCACACACCCTTCAATTTTGATTGGTCATTGGCACTACTTAACCACGACCTGTAGACTCCACCCTTTGACGAAGGCGCAAGCCGAAACGCACGTTGGGGTGGACGCCACGTGGACTCAGGAGCCTGCTTCCCATGTTTTTTGCCTTTAGTATATTTAATTTACTTTTCTCACCACCCTTATGCTGGCATAAGCACTACTCTTGGAATATCCACATACTGCCTATTATAAATGCCTTGCGATATCTTTGCCACACAGATGATGGTGATTCTTTTTGTCTAGCCATCATATTATATTTTAAGGAGCGATTCACACCATCAAGTTTTTAATATGGCTATATTTGGTTAAACTTACACTTTGCACTTTACAGCATTACTTACATTCTAACCTATATTGACAGCACTATAATATGTATAACTAATTGATTATACAGTTGCATGGTACATTACTTTGCACATTGTTTTATATGGCAATATTATAACTGTTAAATATGAATTATTGGTTATGGATTTATTGTTATTACACTCAATTCTGTACCGAGCACATTGGCTTTTGCTGACATTATATATGTTATTTCTGTATGGTAAAATGTCAACCCCATATATAGAGACCAAATGCTCTGAGGGATGTGTATATATAACATGGCTACAGGAAGTGAGGGGGTCGCTCTTCACTTTCTTCACACACTCCAGGGATGTTTTACTCTGACACTAGGTTGAATGAACAGCTGGTATGTAAGTTAATCACATGTTGCTTCCAGAGATGCTTTTAACAGAGACAGACGCAATTTAACATTCAGGATCCAAGGAAAGAAGTGTACAAACTTTGATATGGACAATGAAACTATTTCACCTAATTTTATATTTTGCTATAATGATCTTTTTTGGGTGGACAATTTTCTTTAAAGTATCACATCTGGTAACAAGTCCTGAATTAAATAAATATACAAAAATAAGTATATTTAACATTGGTAGAGTCAGTTATATCTGGCTTTTCTGTGCTATTTTTTTTGTGTGGATTTCCCTCTAATTGCACAAGGGGGAATTTTAAAGAGCTTTGTTAACATCAGATGTGCAAGTTATCAGGAATTCCACTACTATGTTTCTAGTTACAAGGATCAGACAGAACCTAGGAGTGAGGACTAAGAGTTGCCAGATAGATTGAAAAGCTACAAGTGCCAGATGTACTACAAGGTAGACGTGCTGATGACCACAGCCCATAGCATTATCCAACAAAGGAATTACAAGCTGAGATCTTTCAAGGTAAGAAACATGGTTGTAATTACTTCTTTTTCTAAGCAAAGTAAACTGAAAATTATGTCTGTAGACGAGTCTACTTTAGATGTTTTATGGCTCAGCTTATATGCAGAATGTGAAATGGAAAATCTAAAGTTAGATTCTAAGCTGGTGTCCTTTAATTGAGAAAGAGAGAAATTGAAAAATATTTTACAGTTGGTTGATGTATTCCACAAGTTTGTGTCAGAGAAATCCAAAAATGACTGCAAAGGAAAGTAGTGATGTTCCCGAGATAGACTGTAATGTGGAGAAACAGTTACAAGGTGAGGCATGTGTCTGTAACAGCCACTCAAGGTGACCTTATGTCTGAAGACATGGAAAAAGATCGAGGAAGCAAAGGAGGAGACTTCAGACCTTACGTAGAAGACGTGCGAGGGACAGATGTACCACTAAAAATAGACCACTCAGAGGCCCAACTCCAAATTAAAGTTAAGAAAAATTTGCTAAAATTATACAAAATCATTCCTGCATATGATAACAAAATCCATATGATATTTGAGAGTTTTGCTGGTAAGTTTGATGTAACTAATGAGAAGAAAAATCAGTTGTTTAAAATGTGGCTTCCTGTAACCTTTTCCAGACGAGTAACATTAAAAATTTCTTGTGAGTCACATGAAATTTTAAATGATAAAGACAGATTAAAAATTTTGATTTTCTGTGCGTCAAATGAAAATTATCCAGATATTGATATTCTTCAATAATTAAGGATTGGTCGGAAAGAATGTACTTTTATATTCATGTCCATATTTGAACGGTTGTACAAAACTCTCAATAACAATGTGAAAACACAATGATAAAAAGTTTTGTAAACAAATTTGGATTTTTAAATCCTGTATCTTGTGTTATTGCATCACAAAATGATTCTTTATTTGATTGTGCGCAATCCCTTGACTTTGCTAGAAAACATGAGAATTGTGAAAGAAAAATAAATCGTGCTAAATTGGTAAAATCAGGCAGAGTAAAATCTTATCAGAAGCCAGTATCAAACTCTCCTAAACTGAGTTATCTCTGTAATCAAATTTATGAAGTACGAAGAAAATTACATATTTGTTATAAGCCTTACCAAATGATCCAAGAGTCCACAGAAAGAGTTAAAAATTCCAAGTTCAGACCTTTAAAAAGACAAACGGCGGAAATTGTGAGAAACAGGTCACTTCTCAGAGTGACATCATAGGGGGTGTGGTGTAGTTACCACTATGTCAGCTAGGGGGCGCTGTGTGGGTGTCCCAGGACGGGTGTACAGGCACATTCAGTGTGGTAACAGGAGCAGGGTCCTAAATGACCATTATGGGTCTCAAGGTGGGTGGCCTTGGGATGCAGGCTCCAGGGTGTATTGATCAGCAGAGGTACTGCTGATCTTTCTGTTACACTGTGTCAGGGAAGCCTGTGTGTGTCTATACAACGTTTAGTGATGTCATAGTCATGTGATCACCTGTGGGTGTGGTTACAGGGCTATGTAATTGAGGTGTTTGGCACATGTGAGAGAGTGTGAAAGTGAGTCTGTCTGAGTGTGGACAGACTTCCATGTGTCCAGGTGGGACACTACAGAGAGTGGCCTGTGTGCTAAGGAAGGAGAAGCCTTCCTGGGTCTGCGGCTGCAGATAGAGCGCTGCTCGGGACATTGCCCTGGCCTATGTATATTAGTTGTATATGGGGAGGACTACACCTCCCAGCATGTGCTGAGACTCTCGGTCCGAGTCTGAAGCCACGGACGTTTATGTTCTTTTATGCCTAAGCTAGAGGCTATTTTGGTGATATGCTGAGTTATGGTTTATGGAGCAAATAAACCTCATGAACTTTGGGAAGAACCTTCCTCATGATTGTCTCCCACTGCACCTGAGCGAGTCACATCCCTACAATTGGTGACAGACTGCGGGCAGCGACTCCCAGAAGCACGTGTGGCAGCGCTGGCGATTCTGAGCCAGGAGAGCAGACTGTCTGACAACCGTGAGTAATACTGACCGAGGTCAGAGAAAGTGACTGTGTTAATATTTGTGGGATACCTCTGAGGAGAAGAGGCATCCAGGAACCTGTGTGGCCGACACAGGTAACAGACAGGAGTCTGTGTTGCACTGACCAGGGTCAGTGAGAGACTGTGTTCCTGGAGGGGTCAGTGAGCAAGGTCCTGGAGGGTCAGTGTTGGGAGGTTCTGGGAGAGGAATCGGATCCCTGGAACACGTGCTATGACCTTGGACCTGGTGAGGCGTGTGTTGGGCAGTCTCAGGCGGAGACGGATGTCCTGAAGAGCACCCGCTGAGCCCCTGGACCTGGTGAGGCTGGTGTGTTGGGAGACCCTGGGAGGAGGGTCGGCTACCTGAATAGCACCCGGTGTGCGCCTGTGTGTTGGACGGTCTCAGGCGGAGACGGTACGTCCTGAACAGCACACGGACAGGACATGAGAGACTGTGCATGTGTTTTTGGGTTTTTTTTTCTTTTCCTCTGCAAAACCTGAAGGTGCTTGCTGTGGCTCAGTGGGGTCACGAAGGTCTCGCAGCACAGGGTCCTGGTGTTTTTCCTTTTTTGGGATCTGCCCTGGGAGCATTGGTAGCAGACGCTGTCTGTCTACACCATCCTGCTGCAGCTTTATTGCATGTGACTAAGCGGATACAGTAGTTGTGGCTTTACACAACTATTAAGGGGTGACAAGCGGCTTCCAGTAACCCGGCGGGGTTACGAAGGTGACAAGCGGCTTCCGGTGGATCGGCGTGTCCACGAAGATGGCGCAGCAGGAGCTGCAGTGACACCAGCCGCTGTGTATGTGTGTGAACAGCAGCCGGAGGTGCCGGTGATCAGTGACAGCAGGAGCTGTGGTGGTGCCAGCAAAGACTTGTGTGGTATCGTTAAAAGACAAACTGTACTGTGTGAACTGTGGCCTAAGAGGTTCTGCAGGACGGACATGGGGAAATCCCAAAAGGGGCGGTGACCCAAAAGGGGGCGGTGACCCAAAAGGGGGCGGTGACCCAAATTGGAGTGGTAACCCAAAAAGGGGTGGAGTTCCAAAAGGGGCGGTGACCAAAATTGGGGTGGCAACCCAAAGCGGGGGGGTGGTCCAGAAAGTGGCCAAGTGTGAAGAAGTGACAGCACTGGGTGACTCAGTAGGTATGTCTGGAGTACCGCAGTGTATGTGCAGGTCTTTTTCAGAATGTGGAATATCCTTTCCGGGTAGTAATGATGGGCCACAGATGTGTACAGTGATGCTGCACCGGGAAGGAGCCTTTGGTCGGCTGGAGTCAGAGAGTCAGGTGACTCTGACAGGAACGCCTCTCGTTTTCTCTCTGACCGAGAAAAACATCAGGGTTCGCTGTAAACACGGGGTCACGGTGAACTACGCAGTAGACACAGTAGTGTTTGAGGGGACCAAAGGTGGTGAGTGCCAAGGTAGAGGGATACCACGGGACTTAGTCTATGCCTGGGAGAGGGGCCGGGACTTTCTTTTGTTTGATGACGTTTGGTCTGACGATGGAGATGCTTCGACTGTGGGGCAAGCAGACACTGAGACAGTGACGGCTCCTGACATGGACAGGTCAGAGGTAGAACTGACCAGAGGAAGAAGTACATCTGCCCAACTGATGGACCTGACGTCTCGTGATAAGACAGATGGTGGGCTGGGAGATGAGACTACTGGACTAGACACATTGGTGCTGAACGGTAACTGGAGGGTTCACTCGACTGGTGTGACTGACCCAGTGGTACCCTTTGATGATATAATTAAAGAGGTAGTGGTGAGACACGTGCTGGCCAAAAGAGAACAAGATCATGAGATACAGCTGATAAAGGAGACTGTAACAGAACATGTCGAACGGGAAAGAGTCCTAAGGCAAGCAGCTGAGCACAGAGTGGATGAGCTGGAGAAGGAAGTCTCTGAGCTCAGAGGTCACCTGTCAGCATGTAAAACCATGAACAAGACCCTGTTGGAAGATATGGAGGTGCTCAGAGAGGCCCAAGAGAAGCATCAACAGGAGATTCTCAGGAGAGAGGATCAGCATCGCTACCTGGCAGAGGAGCGAGATAAAGTTCTGCAAGAACTCAGTGGAGTAGTAAAAGGTCTTCTGCAGAAGAAGTGGATGGGCGAAGACGTACAGCGGCCGTGCCCGACTGATAGCAAGGCAGAACTGCCAAAGCCCATCTTGGAAAAGGGTCCTGAAGACTGTAAATCTCAGGAAGATGGTGAGCCAAGAGCTGCACAAGACAGTCACCCGGTCTTGGCAGATACCTTGAGGGAAGTGTCCGTGGGGAACCCAGAGCCATCTGTCCAGGATGAGAGCAAGTCCATGACCTTCAAGTGCGTGATGGAGGTACCCGAAAACGTGCGAGAAGCGTGTGCCAGCGAAGGTGTCCATGAGACCTTTAAAAAGGCAGTAAAGGCCTATAGTGTGAGCTGGGCACCAGAAACAGACCAGTTGGTGATACTGGCAGAAACGGAAGACACAGAGAGAAGGGTGGCTGTCCTGAAGGAGATGCACCTACAATGTCTCCGCACGAAACAGATGCTCGTGGAGCGTAATAGGAAAGCCGCTCGACGTCTGGAGCTTGCAAGGGAGGCTCAAAGTCGGCTGGGCTTTGTGGAAGACATAATTCCGGTACCCAGAAATCTGGTAGGGAAAGTCATTGGCAGACTTGGAAAGGTGATGCAGGAGATGGTGAATCGATCCTGTGTGAAGAGAGTGAGGATCCCACTTGCTGGTGAAATCCAAGTCGTTATTGAAGATGACATGGTTCCTGTCATTGTGGTTGGTTCGGTGGAAAGCATTGGGAAGCTTCGCATGCTCCTGGAATATCGGGTAGCGTACCTGAAGGAGATTGAGCAGCTAAGACAGGATCGACTGCAGATGAATGAGCAGATAGAGAACGTCAGGTGGCGTCCCCCTCCAACCCAAGGTGTAAGGACCCGAAGGGATCCTCCAAGGAATGAAAGGACAGGTAGTCGAAGGCAAGAACGTCGAGAGTCCGCAAGTGGCCGTTCTAATCTTAGTAACATAGGCACGAGACTCGGTGGTGGACATAGCGACAGAGGGTCAGACTCAGACCAGCCAGTTGGCCCAGCTGGACGTGGGACTCATGACCGTGCGAACTGGGAGAGCCAGCCAGTGAGAGAAAGGTCGCGTGATGAAGCACACTGCAGACAGGTGGAGACTAAAGAGTGTCTGGTCACACTGACGGACGTTGACGGGAAGGCCAAAGCCCAAGGCCGAGATACTGACCGCTGGGGGCAGGGGAGGCCTAACGTAAATATGCAGTATGACTACCGAAACAGACGGAGATGGTCCTCCCGACTGGTAGGGCAAGGTGACATGGGTGCCAGGTCTCAAGATCCCTGGGTGATGTCATGTGTTCAACCCCACAAGTTTGAACAGAGGGGGGAGGTATGTGGTGTAGTTACCACTATGTCAGCTAGGGGGCGCTGTGTGGGTGTCCCAGGACGGGTGTACAGGCACATTCAGTGTGGTAACAGGAGCAGGGTCCTAAATGACCATTATGGGTCTCAAGGTGGGTGGCCTTGGGATGCAGGCTCCAGGGTGTATTGATCAGCAGAGGTACTGCTGATCTTTCTGTTACACTGTGTCAGGGAAGCCTGTGTGTGTCTATACAACGTTTAGTGATGTCATAGTCATGTGATCACCTGTGGGTGTGGTTACAGGGCTATGTAATTGAGGTGTTTGGCACATGTGAGAGAGTGTGAGAGTGAGTCTGTCTGAGTATGGACAGACTTCCATGTGTCCAGGTGGGACACTACAGAGAGTGGCCTGTGTGCTAAGGAAGGAGAAGCCTTCCTGGGTCTGCGGCTGCAGATAGAGCGCTGCTCGGGACATTGCCCTGGCCTATGTATATTAGTTGTATATGGGGAGGACTACATCTCCCAGCATGTGCTGAGACTCTCGGTCCGAGTCTGAAGCCACGGACGTTTATGTTCTTTTGTGCCTAAGCTAGAGGCTATTTTGGTGATATGCTGAGTTATGGTTTATGGAGCAAATAAACCTCATGAACTTTGGGAAGAACCTGCCTCATGATTGTCTCCCGCTGCACCTGAGCGAGTCACATCCCTACAGGGGGTAAACTGCAGACTCAATTATCAGAGCTGCTCAGAGAATCCATTAGCTTAAAAATGGCAAGAGCTTTTCAGGACATTTTTTACAGAGAAATAAGATTTGTTTAGGAATTGGCTAAAAATGTAATTATAGGTTGTGTAAAAGTGTTATTTGTAATTATTTTATAGAGTATAATTCTGTAGTTCCTTAGTTTATATATATATATATATATATATATATATATTCATACAGTATATATAGTGTACTTGCATAAGTAGAGATTGTATAACTGTATTTATGTTATTGCCCGCTACAGGAATAGCTATAAATATATATATATGTATATCATCCTTTCCCACTAAATGAACAACAAAACATTGACATAGTGTGTGGCCACTACATATATAAAGTGACTAACCTTGACTTTGATAATTCCTTTCAGCCACTTATCTTGGGCTGTCTTCTTGAGAGATTTTCTTCTCCTTCTGCACCTCACGCAAATTTCCAACACTGGACTAAGGTAATACCTCCCTTCATATTTCAGCTCTATTTGGTGCTAGTCGACTAGGCTATTTGATTGGCATATCCTTGCTTAACTATGGATTATCATATTGTATATATTGTATATATGTGTATATGTATTTATCGCCACCACTTTGATCCACCGGGATGATCTTTGTGTTTTAATGATTTTTTGTTATTGTTTCTCTGTATTTCGTTCTTATATCTGATATATGTTTTTTATATTTCAGCGATAAAGTGATAAAGGCTCGGGCTGAGCCGAAACGTCTTGTTTATATCGCTTCTACTGTGTGCTATATATTCTTGTTTGGCTCCCACATGTAATAAAATGAACACCCATTTGCATAAAATCTGTTTGAGTGTGCGGTGAATTAGATTAATTTGAGATTGGGACCTACTGGTCCGTTGCACCTGCACCTCGTTAAATTTGACTAGAGTGCACGCTAACTCCCCAGTTTATGTTAGGACTGGCGGAACGCACCAAATTATAAAATAATAGTAGGTGCGTTTGCAGCCCGGGGTCCACCGTGCAGAGGTGGTACACTGCTGCTAGGTAATGGCGGAAGAATAGAGCAGCGTAAAAACTCACACGTGGATTACGTCACCCAATGTGAACAGGAGCGGACTTTGTTAATTCACAGAGCCGCACAGCCGCTGAACGTGGATGCCGGAGCCTGTTTAACTCACAGAGCCCGGCCAAAGAGAGCACAGCAAGCGGCCACAGAACTCTACCCCAAGGACACGGGGTTAGAGTCCCTCTAGGCCCACTGAGCGCACGGCGTCGCTGCCACGAGCGCCGCTATAGACGCTGACTATGGAGTGTGGAGCACGGGGCACTGAGGCATGCCGAGTCTCTGATGATGGCTAATGCCTGACTCAAACTCTGACCTACCTACGCCTAAGCCTGGGCGCTAGCAGGCTAGGCTGCACAACACATGCGTACCAAGGGTAGGGGTTTCATAATGAGTCAGTCACCAGAGACATTCATATGTGCATACACCACTCACTCCTTATAGACTGAAAATACAGGCTATCCTAACACATGGCCGAGCGGCCATGCAAACCTTTTATAGCCGCGAGCGTCCGAGACCTTCCTGGCTTCTCAGATGGGCCAATCCGAACACGAGCAGGACCTGAGCACGTGACCCTTGATTTCCAATGGGAGATCACTCCATGGGCATGCTCAGTGGCCCAACATGGGGACTTAGTACCTGGAGAATCTCGCTGCTGAGCAGCATGCATTGCCATAGCTGTGCCAGAGGTGGCAGCAGCAAGCAAACCCCCAGAGATGGTCTGGGCAGAGCGCCGGGACCGACGAGTTTGATGAGCAACCTCCCCTGCGGCTGGAGAGGAATGGGAGACCGCCAGAAGTAAGGCTCGGGATTCCCGCTGTGCAGCGATATGAACCCGATGCCTAACATTTTATATGTATAGTGACAATTAAAATTTACTCCAGTAATAATATTTAGAATTACATTAAAGTCAATACATATATGTATAAGACATTGCAATTATTTTGTTTCTGTATGAATTTGATATTTAACTTTTATCTTTTGTTTTTCCTTAGAATTTTGATTTCACAGCAGGACTTAATCAGAAAAAATTCTCTTACATGGATTTATGGCTTTATTTACACATGAAGTTGTAATAACTGCATGATTTCATATATCATTTGAGAAATATTTGGGGAATATTCAAAGAAATATTAAGATATTAAATGTAATAGTTTACAATGCGCATTGATAATTAGGACACAATAATTTGGGTTAATATACATGTATTCATACCTTCATATGTGGAAACTGTGGTTTGAACTTATGTGTCACAGTCTGAGTGATGAGTGACAGATGAGGATGAGCAGCTGCTAAGAGAGAACATAACATAAGAGTAACATGGTATGGATGATGTATGAGAGGCCTCATGACTCATGGTATGCTAGGAAAAATGAAAAACCTTGTTTTTATGGGAAATAATGCAAATCAGTTAATTAGAATATTAAGATACATAATGAAATATCTACACAACATATATTTCTATATTTCATTAGTAATTATTTTTGGATTTATGTAATTGTGGATAAGTGTAACCACATCAAAATGGGTTATCAGGAAAATCTACATTTAGATTAATTTTTTCCAAAGGATAAATTTATGATATTCAATGTTATTTTTAATGATTACAAAGATGGGTACACATCGTCAGACAAATATATGGTATAAAGCAAGTATAGAATTTACACAATTTATGAATTAATCATTTTTAATTTTGGTTTTGATAAATGAACTATTTCATAAAAATATTTTTTGGTATTAAGGGGGAAATGTGTTTTTAATCCTCATTACATCATCACATTTGATTAATACCTCTTCACACATTTTAATAAAGAAGAAATATGAATAAGGCATAATGGTATAAGTATTGGGTATAATAACATTAAGTATTATAGAGAGTCATTTCTTTACACTAAGAAGGGTATTACATGCAAAATTGTGTAATTTGAATATTTTGATAACACAAGTTTGACAAATATGAAATAATCTATATCATAGAAATATTAAGGTTATATGTTACTGAAAACATAACTACTCTGCATTTATCAACATAAAAGCCTTATTTTTATTCTTATTTATTTTTCATTTTCAATTTTTATTCTTAATTCTTAAATTTTTATTTTTTCTCTCAATCAAGAAAAATACGTCAATATTTAATAAACTAATGTCTAGTATGAGAATATTGCATCATTAAATATAACGATGATATGGTTCCATTATAAGGGAGAAATGTTTCAATTCTGAGTTATATGCAACAATTCTTTCATTCATTCACTCATATATTCTTATTTTGGTTCATTGCTATACATTCTTACGGTCTAATAAATATATAATAAATATATTCCATTAATAAAGTTCTAGTAATAAAGATGGAAACACTTGCTACATAAAAAACACACTGACTCCTATAGGTTAAAAAGGTAATTACACCTATGACATAAAAAATGTTCTATCACATGAAGAATATGGTTAATAATGTATTATCATTTATTGTTTTATTATTTAAAACATGAATTCCATATTAATATTCTGATAATTATATGGATATTATTGATTGCTATGGTATGCTGTAATATTATAGGTTAGGAAAATTACCAGATTTGGTATAGAACTAGGGAATGAAGACTTCAAGCAAGATATTTGAATTGCGTTAATAGAGACTTTTCATATTTCTTAATTCAAAGTAATTAAAAGTTGCAGGAAGAAAATGCTATCCAGAAGGTAACACTGATTTGATTTCTGTGTAATAATAGACTGTGTCAATTACAACTGCAGTATCCATCACTGACAACCATGATTGCAGTATCTAACCTGACAACCAGAGAACGATGATCCTATGATGCTGAGATGAGCTGTGTTATCACGTTTTTATCAAGTTCCAGTGGTTTCCTATCACCTGCAAAGCTTTAATGAAAGTTGGTGAACAATAAGGTAATTGTCAGAAGCTACAACCCTCACATATGTCCTGTGTATTAGGACTACGGACTGGTTAAGGTGCGATGTTTAGCAAGGAAGAGTCATTTTAAATACTTGCTGTGCTGACCAAAGACGTCACACCTGTTCCAAGACCAGGGCGGATGACATGGAGGATTACAGAAATACCCAAGGTGAGCCAATATAAGTCCAGGTCTTTAAAGGTGACACTGCACAGATAAAGCTACATTTCATCTATGGACTTTGTTTTCTTATCAACATTTGAATTTATGGAATTTGATTAACACATGACACACGGTCTCAACAATATCTACATGCTATGTCAAAGGAATTATCATATAAAGACTGTTTTAAAAGAACCAAAAAGAAGACAGAAGAAATCAAAATGAAGACCAGATGATATCAGATGATGATGATGACTGGACCTGATCTGCTTCGATTAAGATTTGGGGAAGTATAATTACATATTTTAATGAATATTGTTCACGGCTTACCATGAATTAACCTCATTATGTTATTGAGTACATATAACAATAATCTGATATTATTATTATGGACATTAAATTATTTTGGCAAAAAAGAAAGAAGATACTATCCTAAAGATGAACTTATCTACTTTGAGGGTTCCAATTAATATTTGTCACCCTCAAAAGAGGAATTGTCAAATATTAATTATTAGTTATTGATTTATATTCTTATGCTGAATTCTTTACCGAGCACATTGCTTTTAGCTGACAGAACATGTGCTCTGTTGTGAATTCTCTTGCTCGGAGTTCTGAGCCGAAGCTCCCTCTGCTCCCTCTGGTGGTTGCTGAGAGTAGTGGAGCTGGCCAGGTGGATGGAAGTTACCCACCTGATGACGATAATTGGAAACCTGGGAATACTGGCTGGGAACATATAATTGAGCTGGCTGCTCTAGGAGGTACATCAGGGGCTTTCCAAACGCACATGACACCCGCAGACCAATCCATCAAAGTCTGCATTCCAAAACGTCACTATTTCCCTTCCAAGCCCCGACGTGTGCCCATACAGTAGTTTTCTCCCACATATGAGCTATCAGCGTACTCAGGACAAATTGGACAATAACTTTTGGGGTTCAATTTCTCCTGTTACCCTTGGGAAAATAAAAAAAATTGGAGACTAATTGATCATGTTTGTGGAAAAAATACGATTTTTTTTATTTTCATGCCTGGGCATTATAAACTTCTGTGAAGCCCTTGGGGGTTCAAAGTGCTCACCACACATCTAGATAAGTTCCTTAGGGGGTCTAGTTTCCAAAATTGGGTCATTTGTGGGGGGTTTCCACTGTTTAGGTACATTAGGGACTCTCCAAAGGCAACGTGACACCTGCAGACCATTCCATCAAAGTCTGCATTCCAAAACGTCACTACTTCCCTTCCGAGCCCCGACGTGTGCCCATACAGTAGTTTTCTCCCACATATGGGGTGTCAGCGTACTCAGGACAAATTGGACAACAACTTTTGGGGTCCAATTTCTCCTGTTACCCTTGGGAAAATAAAAAAATTGGTGACTAAAAGATCATGTTTGTGGAAAAAATAAGATTTTTTTATTTTCATGCTCGGGCGTTATAAACTTCTATGAAGCACTGGGGGGTTCAAAGTGCTCACCACACATCTAGATAAGTTCCTTGGGGGTCTAGTTTCCAAAATGGTGTCATTTGTGGGGTTTTCTACTGTTTTGGTACATCAGGGGCTTTCCAAACGCGACATGGTGTCCGATCTCAATTCCAGCCAAAAACATCAAATGGCGCTGCTTCCCTTCTGAGCTCTGCCATGCGCCCAAATAGTAGTTTATCCCCACATGTGGGGTATCAGCACACTCAGGACAAATTGCACAATATCTTTTAAGGTCCTGTTACCCTTGGAAAAATAAGAATTGAGGGTGAAAAGATCATTTTTGTGGACAAAATGATTTTTTAATTGTACGGCTGTATGTTGTAAACTTCTGTGAAGCCCTTGGGGGTTCAAAGTTCTCACCACACATCTAGATAAGTTCCTAGGGGGGTCTAGTTTCCAAAATGGTGTCATTTGTGGGGGGTTTCCACTGTTTTGATACATCAGGGGTTTTCCAATCGCGACATGGTGTCCGATCTCAATACCAGCCAAAAACGTCAAATGGCGCTGCTTCCCTTCCGATCTCTGCCATACACCCAAATATGCAAAAACGGCGTGAAAGTGCAATGAGGACTGCGCTTGCTTCTTGTGGAGTACAAGGTTCTTTATTCAGCCAACGCGTTTCCTGAGCCTACTGGCTCACTTCATCAGGGCATTTCCTTTCAATGCACCCAAATAGTCATTTACACCCACATATGGGGTATCAGCATACTCAGGACAAATTGCACAATAACTTTTAGGGTCCTGTTACCCTTGGAAAAATAAAAATTGGGGGTGAAAAGATCATTTTTGTGGAAAAAATATGATTTTTTAATTGTACCGCTGTACGTTATAAAATTCCGTGAAGCCCTTGTGGGTTCAAAGTTCTCACCACATATCTAGATAAGTTCCTTGGGGGATCTAGTTTCCACAATGGGGTCACTTGTGGGGGGTTTACACTGTTTAGGTACATCAGGGGCTCTCCAAACGCGACATGGCGTCCAATCTGAATTCCAGCCAATTTTGCATTGAAAAAGTCAAACGGCGCTCCTTCCCTTCTGAGGTCTGCCATGCGCCGAAACAGTGGTTCCCCCCCACATATCAGGTATCAGTGTACTCAGGACAAATTGCACAATTTTGAAGTCCAATTTCTCCTGTTTCCCTTGGTAAAATAAAAAAAATTGAACCTGGAGTATTTTTTTTGTGAAAAAAAGTTAAATGTTCATTTTTTTAAAATATTCAAAAAATTCCTGTGACGCACCTAAAGGGTTAATAAACTTCTTGAATGTGGTTTCCGTAAAAATAAAATGGCGTTGCAAAAATGAGAAATCGTTGGTCAGTTTTTAACCCTTATAGCTTCCTAACAAAAAAAAATTTTGGTTCCAAAATTGTGCTGATGTAAAGTAAACATGTGGGAAATGTTATTTATTATGTTTTTTTGTGTGCTGTATCTCTGTGATTTAAGGGCATAAAAATTCAAACTTGGAAAATTGCGAAATTTTCAACATTTTTACCAAATTTCTGTTTTTTTCACAAATAAACGCAAGTTATATGAATGAAATTTTACCACTAACATGAAGTACAATATGTCACGAGAAAACAATGTCAGAATCACCGGGATCCATGGAAGCGTTTCAGAGTTATAACCTCATAAAGGGACAGTGGTCAGAATTGTAAAAATTGGCTCAGTCGTGAATGTGCAAACCACCCTTGGGGCTTAAGGGGTTAAGGCATTCACAGTACCTGATATGCTTATTTATTAATATATAGTACTACATAATATATATGTAACGGCATAGCGGTTGATGTGTACTAGGTAGTTATACTGTAAATACTTATTTATCTGATCCCACTATATCGTTTGGCACATGTTTTGGAAGGATTGGAGATCTGAATACAATATCATCATGTGTGTGCACATGTGTCTTTATTTAGTCCGGTCCTGTATCTTCTGGTCATTTTTTTGACCCATGGATTCAGTCACATGATTTATAAATATACCCATGCAATTTGTAATAGATGTATTACGTAACTTTTGTACAATTATTGGTAATTTATTAAAACAATTTTTGATAGATACACTGTTTTCTTTTTGAAGTTATTGGCAACATATACTCTTTGTTTCTCCTTGCTTTTATATGTTTGGGGGCTGTCTATCCCTTTGGGAATCTGCTCCGGGGCAGTTTAGAGTTCCTCTTTCTGTCTTTAGGCTTTGTTAGTCCTCCGGCTGTGACAAAGCGTCTAGGGCATCGTAGGAACGCTCCACGGCTACTGCTAGTTGTGTGGATAGAATCAGGGGTCTGCAATCTGCTTAGTTACCAACCTCTCTGGTCTTCTGGTGGCTTAGCCTGTTCCTGCCATGCTCCTCGGTAACCCATTCATAACAGAATCACCAGCCAACCGCAGACTCTATGGTACTCAAAAGTAGTAATTGTAAAAAAAAAAAATAAGTGTCAGAATTTTTTTAGATATTTTATCCTCTTTTTCTCTGGGGCTGTAGGAGAATTTTTTCTTTAATGGAGACTAAGCAATTATCCAATCGTGTTGAGCAGCTCGCTGCTGAAGTGCGGGGAATTTCTGCCTATCTCGCTCAATCATCTGCTGTAGAACCAAAGATCCCTACTCCTGATGTGTTTTCTGGGGATCGGTCTAAATTTTTGAATTTCAAGAATAACTGTAAACTATTTCTTGCCTTGACGTCTAATTCATCGGGGAGCTCAGTGCAGCAGGTTAAAATTGTCGTCTCCCTGCTGCGCGGCGATCCCCAGGATTAGGCTTTTTCTCTGACACCTGGAGATCCTATTGTGGCTAATGTGGATGCGTTTTTTCAGACCCTGGGGTTGTTGTCTGATGAACCTAATGCTATTGATCAAGCTGAGAGGTCCTTATTGGCAATGAACCAGGGTCAGGATGCTGCGGAGTTATACTGCCAGAAGTTCCGGAAGCAGCTCTTTTTCAGAAAGGTCTAGCAGAAACTGTAAAAGATGTTATGGTGGGATTTCCTGCCCCCTCCGGTCTTAACGACTCCATGTCATTAGCCATTCAAATTGATTGACGTTTACATGAACGTAAAAGGTACGCGAGAGGCGGTGCTGCCTTTTGAACAAACTTCTGAACCTATGCAATGTGATAGGGTTTTGTCTAGGACGCAGCGTCAAGAGTTTAGAAGGCGCAATAAGTTATGCTTCTTTTGTGGGGACGCCTCTCATGTTATTTCTGTCTGCCCTAAAAGAGAAAAAAAATTTTCTCACGCATTTGCGGCGGGCAGTGTACAGCCTAAGTTCCTGTTGGCAGTTACCTTGATCTGCTCCTTGTCTACTTTTTCTGCTAAGGCCTTTGTTGATTCAGGAGCAGCTTTGAATCTGATGGATATTGCCAAGGCTTGTGGTTTCCCCATGGTGCCCTTGAGAACCCCTATTCCCTTGAGGGGGATTGATGCTACCCCTTTGGCGGAGAATAAACCCCAGTTTTGGACCCAGGTGGTAATACGGGTCACCCCGGACCATCAAGAGAATTGTAAATTTTTGGTGTTGCACAATGTCCATGATACTATTGTACTGAGTTTTCCTTGGTTGCAAACCCATAATCCTGTTTTAGATTGGAAATCTCTGTCTGTGGTGATTTGGGGTTGTCATTGTGTTCTTAGTGACACTTCTGTTTTCTCCACCTCTTCCCAGTCTCAAGACGTTCTTGACTATTTGGCTGATTTTTCTGATGTGTTTAGTGAGAGTAAATCCGCGTCTTTGCCTCACAGGAGTTATGACTGCGCAATTGAGTTAATGCCCGGTTGTAAATTTCCCAAGGGTTGGCTTTTCAACTTATCTGTACCTGAACATGATGCTATGCGATCTTATATCAAGGAATCATTATAGAAGGGTTATATCAGACCATCCTCTTTGCCTTTGGGTGCTTGTTTTTCCTTTGTGACCAAAAAAAGATGGCTCATTAAGGCCATGTATTGACTATCGTTCCCTTAACAAAATCACTGTTAAATATCAGTACCCCTTACCCCTGATTTCTGATTTATTTTCCAGAGTTAAAAGTGCTTGTTGGTTTACCAAACTTGATGAATGGAAGACGGCGTTTAATACTCCGGAGGGACATTTTGAGTACCTGGTGATGCCCCTTCCTTCTTCCAATCTGTTATGAACG
Organism: Dendrobates tinctorius; assembly: GCF_039654945.1. Classification (NCBI taxonomy): domain Eukaryota; kingdom Metazoa; phylum Chordata; class Amphibia; order Anura; family Dendrobatidae; genus Dendrobates; species Dendrobates tinctorius. The sequence goes on along the minus strand of NW_027361960.1, from coordinate 7,412,501 downwards.
ATATTTTCCGGGACCTTGTGGATACGTTTTTGATCATTTATCTGAATGATATTTTGATTTTTTCCAGTGATTGAGATTCTCATGTGGAACATGTCCGGACTGTGTTCCAGATTTTGAGGGAAAATACTCTGTATGTTAATGGATCGAAATGTCTTTTTGGTGTACAGAGGATTTCATTTTTGGGATTCATTTTGTCCCCGTCTGCTATTGAAATGGACCCGGCCAAGGTACAGGCCATTTATGATTAGGTTCAGCCCACTTCTCTGAAGGCTCTGCAGACGTTTTAGGTTTTGCTAATTTCTAACGTAAATTTATAAGTAATTTTTCTGGTATTGTTAAACCTCTAACAGATTTGACCAAAAAGGGCGCTGATGTGGTAAATTGGTCTCCAGAGGCAGTCTCGGCATTTCAGGAGCTTAAGCAGAGATTCACTTCTGCTCCGGTTCTACGGCAACCTGATGTTTCACTCCCATTTCAGGTGGAGATAGATGCTTCTGAGATTATGCAGGAGCCGTTTGTCTCAAAGAGATCCAGTAACCTCTAAGATGAATCCCTGTGCCTTCTTTTCTCGAAAATTTTCTCCTTCTGAACGTAACTATGTCGTGGGGAATCGGGAATTATTGGCCATGAAGTGGGCATTTGAAGAGTGGAGACTTTGGTTGGAGGGAGCTAGACATCAAGTTGTGGTCCTCACCGATCACAAGAATTTGATTTATCTTGAATCAGCCAATCGCTTGAATCCTAGACAGGCAAGGTGGGCCTTGTTTTTCACACGTTTTAATTTTGTGGTCTCCTTTCTTCCGGGCACTAAGAATGTTAAGGCGGATGCCCTTTCTAGGAATTTCTTTGCAGATTCTCTTGACGTGACCGAGCCTACGACCATTCTAAATGAGGGTGTAGTTCTTTCCGCCATTTCTCCTGATTTGAGACGTGCCCTGGAGGAATTTCAGGAGGATAAACCTGAACGATGCCCTATGGGAAAATTGTACGTCCCTGACCAGTGGAGGAAAAGAGTAATGTCTGAAATTCATTGCTCCGTGTTGGCTGGTCATCCAGGTATCTTTGGTACCAGAGATTTGGTGAGTCGATCTTTTTGGTGGCCTGCCTTATCTCGTGATGTCAGGAATTTTGTGCAGTCCTGTGGGACTTGTTCTCGGTCTAAGCCCTGTTCTCGTGCTAGTGGTTTGTTGATGCCTCTGCGGCTGCCCTGGAGGCCATGGACCCATATCTCAATGGATTTTATCTCTGATCTCCCTGTCTCTCAGACAATGACTGTTATTTGGGTGATCTGTGATAGATTTTCTAAGATCCTCCATCTTGTATCACTCCCAAAGTTGCCATCTTCTTCTGAGTTGGTGCCCTTGTTTTTAGAACAAGTGGTTCATTTGCACGGGATTCCTGAGAACATTGTGTTGGACGGAGAGGTCCAGTTTTTTCCAGATTTTGGAGGACTTTTTGTTCCAAACTGGGAATTCAGTTGTCTTTCTCCTCTGCATTTCATCCTCAGACCATTGGGCAGACTGAGAGAACAAACCAGACTTTGGAGTCCTATTTGAGATGTTTCATATCTGCTGATCAGGATGATTGGGTCTCATTTTTTCCCTTGCCCGAATTCGCACTAAACAATAGCCACTTTGATGTCTCCTTTCTTTTGTAACTTTGGGTTTCATCCTCGATTTTCTTCGGGGCAGGTAGAAGCTTCTGCCTGCCCAGGTGTGGATTCTGTGGTAGAGAGAATGCAGCAGATTTGGGACCAAGCAGTGGATAAGTTGTTCCACTCTCAGGAAAAGGCCCAACGGTTTTCCAACCGGCATAGGACCACTTTAAAGTGAGTGATATGGTTTGGTTGTCCTTAAAAAATATCCCCATGAAGGTTGCATCTCCAAAATTCAAGCCAAGGTTTATTGGACCTTATAAGATTTTGGCAATCCTTAACCCCGTTTCTTTTCGTTTGGCTCTTCCAGTTACGTTTAAGATTCATAACGTCTTTCATAAATCTTTGTTGAAAAGGTTTGTGGAGCCAGTCGTTCCTATGGCAGCGCCCCCTGACCCTTTACTGGTTAAGGGTAATTTGGAGCATGACGTAGAGAAGATATTGCATTCTTGTCTGGCTAGACGGAGACTTCAGTGCTTGGACAAGTGGAAGGGTTATGGCGAGGAGGATAATTATTGGGTCTCTGCTTCTGACATCCATGCCAAGAGATTGATTCGTGCCTTTCACGGGGCCCATCCTGATCGGCCTGGTGGAGGGGATGAGGGTTCGGTGACCCTTCCTCAAGGGGGGGTACTGTTGTGAATTCTCTTGCTCGGAGTTCTCAGCCGAAGCTCCCTCTACTCCCTCTGGTGGTTACTGAGAGTAGTGGAGCTGGCCAGGACAGGTGGATGGAAGTTCCCCACCTGACGACGATAATTGGAAACCTGGGATTACTGGCTGGGAGTATATAATTCAGCTGGATGCTCTTGGAGGTTGCTGGTGATTTCCTCAGTGTGCACTTGGAGCTTTTTTGTCCCCTGCCTGATCTGCATGGTTCAGCTAAGTGATTCTTTTGCAAATCCTTTGCATCTAATCTGGTTGTGTCTTTCTTTTGCTTTCTGTTTTGCTGCTAGGGTTCAGCGTGCTCCCTGCTGGGGGCAGCGCTGGGCCCTGCTTCATATGTTGCAGCTTGTTCAGTCCCCTGTTATGTTACTATCTTTTTGCTTTGCTGCCAGTTTATACGAGAGTGCTGATCTAGCGGGGGTGAGGTCGTGTGACCTCAGGTTTTTTGTATATCAGAAGTGCTGGATTTTTCTAGGGTTTTGTGCGTGATTGCAGACAGTATCTTTTCTGTCCTGTCCTGTCTAGACAGCTTGGGCCCCACCGTTTGCTCAGTCTGTTCTCTGCCTGTGTTTGTGTCTCATCTTGTCTCACAGACAATATATGTTTGGGGGCTGTCTATTCCTTTGGGAATCTGCTCCGGGGCAGTTTAGATTTCATCTTTCTGTCTTTAGGCTTAGTTAGTCCTCCGGCTGTGACGAAGCGTCTAGGGCATAGTAGGAATGCTCCATGGCTACTGCTAGTAGTGCGGATAGGATCAGGGGTCTGCAATCCGCTTAGTTACCTACCTTTCTGTACTTCTGGTGGCTTAGCCTGTTCCTGCCATCCTCCTCGGTGACCAATTCATAACAGTGCTCTTTGCGATGTATATAACATGACTCACAGGAAGGAGGGGTCGCTCGCTCTTCTTCACTCTCCAGACACACTACTCTGACACTACAGTGAATGAACAGCTGATATGTAAGTTAGCCACTTGTTTCTTGAGGAACTTCTACCATGCTTTTAACAGACAGATGTCATTTATTATTCAGGATCCCAGGAAAGAAGTGTACAAACTTTGATATGGATATCGTACCATATATATTCGTGTATAAGTCAACCCCCCTAAGCCTAGGGTGGGAAATGCAGCAGCTACTGGTAAATTTCAAAAATAAAAAAAGATACAAATAACATTTGAGGGTATCCACATTAAAATTGGATGAAGGGTTTAGGAGTTTCAGCTCCTTAACATGTGCCACCTTGTTTTTAAAGGGACCAAAGGTAATTGGACAGATTAAATAATTGCAAATAAAATGTTCATTTATAGTACTTGGTTGAAAACCCTTTGTTTGCAATGACTGCCTGAAGTCTTGAACTCATGGACATCACCAGACGCTGTGTTTCCTCCTTCTTGATGCTCTGCCAGGCCTTCACTGCGGTGGTTTTCAGTTGCTGTTTGTTTGTGGGCCTTTCTGTCTGAAGTTTAGTCTTTAACAAGTGAAATGCTTGCTCAATTGGGTTGAGATCAGGTGACTGACTTGGCCATTCAAGAATATTCCACTTCTTTGCTTTAATAAACTCCTGGGTTGCTTTGGCTTTATGTTTTGGGTCATTTCCATCTGTAGTATGAAACGACGACCAATTAGTTAGGCTGCATTTGGCTGGATCTGAGCACACAGTATGGCTCTGAATACCTCAGAATTCATTCGGCTGCTTCTGTCCTGTGTCACATTATCAATAAACACTAGTGACCCAGTGCCACTGGCAGCCATGCATGCCCAAGCCATCACACTGCCTCTGCCGTGTTTTACAGATTATGTGGTATGCTTTGGATCATGAGCTGTACCACACCTTCGCCATACTTTTCTCTTTCCATCATTCTGGTAGAGGTTGATCTTGGTTTCATCTGTCCAAAGAATGTTCTTCCAGAACTGTACTGGCTTTTTTAGATGTTTTTTAGCAAAGTCCAGTCTAGCCTTTTGATTCTTGATGCTTATGAGTGGCTTGCACCGTGCAGTGAACCCTCTGTATTTACTTTCATGCAGTCTTCCCTTTATGGTAGATTTGGATATTGATACGCCTACCTCCTGGAGAGTGTTGGTCACTTGGTTGGCTGTTGTGAAGGGGTTTCTCTTCACCAAGGAGATTATTCTACGATCATCCACCACTGTTGTCTTCCGTGGGCGCCCAGGTCTTTTTGCATTGATGAGTTCCCCAGTGCTTGCTTTCGTTCTCAGGATGTACCAAACTGTAGATTTTGCCACTCCTAATGTTGTAGCAATTTCTCGGATAGGTTTTTCTGTTTTTGCAGCTTAGGGATGGCTTGTTTCACCTGCATGGAGAGCTCCTTTGACTGCATGTTTCCTTCACAGCAAAACCTTCCAAATGCAAGCACCACACCTCAAATCAACTCCAGACCTTTTATCTGCTTAATTGAGAATGACATAACGAAGGGATTGCCCACACCTGTCCATGAAATAGCCTTGGAGTCCATTGTCCAATTACTTTTGGTCCCTTTAAAAACAGGGTGGTACATGTTAAGGAGCTGAAACTTCTAAACCCTTCATCCAATTTTAATGTGGACCCTAAAATGAAAGCTGAAAGTCTGAACTTCAACTGCATCTGAATTGTTTTGTTTAAAATTCATTGTGGTAATGTCTAGAACCAAAATTAGAAAAATGTTGTCTCAGTCCAAATACATATGGACCTAATTGTATTTTAAATTCACACAAATCAAAACTTGCATGGTCTAGAAGTGATATACATCAGGGATTATATCTTGAAATCAAAGAGACCATAGCATTAGGAGCCAAGTGTGTCAAAGGGGAATTATACCACCTTTCCCAAATCTTATGGAACTTCTGGTGACATTTTCTGTTTTTATACAATATGTTCTCATAAGAGATTATGTAATTCACTAATTTCTTCCATTGATTAATCGAAGGGAATTTCCCTCCCATCCACCTCAACACCACTGCTTTCCTAGCCATAAATAGAACCTCTTTAAGAAATATTCTATCATAATGAACCCACATCTCTTCATCCACAACACCCAGGAGACATAATTCAGGAGTGCATTCAATCAGTATTCCCAATATTCTTTCCAATGTATACATGACATGACTCCAATACCCTTGTATACTGCCACAGCTCCAGATAAGGTGCCAAAAGTCCACCCCCGATTCCCCACATCTATGGATTTCATCCGTTGCCCTTCTACCAAATTTATGAAGTCTTCTTGGGGGTCATATAAGACTGGTGAAGAATATACAATTGGATTAACTTGTTGTTTGCAGCTGGTGGCACCATCGTACGTGCCTCTAGGGCGTCATTCCACTGTTCATCAGTGATAGAAGGTATCAAGTGGCGCCACTTTCTACAACGAGTTGAGTGGATGCAATTTTAGAGTTCAATAAAAAGTTATAAAGAGAGGAAATCACCCCTGTAGGTCCCTGGGTTGATAATATTCCTATCAATGGGTATTTAGATATTCTCATTCTAGGAAACGGGAATTGATACATTAAGGCATGCCTCACCTGTAGGTATCTATAAAATTCTCTATAAGAAACTCCAAATCTTACATGAATTTGTTCAAACGATAGTCAGATTTTTTAAAACTAAATTTTATTGTGTTATTATTCCATTCTGTTTCCAAAAACTTGGATCTTGTAAATTCTGGAGGTGTGGGTACTCGGGATTATCCCATATCTGAACATCTCCAATCCGATCATTGAATTTTATAATACGCTTACTTTCTTGCCAAATTTGTATCGCTAATTAATGCGCAAATAACAATTCCTGGGGTGGTCTATATGAACCTTCGAATATTGCCCACGGTGTATGTCCATCCACAAAGTGCATGAGATGTGCCTCTTCCTTACTGAGCCAAACTCCAATTAACCAGAATTTTAAATGACGCAACTGACCAGCTATATTACATAAATACAAGTCAGGTAGAGCATAGCCACCCTGGGTTTTGGGCCTCTGCAGGGATCCAATACTCAATCTAGATCTGGATGATCCCCATACAAACGTTGCTATCATGCTATGTATTTTTTTAAAGCCGTTAGGGACCCTTATTGATATGTGCTCCAGCATATATAAACATTTGGGAAGGATTATCATTTTTATCAATCCAATTCTGCCCGCAACAGATAGGGGAAGCCTGGACCATATCTCAAATTTTTTCCTCATCATATTTCCTAGGGGGTATATATTATCTTTAAGGTCATCGATCGGGTTTTGATTTATTATACCTAAGTATTTAAATTTTTGTACTACCTGTAAGCCACATAGCATAGGCACAGTTATGTTATCCACTAGCGGCATGATCACAGATTTGCTCCAGTTGATTTTAAGACCGGATAATTCCCTAAATCGATTAATGAGGTCAATTGCTCTTGGCAAAGGTCGATCTATTTTATCCATTAAAAGTACCAGATCATCAGCATATATTCCAACCTTATCCATCCTGGAGTTTATATTGATTCCCTCCACCACAGTATCCTGTCTATAATCCTCAGTGCAATCAGCTCAATTGCAAGAGCAAAGAGCATTGGGGATAGTGGGCAGCCCTGTCTAGCTCCCCTGCCTACATCAAAATAATCAGATAATAAGCCATTAACAAGGATATTAGCTCTGGGCCTATGATAGACTAACTTGATCCACTTACGAAATTTATCCGAAGAACCAAATCTCCGAAGCACCCGCTGCAGGAAATCAGACTCCATTGAATCAAAAGCCTTTGCAGTGTCTAAAGAGGCTATCGCCCAAGGTTTCTTATATTTATGTCCTATTTGTGTTAAAACCTGTACCCTTCTGACATTAAAGGAGGTGGATCTTCCTGGCATAAAGCTGGATTAATCTTCATGTATTATGTTAAGAATAGTGTTGAGCATTCCGATACTGCAAATATCGGGTATCAGCCGATATTCGTGGTATTGGAATTCCGATACGGAGTTCCAATACTTTTGCATTTCGAATACCGGAATCGGAAGTTCCCATAATGCTATGAGCCAGTTTGATTTGATTCAGCCAATGAGGAATCCTAAGAAGTGTGGGCACATCCTGTTAGGCATGTAGGCATGTTAACTAATGGCATGGCTGTGATTGGCTGCTGAAATGATGTCATGATGCACTATAAAAGCCACCGCCGCCATTTTGGGTTCACTCTGCTGTGAATTCAGTTAGGGACAGGACGCTGCTGTTCAGACTCTGAGGGACAGTTAGAGATAGCGATTTTCTATATAGTGCTTTACCCAGGCTACTTTATCAACCGCTGTAGCTGTTCACAGCTGTCTGCAAGGTCTATGTGTGTGAGTGCAGCTCACGCTGTAGTGTTCTGCAGCCACCTCTGGTTGTAGTCCGCTCAGCGTGCATCACTGCCTCATACATAGTCCTTTTTTTGCTTTATTGCTGTTCATTTTTCCTGATTTCTCCTATTAGTGTGCCTCCATCCGTATCCATCTACATTGGTTGCAAACACTAAATAGGAATAGATAGCGGAGCTTTTCTGCAGCCTTTCAGTGCTAGTGCACAGTTCTCTGCACTGTTCACGGCTGTCTGTGAGGTCTCTGTGTTTGAGTACAGCTCACGCTGTAGTGTGTTCTGCAGCCACCTCTGGTTGTAGTCCGCTCAGCGTGCGTCACTGCCTCATACATTGTCCTTTTTTACTGTAGTGCTGCTTATTTTTCCTGAATTTCTCCTATTAGTGTGCTTCCATCCGTATCAAGCTAGATTGGTTGCAAACACTATATAGGAGTAGATAGAGGAGCCTTTCTGCTGGCTTGTGCCCTGCAGCCCCAGCCAGATTAGTATTAGCCTATTTTTTGTAGCCTCATCTATTGCATTGTAGGTTACCTTCCTGCATTGTAATAGCTACAAAAAGTTTGTGATACTATCGCTTTTACATCTTTGGTCACATCCTTTTTTTTTTGTGAAAAAAAAACATAAAAAAAGTTCACCAAACACTCCACTTTACAGTTGTGTAGGCCACATTAGCTCATATTAAAGTGTAGTCCACACTTTATAAAATTAGTGTTTCTTATACCTGTTAGCAGCTGTTCAGGAATAAGCACACTAAGCCCTTAGTACTTTTCTGCCTATCTTTATCAGTCTACCAAGATGAAGAAGGCAGGGAGTAAGGCACGTGGTCGTGGGCGTGGAGTTTCAGCAAGGAGAGGACGTGGGGATTCTGTGCCTGCTGCCGGCACCAGTGACTCAGCATCCCCCAGTTTTACAGGGAACAGTCCTTTATGCGCAGCTTTGTAGGAGCTCGCCATACCCCACTGCTGCGGGAGGAACATAATGAAGCCGTTGTCGGATGGATGGCAGCTAACGCATCGACTTCAATTAGTTCCACATCCTCTCAGGTCCAGAGCACTGAAGAGCAACCATCTGTCTCTTCACCACCTGCCAAATTGCCCAGGCAGTCAGAGAGCCCTGGACAGGAGCCAACTCTACTTCTGTTCTCTGGCTTGGAAATAGGGGGCCAGCCAAGCAGCATTCTGGAATGTGAAGAAGAGGTAGTATGCAGTGATGCGCAACAGCTTTGTCTCTCTGAATCTGAAGAGGCGGGTGGGCCAGTGCCTATGGTCAGCACACCTCAGTACGCATCTGATGATGAGACTCAGGTGCCACTTTCTGGTGCGTACTATGCTGGCGAGACTACCCAGGAGAAGCAGGCGTTTGAAGAGGGTAGTGTAGATGATGAGGTCCTTGACCCATCATGGCGTGAGGAACAGGAAGGTGGTGCGAGCAGCTCTGAGGAAGAGATTCCCTGAACGGCCAAAACAGGAGGGAAAGGGAGGGGGCAGACTCGGTTGCCTGTAGCTTCCACTTCGGCACCCATTCCTCTTCCAAAACCCAAAACGGGCACTCCCAGGACTTGCAGTGCGTGGTCCTTTTTTGACACAGTTGCAGATGACATTTGCTTTGTCAAATGTAAGCTGTGTAATCAGAAAGTCAAAAGAGGGAAAAGTGTCAGCAACCTCAATACCACAAATATGTGGAAACATGTGCGGACCAAGCAGGAGGTGGAGTTACACAGACACACTGAAGACGTAGGCCAACCTACAGCACCACCTACCACCTCTTCAGCTCGTGTTGTAGCCTCTTCCTCCAGCTCACACACAGCTGGCTCGGCTTGCTCACAGGATCGCTATGGAAGAACCTCTGGCACTGTTGTACAGAGACACAGTGTAATTCCACCCACAGCACCACGTTCCCTGTCATCCTCACACTCCCAGGCCACTCTACAGCCATCGGTAGCACAGGCATGGGAGAAAAGGCGGCCATACTCGGCAAACCATCCCCGAGCACAGGCTCTGAATGCTGGCATTGCAAAACTACTGTCCCTTGAAATGCTCTCATAGAATCATAGAATCGTAGAGTTGGAAGGGACCTCCTGGGCCATCTGGTCCAACCCCCTGCTCAAAGCAGGATTCGCTAACTCATCCCAGTTAGATGTCTGTCCAGCCTCTGTTTGAAGACTTCCATTGAAGGAGAACTCACCATTTCTCGTGGCAGCCTGTTCCACTCATTGATCACTCTAACTGTCAAAAAGTTTTTTCTAATATCTAATCTGTGTCTCCTCCCATTCAGCTTCATCCCATTGCTTCTAGTCTTTCCTTGTGCAAATGAGAATAAAGTTGATCCTTCTACAATGTGACAGCCCTTTAGATATTTGTAGACAGCTATTAAGTCTCCTCTCAGTCTTCTCTTTTGCAAACTAAACATTCCCAAATCCTGCAACCTTTCCTCATAAGACAGGGTTTGCAGACCGGTCACCATTCTGGTCGCTCTTTTCTGAACTTGCTCCAGTTTGTTGATGTCTTTTTTAAAATGTGGTGCCCAAAATTGGACACAATATTCCAGATGAGGTCTGACCAAAGAGGAGTAGAGGGAAATAATTACTTCACGTGATCTAGACTGTATGCTTCTGTTAATACATCCTAGAATTGCATTTGCCTTTTTTGCTGCTGCATCACACTGTTGACTCATATTCAGTCTGTGATCTATTAGTATACCCAAGTCTTTTTCACATGTGCTGTCACTTAGCCCTATTCCTCCCATTCTATATATGCTTTTTTCATTTTTATTGCCCAGATGTAGTACTTTGCATTTCTCCCTGTTAAAAGCCATTCTGTTAGTTGCTGCCCACTTCTCCAGTTTATTTAAATCTTTTTGAATCCTCTCTCTCTCTTCTCTAGTATTAGCTATCCCTCCTAGCTTTGTGTCATCAGCAAATTTAATCAGTTTACCCTCAATTCCTTCATCTAAATCGTTGATAAAGATGTTGAACAATACAGGGCCCAGGACAGAGCCCTGTGGTACCCCACTTGAGACATTCTTCCAACTGGATGTGCAGCCATTTACGACCACTCTTTGGGTCCGATCACTAAGCCAGTTATGAATCCACCTAACAGTTGCCTTGTCCATTCCATACTTAGTCATTTTTTCAATAAGGATTGTATGAGAGACTTTGTCAAATGCTTTGCTGAAGTCAAGATATACTATATCTACAGCATTTCCTTGATCCACCCAATCAGTAATACCATCATAGAAGGAAATTAAATTAGTCTGACATGACTTATTAGTTACAAACCCATGCTGACTCTGTTTAATCACTTCATTCTTATCCAGGTATTGACATACATGTTGTTTAATAATTTGTTCAAAGATCTTTCCTGGTATAGAAGTCAGACTCACCGGCCTATAGTTGCCTGGGTCCACCTTCTTCCCCTTTTTGAAAATAGGAACAACATTTGCTCTTCTCCAGTCTTCTGGCACTTCTCCTGTTCTCCAAGAATTTTCAAAGATTATGGAGAGGGGTTCAAAAATTTCTTCTGCTATCTCCTTCAGTACTCTGGGGTGTAATTCATCTGGACCTGGAGACTTGAATACATTTAGGTTAGCTAAGTGTTTCCTCACTATCTTTCTGTTTATAGATATCCTGGATTCTTCTATTCCCTTAATAGGACAGTGAATAACAGTTGATGTTACATTTCCTTTCTGAGAGAAAACAGATGCAAAATAGGAATTTAAAAGTTCAGCCTTCTCAACATCCTGTCTTACCATTTCATCATTTTCATCCTGTAAAAATCCTATAGCATCTTTGACTTTTCTTTTACTTTTGACATATCCCCAAAATCCTTTATTATTGCTTTTGACATCTCTTGCAAGCCTCAATTCATTTTCAGCTTTAGATAATCTGATTTGTGCCTTGCAGGTTCTGCAGACAGCATTATATTCTTCTTTAGATATGCCTCCCTCTTTCCATTTTATAAACATTTTTTGCTTCCTTTTTAGCATGTGCTTAAGCTCTGTGTTCATCCATCCTGGTTTCCTTAAATGCTTCCTATTCTTCCCTCTTTTCGGAATTGTTAACAACTGTGCTTTGAGAATTTCATTTTTCAAGATTTCCCATCCTTCCTGGACATTTTTGTCTTTAAGGATATCCAGCCATTGGATCCCTCCAATTCTCTTTCTGAATCCCTTAAAATCTGCCTTTCTGAAATCTAACCTTGACGTCTGAGTCTTCACAGGTCTTCCGCCTCTAGTTATCCAAAATTCTAAAATAGCATGGTCGCTACCTCCTAGGGTCCCAGCCACTTTTACCTCCTCAACCATTTCCTCCCTGTTTATAAGGATTAGATCCAAGGTAGCAGTTCCCCTTGTTTTCTCCCTTACCTTTTGGAAGATAAAGTTGTCAGCAAGAGAGGATAAGAATTTCCTTGACCTGTTAGTTTTGCCTGAGAGAGATTCCCAACAAATGTCTGGATAGTTGAAATCTCCCATGACAACTATGTCATATTTTTTGGAGAACTTGGCGATTTGATGCATAAAGAGTTCATCCATATCTTCAGCTTGCACAGGCGGCCTGTAGTAAATGCCTACAATGGTGTCCTTTCCATTGTTCTGTCCTTGTATTCTTACCCAAACAGTTTCCACAGAACTCCCAGTCTCTGAAGCTTCAATCTCTGTGCAGATATACGCATTTCTAACATACAATGCGACACCCCCTCCTCGTTTATCAAGTCTGTTTCTTGCAAATAAGTTGTATCCTTCTAGTCTTGTATTCCAATCATGTGTATTGTCCCACCAAGTTTCAGTGATTCCAATGACATCATATTTCTTTTCCTGTGTTAGTAGTTCCAATTCTCCTTGTTTGTTGCCCATGCTTTGTGCATTAGTATAGAAACATTTTAGTTTGTGATTGGTTTCTCTTTCTCCAATATTTTTTTTAATTAGATTCTTTCGTCTTTGTTCTTCCTTTCCACTTCTAATAGCAGAGTTCTCAGTAGCATTTGTCAGGTGTATGGCTTTTTCTGGTCTTTTGCTTCCCTTCCCATGTTGTTCTAGTTTAAAGCTCTCCTTACAAGTGTAGCAAGGCGACTTCCAAATACCTGCTTTCCAGTCTTCGTAAGGTGCACCCCATCTCTAGCAAGTAGTCCATCGTATAAGTAGTTCACTCCGTGATCCAGAAATCCAAATCGTTGCTGACGGCACCATCGACGTAGCCAGTTGTTCACCTGCAGAATCTTATTCCACCTCCTTGTTCCATGGCCATCCACTGGGAGGATGGAAGAGAAGACCACCTGCGCTCCCAGTTCTTTCACTTTCTTGCCTAAGTCTTCAAAGTCTCTGCAGATGGTTTCCAGGTCGTTTCTTGCGGTGTCATTTGTCCCCACATGTAGTAGCAGGAATGGGTAGTCATCTGTAGGTCTGAAGAGTCCTGATAATCTGTCAGACACATCTTTAATTTTTGCACCTGGAAGACAGCACATTTCTCTTGAAGTTATATCCGGTCTGCAGATAGCGGCCTCTGTTCCTCTCAACAGGGAATCCCCCATGACCACCACTCTCCGTTTCTTCTTCACAACATTTTTCTTTCTCCATCCAGGAGGACTCTGAAGGCGTACAAGGTTGCTGTTTGTTGGCAAAGTCTTATCCTGATGTATTTCTTCATCGTTTTCCTGCGTGAGAGCCTGGTACTGGTTTCTGAGCAGTATGGGTGCTGACTGCCTCCTGATCCTCCTGCTTCTCTGGGTCACATGTCTCCAATCCTCTGTTTCTTCAGGTGCACTTCGAATTTCTTCTCTTTCTGTAACATGAAGAGATAATTCTGCTCTGTCCAAGAACTCTTCACCTTCCTTAATGATCTTCAACGTAGCTAACCTCTCTTCGAGATTTTGCAACTTTTCCTCCAACAGGGTCACAAGCTTGCATTTGTGGCATGTGAAGTTTGGTTTTTCCACTGGTAAATCTGTGAACATGTAGCAAGAAATGCAGCTCACCAAATGGCTCCTGGCCTCTTCCATCTTGAGATTTCTTAAAAAGATGAAAGATGAGCCAAAATTCGCGCGCCGATAGGCGCGCGGTTTCTCCGATTTCCTCTTTTCAGCTGCAACGGCCAAAACCCAGTGATCGTTGAGCTCGCGGAGACTCTTCACTTATCCCAGAAGGCACTGGGAATATGCAAATGATCTCCTCAAGACTCTTCCCCTGGTTTCTCCGATTTCCTCTTTTCAGCTGCAACGGCCAAAACCCAGTGATCGTTGAGCTCGCGGAGACTCTTCACTTATCCCAGAAGGCACTGGGAATATGCAAATGATCTCCTCAAGACTCTTCCCCTGGTTTCTCCGATTTCCTCTTTTCAGCTGCAACGGCCAAAACCCAGTGATCGTTGAGCTCGCGGAGACTCTTCACTTATCCCAGAAGGCACTGGGAATATGCAAATGATCTCCTCAAGACTCTTCCCCTGGTTTCTCCGATTTCCTCTTTTCAGCTGCAACGGCCAAAACCCAGTGATCGTTGAGCTCGCGGAGACTCTTCACTTATCCCAGAAGGCACTGGGAATATGCAAATGATCTCCTCAAGACTCTTCCCCTGGTTTCTCCGATTTCCTCTTTTCAGCTGCAACGGCCAAAACCCAGTGATCGTTGAGCTCGCGGAGACTCTTCACTTATCCCAGAAGGCACTGGGAATATGCAAATGATCTCCTCAAGACTCTTCCCCTGGTTTCTCCGATTTCCTCTTTTCAGCTGCAACGGCCAAAACCCAGTGATCGTTGAGCTCGCGGAGACTCTTCACTTATCCCAGAAGGCACTGGGAATATGCAAATGATCTCCTCAAGACTCTTCCCCTGGTTTCTCCGATTTCCTCTTTTCAGCTGCAACGGCCAAAACCCAGTGATCGTTGAGCTCGCGGAGACTCTTCACTTATCCCAGAAGGCACTGGGAATATGCAAATGATCTCCTCAAGACTCTTCCCCTGGTTTCTCCGATTTCCTCTTTTCAGCTGCAACGGCCAAAACCCAGTGATCGTTGAGCTCGCGGAGACTCTTCACTTATCCCAGAAGGCACTGGGAATATGCAAATGATCTCCTCAAGACTCTTCCCCTGGTTTCTCCGATTTCCTCTTTTCAGCTGCAACGGCCAAAACCCAGTGATCGTTGAGCTCGCGGAGACTCTTCACTTATCCCAGAAGGCACTGGGAATATGCAAATGATCTCCTCAAGACTCTTCCCCTGGTTTCTCCGATTTCCTCTTTTCAGCTGCAACGGCCAAAACCCAGTGATCGTTGAGCTCGCGGAGACTCTTCACTTATCCCAGAAGGCACTGGGAATATGCAAATGATCTCCTCAAGACTCTTCCCCTGGTTTCTCCGATTTCCTCTTTTCAGCTGCAACGGCCAAAACCCAGTGATCGTTGAGCTCGCGGAGACTCTTCACTTATCCCAGAAGGCACTGGGAATATGCAAATGATCTCCTCAAGACTCTTCCCCTGGTTTCTCCGATTTCCTCTTTTCAGCTGCAACGGCCAAAACCCAGTGATCGTTGAGCTCGCGGAGACTCTTCACTTATCCCAGAAGGCACTGGGAATATGCAAATGATCTCCTCAAGACTCTTCCCCTGGTTTCTCCGATTTCCTCTTTTCAGCTGCAACGGCCAAAACCCAGTGATCGTTGAGCTCGCGGAGACTCTTCACTTATCCCAGAAGGCACTGGGAATATGCAAATGATCTCCTCAAGACTCTTCCCCTGGTTTCTCCGATTTCCTCTTTTCAGCTGCAACGGCCAAAACCCAGTGATCGTTGAGCTCGCGGAGACTCTTCACTTATCCCAGAAGGCACTGGGAATATGCAAATGATCTCCTCAAGACTCTTCCCCTGGTTTCTCCGATTTCCTCTTTTCAGCTGCAACGGCCAAAACCCAGTGATCGTTGAGCTCGCGGAGACTCTTCACTTATCCCAGAAGGCACTGGGAATATGCAAATGATCTCCTCAAGACTCTTCCCCTGGTTTCTCCGATTTCCTCTTTTCAGCTGCAACGGCCAAAACCCAGTGATCGTTGAGCTCGCGGAGACTCTTCACTTATCCCAGAAGGCACTGGGAATATGCAAATGATCTCCTCAAGACTCTTCCCCTGGTTTCTCCGATTTCCTCTTTTCAGCTGCAACGGCCAAAACCCAGTGATCGTTGAGCTCGCGGAGACTCTTCACTTATCCCAGAAGGCACTGGGAATATGCAAATGATCTCCTCAAGACTCTTCCCCTGGTTTCTCCGATTTCCTCTTTTCAGCTGCAACGGCCAAAACCCAGTGATCGTTGAGCTCGCGGAGACTCTTCACTTATCCCAGAAGGCACTGGGAATATGCAAATGATCTCCTCAAGACTCTTCCCCTGGTTTCTCCGATTTCCTCTTTTCAGCTGCAACGGCCAAAACCCAGTGATCGTTGAGCTCGCGGAGACTCTTCACTTATCCCAGAAGGCACTGGGAATATGCAAATGATCTCCTCAAGACTCTTCCCCTGGTTTCTCCGATTTCCTCTTTTCAGCTGCAACGGCCAAAACCCAGTGATCGTTGAGCTCGCGGAGACTCTTCACTTATCCCAGAAGGCACTGGGAATATGCAAATGATCTCCTCAAGACTCTTCCCCTGGTTTCTCCGATTTCCTCTTTTCAGCTGCAACGGCCAAAACCCAGTGATCGTTGAGCTCGCGGAGACTCTTCACTTATCCCAGAAGGCACTGGGAATATGCAAATGATCTCCTCAAGACTCTTCCCCTGGTTTCTCCGATTTCCTCTTTTCAGCTGCAACGGCCAAAACCCAGTGATCGTTGAGCTCGCGGAGACTCTTCACTTATCCCAGAAGGCACTGGGAATATGCAAATGATCTCCTCAAGACTCTTCCCCTGGTTTCTCCGATTTCCTCTTTTCAGCTGCAACGGCCAAAACCCAGTGATCGTTGAGCTCGCGGAGACTCTTCACTTATCCCAGAAGGCACTGGGAATATGCAAATGATCTCCTCAAGACTCTTCCCCTGGTTTCTCCGATTTCCTCTTTTCAGCTGCAACGGCCAAAACCCAGTGATCGTTGAGCTCGCGGAGACTCTTCACTTATCCCAGAAGGCACTGGGAATATGCAAATGATCTCCTCAAGACTCTTCCACCATTCAGGCTGGTGGAGACTGACACCTTCCGTAACTTCATGGCATTGGCAGTCCCACAATACAACGTGCCCAGCCACTTTTATTTCAGCAGGCAAGCTGTCCCTGCCCTGCAAAAGCATGTGGAGGGAAAAATTAAACATTCGCAACTAAACGCCGTCAGTAGCAAGGTCCTCCTGACCACTGATGCGTGGACCAGTAACCATGGACAGGGACGATACCTTTCCCTCACTGCCCATTGGGTAAATGTTGTGGAGCCGGGTATAGATCTTGAGGGTGGCGCTGTACGTGTTCTGCCAACTCCAAGGATTGCAGGAATCCAGTCTGTACACATTGACTCCTCCTCATACTCCAGTTCCTCTGAATCAGTGCTGCAGGAGCCGTCACGGTCTACCTCCACATGGACCCGTGAACGCTTACCTGTTACGACCGATATGAGCACAGCCATGGCCAAACGTCAACAGGCCGTACTGAGATTAATTTCTTTGGGGAATCGAAGCCAAACAGCGCAGGAGCTCTGGAATGCCATCAAGCAGGAGAGCAACGTGTGGTTTGTGTCAGCGAATCTCCAGCCAGGCTTGGTAGTGTGTGACAATGGCCGAAATCTGATGGCAGCTCTGGGCCTAGGCAACCTCACTCACATCCCATGTCTGGCACATGTGCTCAACTTGGTCGTGCATTGTTTTTTGAGGCACTATCCGGATCTTGATGCACTGCTGCACAAGGTCCGCATAGAGTGCGCTCACTTGCGGCGTTCCAGCATGGCAAGATCGCGCATTGCAGCTCTGCAGCGCCGATTCCGCCTTCCGGAACATCGCATCATATGTGACCTACCCACCAGGTAGAATTCAACGTTACATATGTTGGAGCGGTTGTGTGAGCAGCAGGCAGCAGTAATGGAGTACCAGCTGCATCAGGTGCAAACAAGTCGCACTGCGCGCCATTCACACTTCACCACCACTGAGTGGGCCTCTATGAAGGACATCTGCCACGTTTTGCGTGCCTTCGATGATTACACGTGGATGGCGAGTGCAGATGATGCACTAGTCAGCATGACTGTCCCCCTTATCTGCCTGCTTGAAAAAACACTGCAAGCACTAAGGAATGAGGTTGTGGAAGAGGTGGAGGATGAGGAGTCACAAATGCCATCTGCTTCTGGACAGTCTGCGCAACGTGGTTCCTCACAAAGGCCTAGGCAGGGGACACTTTGTGAGGAGGATGAGGAGGAGTCAATGGGGGAGGAAGACATCTCTCCAGAGGAGGGAGGTACACAATGCTCTAGTAGTCAGTATGTAGAGCGAGGGTGGGGTGATGCAGAGCAGGCCGAGATGACACCTCAAGCAGGGGACAGCATTTCTTGGCCAGTTGGGAGTCAGCAGCACATGGTTGATTTCATGCTGCAGTGCCTGAGAAACGACCGCTGCATCGCCCACATTCTCAACACGGCTGATTATTGGGTGTACATCCTCCTGGATCCTCGCTACCGGGACAACTTACAAAGCCTCATAACACCGTTGAACTGGGAGCGTAAAATGCTGGAGTACCAAGACACACTGGTGCATTCCATCATGTTCTCCATTCCACCCGAGAGCAGTGCTGCTAGTGCTTTACAAAGCAGCTCTGTGCGTCGAGGCAGTGGAGGAAGCTCTGCACAAAGAGGTAGCAGAAGCAGCACCTCAGCACAAGACAAGACCAGTATGGCCCAAATGTGGCAAAGTTTTGTGTCCCCGCCACAAATGTCTACACCATCACAGACGGCTCCAGTCAGCAGTTTCCGTCAGATGGTGACAGACTACATGTCTTGCCCTCTCAGTGTACTCCCAGACGGCTCTTCCCCCTTCAAGTTTTGGGTCTCTAAGCTGGATACATGGCCAGAGCTTAGCCAGTATGCATTGGAGGTGCTGGCTTGCCCTGCTGCTAGTGTATTATCGGAATGCGTCTTTAGTGTTGCAGGTGGTGTCAGGGCCGCATCATCCATGAACCAAGTTGAGAAGTGAGCTCAGGCGGCACTCAGGAGGGGGCGTCAGCGTGGCGCTGCCCCTGCAGTCAGATAAGTGCTATGCAACAGAGGCACAGGGAGAATTAGAACTCCCAGTCCCAGCCATGGGTGTACTACCCACTGTGGGGCGGCTCCCCCCCTAGAAGCAGGGGCGCACAGTGAAAGAAGTAGGACTTTGAGAGCGGCCGACCCGGCCAGGCGGCCACACACAGCTGACAGGGGGTGGGTGGGACACTGCAGAGCAGGCTGAGATCCCTGGCGTTGCTATGGCACCCAGCAGCGCGCTGGAGTTCAGACAGGGTTCAGAGGCTGTCATGTACAGCGTGCTATGTCAACATGCCTCTGAACGCTGTCTGAAGCCTCCAGGTGACTGTGTGAAGCGAGAGAGCTGAGAGCAGGACAGGGGACCTCCGGGCACCTAGAGAGAGACCCCCACACCTTCCCTGAGGACCATGTTCCAGCAGGAGCTCCTGGAGGAGACATTCTGGCAGAGCTGTGTGAGTACTACTACCTTGCTGCTGCTGCATCTTCCAAGGGTCACTATGGTTAGCTCCAAACTATGCATCTAGTGAATCTGTGATATCCTGGGATTTGTAGTCCACAGGCACTTCTACTCTTCCCTATTAGTCCAGCTTTATATGCTGGGACTTCTAGTTCTCCAGCAGCTACAGCTTATTACTCTTTACCTAAAACCTGCTGGAGTTTATAGTCCCACAACAGTAACTTGTGGACTGCTACAAATTGTTACCTTGCGTTGCTGCTTCAGAACATCTTGGCAAGGTTGCACTTTATGAGGTTTGCAACCTGTGTCTAGTTGACAAGTTTTTTATGACATGCTGGTAAATGTAGATGAGTGGCTGCTGCAGAACATCTTGGCCACATGTAGTGTTTGATGTACTGGGACTTGTAGTCCCATAGAAGTTGAACAATTACAGTTTGTAGATAGAAATGATGCCGTAATTTACCAAGTAGGACTATAAATAACGGTATGTGCACACGTAGTTTTTTGGGTGTGCGGATTTTGGAGAGTAAACCAAAAGTCCTGCGGTTTATCTGCGGTTTTACACCTCAAAATGGATGAGGTGTAAAACTGCAGCGTTTCTGCACCAAACAATTGACATGCTGCGGATTGTAAACCGCAGCAAAACCGCGCGGAAAAATCCACAGCATGTGCACTGCGGTTTTTTTCCCATTGAAAATAAAGGTACTGTACAACGCATCAGAATCTGCTGCGTTTCCGCAGAGCCAAAACCGCTGCGGAAACGCAGCAGATTTCACTACGTGTGCACATACCCTTAGGCCTGGCCTCAACTCAACCTGATGATGCAGTGTGTGTTTTGTAAAGGTGGAAGCTGCTGCAGAACATCTTGGCCAATATTGACATATTCAGCAAATATTCCCATAAGTTGAAGAGGTTGTAGGTAAAGTTTTGGACTATTAGGACTATGCTCCATGTCCTCTGCTTAGTGATATGGTTTGGTTTGCAGGTGCAAGCTGCTGCAGAACATCTTGTGGCTATTTCTGAACTAAATCCTAATTTGTGATGCTAGATTTGATCAATAATTGAGCTAATATTAGGTCATGCAGGAGGCTTAAGGACCCCATCATCCATGGGATACCAGGTTCCCCATTCCCAGTGGCTGCACATATGAGGTCACCACATTAATGGGATTGTGAAAAGTTCTGCTTTGTTAGCGCCCTCTTGTCTATGGGCTGTGTCTGGTATTGCAGTTCAGTCATATATCTCTCTTTTAGGCTGTGTGCCCACGTTGTGTTTTTTAAGCGTTTCTGCTGCGGAAACGCTTAAGAAAAGCATCCAATGTAATATAATGGAAAACGCACATGTTGTGCTAATGGTGCGTTTTTTCCGCTGCAGAAACGCTAAGCGGAAAAAAACGCAGCATGTTCAATAATTTTGCGGAAACGCACACGTTTCCGCATACATTCAATTGTATAGCAAAAACGCATAGGAAAACGCTTAACAAAAGCGTCAAAAGCGCTTACAAAAGCTCTTCATAAAACGCATGCGTTTTCCTGGGAGGAGGGTGTGCGTTTCCGCTCTGGAATATTCTGCATGGAAAACACTACGAGGGCACATAGCCTTAATGTAGAGTGACTATTTGGGGATTTAAGGGGGTCCTAAAGTTGGTCCCCTCCTGCACCACAGCTAATCAGTTTTATATTAATATTTACTAAGAAAATGTCATATAAAATATTACATTGTTTTGAATAGCATTTATATACCTTTCACGTCCATTACATCAAAGAAGGTGACATTGACTGTGACACAAACGGCCAAAAATTGCTCTAGGCTGCTGCTGCTCCATTGACGGGGTCGAATTATGACCCACAAGGTATTGCAACTGTGACAATCAAGTTTTAAAAAAAATCCAACTGGTTCTGATTCATTGTGGCGGTACCTAGCGGGTCACAATGTGACCCCATTCACCTGCATTATAGAAGCCGCTGTTTCATGGCCAAAGTCGACATATAGCCCCAGCTTAATGAAAAATGACTATTTTCACATCATGTGCGGTATATAGACTGTAGTGTATGATGTATACAGGTCATACACATCGTGTGCGGTATATAGAGTGGAGTGTATGGTGTATACAGGTCATACACATCGTGTGCGGTATATAGACTGTAGTGTATGATGTGTACAGGTCATACACATCGTGTGCGGTATATAGAGTGGAGTGTATGGTGTATACAGGTCATACACATCGTGTGGTATATAAACTGTAGTGTATGCTGTATACAGGTCATACACATCGTGTGTGGTATATAAACTGTAGTGTATGGTGTATACAGGTCATACACATCATGTGCGGTATATAGAGTGTAGCGTATGGTGTCATACACATCTCACACACATACAGGTCATACACATTGTGTGTGGTATATAGACCCCTCTTCTGGATTCTTCTGTGTGGTTCTTATATATGCGGTGATGGCGCTGATATCCTTGTGTTCAGACATCTTTTCTCTATTTCTCTAAATTAAAATGTCCACTATTGTACAAATTTTTACAGGATAGACATGAATCTGTATGAACCAGATTAATTACTACCGATTTTAAAAATTTACTAGGGAGGGGGCGCCGTTGTGCAGTTCGTCTCAGGCGGCAGAGAGGCTAGGTTCACCCCTGGATGGTGTACTAACAGACCGTCGCATGCGACTATCCTCCGATAACGTTGACCGGCTTACTTTTCTGAAAATGAACAAGGCCTGGATCTTGCCGGAATTTGCCAGTCCTCTTCCAGATTAAATAATTGGTTGGCAACAGTATCCAGGTCTCCTGTTGTGTTCATGTTTCCACCACCTGAACTGTAATCCCTGAGCTCCAACACTGCCAGTTGCTGCTCAGAAGTGCTGTCTGCACAGAGAAAAACACTAGCTCCTGTGTTAGTGGGGTTAAGTAACACCAGCTGCTCCCCTGCTGAATGTCCAGCAATATCTCCTGCTCCGTCCACATTCACACAACATCAGATATTAAACTTGCTCCAATTAGGCCTCTGGCTCCACTCTGTCTCTAGTATTTACCCTGGGCTCCAACACCGCCAGTTGCTGCTCAGAAGTGCCGTCTGCGCAATCAACATTTGCTCCTGTGTTACTGGGGTTCAGTAATGTCAGCTGAACCCCAGATGTGTGTCCGGCAATTTCTCCTGCTCTGTCCACATTCCCACTAGTAGTAGTGGGAATGTGGACAGAGCAGGAGTAATTACCAGACAAACAGGGGATCAGCTGATGTTACTGAACCCCAATAACACAGGAGCAAGTGTTGACTGTGCAGACGGCACTTCTGAGCAGCAACTGGTGGTGTTGAAGCCCAGGCTAAATACTAGAAACAGAGTGGAGCCAGAGGCCTAATTGGAGCAAGTTTAAAATCAGTAGTAGTCTTCAACAGATATTAATCTTGATCTAATTAGGCCTCTGGCTCCACTATGTTTGTAGTATTAACCCTGGGCTCCAACACCGCCAGTTGCTGCTCAGAAGTGCCGTCTGCACAGTCAACATATGCTCCAGTGTTATTGGGGTTCAGTACTGTCAGCTGATCCCCAGCTGTGTGTCCGGCAATTTCTCCTGCTCTGTCCACGCTCACACAACTACAGATTTTAAACTTGCTCCAATTAGGCCTCTGTCTCCACTCTGTTTGTAGTATTTACCCTGGGTTCCAGTACCGCCAGCTGGTTCCCGGCAGTGTCTTTGGCACGGGTACTCCCTCCTGCCCAGCCTGATTCCAGCACGCCGGCTGTTTCCGGGTAGTGTCAACGTCACTTTCCCTCCAAAACTTTGTCCTGTCGTGTTGCGGTTGGGTTAGCCGACTCTATGGTGCCTGCAGTTTAGGTGCTTCCTATGTGGGCTGTGGGATCTGGCAATAAAGGCTGGTTCCGTAGTGCCAATAGGACAAGCACCCTCTGTAGGACTGTTGGGTTTCGGTATCCGCGGCCACCTCGCAGCCTTGCAACTTTGTTTTTCATGGGTATCTTCTGCTACCCATCTGGGTTCCAGTACCGTCAGCTGGTTCTCGGCAGTGCCTTTGGCTTAGGTGCCTCCTTCTCGGTATCTGAGTTCCAGCAACGTCTGCTGGCCCTTGGTAATGCTTTCTGGCACAGGTACCTCCTGCTTAGTAACCGGATTCCAGTACCATCAGCTGGTCCTCGGTAGTGCCATTGGCTCTTGTTCTTTCTGCTGCCCCTCTGGGTTCCAGCACCGTCAGCTGGTCCTCGGTAGTTCCATTGGCTCTTGTAGCTTCTGCTACCCATCCGGGTTCCAGTACCGTCAGCTGGTTCTCGGCAGTGCCTTTGGCTTAGGTGCCTCCTCCTCGGTATCCGAGTTCCAGCAACGTCTGCTGGCCCTTGGTAGTGCTTTCTAGCACAGGTACCTCCTGCTTAGTAACCGGGTTCCAGTACCATCAGCTGGTCCTCGGTAGTGCCATTGGCTCTTGTTCTTTCTGCTGCCCCTCTGGGTTCCAGCACCGTCAGCTGGTCCTCGGTAGTTCCATTAGCTCTTGTAGCTTCTGCTACCCATCCGGGTTCCAGTACCGTCAGCTGGTTCTCGGCAGTGCCTTTGGCTTAGGTGCCTCCTTCTCGGTATCCGAGTTCCAGCAACGTCTGCTGGCCCTTGGTAGTGCTTTCTAGCACAGGTACCTCCTGCTTAGTAACCGAGTTCCAGTGCCATCAGCTGGTCCTCTGTAGTGCCATTGGCTCTTGTTCCTTCTGCTGCCCCTCCGGGTTCCAGCACCGTCAGCTGGTACTCGGTAGTTCCATTGGCTCTTGTAGCTTCTGCTACCCATCCGGGTTCCAGCACCGTCAGCTGGTTCTCGGCAGTGTCTTTGGCACGGGTTCTCCCTCCTGCCCAGCCTGGTTCCAGCACGCCGGCTGTTTCCGGGTAGTGTCAACGTCACTTTGCCATCAATACGTTGTCCTGTCGTGTTGCAGTCAGGTTAGCCGACTCTATGGTGCCTGCAGTTTAGGTGCTTCCTATGTGGGCTGCGGGATCTGGCAATAAAGGCTGGTTCCGTAGTGCCAATAGGACAAGCACCCCCTGTAGGACTGTGGGTTTCGGTAACTGCGGCCGGCTCGCGGCCTTGCAACTTTGTTTTTCATGGGTACCTTCTGCTACCCATCCGGGTTCCAGTACCGTCAGCTGGTTCTCGGCTGTGCCTTTGGCTTAGGTGCCTCCTTTTCGGTATCCGAGTTCCAGCAACGTCTGCTGGTCCTTGGTAGTGCTTTCTAGCACAGGTACCTCCTGCTTAGTAACCGGGTTCCAGTACCATCAGCTGGTCCTCGGTAGTGCCATTGGCTCTTGTTCCTTCTGCTACCCATCTGGGTTCCAGTACCGTCAGCTGGTTCTCGGCAGTTCCTCAGCCTTCTTGTACCGTCTGCTACATTTCCAAGTTCAAGCTTTTTGAAATGTTTTTTGGTAATCACTCTGGATCTCCCTGACGGCGACCCTGAAGACGACGACCCCGAAGACGATGACCCTGAAGACGATGACCCTGAAGACCACCCCGAAGAAGACGACGACCCCAAAGATGACGACCCTGAAGACGACCCCAAAGAAGACCAAAAAGATGACCCTGAAGAAGATGACAAAGAGGACAAAGAACATGAAGACAACCATCAACATACAGAACAACAAGAGACAGAAGACCAAGAAGCAGAAGAACAAAAAGCAGAAGAACAAAAAGCAGAAGAACATTAAGCATAAGACTAAAAATCAGAGCAAAAGATATTATCTAAATTATAAGCAGAAGATGACTAAGCAGTGTATGGGGGTGAGTCCGTTCCTCCTCGTGGTGCCCCTGGAAAATGCCTGCTGCTGCAGGCCAAACTGAATGTGGACAAATCCTGTTGTAATTCTTTTGTGACAGGCAGAACGGAAGGTGTAATCTTCAAACTTTTATAGATAACAACTACAGGAATGCCTGTCACAAATAAGAATATGATGAAGAAGAATAGGAAGAAAATGAAAAAGTAGAATATGAAGAATAATAGTTGAATAAGAAGAATATGAAGAATGTAAAAAAAAAGAATAATAGGAAGAAGGTGAAGAAGAAGATGAATAAGGTGAAGAAGTAGATGAAAAAGATGCTGCTCCTGCTGAGGATCATGAAGGAGAAAGTGTGGGAGAAGTAAAAAAGAAGGTGAAGAGCATGGAAGTAGTGAAACATACATATCTGACAAAATATAAAAAAAGGTTAACATAGTCAATATCTTTGTAACTCCGAACGTCTTAAAAAAAAAAATTAATTCCTGCTATTCCATTTGATTGGGCTAAACCTCTATGCCTTTAATGTCTCCTCCACCTCCCCCAATACATTCTAAATTATTCTTAGTTGTTTTCCTTCATGTAGAATTAACCTACAAGGAAAGAAAGGGTTTATTTTAATTCCGATATTTCTGTCCCATTGACTTGCATTGGTTTCCGGTATCGGAATCGGCAATATCCGATACTTTTTGGGTATCGGTCCGATCCAATCCGATCCGATATTTCCCGATACCGGAAGGTATCGCTCAACACTAGTTAAGAATTACTGCTTTAAGCCTATTGGCGATAAGTTTGGCGAGTATTTTATAGTCTGTATTGAGTAGAGATATGGAAGGATAATAGCCACACTCCTCAGCAGGTTTATCTGGTTTTGGTATTACCACTATAGTGGCATCATAAAAAGATTGGGGGAGCGAGTGTCCAGCCAATGCCTCGGGAAAGGTCTGCAATAAAACCGGACCTATCTGATGAATATATCTTTTATAGAGTTCTATGGGCATTCTGTCAGGGCCTTGGGTTTTCCCACTAGAGAGACATATTGGCTTCTCCAGCGTGATATCTCTATCCAAAAACAAACGATCCTCCTCCGACAGCGTGGGGAATACTATATGGTCTAAGTATTCGTCAATTTCTTCTATAGTATGATTCAGTGGCGAATCATTTAGATCTCGAAAATATTCTGCAAATCTATTTGCAATTTGGTTAGATTTAAGTAGTGGGGTTCCCTCCTTAGTACTAATGGCTAGTACAGGTGGAGACAATTGATTTTGCTGGACTATATATGCTAAGAATTTACTCGATAGGTTACCAAATTCAAAGTAAGTCTGTTTAGTGAAAAAAAGTTCTCTCTGGGCTTTTTCCTGTAAATGCAACAGATATTCCCTCCCCTTCCCAAGCCATCTATGCAAGGAATCGTCAGAGGGGTTACTGATATATTCACCCTCTAAGCGTTTACTGTCATGATCCAGTACGGGGTTTCGCTTTGGCCCATCCTGGTCTGATTGGGGGTTAATTATTCTGCCTCTCCCTGGCAGAGGACGGCTATTTAATGCTCACTGGACCTAGGTCCGGTGTCAGTTATACTCCTGCCCTCGGCTGAGTTAGTTGACCTTGTGAGTACGTGTGCCTTGTGCCTGATATCTTGCTTGTTTGGTTTTGATCCGGTTCTGTCCCTGTTAGGCTGGTTTCACATTTGCGTTTTTTAGCGCTGGAAAAAAACGCACACCTGCGCATGCGTTTTTTCCCCTATATTTAACATGGGTGCGCATACCTGCGCGCTGGTAAGCGCATGTATGCGATTTTCATGCGCTGCGTTTTTTTGGGGTGTGCGTTGGGATTTTCCAGACGCAGCATGTTGCATTTTTTGGCCCTGCAAAAAAGCGCATGCGCACATATGCGCACGTTTTGCGCTAAAAATGGCCATTATAGCCTATGGATGCGCATATGTGCGCACTGGCATGCTCATGTATGCGTTTTTTTGCATATGCGTTTTTTTTTTTAAACCATGGAATTTAGGGGTTTGGGTTAGAGTTAGGGTTAGTTAAGGGGGTTTAGGGTTAGGGTTATGGTCAGGGTCAGGGTTAGGGTTGGGGTTTGGGTCAGGGTTAGGGTTAAGTATGGTTTTGTTAAGGATTAGGGTCATGGTTAGGGTCAGGATTAGGGTTAAGTATGGTTTTGTTAAGGGTTAGGGTCAGGGTTAGGGTTAGGGTTAGGGTCAGGGTTAGGGTCAGGATTAGGGTTAAGTATGGTTTTGTTAAGGATTAGGGTCATGGTTAGGGTCAGGATTAGGGTTAAGTATGGTTTTGTTAAGGGTTAGGGTCAGGGTTAGGGTTAGGGTTAGGGTTAGGGTCAGGGTTAGGGTTAGGGTTAGGGTTAGTTAGGGTTTAGGGTTTGGGTTAGGGTTAAGTATGATTTGGTTAAGGGTTAGGGTCAGGGTTAGGGTTAGGGTTAGGGTCAGGGTCAGGGTTAGGGTTAGTAAAGTCATGGTTTGGGTAGTGTGAGGGGCCACCTAAAAATGTTGGAAAAAAATGCAAACGCGGTAAAAACGCGCTAAAAACGCATACAAACGCATAAAAACGCTGCGTTTTTTTCATGCATGCTCATAAAAATGCTTGAAAAAAACGCAGCAGTTGTATGCTTATGTATGCGTTTTTTCAATGCGTTTTTTTGCGGGAAAAACGCGCTGCAAAAAAAAGCAAGTGTGAAACTAGCCTTACGAGTTCTGCCTGTCCCTCTTGTACTGCGCTACCTCTCGTGTATGACTCTCTGCTTGTGACCCGACTTCTCTCTGCTCATCCCCTTTGTACCGTGTCGCCCTCTTGTGTATGACCTTTGGCTTTGTCTGACCTCCCATCTGTTTATCCCTCCTGTACCTCGCTGTCCATACCGTGAATGACCTCCGTTTTGCCCGACTCTGAGTTTTATGTCTTCTCTGAAAGCAGGACGCTAAGCCCCGCCCCTTGGCAGTCACATGACCGTAGGTCCCGTGCCGGCTTGTTAAACTTCATCTCTAAGGTCCTGTGCACCTATACTTTCTAGCTATCCTGGTCCCCAGGGGTCCCTACAGTGCGGGTGAGTCCCTGCTCAGCGGAGGCTGTACGCCGGCACTGTCAGGATCCTGATATTATAACTGACCAATACCATTTTTTTTCTCTGCTCCCATTCTCCTGTGTATGTGATGGATCCTATGCACGCTCTTTCTGAGCAGGTTAAACACCTGGCCCAGATGTCTCAGAAACTCCTTGGAGAACAACGAGTCCTGGCTCAGTCTCAGCAGCTGATCGCTGTGCAGGGGGTTTTTTCATCGGGGGCTCGGGATGTTACATTAGTTTCCCCTGAGTCTCCAGTGAATTTACCAGATACCTTTTCTGGAAATAAAAAAGAGTTCAGAGTTTTCAAGGAGGGCTGTAAGCTTTTTTTTTCCTTAAGACCACACTCTTCTGGGGATGAAAGTCAGAGAGTAGGGGTCATTATGTCTCTTTTAAGGGGGGCCCCCCAAGCTTGGGCTTTCTCCCTTCCGACCACGGCCCCTGAGCGTATGACGGTAGATGCATTTTTTAAGGCCATGGGGCATATTTATGATGAGCCTGATCGTATGCATATGGCTAAGGACATGGTAATGAGTGTGTGCCAGGGGAAGCACTCAGCCGAGTGGTTTTGTACAGAATTCAGACGCTGGGCTGCTGAGGACTGTTGGAATGATGCCGCCCTCCGGGGTTTGTTCTGTAGAGGCCTGTCTGAATATCTGAAAGATGCTTTGGCTCTCTACCCTCCGCCTGATTCCCTGTAGGAGGCTATGACACAGGCCGTCCGAATGGATCGCCGGCTACGGGCGAGGGGAGTGATGCAAAGTGAAAGACCGTTATTCTCCCAAGGAAGGGGAGCCAGTCCTATATTGGAGATTGCGGAGATGGGAACCATCGACCTCAAGGAAAGTGAAAGGAGACAACGGCGCGTGGGAAAAGGCTGTTTTCACTGTGGCGATTCTGGACATTGGAGAAAGGTGTGCCCCTCCCATCCACTAACCAAGCGACTGAGCCCGGGTGATTGTCGTGGAGGTCACCCAGGCTCTCAGGTACCTTTTTCTGCCTTCTCTAAAATGTTGTTGCAAGTGGAACTTTGTTGTGGGAGTGTCTCCACATCCACTTCTGCCTTCGTGGATTGCGGATCAGCATTGAACTTTATTGACTCCGATTTGGTATCCAGGTGTAAGTTAGGGACAGTTAGGTTGGAGACTCCTATTCACATTGTGGCCATTGACAAAACACCACTGGTAAAGAATGACATTATGTTTCGTACTGAAGAGTTTCTCCTTAAAGTGAGTTCCTTGCACCAGGAATGTATTTCATGTTTTGTGATGGACAACCTGTTGGGGTTCCCCTGGTGTTGGGGTTCCCCTGGTTACAATTGCATAATCCTGTAATTAATGGGGAATGTCGGGACATTGTTAAATGGGGTCCCTATTGTTCTGAGAAATGTCTTGATACTGTGTCTGTGTCGTCCGTGGGTCTGGAAGGTATTCCGGAGTGCGTGATAGACTATACGGACATTTTCTCCGAAAAAGAGGCTGAGGTTTTACCACCACATCGTCCATTTGATTGTGCCATTGACCTGGTTCCAGGTGCTAAATTGCCCAAGGCCCGCTTTTATAACCTTTTGGGTCCAGAACGGGCTGCGATGAAGGAGTATATTTCCGAAAGCCTCCGTAAGGGACACATTCGTCCTTCTGTTTCTCCTGTGGCGGCGGGGTTCTTTTTTGTAAAGAAAAAAGACGGTGGTTTACGCCCATGCCTCGATTTTCGTGAGTTAAATAAGATAACTGTGAGGAATACGTATCCCCTTCCACTTATTCCTGATTTATACAACCAATTGTCCGGAGCTAAGTGGTTTTCAAAATTAGATCTACGGGGAGCGTATAACCTTATCCGAGTCCGAGACGGAGATGAATGGAAAACCGCTTTTCACACTACTGAAGGGTTGTTTGAAAATCTGGTCATGCCTTTCGGCTTGACCAATGCTCCAGCGGTCTTCCAAAACTTCATAAATCACGTGTTCTCTGATTTTATTGGACTTTTTTGGTGGTATATTTGATTGACATATTGATCTATTCTCCTGATAAACAGACTCACATTGGTCATGTTCGGGCAGTTCTCCAAAGGCTCCGGGAGAACTGTCTCTTTGCTAAACTGGAAAAATGTTTGTTTTTTGTTCAGGAACTGTCTTTTCTGGGGTTCATTGTGTCTGCTGAGGGGTATCGCATGAATCCTAATAAGGTGCGGGCCATTGTCGAATGGGTTCAACCTTGTGATTTGAAGGCTCTGCAGCCTAGGATTCGCCAATTACTATCGCAAATTTATAAAGGGGTTCTCACAGGTGGTTAAAACCCTCACAGACATGACTCAAAAGGGGGCCTATATCAAGAATTGGTCAACCGCAGCGGTAGCGGCATTTCAGTTTTTGAAAACATGTTTCATGTCGGCCCCGGTTCTTGTTCAACCGGACCCATCTGAACCATTTATTGTTGAGGTAGATGCCTCAGAGGTGGGGGTGGGGGCGGTATTGTCCCAGGGACACGCCACTTTAACCAATTTAAGACCTTGCGCCTTTTTCTCAAAGAAATTCTCTCCTGCGGAGAGAAACTATGATGTGGGAAATCGAGAACTTCTGGCCGTTAAGTTGGCCTTTGAAGAATGGAGGCATTTTTTGGAGGGGGCTGTCCATCCTATAACCGTAATTACGGACCACAAAAACCTAGCTTATATTGAGTCAGCTAAGAGGTTGGCTCCTAGACAGGCTAGCTGGTCACTTTTTTTTTCCCGATTCAACTTCTCGATCACTTTTCGGCCAGGATCTAAAAATGTCAGAGCAGATGCCTTGTCACGCAGTCTAGATCCGGTGTCCCCCCGGAATCTCCATCCCCCATTCTTCAGCCCGGGGTGGTGGCAGGTATTTCGAATATGTTGGAACGAGAGATTCGGGAAGCCCAGTCTCTTGCACTGCCGGCTAAGCCGGTGGACAAACTTTTTGTGCCAGCTCAACATCGCCTTAAGGTCCTCCGGGAGTTCCATGACTCAGTTCTGGGTGGACATCCAAGGATCTCGGCTACCCGGAAGGCCATTGCTAGAGTATTCTGGTGGTCTGCTTTAGCCTCTGATGTTGGGGAATATGTGTCTGCTTGTGATGTTTGTGCCCATGCAAAAACCCCCCATAACCAGCCCGTCGGGGAATTGGTACCACTGCCAATTCCTGAGAGACCATGGACGCATTTGTCCATGGATTTCATAACCAACCTTCCCCCCCTCCAAGGGTAATACCGTTGTCTGGGTTGTGGTGGACAGGTTTAGTAAGCAGGCACACTTTGTACCTTTGGCAGCTCTACCTAATGCGGAAACATTGTCCAGATTGTTTGTTGAGCATGTGGTGCAGTTGCATGGGGTACCCTTGAATGTGGTGTCTGATAGAGGAGTGCAATTTGTTTCCAGATTTTGGAGGGCTTTTTGTAAAAGGTTGGGTATTGGTCTGTCCTTTTCATCAGCTTATCATCCAGAGACTAATGGGCAGACCGAGCGGACCAATCAGTCTCTGGAGCAAATTTTGCGTTGCTTGACCTCAGACCGACAAGATGATTGATGTTCTGTGTTACCAGTGGCTGAGTTTGCATTTAACAACCGCCTTAACCAGTCTACGGGTACATCTCCCTTTTTCTGCAATTATGGGTTTCATCCTCATTTTGGAGAATTTTCCCATTTGAATTCTGGGTGTCCTGGGGCGGATGATACGATCCAGCGGTTGGGGGAGGTATGGCGAGAGGTCCAGAGTAATATTACGAAGGCCCAGGACAAATTTAAATTTTTTGCGGACAAAAAACGATCCGCGGGACCGGTGTTTCAGATTGGGGATAAGGTATGGTTGTCCACCAAGAATATAAGACTCAAGGTCCCCTCTGTGAAGCTTGGACCCAAGTTTATCGGTCCTTATGAAATTACCGAAGCAGTTAACCCGGTGGCTTTTCGGTTGCGTCTCCCGCCATCTCTGCGGATCCCTAATGTTTTTCCTAAGGCCCTTTTGAAACCTGTGAGGTCCGCTGGGGAGGGATCATCTGCTTCCCCAACAGCTGTTTTGGTAGACGGGCAGTTGGAGTATGAGGTGGAACGAATTGTTGACTCCGGGTTGGTCCGTTGTTCCCTTCAATATCTGGTACATTGGAAAGGCTATGGTCCTGAAGAACGCTCGTGGGTTCCTGCTCGATCGGTTCATGCGGAATGGTTGATCCGGGCCTTTCACGTCAAGTACCCTGAGAGACCTGGGGGTCCAGTGGCCCCCCATTGAGAGGAGGGTACTGTCATGATCCAGGATGGGGATTCGCTTTGGCCCGTCCTGGTCTGATTGGGGGTTAATTGTTCCGCCTCTCCCTGGCAGAGGGCGGCTATTTAATGCTCACTAGACCTAGGTCCGGTGTCAGTTTTACTCCTGCCCTCGGCTGAGTTAGTTGACCTTGTGCGTACGTGTGCCTTGTGCCTGATATCTTGCTTGCTTGTTTGGTTTTGATCCGGTTCTGTCTCTGTTACGAGTTCTGCCTGTCCCTCTTGTACTGCGCTACCTCTCGTGTATGACTCTCTGCTTGTGACCCGACTTCTCTCTGCTCGTCCCCTTGGTACCGTGTCGCCCTGTTGAATATAACTTTTATAGAGTTCTATAGGCATTCCGTCAGGGCCTTGGGTTTTCCCACTAGAGAGACATATTGGCTTCTCCAGCGTGATATCTCTATCCAAAAACAAACGATCCTCCTCTGACAGCGTGGGGAATACTATATGGTCTAAGTATTCGTCAATTTCTTCTATAGTATGATTCAGTTGTGAATCATATAGATCTCGAAAATATTCTTCAAATCTATTTGCAATTTGGTTAGATTTAAGTAGTGGGGTTCCCTCCTTAGTACTAATGGCTAGTACAGGTGGAGACAATTGATTTTGCTGGACTATAAATGCTAAGAATTTACTCGATAGGTTACCAAATTCAAAGTATGTCTGTTTAGAGAAAAAAGTTCTCTCTGGGCTTTTTCCTGCAAATGCAACAGATATTCCCTCCCCTTCCCAAGCCATCTATGCAAGGAATCGTCAGAGGGGTTACTGATATATTCACCCTCCAAGAGTTTACTGTCATGATCCAGGATGGGGTTTCGCTTTGGCCCGTCCTGGTCTGATTGGGGGTTAATTGTTCTGCCTCTCCCTGGCAGAGGGCGGCTATTTAATGCTCACTGGACCTAGGTCCGGTGTCAGTTATACTCCTGCCCTCGGCTGAGTTAGTTGACCTTGTGCGTATGTGTGCCTTGTGCCTGATATCTTGCTTGCTTGTTTGGTTTTGATCCGGTTCTGTCCCTGTTATGAGTTCTGCCTGTCCCTCTTGTACTGCGCTACCTCTCGTGTATGACTCTCTGCTTGTGACCCGACTTCTCTCTGCTCGTCCCCTTGGTACCGTGTCACCCTCTTGTGTATGACCTTTGGCTTTGTCTGACCTCCCGTCTGTTTATCTCTCCTGTACCTCGCTGTCCGTACTGTGAATGACCTCCGTTTTGCTCTGAGTTTTGTCTTCTCTGAAAGCAGGACACTAAGGCCCGCCCCTTGGCAGTCAAAAGCCCGTAGGTCCCGTGCCGGCTTGTTAAACTTCATCACTAAGGTCCTGTGCACCTATACTTTCTAGCTATCCTGGTCCCCAGGGGTCCCTACAGTGCGGGTGAGTCCCTGCTCAGCGGAGGCTGTCAGGATCCTGATATTTACACTCTTCAGCAAGCCTTTGCTTCCTCATACAGGATTCTCTTTTAATATATGAGATCGTGGATCTAACACCTCCCCCCCTCAAATATTCTTTGAGTGTATACCACACCAATAATCTATCAGGGATTCACCATGGTCTGTTATAAATACCATATGACCATATTATATCTCTGAATTTTTAAAAAAATTGTATCAATAAACTTTTGCGATTTTATGGCATATAGCTTTCTGTCTTTTCCTTCCCTTTATTTTGATTTATGATTTTTTGGAAGTGCCACAAATCTAGGCATGCAACACTTTTGATGTTTATTCTCTCAATGAATTAATCCCGAGGTGCAGTGATTATATTGACACCACAGGTGTATCACAAACTTTTATTCCATTGAGCAGTGAAATTTTTTTTTACATTTCTACCACCAAGATTGTGTGTTACCCCAAGTTTTACATTTTCGAAATGGGTACAAATGGCACCAGAAATTGTCCCACAATTTCTGCTTGTCATGCTCACGCCCTGACCGGTGGATGTGAGCCAGGGGGTTGTGGCCCTACTGTGCCACAAACCAGATTACCCTGGAAAGGGCGTGACTAGGACAGCTGCCTTGGTTTTCACTGGAGCCTCTGATGGTGAGGTCAGGCTTTTGCAGCAGGTAGCTGCTAGGTGCCACTCCAGGGGGGGGTGTCTGGCTGTGGCTGCTGATCCCACTTGGGGAGACGGTGGCATGGCTGAGACACAGGGCAGGTGGGCACGGCTGAGACACAGGGCAGGCAGGCACAGCTGAGACACAGGGCAAGCAGGCATAGCTGAGACACAGGGCAGGCAGGCACGGCTGAGACACAGAGCAGGCACGGCTGAGACATGGCAGGCAGGCACGGCTGAGACACAGGGCAGGCAGCACGGCTGAGACACAGGGCAAGCAGGTGTGGTGTATGAAGGAACAGGTAGAGACCTGTTCACACAGCGGGTGCTAGTACTGGTACAAACAGAAAAGAGTGGAGTATGATGGAACAGGTTTGGGTCAGTTCACACAGGAGGAGCAGGTACGGGTACTGACAGAAAGGAGTGGAGTATGACGTAACAGGTTTGGACCTGTTCACACAGGAGGAGCCGGTACGAGTACTGACAGGAAAGAGTGGAGTATGATGGAACAGGTTTGGACCTGTCCACACAGGAGGAGAACCGCAAGGCTGCAGAGAAGATTAATAGAGCAGCAAGAGATTCTGCAGCAGCAGAACCAGAACCAAGCAGAACTGCAAGAGTATGGAGCACAGGCAGAGCCTGAAGATTACAGAGCAGGCAGAGTTGCAAGAGAGCGGAGCACGAGCAGAGCCATAAGACTGCAGAGAAGAATAGTAGAGAAGCAAGAGGTTCTGCAGCAGCAGAACCAGAACCAAGCAGAACCGCAAGAGTACGGAGGACAGACAGAGCCTAAAGAGTACAGAGCAGGCAGAGTCGCAAGAGAGCGGAGCATGAACAGAGCCGCAAGAGTGCGGAACACAAGCAGACAGGGAGGACACAAGGAAAGACACAGCAGGGAAAGAAGCCAAAGACAGGGAGACAAAAAACAGATGTAGGACAGAGTTCAGACAAGATGGCAGTGCGAGACAAGGTACAGGACCAAGGACACAGGGACCAGAGTTTACACAGGTAAAAAGCAAGGCTAGAACAAAGACACAGAGACCAGGATATTCTGCCTCGGAGGACAGCCAGACAAGTACCAAGCAAAGCAAGGCGCAACGCCTCCAGAGAAGGCTTTTTGAAGCCCTTGGGGGTTCAAAGTTCTCACCACACATCTAGATAAGTTCCTTGGGGGGTCTAGTTTCCAAAATGGTGTTATTTCTGCAGGGTTTCCACTGTTTAGGCACATCAGGGGCTCTCCAAATGCAACATGGCGTCCGATCTCAATTCCAGCCAAAAAAGTCAAATGGCGTTGCTTCCCTTCCAAGCTCTGCCATGCGCCCAAATAGTGGCTTACCCTCACGTATGGGGTATCAGCATACTCAGGACATATTGCACAATAACATTTGGGGTCCTGTTAACCTTGGGAAAATAAAAATTGGGGGTGAAAAGATCATTGTTTTGGAAAAAATGATTTTTTAATTGTATGGCTGTACGATATAAACTTCTGTGAAGCCCTAGGGGGTTCAAAGTTCTCACCACATATCTAGATAAGTTCCTTGGGGGGTATAGTTTCCAAAATGGGGCCACTTGTGGGGAGTTTACACTGTTTAGGCACATCAGGGGCTCTCCAAACGTGACATGGCGTCCGATCTCAATTCCAGCCAATTTTGCGTTGAAAAAGTCAAACGGCGTTCATTCCCTTCTGAGCTCTGCCATGCGCTGAAACAGTGGTTCTCCCCACATATCAGGTATCAGCATACTCAGGACAAATTGCACAGTAACTTTTGCAGTCCAATTTCTCCTGTTACCCTTGGTAAAATAAAAAAAATTGGACCTGAAGTAATTTTTTTGTGAAAAAAGTTAAATGTTAATTTTTTTTTAAATATTCAAAAAATTCCTGTGAAGCATCTGAAGGGTTAATAAACTTCTTGAATGTGGTTTTGAGCACCTTGAGGGGTGCAGTTTTTAGAATGGTGTCACTTTTGGGTATTTTCTATCATATAGACCCCTCAAAGTGACTTCAAATGTGATGTGGTCCCTAAAAATAAAATGGCGTTGTAAAAATGAGAAATCGCTGGCCAACTTTTAACCCTTATAACTTCCTAGCAAAAAAAAAAAATGTTGGTTCCAAAATGGTGCTGATGTAAAGTAAGCATGTGGGAAATGTTACTTATTAAGTTTTTTGTGTGCCATATCTCTGTGATTTAAGGGCATAAAAAATTCAAAGTTGGAAAATTGTGAAATTTTCAAAATTTTCGCCAAATTTCCGTTTTTTTCACAAATAAGCACAAGTTATATGAATGAAATTTTACCACTACCATGAAGTACAATATTTCACAAGAATCGATGTCAGAATCACCAGGATCCATGGAAGCGTTCCAGAGTTATGACCTCATAAAGGGACAGTGGTTAGAATTGTAAAAATTGGCCCGGGGCATTAACGTGCAAAGTAAGGTAAAGGGAGTAAAGGGGTTAGGCCGGGGTCACACTGTGTTATGGCAGTCCGTTAGGCGGACTGTGTTACACCGCGGCATAGCACGGTATAACGCAGTCCATTAACGCTGCCATTCACCCCCATTATCGGGCGCATCACGACGCATGCCGTAAAGTGGCATGCGCACGCGATGTACTGTCATTCAGTGACGGAGCCATGGACGCGGGCTGCAGCGTTTGAGACTCCGTCACTGATGAATCATCGCGCAGATCGCGTTATGCTATAGCATTAACGGAGCCCGTCAATGCTATGTGTTGAACTGGCTGCCTTAACGCAATATGAACCTGGCCTTAATAAAATGGGGTCTGTCTTATAGTCCGAATTTATGGTAGCTTACCTGGGGACCAGGAGGCACGGTCCCTGCTGCAGGAAGTCAGATGCTGTGGGCCCTTGGTGGGGGGAGGACATGTCCTATCGCTGCGAGGCTGTGGATCCTGGGCTGGAAGGAGGGGTGTTAGCGGTGAGGCACAGTGAGGCATTGATTTCCCAGTTTTAGGCTTAAGAAAAATGGTCGCCTCTGGTGGCGCATACGCAGATTGGAATCTCAGCTGAGGGCCCGCAGCCTCTCCCCACTTCTGCCGCCATCTTCCTGCAGCAGGGACCCTGCCTCCTGTGATCTCCCCACCGTAGGCTATATTCCTCCCAAATTTGGGGAAAAAAGTGCGTCATATAGTACAAAATATATGGTAAATTCTGGTGTGGACAGGAAAGAAATTATTAGCGAGATCTAAAGGATTTAGTGTGGGTCTACGGGTGAGAACTTTGATGCAGATCGTTTACCCAACAAATTGCAATGTGTGAACAAACTCTGAGATTTAGAAATCTAAAAATGAAAATTCAACCCATAGTTCTCAAACAGTTTTATTAAAACACATGTATAAATAAGTCTAAAAGGAGAAAGAAAAATATATTTATCCATGCAAGCCTATAACAATGAACTTTACACATCAATACGTAGAACTAAGCACGTTAGAGAAAAGTCATGAAAACAAAAAGCACACAAGTGACATCACCCCCCCACAGCTCCACCAACATGCAACCCCACGTGACTAACATCACCGTCTTAACTGTGCAGATCAACCTCCGCACATGAAGCCCTATGCATGTGAAATTAAGCCCTTCCCTACACAGCCCACCCACCACATGCAGCTACATGCAAGTAACATCACCCACTAGCCTGAGCAGCACATCAGCATACAGCCCAATACGATTGGCATTACCCCCGTTCACAACACATATCCCCAGCATGTAGCACCATGTGATTGACTTAGTCCCATTCCCTTTGCAGCCTACCAGCATGCAACACCATGCAGCACCGTCATGCATCAGTCCTCAAGCGTGCAGCCACATTAAAGTAACATCATTGCCATTGCCGCACAGCACCCCCATGAGTGACATCACTCCTTTCTCTGCACAGTCCCCAGCATGCATCATCAAGTGAGTAAAGTCACTCCCTTCTCCACACAGGCACTCAGCATGCAGCCCTATGCGAGTGACATTACCCTCTTTACTATGTAGCCCCATGAAAGTAACATCACTTCCATCAGCGCTCAGCACCCAGCCCCACCTTGCATGCAGCTTCAAGAGAGTGACATTATCCAGTTCCCAACACAGCCACAAGGAAGATACATCACCCCCTTCCCCTTGCAGCCACCAAGCATGTATCATCACCCACTTCCCCGCACAGCACCTCATCATCAAGCCCCCTTCTCGGCACAGCCCATCATCATCATGTCTGCGTCTCAGCACAGCCCCTCATCATGACCCACTTCCCTGCACATCTCCACATCATCTCCACTTCTCCACATCATCTCCACTTCTCCACATGACCCCTCCTCATCATGCCCACTTCTCTGCACAGCTCCTCATCATCATGCCCCCT
The DNA here is from genome assembly GCF_039654945.1 of Dendrobates tinctorius. Classification (NCBI taxonomy): domain Eukaryota; kingdom Metazoa; phylum Chordata; class Amphibia; order Anura; family Dendrobatidae; genus Dendrobates; species Dendrobates tinctorius. The sequence goes on along the minus strand of NW_027361960.1, from coordinate 7,373,717 downwards.
TCTCCAAACAGCCTCTCATCATCATGTCCCTTCTCCGCACAGCCCTTCATCATCATGCCCCATTCTCCGCACAGCCCCTCATCAACATGCTCCCTTCTTTGCACAGCCCCTCATGATCATGCTTTCTTCTTCACACAGCCCCTCTTCATCATACGCCCCCTTCTCCGCACAGCCCTTCATCATCATCATGCCCACTTCTCCGCACAGCCTTTTCATCATCACACATGCTTCTCCGCACAGCCCGTCGTCCTCATGCCCCCTCTTTGCTATCTCCCCTTCTCCACATAGATCCTTGTCATCATGCCCCCTTTTCCGCACAGCCCCTCATTGTTATCCCCCCTTCTGCGCACAGACCTTCGTCATCATGAACCCTTCTCCGCAAGGACCCTCATCATGCCCCTTCTCCACACAACCCCTCATCACTCATTCTCCACACAGTCCCTCATCATCCACCCTTCTCCGCACAGGCCCTCATCATCCACCCTTCTCCAAACAGCCCCTCATCATGCCCCCTTCTCAACAAAGCCCATCATTATTACGCTTCCTCCACACAGCCCCTCATTATCATGCCCCATTCTTCACACAGCCCCTCATCATGTCCCCTTCTCCACACAGCCCCTCATCGTCATGTCCCCTTCTCCACACAGCCCCTCATCATCATGCCCCTTCTCCACATCCCACATCATGCCCTCTTCTCCACACAGCCCCTTATCATCATGCCTTTTCCTCATATACTGTCATCATCCCCCTTCTCCACTCCCACATCATCATGCCACCTTCTACACACAGCTCCTCATCATCCCTTCTCTACACAGTGCCACATCATCATGCACCCTTCTCCACACAGTTACGCATCATCATGACCCCTTCTTCACACAGCACCTCATCATCCCTTCTCCAGAGAGCCACTCATCATTATACCCCCTTCTCCACTCAGCCGCTCATCATCATTCCACCTTCTTCACATAGCCTCTCATCATGTCCCCTTCACCAAACAGCCCTTCATCATCATGTCTTCTTCACACAGCCCTTCATCATCATGTCCCCTTCACCAAACAGCCCTTCATCATCATCATGTCTTCTCCACACAGCCCTTCATCATCATGTCCCCTTCTCCACACAGCCCATCACCATGCCCCCTTCTCCACACAGCCCCTCATCATCCCCTTACTCTACACAACCTGTAATCATCCCCCTCTTCTACAGTACTCCCTCATAATCATGCCCTTCTCCACACAGTCCCTCATCATCATGCCCCCTTCTTCACATAGCATCTCATTATAATGCAGTGGGGCATATATGCACATTTATTCAAAGTACATTTATTAAAGTACAGGCAGTTATAACACGGCTGAATCTAACACGCATCTCTATTCTCTTCATACAGGTATATAACAATTTCAAGCTACTTCACTGAATCCTGCATGTGTCCTACCTATGTTACTCATGTTAGCAGCATATATAATGGTATTTAACTATTTCAAGCTACTTCACTGAATCCTGCATGTGTCCTACCTATGTTACTCATGTTAGCAGCATATATAATGGTATTTAACTATTTCAAGCTACTACACTGAATCCTGCATGTGTCTTACCTATGTTACTCATGTTAGCAACATATATAATGGTATATAGTTATTTCAACTTACTCTGCTTGTTCCCTTATGTTATGAGGTCAAGTAACTTTTCAAAGTGGTTTATGATCCATATACCATATGCATTTGTGCAATGTATATCCTGGCTGCTGCATTCACACACATCCACTGCTCTGGCATTAACTCTCTACACGCATATCGGCCCCTCGCTTCTTTCCTCTCCTATGTATAGCACTCATGCTCTTTTCACATTGTTAAATTGCACAGATCCAGTCAGTCCCCCCATTCAACATAAGAGAAGCTCTCACAAATCACTTAACCATCTGCTCACTCTTTCTATCCTCCTTCTCCAAGTCACAGGAGACATTGCTCCCAACCCTGGTCCCCCATGTTATAGAAAGTCAAACTCTCCAACTACTACACTCAGAAACCCCTCGAATCTTATTAATATTCCCTGCATGCCATCTGTCTCTCATAATTGTGCACTTGGGAATTCTCGCTCAGCGTGTAACAAACTCTCCTTCATTCATGACTTTTTCCTTTCTAATTCTCTTAGCCTCCTGGCTCTTACTGAAACCTGGATCCAGCAGTCAGACACTACCGCTGCTGCTGCTCTTTCATATGGTGGACTACACTTCTCTCATACCCCAAGATCAGACAACAGAGCAGGTGGAGGCGTTGGTCTGCTTCTATCAAAATGTACCTTTCAGGTTATCCCTGAACTACCCTCACTAGTCTTCCCTTCTTTTGAGGTCCATGCCGTCAGACTCTACACCCCCTTCTCCATGCGAGTGGAGGTGGTGTATCGTCCTCCCGGCCCCTCCCATCAGTTCCTGGATAATTTTGCCACTTGGCTTCCACATTTTCTCTCCTGTGACATCCCTACCCTCATCATGGGAGATTTCAACATCCCCACTGCTCTTCCCCTCTCCCCATCTGCTACACACCTTTTATCTCTAACCTCCTCATTTGGCCTTTTGCAGCTTACTAATTCTCCAACGCATGAAGACGGAAACTCCCTCGACTTGGTCTTCTCTCGGCTTTGTGCAGTGGATGATTTCGCAAACTCCCCTCTCCCGCTCTCTGACCACAATCTTCTTTCATTCTCTATCAAGAACTGTCAGGCTGCTCAGGTCACCCACACTGTCCATACTTATAGAAACATACAGGCCATTATCACCCAGAAACTTATGAAGAACTTGCAGTCTTCATTGGCCCCTATCTCCTCCCTCTCATGTCCTAATTCTGCACTGAATCATTACAATGAAACACTTCAAAGTGCCCTGGATGAATTTGCACCCGCTATAAATAGAACACCACAACACAGACGGCGACAACCCTGGCACACCCTGCAAACACGTTTCCTGCAGCGGTGTTCCAGGTGCGCCGAAAGTCTGTGGAGAAAATCCAATCTACACGAAGATTTCATCCATTATAAGTTTATGCTTCGAACATACAACACTGCCCTTCACCTCTCCAAAAAACCTATTTCAACACCCTCATCACCTCACTTGTCCAATAACCCGAAACGTCTCTTTGACACTTTTCATTCTCTACTCAACCCAAGAGTACAGGCCCCAACCACGGAGCTCCGAGCTGACGATCTGGCAAATTACTTCAAAGAAAAAATTGACCAGATTCGACAGGAAATTATCTCCCAATCACCTCATACCATGCACTGTCCTCCCTCCCCCACTGCATCTAGCTCACTCTCTGATTTTGAACCAGTCACAGAAGATGAAGTAAGCAGGCTCCTTGCATCTTCTCGCCCAACCACTTGCATCAGTGACCCATTTCCGTCACATCTCCTCCAGTCCCTTTCCCCTGCTGTAACCCCTCACCGAACTAAAATATTTAACCTCTCTCTCTTCTGGCATCTTTTCCTCCTCATTTAAGCATGCCATCATACATCTACTACTTAAAAAACCATCCCTCGACCAAAACTGTGCCACTAACTATAGACCTGTCTCTAATCTTCCCTTCATCACTAAACTCCTGGAACGCCTGGTCCACTCCCGTCTTATCCGCTATCTCTCTGATAACTCTCTTCTCGACCCTCTCCAATCCGGCTTCTGCTCCTTACACTCTACTGAAACTGCCCTCACTAAAGTCTCTAATGATCTACTAACAGCTAAATCTAATGGTCATTACTCCTTGCTAATTCTCTTGGATCTCTCTGCAGCATTCGACACTGTGGATCATCAGCTCCTCCTCACTATGCTCCGTTCCATTGGCCTCAAGGATACCGTTCTCTCCTGGTTCTCCTCCTATCTCTCTGACCGCTTCTTTACTGTATCTTTTGCCATAGAATCATAGAATCATAGAATCGTAGAGTTGGAAGGGACCTCCTGGGCCATCTGGTCCAACCCCCTGCTCAAAGCAGGATTCGCTAAATCATCCCAGTCAGATGTCTGTCCAGCCTCTGTTTGAAGACTTCCATTGAAGGAGAACTTACCACTTCTCGTGGCAGCCTGTTCCACTCATTGATCACTCTAACTGTCAAAAAGTTTTTTCTAATATCTAATCTGTGTCTCCTCCCATTCAATTTCATCCCATTGCTTCTAGTCTTTCCTTGTGCAAATGAGAATAAAGTTGATCCTTCTACAATGTGACAGCCCTTTAGATATTTGTAGACAGCTATTAAGTCTCCTCTCAGTCTTCTCTTTTGCAAACTAAACATTCCCAATTCCTGCAACCTTTCCTCATAAGACAGGGTTTGCAGACCGGTCACCATTCTGGTCGCTCTTTTCTGAACTTGCTCCAGTTTGTTGATGTCTTTTTTAAAATGTGGTGCCCAAAACTGGACACAATATTCCAGATGAGGTCTGACCAAAGAGGAGTAGAGGGAAATAATGACTTCACGTGATCTAGACTGTATGCTTCTGTTAATACATCCTAGAATTGCATTTGCCTTTTTTGCTGCTGCATCACACTGTTGACTCATATTCAGTCTGTGATCTATTAGTATACCCAAGTCTTTTTCACATGTGCTGTCACTTAGCCCTATTCCTCCCATTCTATATATGCTTTTTTCATTTTTATTGCCCAGATGTAGTACTTTGCATTTTTCCCTGTTAAAAACCATTCTGTTAGTTGCTGCCCACTTCTCCAGTTTATTTAAATCTTTTTGAATCCTTTCTCTCTCTTCTCTAGTATTAGCTATCCCTCCTAGCTTTGTGTCATCAGCAAATTTAATCAGTTTACCCTCAATTTCTTCATCTAAATCGTTGATAAAGATGTTGAACAATACAGGGCCCAGGACAGAGCCCTGTGGTACCCCACTTGAGACATTCTTCCAACTGGATGTGCAGCCATTTACGACCACTCTTTGGGTCCGATCAATAAGCCAGTTATGAATCCACCTAACAGTTGCCTTGTCCATTCCATACTTAGTCATTTTTTCGATAAGGATTGTATGAGAGACTTTGTCAAATGCTTTGCTGAAGTCAAGATAAACTATATCTACAGCATTTCCTTGATCCACCCAATCAGTGATACCGTCATAGAAGGAAATTAAGTTAGTCTGACATGACTTATTAGTTACAAACCCATGCTGACTCTGTTTAATCACTTCATTCTTATCCAGGTATTGACATACATGTTGTTTAATAATTTGTTCAAAGATCTTTCCTGGTATAGAAGTCAGACTCACCGGCCTATAGTTTCCTGGGTCCACCTTCTTCCCCTTTTTGAAGATAGGAACAACATTTGCTCTTCTCCAGTCTTCGGGCACTTCTCCTGTTCTCCAAGAATTTTCAAAGATTATGGAGAGGGGTTCAAAAATTTCTTCTGCTATCTCCTTCAGTACTCTGGGGTGTAATTCATCTGGACCTGGAGACTTGAATTCATTTAGGTTAGCTAAGTGTTTCCTCACTATCTTTCTGTTTATAGATATCCTGGATTCTTCTATTCCCTTAATAGGACAGTGAAGAACAGTTGATGTTACATTTCCTTTCTGAGAGAAAACAGATGCAAAATAGGAATTTAAAAGTTCAGCCTTCTCAACATCCTGTCTTACCATTTCATCATTTTCATCCTGTAAAAATCCTATAGCATCTTTGACTTTTCTTTTACTTTTGACATATCCCCAAAATCCTTTATTATTGCTTTTGACATCTCTTGCAAGCCTCAATTCATTTTCAGCTTTAGGTAATCTGATTTGTGCCCTGCAGGTTCTGCAGACAGCATTATATTCTTCTTTAGATATGCCTCCCTCTTTCCATTTTATAAACATGTTTTTCTTCCTTTTTAGCATGTGCTTAAGTTCTGTGTTCATCCATCCTGGTTTCCTTAAATGCTTCCTATTCTTCCCTCTTTTCGGAATTGTTAACAACTGTGCTTTAAGAATTTCATTTTTCAAGATTTCCCATCCTTCCTGGACATTTTTGTCTTTTAGGATATCCAGCCATTGGATCCCTCCAATTCTCTTTCTGAATCCCTTAAAATCTGCCTTTCTGAAATCTAACCTTGACGTCTGAGTCTTCACAGGTCTTCCGCCTCTAGTTATCCAAAATTCTAAAATAGCATGGTCGCTACCTCCTAGGGTCCCAGCCACTTTTACCTCCTCAACCATTTCCTCCCTGTTTATAAGGATTAGATCCAAGGTAGCAGTTCCCCTTGTTTTCTCCCTTACCTTTTGGAAGATAAAGTTGTCAGCAAGAGAGGATAAGAATTTCCTTGACCTGTTAGTTTTGCCTGAGAGAGATTCCCAACAAATGTCTGGATAGTTGAAATCTCCCATGACAACTATGTCATATTTTTTGGAGAACTTGGCGATTTGATGCATAAAGAGTTCATCCATATCTTCAGCTTGCACAGGCGGCCTGTAGTAAATGCCTACAATGGTGTCCTTTCCATTGTTCTGTCCTTGTATTCTTACCCAAACAGTTTCCACAGAACTCCCAGTCTCTGAAGCTTCAATCTCTGTGCAGATATACGCGTTTCTAACATACAATGCGACACCCCCTCCTCGTTTATCAAGTCTGTTTCTTGCAAATAAGTTGTATCCTTCTAGTCTTGTATTCCAATCATGTGTATCGTCCCACCAAGTTTCAGTGATTCCAATGACATCATATTTCTTTTCCTGTGTTAGTAGTTCCAATTCTCCTTGTTTGTTGCCCATGCTTTGTGCATTAGTATAGAAACATTTTAGTTTGTGATTGGTTTCTCTTTCTCCAATATTTTTATCAATTAGATTCTTTCGTCTTTGTTCTTCCTTTCCACTTCTAATAGCAGAGTTCTCAATAGCATTTGTCAGGTGTATGGCTTTTTCTGGTCTTTTGCTTCCCTTCCCATGTTGTTCTAGTTTAAAGCTCTCCTTACAAGTGTAGCAAGGCGACTTCCAAATACATGCTTTCCAGTATTCGTAAGGTGCACCCCATCTCTAGCAAGTAGTCCATCGTATAAGTAGTTCACTCCGTGATCCAGAAATCCAAATCGTTGCTGACGGCACCATCGACGTAGCCAGTTGTTCACCTGCAGAATCTTATTCCACCTCCTTGTTCCATGGCCATCCACTGGGAGGATGGAAGAGAAGATCACCTGCGCTCCCAGTTCTTTCACTTTCTTGCCTAAGTCTTCAAAGTCTCTGCAGATGGTTTCCAGGTCGTTTCTTGCGGTGTCATTTGTCCCCACATGTAGTAGCAGGAATGGGTAGTCATCTGTAGGTCTGAAGAGTCCTGATATCCTGTCAGACACATCTTTAATTTTTGCACCTTTAATTTTTGCACCTTTAATTTTTGCCAGTTCCTCCTCCTCTCACCTTCCCCTTTCTGTTGGGGTTCCTCAAGGATCAGTCCTAGGCCCCCTACTCTTCTCTTTGTACACTGCCCCTATTGGTCAAACAATCAGTAGATTTGGTTTCCAGTACCATCTCTATGCGGATGACACCCAATTATATGCTTCTTCTCCTGACATCACGCCAGCCTTTCTAGAAAATACCGGCGATTGTCTAAACGCTGTGTCTAACATCATGTCCTCACTATATCTGAAACTGAACCTGTCAAAGACTGAACTCCTTGTGTTTCCTCCCGCTACTAATGCACCTATACCCGACATTGCCATTTCTGTGTGTAACTCCACTATTACTCCCCAGCAACATGCCCGCTGTCTTGGGGTCATACTTGATTCCGAGCTTTCCTTTGCCCCCCACATTTGATCACTGGCTCGCTCTTGTCATCTGCACCTCAAAAACATTTCTAGAATTCGACATTTTCTTACTTTTGAGTCTGCAAAAACTCTTACTGTTTCTCTTATTCATTCTCGTCTCGACTATTGTAACTCTCTTCTAATCGGTCTCCCTCTTACCAAACTCTCCCCTCTTCAATGTGTCTTGAATGCTGCAGCCAGGATCATATTCCTCGCCAATCGTTACACCGATGCCTCTACCTTGTGCCAGTCATTACACTGGCTACCCATCCACTCCAGAATTCAGTATAAACTTATTACCCTCACCCACAAAGCCCTCCATGGCTCAGCACCACCCTACATCTCCCTTGTTTCAGTATACCACCCTACCCGCGCCCTCCATTCTGCTGATGACCTGAGGTTAGCATCCTCAATAATCAGAACCTCCCACTCCCGTCTCCAAGACTTTACACGTGCTGCGCCAATTCTTTGGAATGCACTTCCCAGGTCAATACGATTAGTCCCCAATCCCCACAATTTTAAGCGTGCCCTGAAAACGCATTTATTCAGACTGGCCTATCGCCTCAACATATTAACTTAATCTATCCCTGTGTGGCACAGCCAAAAGTTTTACCATAACCAGGTTCCCCGCATCATGTTCCCACATGCTTTATGCATCCATTAGCCCTCTGTGTCTGTACTTATACACACTTAACATTATGGCTGGTCCATACAATCAAGGCAACTGTTACCACCCACCTTTCATGTCTCCCTTTTTTTCCTCATAGATTGTAAGCTTGCGAGCAGGGCCCTCATACCTCTTGGTATTTGTTATAATCTATGTGATTATTGCTATGCTGTAATGTCTATTGTCTGTACAAATCCCCTCCAAAATGTTAAGTGCTGCGGAATATGTCGGCACTATAGAAATAAAATTTATTATTTATTATTATGATCCATGTAGGTCTGGACACTTGTTTATCTGCTCACTACATTTATTGTGTCCTGCTGTCTCCACTTAATTTGATTGATTGATAACGAGCGAAAAAAAAGTAAGGAGATTTTAGAACTGGCCTCTTATATATTCAGACTTAGCCTGAAGAATCATTTATGCAGGGGGGCATTTATGTACATTTAATTGAAGTACATTTATCAAACTACGGGCAGTTATAACATGGCTGAATCTAACACGCATCTCTCTTCTCTTCATACAGGTATTTAATTATTTCAAGCTACTTCACTGAATCCTGCATGTGTCCTACCTATGTTACTCATGTTAGCAGCATATATAATGTGGTATATACAGTGGGGAAAAAAAGTCAGTCAGCAATAGTGCAAGTTCCACCACTTAAAAAGATGAGAGGCGTCTGTAATTTACATCATAGGTAGACCTCAACTATGGGAGACAAACTGAGAAAAAAAAATCCAGAAAATCACATTGTCTGTTTTTTTTTCATTTTATTAGCATATTATGGTGGAAAATAAGTATTTGGTCAGAAACAAAATTTCATCTCAATACTTTGTGATATATCCTTGGTTGGCAATGACAGAGGTCAAACGTTTTCTGTAAGTCTTCACAAGGTTGCCACACACTGTTGTTGGAATGTTGGCCCATTCCTCCATGCAGATCTCCTCTAGAGCAGTGATGTTTTTGGCTTTTCGCTAGGCAACACGGACTTTCAACTCCCTCCAAAGGTTTTCTATAGGGTTGAGATCTGGAGACTGGCTAGGCCACTCCAGGACCTTGAAATGCTTGTTACGAAGCCACTCCTTCGTTGCCCTGGCGGTGTGCTTTGGATCATTGTCATGTTGAAAGACCCAGCCATGTTTCATCTTCAATGCCCTTGCTGATGGAAGGAGGTTTGCACTCAAAATCTCACGATACATGGCCCCATTCATTCTTTCATGTACCCGGATCAGTCGTCCTGGCCCCTTTGCAGAGAAACAGCCCCAAAGCATGATGTTTCCACCACCATGCTTTACAGTAGGTATGGTGTTTGATGGATGCAACTCAGTATTCTTTTTCCTCCAAACACGACAAGTTGTGTTTCTACCAAACAGTTCCAGTTTGGTTTCATCAGACCATAGGACATTCTCCCAAAACTCCTCTGGATCATCCAAATGCTCTCTAGCAAACTTCAGACGGGCCCGGACATGTACAGGCTTAAGCAGTGGGACACGTCTGGCACTGCAGGATCTGAGTCCATGGTGGCGTAGTGTGTTACTTATGGTAGGCCTTGTTACATTGGTCCCAGCTCCCTGCAGTTCATTCACTAGGTCCCCCCGCGTGGTTCTGGGATTTTTGCTCACCGTTCTTGTGATCATTTTGACCCCACGGGGAGGGATTTTGCGTGGAGCACCAGATCGAGGGAGATTATCAGTGGTCTTGTATGTCTTCCATTTTCTAATTATTGCTCCCACAGTTGATTTCTTCACTCCAAGCTGGTTGGCTATTGCAGATTCAGTCTTCCCAGCCTGGTGCAGGGCTACAATTTTGTTTCTGGTGTCCTTTGACAGCTCTTTGGTCTTCACCATAGTGGAGTTTGGAGTCAGACTGTTTGAGGGTGTGCACAGGTGTCTTTTTATACTGATAACAAGTTTAAACAGGTGCCATTACTACAGGCAATGAGTGGAGGAAAGAGGAGACTCTTAAAGAAGAAGTTACAGGTCTGTGAGAGCCAGAAACGTTGATTGCTTGTTTCTGACCAAATACTTATTTTCCACCATAATATGCAAATAAAATGAAAAAAAAACCAGACAATGTGATTTTCTGGATTTTTTTTTCTCAGTTTGTCTCCCATAGTTGAGGTCTACCTATGATGTAAATTACAGACGCCTCTCATCTTTTTAAGTGGTGGAACTTGCACTATTGCTGACTGACTAAATACTTTTTTTTCCCCACTGTAGTTATTTCAACTTACGCTGCTTGTCCCCTTATGTTATGAGGTCAAGTAACTTTTCAAAGTGTTTTATGATCCATGTAGGCCTGGACACTTGTTTATCTGGTCATTACATTTATCTTGCTGTCTCAACTTAGTTTGATTGATCGCTCATGAGTGAAAAAAAAGTAAGATCTTAGAACTGGCCTCCTATATATTCAGACATAGCCTGGGGAAGTATTTATGCAGGGGAGCATTTATGTACATTTAATTGAAGTACATTTATCAACGTACAGGCAGTTATAACATGGCAGTTAGACAGGTCAGGAGACAGGTAAGACAAATTAATAAATCTGTGCCCTGTACATTTGGATTGCCACAAATATATACCATATGCATTTGTATAATTTATATCCTGGCTGCTGCATCCACCACCCTTGCATTAACTCTTTAAACTCCATCCGTATCGGCCCCTCTGTCCTTTCCTCTCCTATGTATAGCAGTTATGCTTTTTTCACATTGCTAAACTGCACAGATCCATTCAGTCGCACCATCCAACAATACGAGACGCTCTCACAAATCACTTAACCATCGGCTCACTCTTTCTATCCTCCTTCTCCTAGTAGCAGGAGACATGTCTCCCAACCCCGGCCCCTCATGTTATAGTAAGTCGAACCCCCTCTAATCTTATTAATATTCCTTGATTGCCTTCTATCTCTTTTAATTGTGCCCTTTGGAATTCTCGCTCAGTGTGTAATAAACTCTCCTTCATCCATGACTTCTTCCTTCCTGATTCTCTTAACCTTCTGGCTCTTACTGAAACCTGGATCCAGCAGTCAGACACCACCACTGCTGCTGCTCTTTCATATGGTGGACTACACTTCTCTCATACCCCAAGATCGGACAACAGAGCAGGTGGAGGCGTTGGTCTGCTCCTATCACCCAAATGTACCTTTCAGGTTTATCCCTCAAGTATCCTCACTTGTCTTCCTTTCTTTCGAGGTCCATGCTGTCAGACTCTATGTCCCCTTCTCCATGTGAGTGGTGGTGGTGTATCATCCTCCGGGCCCCTCCCATCAGTTTCTGGATCACTTTGCCACCTGACTTCCACATGATCTCTCCTGTGACACCCCAACCCTCATCATTGGAGACTTCAATATTGCTCATCCCCACTCACCATCCGCTTCTCACCTTTTATCTCTAACCTCCTCTTTCGGCCTCTTACAGCATACTAGCTCCCTCACGCATGAAGACGGAAACTCCCTCGACTTGGTCTTCTCCCGGCTTTGCTCAGAGGATGATTTCACAAACTCCCCTCTCCCGCTCTCTGACCACAACCTTCTATCATTCTCTATCAAGAACTGCCATCCCAACCAGGTCACCCCCACTTTCCACACTTTTAGAAACATACAGGCCATTAACACCCAAAAACTTATGAAGAACTTGCAGTCATCGTTGGCCCCTATCTCCTCCCTCTCATGTCCTGATTCTGCACTGAAGCATTACAATGAAACACTTCTAAGTGCCCTGGATGAAACTGCACCTCCTATACATAGAACTAGGCAGAGACGGCGACAACCCTGGCACACACTGCAAACACGCTTCCTACAGTGGTGCTCTAGGTGCGCCGAACGTCTGTGGAGAAAATCCAATCTACCAGATTTCATCCATTATAAGTTTATGCTTAAAACATACAACACTGCCCTTCACCTCTCAAAACAAACCTTTTCAACACCCTCATCACCTCACTATCCAATAACTTGAAACATCTCTTTGACACTTTTCATTCCCTCCCTACTCAACCCAAGAGTGCAGGCCCCAACCACGGAGCTCCACGCTGACGATCTGGCTAATTATTTCAAAGAAAAAATTGACCATATCCAACAGGAAATTATCTCCCAATCCCCTCATACCATGCACTGTCCTCCCTCCCACTGAATCTAGTTCACTCTCATTTTGAACCAGTAACAGAGAAAGAAGTAATCAGGCTCCTTGCATCTTCTCGCCCTACCACTTGCACCAATAACACCATTCCATCACATCTACTCCAGTCGATTTCCCCTGCTGTTACCACTCACCTAATAAAATTATTTTATCTCTCTCTCTTCCGGTATCTTTCCATCCTCATTTTAGCATGCCATCATACAGCCATTACTTAAAAAACCATCCCTCGACCAAAACTGTGCCGCTAACTATAGACCTGTCTCTAATCTTCCCTTCATCTCTAAACTCCTGGAACGCCTGGTCCACTCCCGTCTTATCCGCTATCTCTCAGATAACTCTCTACTCGAACCTCTACAATCCGGTTTCCACTCTCTTCACTCTACTGAAACTGCCCTCACTAAAGTCTCTAATGATATTCTAACAGCTGAGTCTAATGGTCTCTACTCCATGCTAATTCTCTTGGATCTCTCCACAGCATTCAACACTGTGGATCATCAGCTCATCCTCACTATTCTCTGTTCCATCGGCCTCAAGGACACAGTTCTCTCCTGGTTCTCCTATCTCTCTGACAGCTCCTTTACTGTATCTTTGTGTCTTTTGCTGGCTCCTCCTCCTCTCATCTTCCCCTTACCGTGGGGGTTCCTCAAGGATCGGTTCTAGGCCCCCTGTTATGAACACTTTTGACCTGGCTTCCGAGTTTAGGCTCCCTCTGGTGGTTGCTCCTGGTAATGGAGCTGGTCTAGCTGACAGAAGTCAATCACCTGAGCTGGATGATTGGAGGTCAGGTGTTACAGACTGGGGAGATTTAAGTGACCAACCTTCCCTCAGCTCTTGCCGGTGATTTGGTTTGCTTCCTGAGCATATTTTGAAGTCTGCTTGTCTCCTGCTCAGTCCTGCATCTTTCAGATAAGTTATTTGTCTTCTTGAATCTTTTTTTGCATTGGATCCATTTTTGCTTGTCTCTGATTTTTGCTTAGCTGGTGTTACTTCAGCCTGGCTCCCTGCTGGGACCTGTGCTGGACCCTGTTCCATATGCCACTGTGTAAGTTAGTCTTTTTAGTAACCAGTTCACACCAGAAATCTGATCTAGTGGGGGAGAGGTCGTGTGGCCTCAGTATTTTTGCATATCAGACATGATGGATTTTTCTTAGGGTTTTTTGCATGATTGCAGACAGTATCCTTTCCTATCCTGTTCTATCTAGACAGTTTGGGCCCCATCATTTGCTTACTCTATTCTCTGCCTATGTTTTGTGCTTCATCTTGTCTCACCGGCAATATATGTTCGGGGCTATCTATTCCTTTGGGGTTCTACTCCGGGGCAGTTTGGCTTTCCCATTTCTCTCTATAGGCTTAGTTAATTCTGTGGCTGTGCCGAGGCGTCTAGGGCATCATAGTATGTCCCACAGCTAATTCTAGTTGTGTTGTCAGTTTAGGGGTCTGCAATCCGCTAGCTACCAACCTCTCTGGATATCTGTTTGCCTAATCTATTCCCCGTTATCCTCCTCGGTTACCTAATCATAACAGCCCCCTCCTCTTCTCTTTGTATACTGCCCCATTGGTCAAGCAATCAGTAGATTTGGGTTCCAGTACCATTTCTATGCTGAAGACACCCAATTATACACTTCTCCTGATATCACGCCTGCCTTTTTGGAAAACACCAGTGATTGTTTAACGCTGTCTCTAACATCATGTCCTCCCTCTATCTGAAACTGAACATGTCAAAAACTGAACTCCTCATGTTTCCTCCCTCTACTAACCTACCTATGCCCGAATATTGCCATTTCCATGTGTGGTTCCACCATTACTCCCCAGCAACATGCTCGCTGTCTTGGGGTCATACTTGATTCCCAGCTTTCATTCACCCCCCACATCCGATCATTGGCTAGCTCTTGTTATCTGCACCTCAAAAAGATTTCTAGAATTTGACCCTTTCTTACTTTTGACTCTGCAAAAACTCTTACTGTTTCTATTATTCATTCTCGTCTGGACTATTGTAACTCTCTACTAATCGGTCTCCCTCTTGCCAAACTCCCCTCTCCATTCTGTCCTGAATGCTGCAGCAAGGATCATATTCCTCACCCATCGTTATACTGATGCCTCTACCTTCTGCCAGTCCTTACACTGGTTACCAATCCACTCCAGAATTTAGTATAAACTTATTACCCTCACCCACAAAGCACTCCACGGCTCAGCACCACCCTACATCTCCTCCCTCATCTCAGCCTACCATCCTACCCGTGCCCTCCATTCTGCTAATGACCTGAGGTTAACATCCTCAATAATCAGAACCTCCCACTCCCATCTCCAAGACTTTTCACATACTGCGCCAATTCTTTGGAATGGACTACCCAGGTTAATATGATTAATCCCCACAGTGTTAAGCATGCCCTGAAAACGCATTTGTTCAGACTGGCCTATCGCCTCAACGCATTAACCTAAATATCCCTGTTTGGCTCATTCAAAATTTTTTACCATAACCAGGTTCCGTGCATCATGTTCTCTCATGCTTTATACATTTAATAGCCCTCTGTGTCTGTACTGTTACATATTTAGACTGTTAACTGGTTCATGCAGCAACAGGAACACCCGATTCTTACACTATGGCTGGTCCAAACAATAAAAGCAATTGTTACCATCCACCTTTCGTGTCTCCCCTTTTTCCTTATAGATTGTAAGCATGCGAGCAGGGCCCTCACGCCTCTGTTTTGACCTATGTGTTTATTGGTATGCTGTAATGTCTATTGTCTGTAACAGTCCCCTCTATAATGTATAGTGCTGCGGAATATGTTGGCGATATAGAAATAAAATTATTATTCCTTCTCCAGAGAGCCCCTCATCATCATACCCCCTTCTCCACACATCCCTTCAACATCATACCACCTTCTCCATTTAGCCTATCATGATCATGCCCCTTCCCCACACAGCCCAGCATCATCATGCCCCCTTCTCCACACAGCCCCTCATCATATGCCCCCCTTCTCCACACAGGCCCTCATCATGCCCCCTTCTCCACACAGCCCCTCATCATGTCCCCTTCTCCACACAGCCCATTGTCATGTCCTCTTCTCCACACAGACCCTCATCATGCCCCCTTCTCCACATCCCCCCTCATCATAATAATAATAATAATAATAAATGTTATTTCTATAGCGCCGACATATTCCGCAGCACTTTACATTTCAGAGGAGACATGTACAGACGATAGACATTACAGCATAACAATAATCACATAGATCATAACAGATATCAAGAGGAATGAGGGCCCTGCTCGCAAGCTTACAATCTATGAGGAAAAAAAGGGAGACATGAAAGGTGGGTGGTAACAGTTGCCTTGATTGTATGGACCAGCCATAATGTTAAGTGTGTAACAGTACAGACACAGAGGGTTAATGGATGCATAAAGTATGTGGGAACATGATGCGAGGAACCTGGTTATGGTAAAACTTTTGGCTGTGCCACACAGGGATAGATTAGGTTAATGTGTTGAGGCGGTAGGCCAGTCTGAATAAATGCGTTTTCAGGGCATGCTTCAAATTGTGGGGATTGGGGACTAATCATATTGACCTGGGAAGTGCATTCCAAAGAATTGGCGCAGCACGTGTAAAGTCTTGGAGACGGGAGTGGGAGGTTCTGATTATTGAGGATGCTAACCTCAGGTCATCAGCAGAATGGAGGGCGTGGGTAGGGTGGTATACTGAAACAAGGGAGATGTAGGGTGGTGCTGAGCCATGGAGGGCTTTGTGGGTGAGGGTAATAAGTTTATACTGAATTCTGGAGTGGATGGGTAGCCAGTGTAATGACTGGCACAAGGTAGAGGCATCGGTGTAACGATTGGCGAGGAATATGATCCTGGCTGCAGCATTCAAGACAGATTGAAGAGGGGAGAGTTTGGTAAGAGGGAGACCGATTAGAAGAGAGTTACAATAGTCGAGACGAGAATGAATAAGAGAAACAGTAAGAGATTTTGTGGAAACAAAAGTAAGAAAAGGTCGAATTCTAGAAATGTTTTTGAGGTGCAGATAACAAGAGCGAGCCAGTGATCGGATGTGGGGGGCAAAGGAAAGCTCGGAATCAAGTATGACCCCAAGACAGCGGGCATGTTGCTGGGGAGTAATAGGTGAATCACACACGGAAATGGCAATGTCGGGTATAGGTACATTAGTAGCGGGAGGAAACACAAGGAGTTCAGTCTTTGACAGGTTCAGTTTCAGATATAGTGAGGACATGATGTTCGACACAGCGTTTAGACAATCGCTGGTGTTTTCTAGCAAGGCTGTCGTGATGTCAGGAGAAGAAGCATATAATTGGGTGTCATCAGCATAGAGATGGTACTGGAAACCAAATCTACTGATTGTTTGACCAATAGGGGCAGTGTACAAAGAGAAGAGGGGGCCTAGGACTGATCCTTGAGGAACCCCAACAGTAAGGGGAAGATGAGAGGAGGAACCAGCAAAAGATACACTAAAGGAGCGGTCAGAGAGATAGGAGAACCAGGAGAGAATGGTGTCCTTGAGGCCAATGGAACGGAGCACAGTGAGAAGGAGCTGATGATCCACAGTGTCGAATGCTGCAGAGAGATCCAAGAGAATTAGCATGGAGTAATGACCATTTGATTTAGCTGTTAGTAGATCATTAGAAACTTTAGTGAGGGCAGTTTCAGTAGAGTGTAAAGAGCGGAACCTGGATTGGAAAGGGTCGTGAAGAGAGTTATCAGAGAGATAGCGGATAAGACGGGAGTGGACCAGGCGTTCCAGGCGTTTAGAGATGAAGGGAAGATTAGAGACAGGTCTATAGTTAGCGTCACAGTTTTGGTCGAGGGATGGTTTTTTAAGTAGTGGATGTATGATGGCATGCTTAAATGAGGGAAAGATACCAGAAGAGAGAGGTTAAATATTTTAGTTCGGTGAGGGGTGACAGCAGGGGAAAGGGACTGGAGGAGATGTGATGGAAATGGGTTACTGGTGCAAGTGGTTGGGCAAGAAGATGCAAAGAGCCTGCTTACTTCTTCTTCTGTGACTGGTTCAAAATCAGAGTGTGAGCTAGATGCAGTGGGGAGGGAGGACAGTGCATGGTATGAGGTGATTGGGAGATAATTTCCTGTCGGATCTGGTGAATTTTTTCGTTAAAATAATTGGCTAGATCGTCAGCTCGAAGCTCCATGGTTGGGGCCTGTACTCTTGGGCTGAGTAGAGAATGAAAAGTGTCAAAGAGACGTTTAGGGTTATTGGACAGTGAGGTGATGAGGGTGTTGAAATAGGTTTGTTTTGAGAGGTGAAGGGCAGTGTTGTATGTTGTAAGCATAAACTTATAATAGATGAAATCTTCGTGTAGATTGGATTTTCTCCACAGACGTGTATGCAGGGTGTGCCAGGGTTGTCGCCGTCTGTGTTGTGGTTTTCTATTGTTCATCATGCACTCTTCTCCACACAGCCCCTTATCATCATACTGCCTTTTCCTCATAGCCTGTCATCATCCCCTTTTCCACTCCCACATCATCATGCCCTTCTCCACACAGCTCATCCTCCCTTTTCCACACAGCCCGTCATCATCCCCCTTCTCCACTCCCTCATCATCATGCCTCCTCCAGTCCCACATCATAATGCCCCCTTCTCCACAGACCGTCATCATCCACCTTCTCCACTCCCTCATCATGCTTGTTTCTCCACACAGTCACTCATTATCATGCCCCTTCTACACACAGCCCATCATCATGTCCCTTTCTCCACACAGTGCCGCATCATCATACCCCCTTCTTCACATAGCATCTCATTATCCCTTCTCCAGAGAGCCCCTCATCATCATACCCCCTTCTCCACACATCCCTTCAACATCATACCCCCTTCTCCACTTAGCCTCTCATCATGATCATGCCCTCTTCTCCACACAGCCCATCATCATGCCCCCTTCTCCACACAGCCCCTTATCATCATGTCCCCTTATCCATACAGCCCTTCATTTCCCTTCTCCACATAGCCTCTTATAATCATATCCCCTTCTCCACACAGCCTCTCAATGTCACCTCCACACAGCCCTCATCATCATGTCCCCTTCTCGACACAGCCCCTCATCATCATGCCCCCTTCTCTACACAGCCCCTCATCATCTCCCTTACTCCACACAGCTCATAATCATCCCCCTCTTCTACTCCCTCATCATGCCCCCTTCTCCACAGTCCTTCATAATCATGTCCCCTTCTTCACACAGCACCTCATCATCCCTTCTCCACAGAGCCCCTCATCATCATACCTCATTCTACACTTAGCCTCTCATCATAATGCCCCCTTCTCCATACAGCCTCTTATCATAATATCCTCTTATCCACACAGCCTCTCAAGTCACCTTCTCCACACAGTCCCTCATATCGACTTCTCCACACAGCCTCTCATCATGCCCCCTTCTTCACACAGCACCTCATCATATCGACTTCTCCACACAGCCTCTCATCATGCCTCATTCTCCACACATCCCCTCATCATGTCCCCTACTCAACTCCCTCATCATCATGCCTCCTCCACACAGTGTCACATCATAATGCTCCTTGATGATGAGGGACTGTGTGAAGAAAGGGGTATGATGTGGGACTGTGGATAAGACGGATGAGGAACTGTGTGGAGAAGGGGGCATGAAGATGAGGGGATGTGGAGAAGGGGATGAGGCCATGGTGATGAGGGGCTGTGTGGAGAAAGGGGCATGATGATGAGGCTAATGGAAAAGTGGGCATGATGACGTGGGGCTGTGTGGAGAAGGGGGCATGATGAGGACAAAGGGCTGTGTGGAGACGTAGGCATGATGATGAGAGGCTGTGCAGAGAAATGGGTATGATGATGATGAGGGGCTGTGTGGAGAAGAAAGCTTGATAATGATGAGGGGCACCTATTGTAGGCTGGACATCAGTGTTTCAGACAATTTAATTTAACTGAAAATGCTGCGATTGGCTATTCAGAATTGAATAGCCAATCACAGTGATCGTAGTTGTGAGGGAGCTTCTCCACCCATTGGGACGACAACTCCATGTGCCCTGCTGTAAGACTGAGCAGGCACCTGAATGCGATCACCGCGACTGTGATGCTGAATTAAAGATATGATGTATATGTAAGTCCAAGGTCGGTAAGCACCTACCGACCTGGACTTATGGATATGTTAAAGTCGTAAAGGGGTTAAGTTGCCTGAGAGCTTGGACACAAATTGTTCCAGCATGAATATAACTAAGACATATTCTGCTTCCCAAGCCCCCAAATCTTTCTATCCATCAAGTTCATGCCATACCTATTGTGCTTCGGGCTTGTCAGTCTCTCGAAACTTCCTCCAGTAGGTTTCAAGCGTGACAGCACACCTCTCTAGTAATGTGCTGCAAACAGTATAGTACCATCTGTGATCTCCAGAAGACAAGTTATTAAAAGCTTCTCTTGCTTTCCCAGTCAGGCCAATGCTGACAA
Organism: Dendrobates tinctorius; assembly: GCF_039654945.1. Classification (NCBI taxonomy): domain Eukaryota; kingdom Metazoa; phylum Chordata; class Amphibia; order Anura; family Dendrobatidae; genus Dendrobates; species Dendrobates tinctorius. The sequence continues at coordinate 7,353,737 of NW_027361960.1, read as the reverse complement.
ATCTGGGTCAATCACCGACTGACACCTCACGCAGCAGACAGTGATTCTCAAATTACTGGAGATGTTCATCAATATCCGAGGTGTCTTCATTGAACTGTGGTATGTCCTGATATTTTAAAGATGCAGATCCCTCTCTTCTGTTATTTACTGTCATCTGCACTGGGGAGGCAGAGGTACTGCTGCATGCACACCCAGATATTTGCCTAACACCGCTGCTCCATGAACAGCTCTCCTAGTGGGGCCAGCATCTGCCTCAACTGAGTAGGTCAATTCGCCACCATCAGGATGGCAGCACTGGGCTGTGGTCACTCCACGAAGCACCACTCCTCCACGTCTGAACTGACCTCTTCCTGTGGGTGTTCACAATCCAAGTCCGTCAAGCATTGCATTAGTTAGGGTCTCCCAGTTGTCCCCTGGCAACCACTATAGCTCTCTTCAAGAGCAAAGGGCTCTCAGCTCAAAGTCTCAAGCCTTATGTAGGTGGAGTCTGCCATCTCTTCTGCCAAATCACCGCACAGTAACTTTCCCTGGTATGCTGTCCAGAGATAGGTGATCCCACTGCTGTCACCACATGTGAAGATCAGAGGTTGTGGGTTGTACTAATCACCTAGACAGGCTAATGATACAATTAGTTTTATTTTTTTCGTCCATGGTTATACAGCAACTCTAGGTAGATGGCCAAAATAACATGCCAAGTCCACAAGATCTCATCCCAGAAAGAGCAGTTCCACTGCCCCCCTACCAAGCAATGCCCACTGTCCTGTCTCCCAACTTTTGGATGGCCCACAGCTATGGTATCTCCAGCTTGAATAGTGTGAAATCACAGCCTATGCTCCTTCCCATGACTGTAGCATGTGTATCCAGCTCCAGCCAGGAGCAACCCCCCTTTCCCTCGTCAGTGTCCTAAATACCCCAAGCTGCCCCCTCTGGAATTGAGCCCAGCCCTCTGGAAACACAACCCCGCCACTTACCAAAGCTAACTGTGCATTGGTGGAGGTATTTTCTTGATGTCCTGATGCTGAGCCCATCACCTGGGATAGCATGTGAGATCCCCTGTGGTGGCTACACTGGGTCTACTATCCCCATCCACATAATAGTATTAGTGACTGGGAGAACAATGGCACAATCACAATAAGATCGCTGTAACCAGTGCTTTATGCAGGAAAAAGTCCGCATCCATTAGAGCAGGGTTCCCCAACTCCAGTCCTCAAGGCCCACCAACAGGTCATCTTTTCAGGATTTCCTTAGTATTGCCCAGGTGATAATTGCATCACCTGTAGAATACAAGGGAAATCCTGAAAACATGACCTGTTGGTGGGCCTTGAGGACTGGAGTTGGGGAACCCTGCATTAGAGCAGTGGCTTCCGCGCTTCGTGCATTGGTCCAATAGTCTTTAGTCCGTGGCCAGCTCCTCACAACGTGATTCGGATGAAACCACCGATGCATCTATTCTGGCCCCCTTTACAGTGGTAAAATCCAAAAACTCGTCACTCACAACTCTACATCAAGGGATAGAGTTGACAGAAAAAAACACAAGAACTAAAATTATAGATAAATTGCAATTTTATTAGAAATATCAATTTTTTTTATCACATAAAATTTATTATTTAAGCCCTTGTGTACCATATTTAGAAGGAACAATAAGGCTAAGACATTATTAAAGACAGTATACAAATTAAAAATGAAAAATCATTTCTGCTAATTAGCTAAAAAATATACCACCATGTGAGATAATAAATATTATTATAAAAATTATTTTTTAGTCCTTTCCTAAATAATTAGCTGTAATTTTATCTGTCACAGAAAGCACTATACCAATTATTTAAATATATGCTGGAATAGCATGTAATTATGATGGTGCTTTTTTTTTAAAAAGGAGCAGCAGCCATTCATCTAGGAATTGCCCACAGGTGAATAATTTAACTATGTTTAAAAAGGAACTTGTGCATCAATTTCACTCAGCATACTATAGCTGCTCTGATTCAAACATTCTAATCATCTGCCAAAATGCAGAGAATCATAAAAAGGCGCTGCTAATACAATACAAGTTGCAGTGAAACAAATTTTAAACAAACTTACATGTGCGATGTCTAGAGCCGTAATCCTCAAAACCCTGATGCGCTTTTCGTTGGCAACTTCCTCAGGGGGCGTGTCAGGGCAAAGGAACACCGGATCTAATATAATCATGAATAGCCAATCACACACCCTGGTGAAACTAGGGATAGACTTTTTTTATTATCATAATTTTGATGAATACACATAAATTCACTGGGTCTGTTGGAAGCTGTGGGCACTGCTCTCTTCCAGCTGAGATCTGACCTTTCCTTTCTGGCAATACAAATGGACTCGCTGACACTCATAGTGTATATCACCATGACGCTAGGATGTTTAGCGTTCCATAGACCGGACATGACGGGTCATGTTTGAGATTTCGGCGGCAGGGTGAAGTGCGCCGCATTATGCTTCTTAGTAACAGCCAGCGATAAATTCTAATTGATCAGGCGGTGTGATTGGCTATTCATGATTATATTAGATCCGGTGTTCCTATGCCCTGACACGCCCCCTGAGGAAGTTGCCAACGAAACGCATGTTGGGGTTTTGAGGAGCACGGCTCTAGACATCACACATGTAAGTTTGTTTAAAATTTGTTTCACTGCAACTTGTATTAGCAGCGCCTTTTTATGATTCTCTGCATTTTGGCAGATGATTAGAATGTTTGAATCAGCACAGCTATGGTATGCTGAGTGAAATTGATGCACGAGTTCCTTTTTAAACATAGTTAAATTATTCACCTGTGGGCAATTCCTAGATGAATGGCTGTTAATGTGCCTTTGTTAACAAAGCACAATCATAATTACACGCTATTCCAGCATATATTTATATAATTGGTATAGTGCTTTCTGTGACAGATAAAATTACAGCTAATTATTTAGGAAAGGACTAAAAGATAATTTTTATAATAATATTATCTCACATGGTGGTATTTTTTTGCTAATTAGCAGAAATGATTTTTCATTTTTTATTTGTATACTGTCTTTAATGATGTCTTAGCCTTATTGTTCCTTCTAAATATGGTAAACAATTGCTTAAATAATAAATTTTATGTGATAAAAAAATTGATATTTCTAATAAAATTGCAATTTATCTATAATTTTAGTTCTTGTGTTTTTTTCTGTCAACTCTATCTCTTGATGTAAAGTTGTGAGTGACGGATTTTTGGATTTTACTAATTGTAATAACACAAGTTATTTGGGATCATAAGTTGATTTTATACCCTGTTCCGTGGTGTCTGATTTTTCAGTGGTCCATTAAAGTCCAAAGTGACACCATGTGCCTCATTACAGTGAATCTTCTGTCGGATTTTTGTCTAAATTATTTATTTCAGAGATGTATTCAGAAGCTATGATTCAGTGCTCATCTTGTAGAGCACAAGATAAATGTCAACCGAACATTACGGAGGCAGAATGAACAAATCAAGAGCTGGAGAATTGTCTCTAATTTTTAATGGCATTTATAGTGCATTATATATCAATCTTTAATGTTTTGCTACACACTAAAAAAACATTTTTGTTTGTTTAGGGTTTTTTTTACAAATATTTTCTGCTCTACGATATTTTATATGCTATCATTTTTCAATTTTCCTGCGACAGTCATGTGAGGGCTTCTTTTTTGAGTTGAAGATCTTATGGGAAGAATTTTTGGGTACTTAACAATTTTGGTTTTCCGATTTTTGGGAGGCAGAATGAGCAAAACCAGCAATTCAGGGTTTTTTTTTCTTTCATGCTGTTCAGTGTGGTAAACGTGATAAACAAGTTTATTCTCAGTGTCAGTACAATTTTTATGTTATGACACATTAACACTAATCAAAAATAAAATGTTTTTGCATCGCTAATTTTGAGAGCTATAATTTTTCTTATTTTTCCACTTACAGAGCTGTATGGAGTCTTGCTTTTTGTGGAACAACATGCATTTTTTCAGGGATACCATTTATATTTACATAGGACTTTTTGATAGTATTTTATTTTACTTTTTGATCGGCAGTATGATGAAAAAATATGCTTTTTCTTTGAAAGTATTCACTGTAGGTGTTAAATAGTGTGACAGTTTTATAGATCAGTTTGCTCTGGATGCAGGAATACCAAATTTGAGTACTTTTTGTTTTTACATAAAATATGCGTATCTACATGTACACTATTTTTTTTTAAATTTTTTTATGCTTATTCTGTGGGGGGCTTTTTTAATTTTTTTTTTCACTTTGTTACTTAATCCCTTTATGGGACTTTAATTTTTGTATGCCTGATCATTGTTCTAATGCACTGCAATACACATGCATTAGTCCTGTAAGTTTTACACTGAGAGAACGTCTGTTAGGACCAGCAAAAAACATTGACATGCAAACTCAAATTGTCAGGAAATTGTAGATTTATTTACTTATTGTGCAAAGAAAACAGTCAATGTACATAAAGAATCATAAAGAAATTGTCATCATAATTCCTTTTGTTTTACATGTGTTACTCAAAAGCAAAAAAGTGACTTATGAAAATTCATGCGTAATAATTCAAGTTAAATATACACACTTTCCTTAAAGTTTTTAAATGAAAGCTGCAATCGTGCTCACTCTGCCAGATGTGTCATGAATTGTGACGGGAAAAATAGGGCTTTGTGCAGTGTTATTTTGACTTTCAATATGATAGCAACTTAAATGGACTATGTTTGAAGATCCTGCAGCATTGAATCAATACTACCATATTCTTCTGATTCACTTTGTGTGTTTCTGTAAGCAGCATCTCATAAAATCCCCTATGGCTACAGAACAACTTGACTGCTTTCAAAAATATTTCAACTGTAAAAAAAACTTAGGTAGATGATTTAGAAAGCAAATATATGAAAGTTAATAAGCTACATCAATTTAAAGATGGACGCCTTAAAAAGCTCTAAAGATAATGCAATAGTACATTCACAAAGAACTTGTGTGATATATACAAATAGACTAGACAAAACAAGTCAAAAAAGAGGCCATTAGCACTTCACAAATTATGACCTAACAGTAAAGCAAACATAAAACCACAACTCTCTAAGTTGTATCTATAAAGTGACAGAACACTGGAATAGGTTACCTGACAATGAATTTTCAAATTGGATGTCACCAAAGGAAAAGAACAGATCAGGCTTCTGGAATGCGTCTATAGATGTATTCTCAACAGCTCTAAGATGACTTCAGGAGATCTGCTTTTTACTACGGTTTGTCTAGACTGATCAAAAATATGAATGGATCCTTAGACAAAGAAAATGATGGCAAATGTTTTTCTTCTCCTTTGTGCTAGGATCTGTCTTTATGTTCTCAGCAGCACACTTACATTCATAAATTAGCCCTTATAAATATAAATGTATTTAAATGCAAAGAGCAAAAATATTACTGCAAAAGTATTGCTCAAAGAACGCTTAAAGAAGACCTATCACTTGAAACAAAAATGGAATTTTTTGCCTGGTGTAAATGTCACTGTTCTCCTAAATTTGGCATTGTTTATTTTGCACCTCTCAGTTCTTGAGACATGGCCCCCTCTTCCCTGTACGTGAATCTAATTCTGTTACCCAAGTAGGCATGATCCTCAAGAAGACACCTATAAAAGAGTTGAGGACTAAGCCCACTTGGCTAACAAGACTAGAATTACACACAGGAAAGAAGGGGCATATCTCTTGATCGGAGAGGAGAAGAAGAAAAAAATGTCAGATATAGAAGGACAAGGATATTTACTTGAATGTATGTCAAGGGAAGGGCAAGACTTCTTTTATTCTTTGGTAGAAACTTGTTCTTCATTGCATTGATTAAATGATCACCTGACATCATACGATGAAGGGATCTCCAAACAAAACAACCTTTGTTTTTAGCTTTAGAGGCTACAGCTAAGAAATGCATTAAGCAATCATCAATAATTACATGATCAAATATACATTTATCAATATTAACAAAGCTAAAATAGAGTTTAAGCACAGTTCTTTTGAAATGTTGCTACAGACAACTGTAACGTTTGCAAATTACAGCAAGTGTTTCTAACAAGCCGCATAATTGCTGAGGAATGCGTAAAACATGGGTAGTTTCTTCAGACGTTGTTGGTCCTTGCGACACCAGCCAATCACTGTACCTTCACTGTTTGCAGTGTAAAGATGATGGCCATCACAGGAAAAGGTAAGGCTGGAAGCAGAGCAGATAAAAGGGTACATTATATTACATGGAACTTGATTTAAAAGGCATTATCAAGGAATCATATGTCATTTTTGTTTTCAAATTAGCACATTTTCAAGGCGATTATAATAAAACTTTAAACATTTTTTAGAAAAAAGTCTAGAAAATAATTGCTTACAGCTGTGATAAGTGAGCTTGTGTCATGTGTATAGTGTCCATATTCGGACACTCAGTTACATAACATATAATATACTGTAGATTTGAGACAAATTGCTCCCCCTGACTATTGATAAACTTCAGATGTGCTTCACATAGAGAATGATCGTTTATTCAACGAGCTTCAAAGTCCAAGTGACTTCTTCATCGGGAAATACCATACAAATGTGTGGAATTTCCTGAAGAAGACATTTGGACTGTGAAATGCATTGAATAAACCACCATTCTCTATGTGAAGCACATCTGGACCTACAATTATTCAGCAGAGGGGATGATATCCACATTAACCCGTTCATTTATCTACAACATGGTCACTTGCTGACCTGTGGATCTTCTGCAGCGGATAATTCTACATGCTATAATAATAGCTCCATTTGGTGAGTATAATCTGATCATATTGATCTATTTTGCATCGGATAAGACCCTATTTGCGCTGATCTCTCCAGCAGCATTCATGCTGAAAAAATTCAGCATAAGCTCCCATACATATTAGGTGAAAGTTATTTGTACCCACTGAATTTGCCAGAACCGACCAATAACGTGTATGGAGTCTCACAACTCTCCCTGACAGTTGATGCCAGGGAAGAAAAAGAATTTCAATACCCTTTTGCTTTCAGGGGACATAAGCCAATGTCAGAAGTGTCTACAGATGCCATCTCCTCTCTGTGTGTTGAATACACATGAATTCTCAGCTGATCCAGAAAAGGTTGCCTTCCAAACAGAAGTTTAGCTGACAGCTATTTTATGTGTATGGACATCTTTAACACGAGCGATTATCTTTGTTTTTCGTTTTCACTTTTTCCACCCTTTCTTCCAAAAGCCATAGCTTTTTAATTTTTTCATCAATATGGCCATGTGAGGGTTTGCTTTTTGAGTGACGAGTTGTACTTTTGCATGACACCATTCATTCTAACACATAGTGTACAGAAAAGCGGGGAAAATATTGCAAGTACTGTGAAGTTGCAAAAACAAAATGCAATTAAACAATTTTTTTTTAGTCTTTTTTATTTAACATGTTCACTATATGGTAAAACTGGCCTGGCAATATGATTCTCCAAGTCAGTGCACCAAACATGTATATGCATATTTTTTTTTTTATTTAAGTGGTGAATAAAAATGCAAAAATTTGTAGAGGAAAGAAATATTTTGGGTTTTTTTGTGGCCATTTTCCAAGACTCACAATATTTTCATTTTTCTGGATATGATGCTATGTGATGACTTATTTTTTGCCCCCTGAGCTGACGTTTTTACTTATACCATTTTGGGATAGGAACAATGCTTTGATCACATCTTATTGCATTTTACTGCTATGCTGTAGGGGCCAAGAAAACATAATTCTGGCTTTTCAATTTTCTTTTCATTAAGCTGTTTACAAATCGGATTAATTTATTTTATATTGTTATGGATCGGACATTTTTCAATGCAGCGATACCAAATATTTGTATTTTTTCATTGTTTTACCTTCAAAATGGCAAAAGGTGGGTGATTAACTTTTTTTTATTTTTTCATGTTTTTTAAAACTTTTTTTTACTTTTCATTGTATTTATTAGTCCATTAGGAGACTTGAAGCTGCAATCATTCGATAGCTTGTGCTATACATAGCAGTGCATCAGTGGATTGTAATGAAGTAAAGTTGGCTGTGAATTTAGGAGGCAGCGATCATGCTATCCTCAAATTTTGGATCACAAGAAGAGGAAAACCAGGGAGGAAACACATTTTAAGGTTGGACTTCAGAAAGGCAGCTTTTAATGTACTCTGAAAGAGGGTAGGAAAGGTCCAATCGCTGGATGTTCTAAAGCAGTGGTTTTCAACCAGTGTTCCGCGGCACACTAGTGTGCCGCGACACATGGTCGGGTGTGCCGCGTGTCCGCATGGCTAATTTACATGCGATGCAAATTAGCCATGTGGAGGCAAGCAGGGCGGCGGGTCGGAGAGGCAGCAGTCCCGTGTTCCTGTGTCGCTTCCTCCCTGACACAGCAGTCAGCGGCGCGGCTGGATGACATCATCATTCAGCCCTGCGGCTGCTGTGCCAGTGAGAGGAAGCTGCCGGTGAGGAGAGGTGAGGGGTGTGTGTGTGTGTGTCTAGGTGAGAGGTGTGTGTTTGTGTGCGTGTGTAGGTGAGTTGATGGATGTGATGAGAAGCAATGATGGGAGTCATGGAGAAGGCGGTGATGGGGAGAGGGCAATGGAGAAGGCGGTGATGGGGGTGATAAGAAGGCGGTGGTGGGGAGAGGGCAATGATGGGGTTGTCGAAAGGGCAATAATGGGGTGGTGGGGAGAAGGAAATGATGGCGGTAGTGGAATGGGCAATTTCTACATGAAGGGGATTATGATGGGGCATATTACTACAAGAAGGTGATAATGATGGGGCATATTACTAAAAGAAGGGGATAATGATGGGGCATATTACTAAAAGAAAGGGATAATTATGTGGCTCATATACTGCAATATAAAGGGGTACAATGAGAAATACTATGGCCATGAGGCTGGAGTACAAGCGCCAGCTCATATACTATATATATATATATATATGGTATATGCTGATAATTATGTGGCTCATATACGTGGGACTGTATGTATGACTTTACATGGGACTGTATATATATATGGGAATACATGGGACTGTATGTATGAGGTTACATGGGATTGTATATATGAGGGGGTTATCCTTTTTTATTTAACTTTTTTAAAATAAATAATTTATTGAAAGGACCTCTGCCAGGCATATTTCACTCTTGAGGGCTTAAAAAGCAGCTCTTGTGGTGATAAGAAGCTGATTTAAAACCCCCAAGAGTGAACTCCGTGAGAGCTGTATGTGTGGAATAATAAATGATATTTTGCCGGTCTTCAGCAGTCATGTCCAGCTTGAATTGACTCTAGTGGCGTAGCTCGTAGCACTTTGCAGCCGGCTCTATTCTACTTATAGAGAAAGCTGAGTGCTACGTCACTAGTGTCAATTCAAGCAGGAAATGCAGACCGTAGTAATATAAGTCATTATTACACACATACAGCTCTCACGAAGTTCACTCTTGGGGGTTTTAAATCGGCTTCTTATAACCACAAGAGCTGCTTTTTAAGCCCTCAAGAGTGAAATATGCCTGGCAGAGGTCCTTTAAGACTTAAAGTTTAAGTGTGGCAGATAATGTAATACTCTTCTATTTTAGTGTGTGGCTGCGCACACTATCTCAGCAGTGATGGAGAAGTATTTGAGAATGGAAAAGGCAAATGCCGAACAGGACCCTGGACACAATTCTAACCCAGATGAAGGCCCTAGTATGAGAGGTCGACAAAAGAAAAAAGACAAGACAGTGAGCTCAAGGCAATACAGTGAAAGCTATCTTTCATTTGGATTTACTTCCGCTGGGGATGCGACAGCACCAACACCACTGTGCTTGGTGTGTGGTGAGAAGCTTTCCAATAGCGCCATGGTGCCAAGCAAGCTTAAACGCCATCTCCAAATGAAACACCCTTCCGTTCAAAACAAGCCGATGGAGTATTTTGTATGCTTACGTACAAACAATGAGAAAGGGGCAACTTTTTTGAGAAAAAGCACAAAGGTAAATGAGAGAGCCCTCAAAGCTAGCTACCTTGTTGCTGAACTCATAGCTAAATCAAAAAAGTCCCACACTGTGGCAGAAACATTAATACTGCCAGCTTGTAAAGCTATTGTAAATGAGATGCTTGGCCCTGACGCAGCCAAAGAGATAGCTAAAGTGCCTCTCTCTGATAACACAATTGCCAGACGGATTGATGACATGTCTGCGGACATTGAAACTGTTGTTTTGGAAAAGGTGCGCATCAGTAAGAAATTTGCCTTGCAACTTGATGAGTCGACGGATATCAGTGGACATTGTCAGCTGTTGGCCAATGTGCGTTTTGTGGATGGAGAAGCAATTAGAGAAAACTTCCTATTTTGCAAGGCACTGCCAGAAAAATCAACAGGAGAGGTAATATTCCAGGTCACATCGGAATATCTTGATAAAAGTGGGCTTACATGGGAAAACTGCACAGGTGTCTGCACTGATGGAGCCGCAGCCATGGTCGGGCGCATCAAAGGCTTTGTAAGTAGGGTTAAAGAAAGAAACCCAGATGTTCTTGTTACCCACTGTTTCTTGCACCGTGAGGCCCTCGTTGCAAAGACCTTACCAGCAGATCTAGCTCCTGTGTTGGATGATGTTGTGCGCATAGTGAACTTTGTGAAGACGCGACCTTTGAGATGTCGCTTATTTGCGTCTTTGTGTACAGAAATGGGAGCGGAACATAAAATCTTATTGCTCCACACGGAGGTCAGGTGGCTGTCACGCGGCAAAGTGCTGGCCCGTGTGTATGAGTTGCGAGAGGAACTTAAAATATTTCTGACAAACGAGAGGTCCGATTATTCAAAGCTGCTTGCAAGTGATGAGTGGTGTGCAAAGCTGGCATACCTGGCTGATATATTTCAATATCTGAATGAACTAAACACACGGATGCAAGGCCGAAATGAAAACCTGCTTACAAGCACTGATAAAATGAACGGATTCCGTTTAAAGGTGCAGCTCTGGCAGCAACATGTGCAGGGTGGCAACCTTCAGATGTTCCCGCTCACCGAGAAACTGCATGATGACAACACTGCTGCAATGTGCGAGGTGATTGGCAGACATTTGAAAACTCTTGAGGAGAAGTTATCGTTTTATTTCTCTTCAACCTTCACAGAATGCCTTGACTGGGTTAGGGACCCATACAGCTCATTATCCGTTGCTGGAAAGGACATGACTTTAAAGGAGCAAGAGGAACTCATTGAACTGAAGCAAGACCGAGGTTTAAAGCTAAAGTTTGCTGATCTTCCTTTGCACAGTTTTTGGTTATCTGTTGCCAAGGAGTTCCCCATTCTGGCCAACAAAGCTATTTTGACATTGCTCCCATTTTCGACCACATATCTATGTGAGCTGGGCTTCTCAAGCTTGACTGCGATAAAAACTAAAAACAGGGAGAGACTGAGAACTGTTGAGGAAGAGCTTCGTGTGTGTCTTTCCACCATTCCTGCCAGGATATCCCTTTTGTGTTTATCGAAACAGGCCCAGGTTTCACACTGAGTGAGTAAAAATACATTTAGAATCTATATTATTAACTATATGTATAATATGTACTGTTTTAGTGTCATTTTGTGCCATTTTGGTTGGTGGTGTGCCCCGGGATTTTTTACGTATAAAAAGTGTGCCGCGGCTCAAAAAAGGTTGAAAATCACTGTTCTAAAGGACAGAAATGTCCAAGGAAGGATGGGAGATTTTGCTAAATGTAATTCTCAAGGCACAATTGGAAACAAGCCCGAAAAGAAGGAAGAATTGGAAGCATTTAAAGCAACCAGGAAGGATGAACAGAGAACGTAATCACTTGTTAAAAAGGAAAACAGAAATGCATATAAAATGGAAAGAGGTGGGCATATCTAAAGAAGAATAGAATGTTGTTTGCGGGGAATGCAGGGCAAGAGTTAGAAGAGCTAAAGCCATGAAGTGAGGCTTGCAAGGGAGACTAAAAGCAATAAAAAAAGATTTTGATGGTATGCCAAAAGATAAAGAAAAGTCAAATATGCTATAGAATTTTTACAGGATGAAAATAGTGAAGTGGTCAAAAATGAAGTTGAGATGGGGGAACTTTTAAATTCATATTTTTCATCTGTATTCTCTAAGAAAGCAATTGTAACATCGACTGATCTTCAACGTGCCATTTAAGGAATAAAAAAATCCACAATATCTACATTGCTCAAAAAAATAAAGGGAACACTTAAACAATAGAATATAACTCCAAGTAAATCAACCTTCTGTGAAATCAAACTGTCCACTTAGGAAGCAACACGGATTGACAATCGATTTCACATGCTGTTGTGTAAATGGAATAGACAGAAGATGGAAATTATTGGCAATAATCAAGACACCCTCAATAAAGGAGTGGTTCTGTAGGTGGGGACCACAGACCACATCTCAGTACCAATGCTTTCTGGCTCATGTTTTGGTCGCTTTTGAATGTTGGTTGTGCTTTCACACTCGTGGTAGCATGAGACGGACTCTACAACCCACACAAGTGGCTCAGGTAGTGCAGGTCATTCAGGATGGCACATCAATGCAAGCTGTAGCCAGATGGTTTGCTGTGTCTGTCAGCGTAGTGTCCAGAGGCTGGAGGCACTACCAGGAGACAGGCCAGTACACCAGGAGATGTGGAGGGGGCTGTAGGAGGGCAACAACCCAGCAGCAGGACCACTACCTCTGCCTTTGTGCAAGGAAGAACAGCAGGAGGACTGCCAGAGCCCTGAAAAATGATCTCCAGCAGACCACAAATGTGCATGTGTCTGCACAAACTGTTAGAAATCGACTCCATGAGGATGGTCTGAGGGCCCGACATCCAGAGATGGGGTTGTGGTCACAGCCCAACACCACACAGGACGCTTAGCATTTGCCACAGAACACCAGGATTGGCAAATTCGCCACTGGCGCACTGTGCTCTTCACAGATGAAAGCATGTTCACACTGCGCACATGTGACAGACGTAACAGAGTCTGTACACGCCATAGAGAGCGATCTGCTGCCTGCAACATCCTTCAGCATGCCCGGTTTGGCAGTGGGTCAGTAATGGTGTGGGGTGGCATTTTTTTGGAGGGCCGCATAGCCCTCCATATGCTCGCCGGAGGTAGCCTGACTGCCATTAGGTACCGAGATGAGATCCTCAGACCCCTTGTGAGACCATACATATGCTGGTGCGGTTGGCCCTGGTTTCCTCCTAATGTGTGACAATGCCAGACCTCCTGTGGCTGGAGTGTGTCAGCTCCTGCAAGATGAAAGCATTGAAGCTTTGGACTGGCCCGCCCGTTCTCCAGACCTGAATCCGATTGAGCACATCTGGGACATCATGTCTCAATCCATTCGTCACGTTGCACCATAGGCTGTTCAGGAGTTGGCAGATGCTTTAGTCCAGGTCTAGGAGGACATCCCTCAGGAGACCATCCACCGCCTCATAAGGAGCATGCCCAGGCATTATACAGTAGGGAGGTCATACAGGCATGTGGAGGACACACACAATACTGAGCATCTTTTCCTTATCATGAGGCATTTCCACTGAAGTTGGATCAGCCTGTAATTTGATTTTCCACTTTGATTTTGAGTATCATTCCAAATCCAGACCTCCATGGGATATTCATTTTGATTTAAATTGATAATTGTTATGTTTTATTGTTCTGAACACATTACATTATGCAATGAATAAAAATTTGCAACTGGAATATTTCATTCCGAGATATCTAGGATGTGGTATTTTAGTGTTCCCTTTATTTTTTTGAGCAGTGTATAAACAGAGAGATGGTGAGGGAACACTTCGCTACTTTAAAAGAATTTGAATCTCGTGGTCCAGATAAATTACAACCTAGGGTACTGAAAGAGTTAGCAGAGGAAATTGCAGAACCACTAGCCAGAATCTTTGAAAAATCCCGGCACACAGGGGAAATCCCAGAATATTGGAGAAAGGCAAATGTCCCTATCTTCAAAAAAGGAAAGAAGATGGAGCCAGGAAATTACAGGCCTGTGAGGCTTATTTCTATACCAGGAAAGATCTTTGAACAAATTATTAAACAGCATGTATGTAAGTACTTGGATAAGGATATAGTAATTAACCAGAGCCAGCATGGGTTTGCAGCAAACAAGTCATGCCAAACTAATCTAATTTCATTCTATAACGAAATCACTGACAGGGTGGATCATGGACATAAGGTAGCTATAGTATATCTCGACTTCAGCAAAGCATTTGATAAAGTATCTCATACTATCCTTATTGAAAACAAATTGTGAGTGTGCACTAATAAAATAAAGCAATAATTGATGTAAAGATACTGGGATTAAGCATAATCAACACAAATTTAATGTGTTCCTCCACTCTTGTTGCGTTGTGGAGATCAGTACCCTTGATATAGGGCTTCTTCATGTCTTCTTCAAATATGACCTGCTTTTAAGGCGGCCCCAGTTAATAACTGACCTAACTGCAATAAATAATATTATACCACATGAGATACAGTGTATATTGGCACCTGCTCAAGGACAAAACCAGATGTATAGTCAGGTGATCAGTAATATTTCCCTGGTATTTCCTACCTAATGTGACCCTTCCTGACCACAGGGTTTGGCACCCTAGCAATTAGGCCCTCCACTCACAAGTGGTCTATGCCTAATATTGCCCTTATTATATTGCCCTTAAAATAATGTATCCAATAAGAGAAGGGTAGCTATGCAACAGAGGATCCAATATATCCAAATAAATATGGACAGAGGCTGCTCCAGGATACTTATTAATCCACATGTTTCTCCCTCTAGATGGTGGTTCCTCATAAGATCTAGGGCTTAAAGAGAGCCTGTCAGCAGGATTTACCAATACAAACTAAAGGCATGGCTATAATGGCATTCTTATGCTGATTAATATGATACTTGATGTGAAGAGATCCATGCAGTGGCTGCTGAATACTCACCTTATGAAGTTTTCAGAAAATGACATCTTCTGTGCTCCTGTATGCTTCCAGGTGGAGCGTGGGGGCAGGGTCTTCTCATTCTCCAGAACCCCAGCCTCCTCTGTTTCTTGTGCAGGTGACTGATTTTTCAGTGACCTGCCTCCTTTTTAAAATTCTGTGCCGCCCACACAATGGCAGTGGGAGCTGACATCCTGTTTGCAGGACTTCAATAAAATGGCGCTGGAGGAGGCGCATGCACACATGGAGGAATCGACTTAGTTTGTGTGGCGGCAGTGGTGCAAAAATTTATAAAGGAGGCAGATCATTGAATAATCAGTCACCTGCACAAGAAACTGAGGATGCTGGTGGGGGGAGTGAGGAGAACGAGGAGAAGACTTTGCCCCAACATCCTGCCCCGAAGCACACAAGATGTCATTTTTTGAAAAATTTATAAAGTGAGTATTCAGCAGCCACTGAGTGGTTCCCTTCACATCAGGTATCATATTAATCAGCATTACAGTGCCATTATAGCCATGCCTTTAGCTTATAGGGCCAAATCCTGCTGAAGAGTTATCTTTAAGAATCCATAGATATGTCCTGCTGATGATGTGCATCAAAGATACCCTGGCACATGCCACTTCTCTTTCTGAAATTTATTACTGACATACCATGGGACATGCTCTTATATTTGTTGTATGTTTCTATTAAGCAAGGATATTGTACAGGGGCATGTAAAAGCTTTGGCACCCCTGGTCAAAATTACTGTTATTGCGAACGGTTAAGCAAGCTGAAGATGAAATGATCTCTAAAAGGCCTAAAATTAAAAATAACCCATTTCATTTGTATATTAGGCAAAAAATATATATCTTTTACATTTTAAAAATTACAAAAGGAAAATGGGCCTATGCAAAAGTTTGGGCACTCTTGGAGATTTGTGTGCTCAGATAACTTTCACCAAAGTTTCAGATCTTAATTAGCCTGTTAGGGTTATGGCTTGTTCACTATCATCGTTAGGAAAGACCTGGTGATGCAAATTTACCAGCTTTTTAAAAACCCAGCCTCCTCTAACCTGGTGCCAAAAAACAGCACTCCAAAAATGAAAATGGTGGTGTCATGATCCAGGTTGGATGATGACAGATAAAAGCACATGTAACCTTTTTTTTCCTTAAGCTGTGTGCTTAAGTTTGGTTTTGCCCCCGTTGGCCATTAGGGTCATTGCACAGTGGTGTCTTTTGTTCTAGTTTGCTCCCGGTGGCCATTAGGGTCATTGCACTCTGGTTACTTTAGTTTAGTGCACGTGATTATAAAGCAGGTGTGATTGCTCTGACCTATAAAAGAGTGTCAGGTGTTGCAATCACTGTTGGTGATAGTGGTCATTTCCAACCATCCTTGGTGGAGGAAGGAGCTAGAGAGAGTTCCTGGCAACTTATTCAGAGTCCTGGTGTGGAAGGACCTAGAGAGAGTTCCTTGCAGCTCTGACAAAGCTTGGTGAAGTAGCAGCGATTCTGGAGGAAAGCTGCATTCTAGTGGTGGACTCTGTTGCTGGGAGCAAGAGCAACAGAGCAAAGCTAAGTGGTGTTATCCCTGTTTGTGACTTCCCTTATGTGTGTTTTAGTGCAGTGGTGGGATTAGTTTCTGCACCGTCCAATTCATTATAAAGGGCTAGGTGCAGGGCGAGCCAGGGTTCTTAGGTTTCAGCTCGGCGACAGGTGCGGAGCCTGTATAGGGACTGTAAGGAGTGTACAGACACTGACTCAGGGGAGTGCATGTCCCCGTTCCCTATCGCAGGGCCCTCCATTGTATCAGTTTCCCTGGTGTTTCCCTTTATTATTTAAATTCGCCCTGCTGGAGGCGGTGTGTCCAGTCACACGTGACCATCACAGGTGGAGGCTCACAAGCAGGAAAATGCTATAAGAAGACAGTAAAGTGTTTTTAAATTGCCCTTTCTTCAGTTCGAAATGCAATTAAGAAATGGCAGTTAACAGGAACAGTTGAAGTCAAGATAAGGTCTGGAAGACCCAGCAAAATTTCAGTGGAAGATACTCTTAGGATTGCTGTGATTTAGCGGACTCTGCAGTTGTGGTTTATAGTTCTACTGTTAACAAATACCTGCACAAATATGGCCATCATAGAAGAGTCATCAGAAGAAAACGTCTCCTGCGCCCTCAACATCAAATTCAGAATCAGAAGTATGCAAAAGAACATCTAAACAAGCCTGATTCATTTTGGAAAGTGCTGTGGACACATGAGATTAAAATAGAACTCAATGTCCATAATGATCAAAGTTACAGTGGGTACGGAAAGTATTCAGAACCCCTTTAAATTTTTCACTCTTTGTTTCATTGCAGCCATTAAGTAAATTAAAAAAAGTTCTTTTTTTTCTCATTAATGTACACTCTGCACCCAATCTTGATTGAAAAAAACAGAAATGTAGACATTTTTGCAAATTTATTAAAAAAGAAAAATGCAGCTGACACCCGGCACTATGAGTCAGGGGCGGTCACGGACGGCCCCCGGCACAGTAACTCCTGGCACACTGCGATCAAACATGATCGCAGTGTATCGGGGGCATAGGAGAGAAGCGCACAGGGAGGGGGCTCCCTCTGTGCTTCCCTGCGACCCCCGGAGCGACGCGATGTGCTGTGTCGCTCTGAGAGTCCTCCTCCCTGCAGGCCCCCGGTTCCAATATGGCCACGGAGGCCTTCGGGGTCCTGCAGGGAGGCGGCTTCCTCACTGCCTGTTGAAAGCAGGCATGAGGAAGCCTGCAGCAGCGCCTGTCAGATCGCTGATCTGACACAGCGCTGTTCAAAGCTGGGACAATATAATAAAGTAAAAAGAAAAAAAAAACACTTGTAAAAATCATTTTGAAAAAAATCCCAAAATAAATAAAAAAAAATATATTCCCTAATAAAAATTTTTTTCTAAATAATAAAACCAAAAACAATAAAAGTACACATATTTAGTATCGCCGTGTCCGTAACGACCCGCCCTATAAAACTGTCCCACAAGTTAACCCCTTTAGTGAACCCCTTAAAAAAAAAGAAAACAAAGCAAAAAACAATGCTTTATTATCATACCGCCGAACAAAAAGAGCAATAACGCTCGATCAAAAAGATGTATATAAATAACCATGGTACCGCTGAAAATGTCATCTTGTCCCGCAAAAAACGAGCTGCCACACAGCGTCATCAGTGAAAAATTCAAAAAGTTATAGCTCGCAGAATAAAGCGATGCAAAAATAATTATTTTTTATATAAATTGGTTTTATTGTATAAAAGCGCCAAAACATAAAAAAAGACAAATGAGGTATCGCTGTAATCGTACTGACCTGAAGAATATAACCCCTTTATCAATTTTACCACACGCAACGGTGTAAACGCCCCCAAAAAAGAAATTCATGAAATGCTGGTTTTTGTTCATTTTGCGTCCCAAAAATCGGAATAAAAAGCGATCAAAAAAGTCACGTGCCCAAAAATAGTACCAATAAAAACGTCAACTCATCCCGCAAAAAATAAGACCTCACATAACTCTGTGGGTCAAAATACGGAAAAATTATAGCTCTCAAAATGTGGTGATGCAAAAACCATTTTTACAATAAAAAGCATCTTTTAGCATATGACAGCTGCCAAACATAAAAACCGCCATAAATAGTAAATCAAACCCCCCTTTATCACCCCGTTAGTTAGGGAAAAATAATAAAATAAAAAAAATGTATTTATTTCCATTTTCTCATTAGGGCTAGAGCTAGGGATAGGGTTAGTGTTAGGGCGAGGGTAAGGGCTAGGTCTAGGGCTGAGATTAGGGTTATGGGTGTGTTGGGGTTAGAGTTGGAGTTAGAATTGGGGGGTTTCCACTGTTTGGGCACATCAGGGGCTCTCCAAAAGCAACATGGTGTCTGATCTCAACTCCAGCCAAAAAAGTCAAATGACGCTGCTTCCCTTCCGTGCTCTGCCATGTGCACAAATAGTGGTTTACCCCCACATATGGGGTATCAGCGTACTCAGGACAAATTGCACAATAACTTTTGGTGTCCTGTTTCCCTTGGGAAAATAAAAATTGGGGGTGAAAAGATCATTTTTGTGGAAAAAATATGATTTTTTAATTGTACGGCAGTACGTTATAAACTTCTGTGAAGCCCTTGGGGGTTCAAACTGCTCACCACATATCTAGATAAGTTCCTTGGGGGGTCTAGTTTCCAAAATGGGGTCAATTTTGGGGAGTTTCCACTGTTTAGGCACATCAGGGGCTCTCCAAATGTGACATGGCGCCCGATCTCAATTCCAGCCAATTTTGCGTTGAAAAAGTCAAACGGCGCTCGTTCCCTTCTGAGCTCTGCCATGCGCCGAAACAGTGGTTCCCCCTACATATCAGGTATCAGCGTACTCAGGACAAATTGCACAATAACTTTTGCGGTCCAATTTCTCCTGTTACCCTTGGTAAAATAAAAAAATTGGACCTGAAGTAATTTTTTTTTGTGAAAAAAAGTTAAATGTTCATTTTTTTTAAACATTCAAAAAATTCCTGTGAAGCACCTGAAGGGTTAATAAACTTCTTGAAAGTGGTTTTGAGCACCTTGAGGGGTGCAGTTTTTAGAATGGTGTCACTTTGGGATATTTTCTATTATATAGACCCCTCAAAGTGACTTCAAATGTGACGTGGTCCCTAAAAATAAAATAGTGTTGTAAAAATGAGAAATCGCTGGTCAACTTTTAACCCTTATAACTTCCTAACAAAAAAAAAGGTTGGTTGCAAAATTGTGCTGATGTAAAGTAAACATGTGGGAAATGTTACTTATTAAGCTTTTTGTGTGCCAAATCTCTGTGATTTAAGGGCATAAAAATTCAAATTTGGAAAATAGCGAAATTTTCAAAATTTTTGCTTTTTTTTTTTTTTTTTTACAAATAAACGCAAGTTATATGAATGAAACTTTACCACTAACATGAAGTACAATATGTCACAAGAAAACAATGTCAGAATCACCAGGATCCATGGAAGTGTTCCAGAGTTATTACCTCATAAAGGGACAGTGGTCAGAATTGTAAAAATTGGCCCGGGCATTAACATGCAAACCACCCTTGGGAGTAAAGGGGTTAATGAGAAAAAAATGAACTTTTTTGAATTTACCAAATGGCTGCAATGAAACAAAGAGTGAAAAATTTAAAGGAGTTTGAATACTTTCCGTACCCACTATATGTGCAAAGAAAAAAGGCCACAGAATTTCAGGAAAAGAACATCTCGCCAATCATTAAGCATGGGGGTGGATCAATCATGCTTTGGGTTGTGTTGCACTCAGTAGTATGGTAACATTTCACGGGTAGAGGGAAAAATGGATTCAATGAAATTTCATAAAAATCTTGATGCAAACATAACACCATGTAGCGCATTGGCCTGCGCCCCTGCATGGGGTTCTCTTCACCTTCCTTGAAGGGACACCAGCTTATTCACCGCCCCTCGACATGGTCTCCCTGTTCTCTGCTGCTGTGTGCACCTCTGCTTTTAAAGGGGCAGCGTGCGTTTATAGTAAATGCTTTCAGCTTGTAGCTGAGAGGCATTTAGTATATTTAGTACACCTTCAAGAGTGCTCCTAGCCAATAGCTGTGAGGCATCTTGTATAAAAGACTCCCTTACCTTTTGGAAGTCGTCGAAGCAACAGCATTCATGAGGATGTAGTCTCCTCTACAAGTGAGTTGTTAGGTCCCAATGTGGCCAGTGTCCTGAACCGGAATCCCTGGTTCAGGTGCAGCCAGTCTCCTGAAACCAAATCCCTGATCCCGGTGTGGCCATGCCTGAATATTGTCCCCTGGCCCTGAAGTGGCCATTGCCTGAACATTATCCTCTAATCCTGGTGTGGCCAGTCCTGAACCTAAAGTTCCCTGGTCCCAATGCTGCCAGTGCCTGAAAACTGTCCTCCAGTCCGTGTGCAGCCAGTCCCTGATTCATTATCTTGCACAGGTGTGTGTCTGAACGTAGCACTAGTCTGTGTCAGGGAACCTGACCCCGGGGTAAGCAGCTGCAGTACTGGGCTCTGCCTAGAAGTGATACCTGATGGCAACCTGCAGCCCAGCCTGTCTCCACCATCAAGAGCTCCAATGAACAATAAGTAGCCACTTAGATATACCCCTTCCTAAGCAGATCTGGTCCTGTGGCACAGTAGGTACACAAATCCACTTGCGCCACCCTTGTAACACTTTGCTTCAGGCATGGGCTCCGCTGATCCCCAGTTCTCTCTATGTTTGGAGATGTGTTGGTGGCTGATCTACCAGCGAGAGAGCTAGGAAAAAACTCTGTATTATCTGCAGATATTACATGCCCGATTGGAAGCAATGATGTCAGTTGTGCCAGTCCAAGTCGCAGTACCTATGGCTGTGTTTATGCAACCCGAAACTTATGTCTCTGGAGTGAAACCCGTTCTGTCTGGTCCTCCTCAGTACTATGGGAATCCGAAGCAGTGACGTAGGTTCCTGAAGCAGTGCATGAGGAACTATGAAGTTTTCGGTCAGCAGTTTTCCTCTGATCAGGCCAAAGTGGGACTCCCGATGTCCTACCTAGCAGGAAATGCCCTGGCATGGCTCAAGAACGCATGGGAAAGATGGACTATCACCTCAGACCTGCAGGATTTCCTGTTGTCCTTACGGAAGGTCTTTGACAAGTCAAACCCACAATTTTCTGCAAAAACATCTCATCTCAGCTTCCAGAAGTAGACCAGACAGGTGACGCGTGTGAGGAAACCGTCACATCTGGCCTGTTCTTCCAAAGAACACCCATTTCCAAGCCTGCTGAGGTACCTGTGCAGAATCTATGAAGGCCGGCCACTGAGCAGAAGCCGAAATTCTGTCGTGAGATGGGATTGCGATATTGCTGTGGTTGTGTGGAACATCCTGACTGTCCAGTGAAGTCTAAAAAAAAACTCCAAAACCTTAGGTTAGTAGGATAGCTGCCCTTGGAGGAAGTATCCCCTTTACACAGATGACTGTGACTGGTATCGGTGGCAAGTGGAGGTTACGGTACGGAGGGAAAGTTTGTGCTGCAAGCCGTGAAAAGTTGATGGCTGACTCCCATCCGAAAGCTCCAGAATCCGGTGAGGGTGTTGTCAAGGGAAGGACTAACGCTTCTTAAAAACAGTTAAGTCATGTCTGAACAACTTGAGCTCCAGATTGGAGAATTGTACACAGAGAAATTTGCCTTGTGCATGGACTTTACATAGACAATGACTAAATAAGATGAGTATGTTATATATTAGCGTGTTTTCAAATAACATAAACATGCTGTTTAGGCAATTTTTTTCCTTTTTTTAATTTAAGCATTTATATAGCCATAACTTTACATTTTTTCTCGACACATCTATTTAACCCCTTCAAGACCATTGACACAACGTATGTGTCACGAAAGTCGGTGCCAATCCGACCAATGACGCATATGCTGTGTCATGAATTGATAGCCCCCCGCGGATCGGTTAACCTTTCATTGACCCCGGTCACCCGACCCGCAGGTACAGGGGGCTTTGTACTTCACCCTGAGGGGGGTGGCTTTGCACCCACGTGGCTACGATCGCTCTGATTGGCTGTTTCACTTTGAACAGCCAATCAGAGCAATTGTAATATTTCACCAATGAAATTTGGTGAAATATTACAATCCAGCCATGGCCGATGCTGCAATACCATCGGCCATGGCTGGAGACCGAGATCTGATCCCCCCACCCCACCGACTGATGGGGGCAATCTGCCCCCGCCATCGACTGACTGCTGCGATCTGCCGCCGCCGTCACCATCTTCTCCCCTCTCCCCTTCCCTCCACTCCCCCCGCCTTCCGATCCCCTCCCGGATGCTTCAAGGGCGCTGCCATCTTCCAAAATGGCGGGCGCATATGCAGTGCGTCCGCCGAATCTACCGGGCGGCATTCATTCATTCTGATCACTGTGATAAACCATCACAGTAATCAAAATTAAAAAACAAAGTAAATACACCCCCTGTTTATCATCCCCATAAGTAGGGAGATATAATAAAAGAAGAAAATATATTTATTTTAATTTTTCTATAGGGTTAGGGTTAGAATTAGGCTTAGGGTTACAATTAGGGTTAGGGTAGGAATTAGGGATAGAATTAGGGTTAGAATTAGGGTTGGAATTAGGGTTGGGATTATGGGTGGAGTTGGAATTAGGGTTAGGTGTTATGAATGAGTCACCGGAGGAGGAAAAAACAAAAATACAAGCTAAGTCCAGAAAACCGGAGAGGTTGGTAGCTAGCGGATTGCAGACTCCTGATCCTCTTCACAACAACAGTAGCCGTGGAGCGTTCCTACGGTGGTCCTAGACGCCTCTTCACAGCCGGAGAACTAAATAAGCCTAAAGAAAGGGGAAATCTAAACTGCCCCAGAGCAGACCCCTAAGCAATAGACAGCCCCCAACATGTATTGTCGGTGAAAACAGATGAAAACACAATCACAGACAGAAAGACAGGCAGAGCAAACGATGGGGCCCAACTAACTAGATAGGAAAGGACAGAAAAGATGCTAGCTGCAATCCGCAAAAACCCTACCAAAAATGTCCCAACACGTCTGATAGGAAAAACGGCCCTGAAGTCACTAGACTTCAAAATCCCTATATCAGCACTCCGATATATTCCGAAGACAGAGCAAAAGAGATTTAACCGATCAGGGTCAAAAATGGAAATTCAGCAGAGCCCCAGCCGGGGCTGGCAGAACACAAAACTAAGCAAATCAGACAAAATCTCATGGAACAATAACAGAGCAAAACTTAGCTTTACAAGACAGGAACTGAACTGGAGGCCAGAGCTCAGAGCAGAGAAATCACCAGCAACCCTACAGGGCGTTGGCTGCCTTATATCCACTCAGAGATTCCAGATGTCCAATCACAATCCACCTGTTCAGGTGACAGGTTTCTCCCATCCAAATCAGTTTCACCAACTCCTTTCACCAGCAGAGGGAGTTCATCGGACATCAAAGGTGAAGGAGAAAATGAGCTCACAACAGTTAGGGTTGGAACTAGGGTTAAGATTAGGGTTAGGAGTGGGTTGGGGTTTGGATTAGGGTTAGGTTTGTGGTTAGGGTTGAGATTAGGGTTGTGGTTAGGGTTAGGGTTAAGTTAGAATTGAGGGGTTTGCACTATTTAGGCACATCAGGGGGGTCTCCAAACGCGACATGGTGCCACCACTGATTCCAGCCAATTTTGCGTTCAAAAAGTCAAACGGTGCTCCTTTCCTTCCGAGCCCCGACGTGTGCCCAAACAGTGGTTTACCCCCACATATGGGGTATCAGCGTACTCAGGAAAAATTGCACAACTTTGAGTGTCTAATTTCTCCTGTTACCCTTGGGAAAATAAAAAATTGGGGGCTAAAAAATTATTTTTGTTGAAAAAAATGTTTTTTTATTTTCACGGATCTGCGTTATAAACTTCTGTGAAGCACTTGGGGGTTCAAAGTGCTCACTACACATCTAGATAAGCTCTTTGGGGGGTCTAATTTCCAAAATGGGGTCACTTGTGGGGGGTTTCTACTGTTTAGGCACATCAGGGGCTCTGCGAACGTAACATGATGCCTGCACACCATTCCATCAAGTCGGCATTTCAAAACGTCACTACTTCCCTTCCGAGCCCAGACGTGTGCCCAAACAGTGGTTCTCCCCCATATATGGGGTACCAGCGTACTCATGACAAATTGGACAACATTTGGGGTCCAATTTCTCCTGTTACCCTTGTGACAATAAAAAATTGTGGGCTAAAAAAGCTTTTTTTGAGGAAATAAAATGATTTTTTATTTTCACGGCTCTGTGTTAAAAACTTCTGTGAAGCACTTGGGGGTTCAAAGTGCTCACCACCATCTAGATAAGTTCCTTGGGGGGGGGTCTAGTTTCCAAAATGGGGTCACTTGTGGGGGAGCTCCAATGTTAAGGCACACAGGGGCTCTCCATACGC
The DNA here is from genome assembly GCF_039654945.1 of Dendrobates tinctorius. Classification (NCBI taxonomy): domain Eukaryota; kingdom Metazoa; phylum Chordata; class Amphibia; order Anura; family Dendrobatidae; genus Dendrobates; species Dendrobates tinctorius. The sequence continues at coordinate 7,328,948 of NW_027361960.1, read as the reverse complement.
GACATGGTGTCCGCTAGCGATTAGAGCTAATTTTCCATTTAAAAAGTCAAATGGCGCTCCTTCTCTTCCGAGCCCTGCCGTGCGCCCAAACAGTGGTTTATGACTACATATGAGGTATCAGTGTACTCAGAAGAAATTGCCCAACAAATTTTAGGATCCATTTTATCCTGTTGCCCATGTGAACATGAAAAAATTAAGGCTAAAAGAAAATTTTTGTGAAAAAAAAGTACTTTTTCATTTTTACGGATCAATTTGTGAAGTACCTGGGGGATCAAAGTGCTCACTATGCATCTACATAAGTTCTTTAGGGGGTCTAGTTTCCAAAATGGGGTCATTTGTGGGGGGCTCCAAAGATTAGGCACACAGGGGCTCTCCAAACACGACATGGTGTCTGCTAACGATTGGAGCTAATTTTCCATTCAAAAAGTCAAATGGCGCTCCTTCCCTTCCGAGTCCTGCTGTGCGCCCAAACAGTGGTTCCCCCCTACAAATGGGGTTTCAGCGTACTCAGGACAAATTGGACAACAACCTTTGGGGTCCACTTTCTCCTTTTATCCTTGGGAAAATAGAAAAATTGTTGCTAAAAGATCATTTTTGTGACTAAAAAGTTAAATGTTAATTTTTTCCTTCCATTTTGCTTCTGCTGCTGTGAAACACCTGAAGGGTTAATAAACTTCTTGGATGTGGTTTTGATCAGCTTGAGGGGTGCAGTTTTTAGAATGGTGTCACTTTTGGGTATTTTCTGTCATATAGAACCCCTAAAACTGACTTCAATGTGAGGTGGTCCCTAAAAAAATTGGATTTGTAAATTTTGTTGTAAAAATGAGAAATCGCTGGTCAACTTTTAACCCTTATAAACTTCCTAAAAAAAAAAAATTATTTCCAAAATTGTGCTGATGTAAAGTAGACATGTAGGAAATTTTATTTATTAACTATTTTGTGTCACATAACTCTCTGGTTTAACAGAATAAAAATAATTTGAAAATTGCGAAATTTTCAAAATTTTTGCCAAATTTCTGATTTTTTCCACAAATAAACGCAAAAATTCTTGACCTAACCACCAACATGAAGCCCAATATGTCACGAAAAAACAATCTGAGAATCGCTAGGATCCGTTGAAGCATTCCTGAGTTATTATAATATAAAGGGACACTGGTCAGAATTGCAAAAAATGGCCTGGTCATTTAGGTCTGTGATAAAACACTCCAGGATTACCTTTGCTGGGGTCAAAGGCCACTTGGGTTTAGCATGAAACTCAGGTGCACAGCCGGGATTCGGTCATAAATGACGCTGGGTCAGGTTTATTTCAGGTGAAAGAAAAACATACAAGAAATAAAACATAAAACCAATCCTTGCCTGTCCGGGACTAACTAAACAGGGTCCATACTAACTACCAACTGGAGGGATTCTCCCAGCCAGCCAAACTATCGTTACCATAAGCACAGCTTTCACTCACAAGTGTTGCTCACACAGACATGCTCTCTGTGTTCCCCAGGCTGAGTGACAACTCTTAGGGTACTGTCACACTTAGCGATGCACCAGCGATCTCGACAAGCAATGTGACGCGGTCAGGATCGCTGGTGCATCGCTAAGTGGTCGCTAGTGAGCTGCCACACAGGCAGATCTCACCAGTGACATAGCAGGGGTCGGGGGTCGCTACTTACCTGTCAGACGAGGCGATCCTGCGTCCTCCCACCCGTGTCCACGAGTCGCTCGACGGCGCCACAGGAAGCCCAGCAGGAAGCTGACGACGAGAAACGGCCCAGGACGTTCTCGCGCGATCAGCGATAACCAGCGGGGGAGCCGGTCGGAGGTAAGTATCAAATATATCGATATCGCTAGCAATATCGCTATAATGTCACAAAACCAGTGACGTTGTAGCGATATTGCTAGCGATATCGCTTAGTGTGACAGGCCCTTTACACACACCACCTGGCATCCTTTTATATCCGCTTCCCATTACTCATTAGTCACCAGGTGAGATACTGAACAGACTAGACTAGGCCACATAGGAAAGGTATTTGGGCAAGATATACCTGCCCTCATACACTATTCCCCCATGATTCTCACAGGTCAAAATAGGCTTGGTCATGAAGGGGTTAAGGGCTTGTTTTGGCAGGACAGGTTGTATGTAATGGAACGACTGGCAGATATTATTAAAGTTGTATTGTATACCTTCTTTTTGTTCACAGAGAGGGAAGTTAATCCTATAGTGTAGGGGAGATTTACTCTATGTTTTATGGAAGCCAACATGGGCAATATCTGAAAAATTGAAAAATGGACAACTGGCCTCAGGCCTTCGTCATGGACATATTTCCTAAGAGCAAAGACCATCCAAAGGAAGATGACCTCAGATGATGACCTCTCTGGCCACATTTGGAAATGACCCTCAGAGGAGAATTAACATCAGCTGCAATGTATTTGTTCCTGGAGCATTCACTCAAAGACTGATATATATACACGAGTATAGCAACTGCAGACTTTTGTGCCAAACCTGGACAACCCCTTAAACATTCTGTCACTGCTGTAATACTGAAAACCTGTGCTAGAACTGGAAACACAAGCCCAAATCTTGGTCAAACCCACGTTTCATACCACGTTTACAAGATGACTTGTATGACATAAATGCTTAATAAATATGTGGCATTGTAAATAAGATACTATGTTGGACTAAAACTCCCCACAAAAATACAGGGTGGGCCATTTATATGGATACACCTAAATAAAATGGGAATGGTTGGTGATATCAACTTCCTGTTTGTGGCACATTAGTATATAGGAGGAGGGAAACTTTTCAAGATGGGTGGTGACCATGGCGGCCATTTTGAAGTTGGCTATTTTGGATCAAACTTTTTTTTTCAATGGGAAGAGGGTCATGTGACACACCAGACTTATTGAGAATTTCACAAGAAAAACAATGGTGTGCTTGGTTTTAACGTAACTATATTCTTTCATGAGTTATTTACAAGTTTATGACCACTTATATAATGTGTTCAAAGTGCTGCCTATTGTGTTGGATTATCAATGCAACCCTCTTCTCCCACTCTTGACACACTGATAGCAACACCACAGAAGAAATGCTAGCAGAGGCTTCCAGTATCCGCTGTTTCAGATGCTGCACATCTCGTATCTTCACAGCATAGACAATTGCTTTCAGATGACCCCAAAGATAAAAGTCTAAGGGGGTCAGATTGGGAGACCTTGGTGGCCCAAGACGACCAATCCACTCTCCACAGAACTGTTCATGTAGGAATGCTCGGACCTGACACCCATAATTGTTGGTATGGTGTGGTGTATGGGGTACAAAGCTACTTGGTCCATTCTTCATCAATGGAAACCCCAATGCCACTGGATATCTGAAATTGCTACATGATGATGTGTTGCCCTCTTCATGTACTGAAGATGGCACGTTCCCTGAGTCTATCCAGCAGGATGGTGCACACCACATTATGGGTGTCAGGTCTGAGCATTCCTACATGGAATCTGATCCCCTTAGCCTTAGGGTATGTGCACACTTTGCGGTTTCTGCTGCGTTTCCGCAGCGTTTTTGGCTCTGCAGAAACGCAGCAGATTCTGCTGCGTTGTACAGTACCTTTATTTCCTATGGAAATTAAAAAAAGCTGTGCACATGCTGCGTTTTTTTCCGCGTGGTTTTGCTGCGGTTTTCAAAACGCAGCATGTCAATTGTTTGATGCAGAAACGCTGCAGTTTTACACCTCATCCATTATGAGGTGTAAAACCGCAGGGCAAAACCGCAGAAAAAACGCAGATAAACCGCAGAAAAACCGCAGCACTTTGTCCTGCGGATTTCCTGCAGTTTTCTCTACAAAATCCGCAGAGACAAAAAACTATGTGTGCACATACCCTTAGCATTTCTTCTGCGGTGTTGCTATCAGTGTGTCAAGTGTGGGAGAAGAGGGTTGCATTGTTAATCCAACAGAAAGGGAAGCACTTTGAAAACATTTTACAAGTGGTCATAAACTTGTAAATTACTCATGAAAGAATACAGTTACGTTAAAACCAAGCACACCATTGTTTTTCTTGTGAAATTCTCAATAAGTTTGATGTGTCACATGACCCTCTTCCCATTGAAAAAAAGTTGCATCCATAATGGCCAACTTCAAAATGGCCGCCATGGTCACCACCAATCTTGAAAGGCTTCCCCCCTCCCATATACTAATGTGCCACAAACAGGAAGTTGATATCACCAACCATTCCCATTTTATTTAGGTGTATCCATATAAATGGCCCACCCTGTATTTTTGTGGGGAGTTTTAGTCCAACATAGTATCTTATTTACAATGCCACATATTTATTAAACATTTATGTCATACAAGTCATCTTGTAAACGTGGTATGAAACGTGGGTTTGACCAAGATTTGAACACATTAAAGAAATGCAACTTTTCTTAGAAGAATGGGATAAAATTATGCTTCTAAAGCACACAGACCCTGATGCAGAAAAGTTGCACAATTTTAACGAAGGCAAAATGCAGTCAGAAAATTGGCCCATTTCTCAATACATAGCATTAGTTTAGACATGGGCTAAATTATGCCCCTTTAGAGAAATGTGGGTCCAAAACAGTAGAATATTTTTAATCAAGACTAATGGCTACAATTAATAGCTGCTACAAGTCAGCCCCAATTCAACATAGCAAATATCTGACTCACCTCACTATTGGCTTATTTGACTTTGGGAATGTTATTTCTCGAACGGGCTTCAAATCCCATGTACTCCACAATCTGTGAAAGGAAGTTATATATACTCATCACTCCATTAGAAAATAAAGAAAAGGATCACATTGCTGAAGCCTGAGTACTACCATGATATAACATACAGTAGAATGTTTCCATCTGGGGCATATATGTCATATTGACAGCATATGTCATAAATAACCCACTGCTGGGATCAGTGCAAGTGCTTTTTAAAGGGTTATATGTATGCATCATCTTAAACATCATAGTGTTGCCTTTAATTTTATCAACGACTGTAGATCATCTTGGATGTTATCTCTAACTACATGGCATGATAATATCCTGCTGATAAATTTTATTGAAACAACACAGACTAGTAAGTGACTCATCGCTGCAATCAGGGTTTCTGCCCCAACATCATGTTGCTCTCAAATTACAGAGCAAAAATCTGTGTGCAGATTCCCTTTAAGCACACCATTTTAGGGATCATAGCATCTACAATGTTATAAATAACCTTTTAACTTTATTCTGTGGGTCAATATAAAAAAAATGTATAAATACATAAAACAAATCAAATAAAAACACTGTGGGGCCGATTCGCCAAAGCCAGAAAAAAAATGCTTATAAATTTAGCAACTTTTGGCGGTTTCACACCAGTTTCAATCAGTTCTATTGAAATAGGCAGAACTGCAGAAGAGCCTGTGTATGATGCCTGTCAAATTGATCAAAAGCGAGTGCATTTTATTCAGAAGAAATGCTACTCTAGTCCCTGACTGGAGTAGCATTTCTGTTGCGGTGCATGAGGCGCGAAATTCATTATGTTGCATGTACCTTTTAATTAATTCAGTGATTTCTATGAAACAAGACTGGCATAGCGTGTCGGTGCACTATGCAAGTCTTGATGAATCAGCCCCAATATTTTCTGTGTTGCCACATTTGAAGACCAACAATATTTCAGCTTTCTGTTGACAGTCATATGAGAGCTTGTTTTCTTTGGGACAAGCTGAATTTTAGAGTGAATTCAGATGTCCCCACGAGGCTGGATGCAGCTGCCTCTGATGGCCCCAACGGAGGCGTATGACAGAGATTTTCCTAATTCTTTCCACCAGAAATATTTTAACACTCAGTGGAACTAAAATTTCAAACATATGGGGAAGTGAACCGAAGAAGCACACGTACTTTCCATTATTGAAGTCTATATTACTGTGAATCACTGGTAAGAGACAGTGTAATAGTCGTTAATATGGTCCCTGCAAACTGGGGTACCAAAGCACCAAAAATAGAGAATCAAGTTTGGTCCCCTCCATATATACCTTATTATACTTACAGTGCCTTGCAAAAGTATTCAGCCCCCTGGAACTTTTCAACCTTTTCCCACATATCATGCTTCAAACATAAAGATACCAAATGTAAATTTTTGGTGAAGAATCAACAACAAGTGGGACACAATTGTGAAGTTGAATGAAATTCATTGGTTATTTAAAATTTTTGTGGAAATTCAAAAACTGAAAAGTGGGGTGTGCAATATTATTCAGCCCCTTTAATTTAATACTTTGTTGCGCCACCTTTTGCTGCGATTACAGCTGCAAGTCGCTTGGGGTTTGTCTCTATCAGTTTTGTGCATCGAGAGACTGAATTTCTTGCCCATTCTTCCTTGGAAAACAGCTCGAGCTCAGTGAGGTTTGATGGAGATCGTTTGTGAACAGCAGTTTTCAGCTCTTTCCACAGATTCTCGATTGGATTCAGGTCTGGACTTTGACTTGGCCATTCTAACACCTGGATATGTTTATTTGTGAACCATTCCATTGTAGATTTTGCTTTATGTTTGGGATCATTGTCTTGTTGGAAGACAAATCTCCGTCCCAGTCTCAGGTCTTTTGCAGACTCCAACAGGTTTTCTTCAAGAATGGTCCTGTATTTGGCTCCATCCATCTTCCCATCAATTTTAACCATCTTCCCTGTCCCTGCTGAAGAAAAGCAGGCCCAAACCATGATGCTGCCACCACCATGTTTGACAGTGGGGATGGTGTGTTCAGGGTGATGAGCTATGTTGCCTTTACGCCCAACATATCGTTTAGCATTGTTGCCAAAAAGTTTGATTTTGGTTTCATCTGACCAGAGCACCTTCTTCCACATGTTTGGTGGGTCTCCCAGGTGGCTTGTTGCAAACTTTAAATGACACTTTTTATGGATATCTTTGAGAAATGGCTTTCTTCTTGCCACTCTTCCATAAAGCCCAGATTTGTGCAGTGTACGACTGATTGTTGTCCTATGGACAGACTGTCCCACCTCAGCTGTAGATCTCTGCAGTTCATCCAGAGTGATCATGGGCCTCTTTGGCTGCATCTCTGATCAGTCTTCTCCTTGTCTGAGATGAAAGTTTAGAGGGACAGCCGGGTCTTGGTAGATTTGCAGTGGTATGATACTTCTTCCATTTCAATATGATTGCTTGGACAGTGCTCCTTGGGATGTTTAAAGTTTTGGAAATCATTTTGTATCCAAATACGGCTTCAAACTTCTCCACAACAGTATCACAGACCTGACTGTTGTGCTCCTTGGTCTTCATGATGCTCTCTGTGCTTCAAACAGAACCCTGAGACTATCACAGAGCAGGTGCATTTATATGGAGACTTGATTACACACAGGTGGATTATATTTATCATCATTAGTCATTTAGGACAACATTGGATCATTCAGAGATCCACAATGAACTTCTGGAGTGAGTTTGCTGCACTGAAAGTAAAGGGGCCGAATAATATTGCACACCCCACTTTTCAGTTTTTAACTTTCCACAAAAATTTAAAATAACCAATAAATTTCATTCAACTTCACAATTGTGTTCCACTTGTTGTTGATTCTTCACCAAAAATTTACATTTAGTATCTTAATGTTTAAAGCATGATATGTGGGAAAAGGTTGAAAAGTTCCAGGGGGCAGAATACTTTTGCAAGGCACTGTAGTTGTATGTATAGCAGTAGTGCTGGATAATGCGCTGAGGTTTTGTGAGGCTTGATGTTTTGTGTTTTTTCTTTTAATATAGATGAGCAGTTAAAGACCCTTTAGGCCTGTTTCACATTTCAGTCTTTTGACGTCAGTCAAAATCCGCCAGAGTGTGAAAAAACGGATCCGTTTCCGTTTTGCCACAAATGGATGACACAGGATCCGTTTTTCGACGGATCCGTTTTTAGCTGATAGTTCATGAAATTTAAAGTGACATGACTCTGGAAATGAGAGAGAGAGAAAAAGAAAAAAGAATGAGAATTTTTTGCTGCCGGAATTTGGGTTTAAAATTCATGAAAGGAAATTCTTTTGGGTATGCGCAGTATAAAAATATGACAAAAAAAGACACGTCACTCCGAGAATTCAGATGTGGGGTGCGCAGAAAAGGATACCACTCCCAATTCAATACAGAAAAAGAAATCTGGCACTCCCAAATGCAGAAAAAATAGTTTATTTTTTTTCACAGCTTAATAATCCACACGGTGTACATTCTATTTGTTATGTTTCGGTCACTATCATGGACCTTCTTCAGACTGTATACAGTGTAGAGGAAAAATAACAAACAAATAATAAACATAAACATACATAATAACATACAACTGGTTTCAAAATGACATTTCATAATCCAGTAGAGTCATATTTGAGCTAAAGCTACATAGAAGCACATGTTACACATGAATGAACATTTATATAAAGCGGATTCTAGCCCCAAAAGAACAGATTAACTCCATCATATAGAGGAAAAAATATAGAATCCCTATCAGGACATCAGACATGTTATACCTTACAGAGCAAACAGAGATATATTCATAAAAATATTCAAAAAAAATACCAGGAGAACTTGGATTAACCAATAGATGGGTTTGTGAAGAGAAAATCATGAGTGGTTTTATTATCTAAACATTCAGTTTGCCTCAGAAGGAGACGGTAAATTATGCCTTCTGAGGCAAATTGAATGTTTAGATAATGTGGTCTGAAGAAGGTCCATGATAGTGATGGAAACGTAACAAATAGAATGTACACCGTGTGGATTATTAAGCTGTGAATAAAGCTAAACTATTTTTTCTGCATTTGGGAGTGCCGGATTTCTTTTTCTGCTCAGTATAAAAAGGCGGATCCGTTGGCGGATTCCATCAATTAACGGTTGCCAACGGATCCGCCGCCCATAGGTGTCCATTATAACGCATGGCGGACAGCGACGGATCCGTTGCTATCCGCTTTTTCGATGCACACAAAAAACATTTCAATGCCTGCCCACTCAAGACAGCAGACGCCAAAATTATGACAAATCCATCAAAAAACGGATGCAACGGATGACCATCCGTCAAAATTCGCCGCAATGCAAGTCAATGGGAAAAAAACGGATCTGCCAAAAAAATGGCGGATCTGTTTTTTTTTTGCAAAACGACGGATTTTGACTGACGTAAAAAACTGAAGTGTGAAACAGGCCTTAGTTATGTTTGCCAAAAGTATGGTTATCATAATGTAGGTCTGTGTGATTTTTACTTGATATTGGAGAGAATTTATTAAAACTGGCGTTTTATATGTTACTAGAATTCCACATAAGAGAGTAAGTTTATCACATCTATGCTCCTCTATATCTGCTACATGTTGGCATACTTCATGTCGGGTGGCTTGTGGCCTCACACTTTAAACAAAACTTAGTAGGCAATGGGGAGATGTTTGGGTGCACAAGGTAAAATATAGCCTAGTGTAACACTTATTATTATTCATCTGCAAGGATGCTGTTCCATTTATTTGATCTCTATTTCAATCTTTCACCATTATAAATGAATTTGCTTACTGTCATCAAAGTGCCAATGCTTTATTCATTAAAACCATATTTAATATGTTATTTTGACAATAAAATATATTAGTAATCAAGACACTATTGGGCCCAATTCATCAAGGTGTCTAACTTTTTGCTATTTCATACCAGTTTTGGCCAAAACTGCCAAAGTGGGCAGAGCTGTAGTGGGATAGGGTTTGATGAAGCCTGCCTGAAAAAAAAAAAGTTCATTTTTTGTTCTCATTAATGTACACTCTGCACCCCATCTTGACAGAAAAAGACAAATTTAGAAATGTTAACACATTTATTAAAAAAGAAAAACCAAAATATCACATGGTCATAAGTATTCAGACCCTTTGCTCAGACACTCATATTTAAGTCACATATGCTGTCCATTTCCTTGTAATCCTCCTTGAGATTGTTCTACTCCTTCATTGGAGTCCAGCTGTGTTTAATTAAACTGATAGGACTTGATTTGTAAAGGCACAAACCTGTCTATATAAGACCTCACAGCGCATGTCAGACCACATGAGAATCATGAGGTCAAAGGAACTGGCCAAGGAGCTCAGAGACAGAATTGTGGCAAGGCACAGATCTGGCCAAGGTTTCTAAAGTACAGGGTGGGCCATTTATATGGATACACCTAAATAAAATGGGAGTTGTTGGTGATATAAACTTCCTGTTTGTGGCACATTAGTATATGGGAGGGGGAATACTTTTCAAGATGGGTGGTGACCATGGCTGCCATTTTGGATCCAACTTTATTTTTTTCAATGGGAAGAGGGTCATGTAACACATCAAACTTATTGAGAATTTCACAAGAAAAACAATGGTGTGCTTGGTTTTAATGTAACTTTATTCTTTCATGAGTTATTTACAAGTTTCTCTTTGTTTACAGCCAGTGACATGTCGCAGAGGTTAACATGTGAGGAACGGATAGAAATTGTGTTGATGTTTGGTGAACGCAGTACCCGGGTCATTGCAGCATATTTCAATGCAAGACACCCTGCGCAAGAAAACTGTCACCATTCCCATTTTATTTACGTGTATCCATATAAATGGCCCACCCAAAAAAGTTTGCCTCATCACTGAACATAATGTTCTGTGTAATCTGAGGGTCCTGTTCCAATTTTTGTTTTACACATTCTGCAAATTCAGTGCACCAATCTGGGTCACCAACCATTCCCATTTTATTTAGTTGTATCCATTTAAATGGCCCACCCTGTATTTCTGCAGTACTCAAAGCTCCAAAGATCACAGTGGCCTCCATAATTCTTAAATGGAAGACGTTTGAGACCACCAGAAGTCTTCCTAGTCTGGCTGTCCAGCCAAACTGAGCAATCGTGGGAGAAGAGGCTTGGTGAGAGAGGTAAAGAAGAACCCCAAGATCACTGTGGCTGAGCTCCACAGATGCAGTAGGGAGATGGGAGAAAGTTCCACAAAGTTAACTATCACTGCAGCCCTTCACCAGTCGGGCCTTTATGGCAGAGTGGCCCAACGGAAATCTTTCCTCAGTGCAAGACAACTGTGTGACCATTCTTGACTGGCTCAGCCAGTGCCCTGACCTAAACCCAATTGAGCATCTCTGGAGAGACCTGAAAATGGCTGTCCACCAGCGTTCACCATCCAATCTGACGGAACTGGAGAGGATCTGGAGGAAAGAATGGCAGAGGATCCCCAAATCCAGGTGTGGAAAACTTGTTGCATCATTCCCAAGACGACTCATGGCTGTACTAACTCAAAACGTAATTGTACTCAATACTGAGCAAAGGGTCTGAACACTTATGAACATGTGATATTTCACTTTCTTTTTTAATAAATTTGCAAAAATGTTTACATTTCTGGGTTTTTTTTAGTCAAGATGGGGTGCAGAGTGTACATTAATGAGAAAAAAAATGAACTTCTTTGAATTTACCAACTGGCAGCAATGAAACAGAGTGAAAAATGTAAAGGGGACTGAATACTTTCCGTACCCACTGAACACCCGAAATGATATTCTAGTGAATGATTGGAACAACTGTATGAGTGGTGAAAGTGATGGTCTGCTCACTGACACTCTAAGGCAGACCTGGGCAAAGTGCGGCCCGTAGGCCACATCCAGCCCTCTGGCTGTCTCAGTCCGGCACACGGACCGAGACAGCCGTGAGGTTGAAAACCTGAGGTCCTCCGGCCACTTCCTCCACCAATCAGCATATGTAACCCCTGCTCTAAGGGGTTAAATGTGTTTTATATACAATGTATGTTTCTGAAGATAGAACCCTCTGGGGCAACAGTGTAGCCTAGACCTGGTTAACTGTATTGATTGCTGTCAAAGTTCCAGAAGAGGAAAATCCAAGGAGGCCTGTGGGCCACAGCTAAGTGTTATGCATCCACACACACCAGCACACCGAGACGGGGATACCTGTAGTCTGTAGAGTGCCTAGGCAGTGGGAGCAGTAGTTCGCCAACGACTGCCTAGCTTGGGCACTTTACACAACAGTTTTGACAAAGTGCTGAAAGGCGCACATTAGTGATGAGATGTGCCTAATTCATTAAGTGGCATGCACCTGTTAATAAATTAAATACACCTTACTTCTGCTCACCCATCATTAAGACTGTCATGTGCAGTGCCAGAATTATCCTTGAATAGTTAAAGGGATGCCACTTTCTCTTGTTAGTGCAGCTTTCTTCATTAACTGACCATCACTTCTGACGATAAAATGGCTGCTGATCGAGAAGCATGTGACCAGACCAGCAGCTTTCCCATGTGAAGTGTTTTACAATTGTAGGAGGCTGATGCACAGGTCTGGTCACATGTTCCACCATCGGCAGCCATGATCAGAAGTACTGGTGAATTAGTGAGGAAAGCAGCATTAACAGGAGAAAGTGTCTGACCCCTCTAATGATTATTTATATTGTACACTTTGTGCAGGTAGGAAATGATCCCATTGCTTATGTCAAAAGTATCCACAGACAACTTTACACCCAAAACTAGAGGGTTTGGGGGCATCCACTAGCGTGGTAAAGGTGGATATACATTTTTTCGGTGTATAATCAATTTCCTATAGAGCTAGGCTGGTTTCTCATTTGCGTTTTTTTGCACTGCGTTTTTGCGCATACGTGCGCATGCATTTTTTACCTATATTTAACATGGGTGCGCATACGTGCGCATTGGCATGCACACGTATGCGTTTTCGCGCGCTGCTTTTTTTTAAGATGTGTGTCCATAATTTCCAGACACTACATGTTGCATTTTTTGGTCCGCCCCACCGCTTAAAAAAAAGGCATGCGCATGTTTTGCGCAAAAAATTAACATTATTGTCTATGGGTGCGCATGTGCAAGTATGCGTTTTTTTGCGCATGCTTTTTTTTAGGTGTCCATTGGTTAGACAAGTTATAAAAAACCCCAACTACAAAAACTACATGTCTGTATAAAAGTAGGTGTCTGCCAGAACTGTACCACAACTATAGAGACAGCCTGGAGAGCAGACAGACTGCAAAAGACGACACCATTTTAAATTCCAGCTTCAGCGGCAAGAATGTGAGTATTATCACATCTAAAATTGTATTCCTGTCCTTTTAAATTGGATATGTACTAATGCTTTGTATTATTTTTACATGCAGTATGTCTTCGGAATCTGAATAATCACCATCCTGGCAGGAACTGGCGCAAGCAGACCGTGAGGTGATTATTTCCGTGCGTTTGGTAAGTATATCTGCTGCTTCTCAAAATCGCTAACGTTTGTTGCTTTTTTTCAGACATCGTCATCTTCAGCGGATGCGACTAGTGAGGGTGAACAGCATGAGCAGCCAAGCCAAGTCCCGGTGGTGATACGGAATGTAAGTATCTAATGATTTGTAATGTCCTTTATTTTTTATCTTCTATCTTTCCTCTTTTCTGGATCTTTTTTAACTTTTCATTCACACAAAATTCGAATATTCTAATGAATGTTTTTGGTCTAGGTTCCACAACTGGATGAAGACGTCTACCTGGATAATGAGCACCTTATCCGCCTGGTCCAGGAGCGTGCCCCGTTGTGGGACAGTCGCGACCGGTTGCACAAGGACAATGTGGTGACCCGTCGGCTATGAAATGAGGTGGCCACAGTGTTGATGGATGGATGTGACAGCGCCACTGCAACCTCCAAAAAGGCGTTTAGTAAGTATTTCCCTGCTCTGTTATGCCGCAGTGAGTATTGTCCTTGATGGCACTGTTGTGTTTCGTGCTAGATATATTCTAACAGGAAACCCAACAGTGTCATCTGGCTCAACAGTGACTGTTTTTGGTATTGTATTGCTGTATTGTGCCGCACTGACTCTTGTTCGTGATGGCACTGTTGGGTTTAGTGATAGCATATATCGTGCATCATACACAATTGTTAAATGTTGTTTGTTTGTTTTTCCAACAGTGAACAAAGTCCGAACACGTTAGCGCTCGATCAAGGAGCGCTTCAACACTGATGTTCGTGCTGAGGGGCAGGTCCGCAGTCCGCAAGGACCAGAACAAAATACCGGTACTATCAAGCTTTGCAGTTCCTAAGACCGGTCCTTGCCACCAGAGCGTAAGTATTATAATTTTTGGGTTTTTATTTTTATTAATCTGTGTTTTTCTATTCCGCAGCTGATGCTTCTTGTAAATGCATGATAGTAATGTTTTTCCTTTCTTTAACAGCACCTGGAGCAGCACCCTGCAACCTGGCCCTGAAGCGGTCCTTCATCGGACGACCTCGGACCCGTCTCAGCCATCCGACAGCCAGGAAGCACCTTGCACGTCTGCAACACGGACAGCTGCTGACCAGGAAGCTGGTCAATCAGGTGTTTCCCTGTCACAGGTCTCTGCCACTGGTTATGCGGGCACTACCCGCCAGCGGGAGAGGGCCTTGGAGAGGAATGTCTTGCCCGAGTTTATGCACTTGAGCGAGGCCTTTAATGCCAGCCTCAAGTCGCTGTCAGACAGAGTGGAAAGCGGTTTTTCACTAATGGAACATGGTTTTAACTACATGGAACACCGCTTCCACTCTGTCGAACAGCGCCTTGACCGTCTGGAGGCCAACATCTACAGACCAGCGCACCATTTTTTTTAGTAAAACTGAAAAGGGCATGGCGGAACACAGTCCTGAGCAACAGCTGAGTGTGCTGCAGGCCTGCAACAATGTTTTCTTGCAGACTATGCAGCATAATCGGTAAGGGCAGCAGTCATTTCCAACTGTGCCACCATTGACTCGCTTCACCTCACTACCGACTTGTGCTATATACCACTGCACGGACACCTCTATTCAAAGCCAGGACACCCACCATTACACCACCATAAGTCTGAGTGCTGCTGGTGACTTCACCAACACCACCATGGCAAGCGCTGCTCCTGTCTGGAGCACCACCGCCACCCCCATGCATGCTTGGAGCACAGCCACCATGACCACTCCTCAAACGTGGAACAGCCCGGCCGCCAGCACTATAACATGTACTAGCCCTGCCACCACCACTCCACAAACATGGACCATCACTGCCGCCACCAGTCCTCCTGCAAGGACAAGCACTGCCACCACAGAGCATCAGCAGCAGGCACAGCAGCAGCAGGCACAGCAGCAGCCACAGCAGCAGACGGGGGACCTACATTCCTTATTTGCCACAGGTTCCAGGCAGGGCCAACAATCAAGGTGGGAATTGGGCCCAAGGAGGTCCAGGCAGGCCAGTTTAAGGAGACAAAAAACAGTTAGGACCACTGTCGCTGAACCTCTGTCCTCTCCTCCTAGTGTGTCTAGTTCCATTCCCATCACTGGCCTCCCTTTACCCACAAGTTTTGTTGCACCTTCCCCTAGAACACCTTCATCCACTATAAGCTGTTCATCTTCACTGCACACCCCAAACTTGCAACCATCTGCCACCAAACGCCGAAAAAAATAAAGTTTTTTATAATTTTTTTGTATAAAAATAAATTTGAATTTCTGGTTTACCATAAGAAAGTTTGATTAATATTTTTTGCGCCGCCTACACACACTGCACCGTACACACAATGCGCCTTCAACTTTGCAAGGTGTCATTAAGTGTTTTGAGGATGAGCTGTTTTTACCATCCTCATTTCACTTATTGTTATACTAGGCCAGGGGGATGATATACCTTGTAATTAACAACATATTCTTATTAAGCGTGTGTTCAATCAACTGATGGGTAAAATACACGTCATATGGCCAATACCCAGGCCTAGTATCATAACTATTTATCAATCATGGGCAGGTTAATACACATATTACTTTTAACTTGCAGCGTCGCTTCGTACTTAATATATTTCACAAAAACTAGCGATGCTGCAGTTTAACTCGTATGTGTAGTTACCTGCCCAGGTGTGAGAACATCATTATTTCACAGGTATACATGGGAAGTTGTTTATTTTAATGGAGTGTAAAAAGACATAGTGCACTCGGTACAGGTATCAAAACAGGTTTTTTATTAACATATACACACGAAAACATTTTTACACCATTTCATCATGCTAGTGCACCCGTCCTACATCAGAGAAAAAGTAGGCCGCAAATTGGTCCCTCATTTGGCCAACTTCAATGGATGACCTGAGAGGGTGCTGAGTGAATTCAGGCAATGGGTTAGTAGCAGCATCATCGAGTTCAAAGGTCGGGTGCTCTTCAGCCATCACAAAATTATGTAGAACCACACACGCCTTCACCACCTCATCCACTGTTTCAAGTTTAAGATTAATGGCTGTGCCGAGAATTCACCATCTGGAGACAAGAATCCCAAAAGCACACGCTACAGTTCTTCTGGCCCTGGTCAGCCTGTAATTAAAGATTTATTTGGTGCGGTCCAAGTCACGGCTGGAGTAGGGTTTCAGTAGGTTTGCGCACATTTGAAAAGCCTCATCCCCAACCATTACAAAGGGCAGTGGCGGAGCTTCGGTGTGGGGAAGAGGCCGTGGCATAGGGAAATTAAATTGGTTGCCATACAACCTCCGGCCCATGTCTGAGTTTTTAAAAGCCTGGGAGTCATTACCACGGCCAAATGCTCCAATGTCCACTGCTACAAACATACATCCGGCATCCGCAATTCTTTTGGGTTTGATGATCCGTATGTGTTTCCCATCCACCGCTCCCTAACAGTTGGGGAAATTGCATACTGTCCAGAATTTGTCAGCAATTTCCATCCACTTTTCAGCGGTGGGCAGGGGCATAAATTCTGGACAAAGAACGTTCCAGAGAGCCTGGCAGGTGTCCACAACAATTCCAGACAAGGTGGAGATTCCAATACGGTACTGGAAGTGTAGTGAAGATAGGGTCTCTCCAGTCGCCAGGAATCTGCGAAACAGAGGAAGAAGTAAAATTAATATTTCTGTATATGGTTTTTTAAAACAATAAAAAAAAAATTAGTACATTCACGAAAAATAATGTGGCCAGGTTTAGAATAATACAGGTCACAAAAAAAAATGCAGACCCCCCCCCCTTGGTTTTTAAATATTACATACTGTAATGTCACCAGGAGCCGTTCCTCAGGAGGAATCGCACGACGGAGCTGTGTGTCCTGTCTCCGGATGGATTCTTGGACACGAGCAAGCAAATCCCTGAAAATTTCTTGGGACATCCGGATATAATCTGTAAATTTCTCCGGGTTTGCCTGTAGCTCACTGTAGAGGGTGTGGTGCGCTACACAGCTCTCATGGACTTTAACAATTGGATGTATCCACAAACGCCGCCGCTGCCGTCTTCGCTGTCTCTCTCTCTTCCTTTGTTCATGGCAAGCAACTGCATATGCCCTAGCCATCGCGATGTCCAAATCCAAGTTGAAGTGAAAACTCTTCCAGCGCAGGTCCATGTTGACACGAAAAAATCAAGCAAATGTTAAGAATACGGCTGTAGACAGGGTCTATATATTACCATACCACACCACCACTGATGTCCCATTGGTGGTGTGTGTTGCAAGATTGTTATCTAGATTTCTTTTTGTGGGAAGACAAACAATGTCCAAAAAAACTCAAACGCATAGAAAACGCATGCAAACGCATACAAACGTAGTGTTTTTTTTCTTCATGCGCACAAACAATGCTGGAAAAAAAGCAGCGTTTGTATGCGGTTTTTTAATGCGTTTGTATGCGCAAAAAACGCAGCGCAAAAAAACGCAAGTGTGAAAGTAGCCTTAGGCACTGAAAAAGAAAGTATACTATGGGGCTTATGGGCAAGATATTAAATTGTATTACATACAGCTGAATTCATCAGAGGAGGAATTTCATTTAGAAAAATCCTAGGCATGTACAACTGATTACATGTTCTATTGTACTCCACAGGAAACATAAATCAACAAAAGAAATAATTTTTCAAGGTGGACCACCACACCTTTAAGGTACTGTCACACTTAGCGATGTACCAGCGATCCCGACCAGCGATATGACGCGGTCAGGATCGCTGGTACATCGTTAAGTGGTCGCTAGTGAGCTGCCACACAGGCAGATCTCACCAGCGACATCGCTGGGGTCGGGGGTAGCTACTTACGTGTCAGACGAGGCGATCCTGCGTCCTCCCGCCCGGCTCCACGCGTCGCTCGTCATCACAGCAGGAATCGCCGCAGGAAGCAGACGACGAGAAACAGTCCAGGACGTTCTCGCGCGATCAGCGATAACCAGTGGGGGAGCAGGTTGTAGGTAAGTATCACACACAAAGATATCGCTAGCAATATCGCTATAACGTCACTAGTTATAGCGATATTGCTAGCGATATCTCTTAGTGTGACAGGCCCTTAAGAATACAGGGATTTGGGGCTATATGTGAAACATGGCTTACTTTTTTTAATACATTATTTTAAAATGCGTCATTTTTTAGCTTTGATAATAGAGCCCTAAAATAATAGAGGATAACATTAGCCAACTGAGCACAACAATGCTACTGTTTCACCCGGTCCCCGTCCTGGCGCTACACGCCCAGGTCTGCCGCTGTTACACCTGGCCCCCGTCCTGGCACTGCGTCCAGGCCTGCCGCTGCTCTCTGTTCTGGGCACTCACCTCGAGCCTCTCATGCTGCTGCTCAGCATTCTATCCTCCCTCCTTCTCCTGGCGTCCTGTGAGGAGATCTGTAACTAAGGCTATTAGGGC
Source organism: Dendrobates tinctorius (assembly GCF_039654945.1). Lineage (NCBI taxonomy): Eukaryota > Metazoa > Chordata > Amphibia > Anura > Dendrobatidae > Dendrobates > Dendrobates tinctorius. The sequence goes on along the minus strand of NW_027361960.1, from coordinate 7,310,398 downwards.
ATGCCCGCCCGCTCTCTTGCCTTCTTAAAGGGGTGGTGTGCATTATTCAAAAAATGCAATCAACCAATGGCAGCACACTGGCTGCTATTTCTGGCCTCTCCTCCATAGGGAGAGCGCCGGAGCAACGAGTATCTATCATTGCTACATCCGGTTCTCATGCTAACCTGTCTGCACTGCATCTGCAGTCTCTGTGCATTGTCTAATGCGCTCTGTTTCCACAGCATATCAGTATCCTGTGTTACCTGGTTATATCAGCAACCATCTGGGCCTAGGCCATCCTGTTCCGCCTACAGCCATCTGAGTCCAAGGACTGTGTGATGGTCACTGGAACAGACTCCTTACCAACTAACCGGATCCAGGACCCAGCGCATTACGGACTCTGCTGTAACTTTTGTTATCCCTTTGGTCCTGCTGGGACAGCTGCCACGTGTTCGGGGTCTAACTGGAGGTAGCACCTGTGTCCTCCGGGTATTCCATTCAGGCCCTGCCTGAGGGGCTTTACTACGGGTGCCCGGGGCTCACTAGTCACGCCCCCTTCGGAGCCCCCGGACCGTGGTCCCGAGGTTCCACTTAAAAAATAAAAACGAATGTGAACTTCACCATCTCTGCCTCCCATTCCATTCGTTACAGCTACAGATGACTTGGCATCGCTTCACAAACTTTTGGAGTCCGATTCATTCATTAAGAATGGGCATAGTACAGTCTTAATGCAGAGGCATGGTGCCTAATTCATGAAGAGACACATGCCTTTAAAGGCGTTGTCCCACGAACAAAGTAAATTTTAATCACTAGATCTTGGAATAAAAATTAGTTCCAGAATTGGTCAGACACAGCCATTACACAGCTGAGCACATTTATAAGATTATATCAGGACAGGAACATTTTTTAAACACATCTAATTGTGGAACCTATTTTTATTCCAAGATTTATTCATTAAAATTAAAGAGGTTTTCCCACCAACAAAGTTAAAGTAAAAAAAATGAAACATTCTTCTCCCAGACAGCCCATGCTTACTTCTCCAGATGTTTTTGAAAGGTGATATCTGGAGAGAAAAATATCAAATATTTGTGACATATTTGGCTCAATATGCTCCCAAACTGCTGTAGGATGATTCATAACTGTGGAGCTATGATCATCTGTAAGGAAAGTAGTAAAAGATCATTATTTTAAAGGGGATCTGTCAGCAGGTTTTTCTAAGTAATCGGAGAGTAGCATAATATAGGGCAAATCAGCACAATGTCTCACTTAGTTTACTGGGTGCAGCAGCTGTGATACAATCAGAGTTCTTAGAACATTGTTTATTGACAGTGAGCTGCTTATCGCAAGAGGGGCGTAGTCAGACAACTGCTTACGGGAGCACCAGTACAGACAGTGATAATGTTCAGATGATAAAACCTTCATTGTAAGTTTAAAAGGGGCTGCCAAAGCACAGCACAAAATGTATTTCTAGGGGCAACAATTATACCAAACAAATATGTTAAAGCATGGTTCCCAATTAACCCCTTCATGACATATGATGTAGCAGAAACTGAGTCCCACAAGCAAGATATTTTACTCTTGCACGCACTGTGTCCTAATGATACAGCTGGATTTCCTTATATCTGCCGAACCATGCTCTGGTGTGGGGATATTGGAGCAGTCAGTCCCACCCATCTCTTTGACTGCTCGTAAACCTGGCCCTTGACACGCCCTATTAACTCTCTCAGCACTATACGTGCTGGAGCCGACTTTTCCAAAATCACCAAGGCTACCATTTTTGATGATACCCATCTCCCCCTTCAAAGACCTGTCTGGCGGCCATCTTGCAATGTAAAGCACATGTGATCAGATGATCGTAGCTTCAAGTCCTCTAATTGGACTATTACATACGGTAAAAAGTTTTTAAAAAAAGTATTTAAAAATATTTTTAAAAAAAGATGTCAAATCACTCTTATTTTTGCCCCATTAACCCCTTTCTGACATATGACATACTACCCCATCCAGGTGACCCGGGCCTGTATGATCGTGGACGGGATATTATGTCATCACAATTAGCTGCGCTCACAGGGTGAAGGGGTTAAATTAAGTTAAATTAATGTACACAAAAAATCATAAGATTGAGCTTTTAAAATATTAAAACAATAATAAAATCAAATTGTAAATATTGTAGAAAATACATTGACAGGATGTCAAAGACAGCAGCAAAATTACCTTCATTCAAGACAAAATAGGATTCACTCCACTTGTAATCATCCTATACATTTTAGTACAACAGGTGTATTTACAGCATAATCTTACCGCACAACACCATTTTCCAGTCCTCCAGCAACAACATTAACAGATATTCCCTCTGGTTGATTTGAAAATGCGATACAGGAAATTGTCTCTCTGCAATGTACATGTCCAATAAGATCACCATTTACAGTCCAAAGTCTCAGGTCACTGCCACCGCCAACTAGAAAGAAAATAAACCTTTTATAATACACTGTTGTAGTAAGGGTTATTTTTAATAGTTTCAATACTCCAATTAATTATAATACTAATAATTAATCAATCAGTTATACAAACATATATATATATATATATATATATATATCCCATTACTTCCATGGAGTTCACATAAGGTCATTGAAGTTTAAGGCTGTGTGCCCACGTTGCATTTTTTAAGCGTTTCCGCAGCGTTTTTTTGCCGCTGCAGAAACGCTTAAAAAAAGCTAACAAAACGCATCCCATTAATTTTAATTGCATTCCACAATTGCTGTGCCCATGCTGCGTATTTTTCTGCAGCGGAATCGCATCGCGCTAAAATACACAGCATGTTCATTAATTTGGCGGAATTGCAGCGATTCCGCCACAATAGACTCGTATTAAATCAATAACGTAGGTGAAGGGGAAAAGGAAAATAGCTCACCAGTCTTCTGCAGGTTTCTCTGATTGAAGCACGCACAGAGCCGCCTTGATCAGAGGCGTGATTCACAATGAGAAATGGAAGAGGAAAAATGTCTCCAGCGTGTAATAACTAAGACCGCAAGAGGTTGAAACGCGCTGGTTGTCACGGGGACCCCATCCTTCCTTTCCTTTGTCTAATTGTATTTTTGATACATACATTTTAACTTGTCTTGAATAAAAGAATTGATTTTATTGGATTACACGCTGGAGATATTTTTCCTCTTCCATAGACTTGTATTGGATTGCTTGAAAACCGCAAATATTAAAAATGTTTGCGGATTTCAAGCGCATTTACTGCAGTTTTGTAAATCAAAACCGCAGCAAATGGGAAGTGACATCATGGGCATCCCATCATGCCATCCCATGAGCATCCCAGATCATTCCCGTCTTCCTGGATGATGGCTGCTACCATGGAATGGTATGACCGCATGGCGTTGGATGTCCCTTTCATGATCAGTGTGGTAAGTGTATATGTGTGTGTCTGTGTGTGTGGTGTATTTGCTGTGTATTTGAGGTGTATGCGTGTAACTAGACATAGGCCAATGGTCTACTACTCCCATCGGTCTATATCTGTTCTCCTTTCAGTAGCAGCAGCAGGATAAGCTCGATGGGAGCAGTATTTCCCATCGAACTGTTCCTGCTGTAAAAAAAACTACAATATATATATTTTTTTGCCACAATATTTTTTATTGCCCCCCCCCCCTTATTTTTCAAAATAATTTTTCCCCTCTATTATTTTATTATTTTTGCTTGGCCAAATATTATTCCTGTCACCCCCTTTTTTTGCCCCATTTTTTTTTTTAAATTTGTCCCCAAAATTAATTTTCATTGGTGGCCAGTGGTTACCTGTGGAAATAAATTATACATACCTGTCCCCGCAGATCGCCACCTAAAATAAAAAAAAAAATACCATATACTCACCCAGACACCTAATTCCCCGAAGCACTCGTTCACTTTAAAAAAAAAGTAGAACAACAAACCACAAAAGATACCTACCCTCCGTAGAATCCATTTTAAGCGAGTGTCCCACGATGCAAAAACACACCAAAAATCACAGAAAAACGCGCATTTTTGCCACCAAGGGATGCAGAAACCTTGCAGAAATTTCAGAAAGCAAATATTCAATGTGCGCACAAAGCCTTATGGAGTAAAAATTGTCACTACACCTGCAGATAAATATCCAGATGGGTGTAATTTCAAGGGGTCACTTGACAGGGAATTCTGCTATTCTGGCACTTAAGGGTTCTTCTGTATATGAAGTCCGCAAACTATTCTAAAATAATTTATTCTCCAAGAGTCAACTAGCACTCTGTCCCTCGTGAGTCTCGCCATATGGCTAAGCAGTACTGTACAGCTACATATGGGGTATTGCCACTTTCAGCAGAAATTGTCTGACATTTTGCCACCATATTATTTTTCCCATTTCCCCATGTGCAAATATAAAATCTAGGGTTAAGTTTTTTCGTTTATTTTTTGTAAAAATGTAATTATTTTTTCTTTACTGCTCAATGGTAAAAATCTGTGACACACCCGTGGTGTCAATATGATCACTACACCCCTAGATGAATTTATTGAGAGGTGTAGTTTTTAAAATTGGAGCACTTAATGGGTTTGTGCTCTTCTGGAACCTCAGAGGATCTTCCAATGTGACATGGCACCCTCAAACCATAACAGTAAAATCTGAATTATAGTATTGCGCTCCTTCCCTTCGGAGCTTTGCACTGTGCCTCAAAAGTAGTGTTCAAACACTCAGGAGAAATAGCACAATACATACGGTACTGTTTGTTTTCTCCTCTTACCCCTTTTGAAAACTGCAAACTTGGGGTCAGAGCAACATTTTAGTGGAAAAAATAGTAATATTTCATCTATTCAGCCCAATGTTATGCAAGTTTGTAAATTGTTTGAGGGTTAAAATACTCACTACACCCCTAGATGAATTCCTTGAGAGGTGTAGCTTACAAAATAGGATCAGTTGTGGGGGTTTTGTGCTGTTTTGGCATGTCAGGAGCTCTTCAAATGTGACATGGTATCCCTAATCTATTCCAGTCAATATAGCGCTCATTCCCTTCCCAGCCCTGCTGTGCACGCAAGCAGTCATTTTCCAACAAATATGGTTATCTGCTTATTCACGAAAAATTGCACAAGAAATTAGAAATTTTGGTATCCATTTTCTCCTGTTACCCTTGTAAAAATAAAAAATTGGGGTTAAAACAACATTTTTGTGAGAAAAATGTTTTTTATGTTTACTGCTCAAAATGATAAAACTATGTGAAGCCCCTGCTCACCACACATATCTAGATACATTTCTTGAGTTGGTTAATTTCCAAAATGTGGTCAGTTGTGGGGGTTTACACTATATAAGCACATAAGGGGCCCAAACCAGACACAGCGTCTGCTATCGATTCCTTACAATTTTTAATTCCAAAACTCAAACGGTGCTCCTTCCCTTCTGAGCCCTGCTGTACACCCAAACAGTAGTTTTCCACGACATATGGGGTATTGGCATACTTAGGAGAAATTGCATAACAAATAATTTTACATGCATTTTCTTCTGCTACCATTGTGAAAATGAAAAATTGAGGCTAAAGTAACATTTTTGTGGGAAAAAGTTAAATGTTCATTTTTTCCTTCCACATTCCATTAATTCCAGTGAAGCACCTGAAGGGTTAATAAGCTTCTTGAATGTGGTTTTGTGCACCTTGAGGGGAGCATTTTTCAGAATGGTGTAACTTTTGGGTATTTTATGTCATATAGACCCCTCAAAGTCACTTCAAATGTGATATGGTCATTAAAAATATGGTTTTGTAAATTTTATGGAAAAATTAGAAATTGCTGGTAAACTTTTAACCCATCTAACGTCGTAACAAAAAAAAAAGTTTTAAAAATGATGTTGATGTAAAGTAGACATGTAGGAAATGTTATTTCTGAACTATTTTGTGTGACATAACTCTCAGGTTTAATTAAGGGTACAAAAATTAAAAATGTGAAAATTTTCTATATTTTCTGAAATAAACTCAAGTCATATAGAACACCTTTTACCACTGTTATGAAGTAGAATATGTCACAATAAAAACAATGTCAGAATCACTGGGATACATAGAACTGTTCCAGAATCATTACCTTACAAAGTGATACTGGTCAGAATTTAAAAAAATTGGCCTGGTCACGAAGCGAAAAACAGGCTCTGGCATGAAAGAGTTAAATTAAAGATTATTAAATTCTAAATGCCACAATGTAAGATTTAATTATTTAAGATGCCACAGAATATTTTACATACATTACCCAACCTAAAACATTTCTACAACTTATCTGTTACACAACCTTTTAAGGTTATGTGCACACGTTGCAGATTTACCTGCAAAATTTTCTGCACAGAATCTGCATCTCTTGGCAGAAAACGCAGGAAAACTCCACTTGGATTTCATGCGTTTTTGATGCAGATTTGTATGCGTTTTTGTAAGCTAAATAAAGATCTATTATTTAACAAAAAAAAGTATTGTGATGTCATTTCTTTGTCGAACCTCTTATTTTGCACTAGATTATGGCCCGATGCTATCGCATCGGGAGGATGCGATAGCATCACACATCTTGCCATGTTAACCCTCAACACACACACTCCAAAACACACACTCCTCTCACCTTTCACCATCTCCACTCACGTCCACTCACTCCTTCACTCCACATACGACCCCTTCTCTCACTCCGTCTCTCATACTCACGCCGTCATCGCCGCTGATCCACGATCCCCGACATCTTCTTCCGCCGGCGCCATCCTGGATCCAGACGTCCTTCCATGCCGGCGACATGTCCTTGCGGCGACGCCATCTTGAGTATCGTGAAATCCCGCGATACTCAAGATGGCGTTGCCGGAAGAACATGTCGCCGGCGTGGACGACGTCGGGATCCAAAATGGCGTCGGCAAAATCTTGCGAGTTTTCGCCGACGCCATTTTGGATCCCGACGTCGTCCTCGCCGGCGACATGTTCTTGCGGCGACGCCATCTTGAGTATTGCGGGATTTTGACGATCCAAAATGGCGTCACCGCAAGAACATGTCGCTGGTGTGGATGCAGTCGGGATCCAAAATGGCGTCGGCGAAATCTCGCGAGAGTATGAGAGACGGAGTGAGAGAAGGGGTCGTATGTGGAGTGAAAGAGTGAGTGGAGATGGTGAAAGGTGAGAGGAGTGTGTGTTGAGGAGTGTGTGTGTTGAGGAGGAGTGGTGTGTTGAGGGTTAACATGGAAAGAGGTGTGCGGTGACGTCACCGGTTACAACTGGACGGAAGTTGTTACAACCGGAAGCTGCTTAGGGCATTTATTATTATGGATACTCCATTTAAGAATAATGGTTACACACACAAATAGATAGATCTATAGATAGATAGAACTATAGATAGATAGCTCTATAGATAGATATAAATCTATAGATAGATAGATCTATACATAGATAAATAAATTAATAGATAGATCTATAGATAGATCTATCTATCCATAGATATATCAATCAATAGATATATCTAGGTATCTATCCATAGATACATCTATAGATAGATATATCCATGGATAGATATATCTCTGGATATATCTATAGATATATCTATCTATAGATATATCTATGGATAGATACCTAGATATATCTATTGATTGATATATCTATGGATAGATAGATCTATCTATAGATCTATCTATTAATTTATTTATCTATGTATAGATCTATCTATCTATAGATTTATATCTATCTATAGAGCTATCTATCTATAGTTCATAGGCATAGGCAGCATCAGTAGTAAAAAGTTGGTCACACTTGTCAAACACTATGTTTGACGAGTGTGACAAACCTGTCAATCAGTTCTCCAAGCGATGCTCCAGATCGCTTGGAAAACGCTAGCATTCTGCAAGCTAATTACGCTTGCAAAGCGCTAGTTTTTCCGCGGGAAAATCGCGGGAATTTAAAATGCGATTTTCCTGCGGAATGGAATTCGAATTCGAGAGAGAGTTCCGCTACGTGTGCACATAGCCATAAAGTGAAGGTTTTCCTAGTTTTTAATCTTTTAGTTTTCAAAGCCAAAGATAAATGTAAAATTTACTTTCAATACATAGTTACGTACAACGTACCTGAATCACAAACTGTTGCAATGTCTCCTGTTGTTTCACTAGCAGACACTGCTGTTACTGGACTTTTGTGGCCAGTGAGACTTTGCACATAGCATAATCTTAAAAAGGAAAAACAAATTAATTAATTAATCCTTGCACTATACACGTAATTAATAAGACATTTTTTAATTGGACACGTTTAAGGATTTAGGACCAAACACAGTCACACCATAATCTATGGCCTAATCCTACACTCATCTCTTAAAAGGGTTTGGAGGTATTTTTATTTTTTAAACTGTTTACTTGCTTGCAGGACCTTCGGTATCTATGGTTACGACCACTGATATAGTGACAGTTAGTTACCTAGTTGCTAGTGGTCGTAACCATGAATAAATAAGGTCCTGTAATGCAATGCCCTGCTTATGAGGAAAGAGACATAGCAAATCAAAAAACTATACTATATTTCTAATTGGAGGAATAGGCTAATATTAGGAATACCCCTTTAATATTTTCAAAGCATTTACAACATGCAGAACATTACAGGAGAGGGAAGGAGAGTTGGGGTGCATTTATACTGACCGATAATTGGGAACAAGTGTTTCTAGTAATGCTCGTTTCAAATGAAATGATTTTAATGCTTCCTGTGTAAATAGGACATGAGCTGCTGTGAACATTAATATTCCATGTGCACAGAATAGTCTCTTTCCAATGATTCTGTGCACATAGGAAGTGTGGTCGGTCGGCCTGTCTAAACAAGCAATTAAATGATTGCTGGTCGTTTACAGCCACAGGTTGATAGTGTAAATGAGCTTTTAGCATATTAGAAACAACATAAACAGGCATTGAAGTTGTCAAACCAACACAAATAAATACAGTCAAATATTAAAGCAGAGAGCCAGTACTAGAGCCAGAATATTCTTTGTGGATTGAGTTAGCGCACTTTGCCCTCCTGTGCTGCTCCTGCCATCTCAGCTCTGTAGGTCCATAGCTCTGCATATCCAGAGTCTAGGTGAGGCCATATAAGCAATCTCATTTCTCCTATGTAAAGCACATACAGCAGCCTCAGCTTCTCGCATGTGATGTATATACAGAAGTCTAATGATTCCTATGTGATTTATACAGCATCCTTATGTCTGCTGTTATGTATACAGCAGTCTCATGTCTGTTGTGCTATTCATACAGCTGTCTTAGTGTATGCTACATGATGTTTACAGCAGTCTCAAGTCTCCTATGTTGTATATACAGCAGTCTCATTTCCCTGATGATGTAAACTGCAGTCTCAGAGACTCCTATGTGATGTATTCAGCAGTCTGTGTCTCCTAAGTAATGTATATACAGCAGTCTCAGTGTATGCTATGTGATGTATGCAGCAGAGTTTCAGTGTATCCTATATAATGTATATAAACTTTCTGCGCAATAATTAAGCAATTTGAACCTTTGATGATTTATTTTATTTTTGAATGACTCCAGTGCTGTGGGTCAATCCAGAAGGTTAATAACCTGAATATTTTATTAAGTAAAAATTAGATTTTGTCTTTCTAAGGAGAATATCCACGTGTATAAAGTTATTGAACAACTATTAGTGTACAGAGTTATTATGCAATTAAATTAAAAACTTAAATTTTCCCAACCCAAATGTTTATTTTCATCTATTAAAGTGAGAATAACAACCAAACCACTCAAAATTAATAAAAATAAATTGATGATCAACTTTTTTGGCAGCACCAACTGCAGCTTCCCAGACACTGTTGAGATATTCAGAGGTGTGCTGTTTTCCTTCATCATAAATCTTCAGTTAAAGAAGGGCCTACAAGTTCTCACTAAGGTATAAGTCAGGTGAGTAAGAGGCCATGTAATTATATTTTCAACTTCAAGTCCTTTAGTGGTCAGCCAAGCAGTAGAGTACTTTGATGCATACGATGGTTTTCATGAAATATGCAGACTTTTCCCTTCACCCATGACAGCACAACTGAGAGATATAGAAACTTGGCACACACTATATATGATTTCCAATACAAAAAGTGCTTTTATTTTTACAGTACATACAGTATAGACGTTTCGGTCACATTGACCTTCATCACAGTACTATTAGTTGTACTGCTGTTGTGAACTCATTTTCTGGTTTACCGCTGGCTTCTGGTGAGGGTGGTGGAGCTGGCTGTGTTGACAGAGGAGTCGTGAGTTCTCCATCCGGGCTCCCTCTGGTGGTGACAGCAGGTAATGAAGCTGATCTAAATGGCAGAGACCTGCCACCTGAGTAGGAGGACTGTGATTGGACATCAGGAGTCTCTGACTGGATTTAAGACAGCCGACTCCCTAATTCTGTGCTGGTGATTTTTTCCTGCCCTGAGGTTCTGGTTTCCAGTTCTGTTCCTGCCTTCTCAAGCTAAATGTGCTCTGCTATTTTTTCACACGTGCATGCCTGCGGTCTCGCTCCCCCAGAGCGCCTAGCGAGGGAGGGCTGCGGGCGTCTTCCGGCCGCTGACGTCAGCGGCGCAGGGCATTCTGGGCACGCCGGCTGACGTCAGTTAGGCAACGGCAACATGGCGCCGGGTGTGACGCCGGCCGGCCTTTCCTGAGAAGATACAGCGATCGGCCGGCGGTCACAGGAGGAGGGGAGGAAACACTCACCAGGACCGAGACAGCCTATTTAAAGGAGGATGGTCGTCGGCACGGATGGGTAATCATGGGGTCAGAGCAGGAGCGGTCACCATCTCTGCCTCCTTCACAGCCCTCCGTCCACAAGCATGGCAGCCGATCGAGCAGCAGTCGCCCCAGCCATAGGTCGGGGGAATCATCGAGATCCAGAGAACACAGATCACGTGCTCCTCCACAGCCTCCGCGTCCGGTACCCTTGACTACGGGTGGTGAGTGATCTTCGTGAATGTTAGCAAGCTGTTAATAAGGACCTTATTTGTATGCTTAAATTCCTTAGGAGAAACCTAAGAAAGCAGGCAGTAAGAAGAACAACAGAGATTGTGCCATATGTAAAAGCTCCCAAGCGAGAGACTGGCACAAGGACCTCTGCGCCAGCTGTATCCAGCGTACCATGGCAGAGGAAGCGCCTAGTTTCGCAACCAATCTTAGATCTGTTATCAGGTTGGAGATGGAAGGCTCGCTTAAAGCTTTGTTGAAAAAAGGGAAAAAGAGCAGGAAGAATCCCCCTAGCTCTATCTCAGACTCGTCCTCAGCCTTATCTCAGGCCGAACACCCGTCCTCCTCCTCAGACAGTGACACGGGTGGCAAACCGTGTTTTCCAGTAGAAGATACAGATGCTCTCCGTAAGGCCATCAGAGTGACGATGGGCCTACAGGAGGAAAAAATGGCTAAAGTCCCTGGAAGACGTCATGTTTGGGGGACTACAAGAGAGAAAGAAACGGACCTTTCCAGTCAATGAAAAGGTCCAAGCACTCATTGAGAGAGAATGGAGGAAGCCTGAGAGGTCAGGGGCTCTTCCCTCCGCCTCTAAGAGTAGATACCCCATTGTGCATAAGGACGCAGAAATATGGAACAAAGTCCCAAAGGTTGACGCGGCGGTGTACAGGTCATCCAAAAAGTCGGCCCTACCCTTAGAGGACTCAGGGGTGCTTAGGGACCCGCTAGATAAAAAATCGGATTCCTACTTGTGACATGCAGCAGCAGGAGGATTGAAGCCTGCAATAGCGGGCACCTGCACGGCTCATTCCCTAATGATTTGGCTGCAGCAATTAGAAGAGAGACTGGCTTCAAAAGTCTCTAGGGAAAAAATACTAGCAGATATGTACCTTCTGCATGGGGCGGCAGCTTTTTTGGCGGACACCTCTGCTGACTATGAGGATGACAGATAGGGCGGCAGGATTTTCAAACGCCGCGAGGCGTGGATTGTGGCTTAAGGGCTGCCCAGGAGATCTGCAGTCTAAAGCTAAGCTGTGCTCCCTCCCGTGCGATGGTCGGTTTTTATTCGGGAAAAACCTAGATGACATCCTAGAGAAGCCAAGTGACAGAAAGAAAGGCTTTACCAGGTTTCCAGCAGATCAGAGGAGGCCGCCCTTTCGGAGAGGAAAATTCAACAGGGTCCATCCCCCGGGGGATAGAACGAGATGGGAAGATAAAAGGAAAAAGGAGTCTGGTTTTATGTTTGGTGGAGCCACCTCCACTTCCAAAAAATCCCCACAATGACGCCAGTATTCCGGTAGGGGGGAGATTGGCGCTCTTTTCCCAGGCTTGGGAAAACATCTCTTCTAATGCCTGAATCCTAAACATCATAAGGGAAGGCCTAAATATTCCTTTTTCACAGCAGCCGAACACAGCATTTGTCATTACCCCTATCAGGAAGGCAATAGAAGAACAGCTGGCCTTAGCATCAGAAATCCTGAGCCTGCTAGACAAGCAGGTTCTTTCCGAAGTCCCGAGAGCACAGGAGAGATCAGGGTTCTACTCGCCCCTCTTCCTGATAAAAAAACCGGACCAGTCATTCAGAACGATCATAAACCTCATAGGCCTCAATCAGTGAATAAAAAACAAGACTTTCAAGATGGAGTCGGTAACTACAGCCATAAAACTGCTGCATCACGATTGTTTCATGGCCGTAGTCAATTTAAAGGATGCATACTATCACATCCCCATCCACCCAGGCTATCAGAAATACTTAAGAGTGGCCTTCTATATCCAGGGCATTCTCAGACATTTCCAATTCAGGGCCCTTCCATTCGGCATATCCATAGCCCCAAGAGTTTTTACCAAAGTCGTAGCGGAAATGACAGCCTTCCTCCGAATTCACGACATGGTCATAATACCCTATTTGGACGATTTCCTGATAGTGGGCAGCTCAGAAGACCACTGCACTGTACAGTTGAGACGAGTAACCAACACCCTACAGGAACTGGGGTGGATGGTAAATGTCAAAAAATCAAGATTACAGCCACTAAAAAGACAGTCTTTTCTAGGGTTTATCCTGGATTCCGAGCAACAAGCCTGTCTACTACCGGAGGCCAAGATAGAGAAGGTTAGGAATATGACCTTGGCAGTCCTAGACCAACCCCACATGACCCTGAGGAACGCAATGTCCTTGCTAGGTACCCTGACGTCCTGTATCCCAGTGGTCAGGTGGGCACAATTTCACACCCGACAGCTTCAAGGTGAAATTCTAGCATCACAAGGATCGCTGAGAGGGCGTTTAGAAGGAAGGCTGGAACTTTCCTTAGAGGTCAGGAACTCTCTCAACTGGTGGTTAGACAGGACAAACTTAGCATCAGGGATGCTCTGGGACAAACCAGTGACCGACATAATCCTGACAGACGCAAGCTCCTCGGGGTGGGGGGCGCACCTAAGGGGTCATGCGGCCCAGGGGTCCTGGGAGCCTCAAGAACGGGACGCATCTTCCAACTTGAGAGAACTGTGGGCAGTGAACAAAGTAACAGTGGCATACATCAATCATCAGGGGGGTACAAGATCTCACTCCCTAATGAATGCAGCCAGCGACATTTTCCACAGAGCAGAACAGCACCTACTCTCTCTAACGGCTTTGCATATAAAGGGGTAGAGAATATAGAAGCCGTTTTCCTAAGCTGCAATACACTAAGGCAAGGGGAATGGGCTCTAAATCGGTCCTTTTTTCAAAAAATAACACAACTATGGGGGGAGACGGTGACAGACCTCTTTGCCAACAAGAACAACAGGCAAGTGGAGAGATTCTGTTAAATTAAACCCAAGGGAAAAACCATAGGCAGTGGACTCATTACAGATCCAGTGGAACTTCAGGCTAGCCTATGCCTTCCCCCCAGTGACTCTGATCCCAACGGTAGTCAGAAAGATCAGGAAGGATCAAGCCAGGGTGATGCTAATAGCCCCATTCTGGCCAAAAAGACCCTGGTTCTCGCTGCTGCGAATGATGTCCCTCTCAGATCCATGGATTCTGCTGGAATTTGAAAGGTCGCTTCTAATGGATAGAGGGTTCTCTCCCGGGTTGGTGGCCACCCTGCTAAAAAGTAGGAAACCGGTAACGACTAATATCTACGTCAGAACATAGAATAAATTCATGCAGTTTTTAGGTAAGCTGTTAGAGCAAGAACCCCCGATTAGTGCTATCTTGGAGTTTTTACAATCAGGATTACAGCTGGGGTTAGCAGTAAATACCCTCAAAGTTCAGGTATCCGCTCTGGGCGCGCTTTATAACTGCAATTTGGCAGCAAACAGATGGGTAGCTAAATTTATTAAATCCTGTCATAGGTCTAGACCTATCCCATTAAAAAGAGTAGCTCCATGGGATCCAAACCTGGTATTAGAGGCACTTACAAAAGAACCATATAAGCCTACTCAACAACTACCCATAAAATATCTTACCCTAAAAACGATTATTTTAGTGGCCCTCACGTCGGCCCGTAGAGTGAGTGACTTGCAGGCTCTCTCAGTAAGTCCACCTTATACTCAAGTATTTCAGGACAGAGTAGTATTAAAAACAGACCCCGCATATCTGCCTAAGGTAGCATCAGATTTCCATCGAAGTCAGGAGATTGTCCTTCCTTCCTTTTGCAAAAATCCAAAACATCCAGGGGAGGAAAAATTCCAGAGAAGAGAGCCCTGCTAGAATATATAACTGTGACTAGTCAATGGAGGAGGTCCCAGTCTCTATTCGTAGCTTTTCAGGGTACCAGGAAAGGCTATGGAGTATCAAAAGGGACTATTGCCAGATGGATTAGGGAGGCCATTAGTATAGCTTACTCAGCTAGTGGTGTTCCGATTCCTGACGGCATCAAGGCTCATTCCACCAGAGACGTGGCGACCACCTGGGCTGAAAATGCAGAGGTATCAATTGAGCAAATTTGTAAGGCCACTACCTGGGCCTCACCATCAACCTTCTTTAAGCACTATAGATTAAACTTATCCTCCTCTGCTGACTTAACCTTTGGTAGAAGGGTGCTACAAGCGGTGGTCCCTCCCTAAGGTGTTTTGAAGTCTCCAAAAATCTCTCAGGTGTGCTGTCATGGGTGAAGGGAAAACCACCATGGTTACTTACCAGTAGCCAGTTTTTCCAGAACCCATGACAGCACCCGTATATCCATCCCCCTTTTTCACCGTATGGGTGTGCACGTAAGTAGGGTGTATTTGTGTGATGTGGTGTTAGATAAACATGTAACTAACCGGGAAGTCCTCTCATGCTCTGTAACCAACTGAAGCGGGGAAGAGGTGCCACCCCTTATATTTCAGTAGGTTCCTGTCCTGGCAAGGCGGATCCCTCTCTCATGTGTGCTATCATGGGTTCCGGAAAGTAACCATGGTGGTTTTTCCATTACCACTGCTTGAAAAAAGTGTCTTCTAAAACCTGGCAGTAAGTTTGGGAGTTAATTTTAAGTCAGTTTGCAACCCAAAAAGGTCCAATTAGCTCATCTTTAACAAAACCAGCTCACAGCAGAACCCCACCTACACCTTGCTGACATCTGAGTCGAAGTGGAGGTCTGTTCCCATTACTGTTCCAGCTATGGGCCCCATCCATATGGTCCGTCAAGAGTCACTCTCGCCTTATCAGTCCATAAAAAAACTGGGAAAAATCTGTCTTCAGATATTTCTTGGCCGAGCCTTGACGTGTCCACTTCTTTGTCTTGTTCAGTGGTGATCGGGTTTCAGCCCAGCTTACATTGATCATGTCTCTGAGCACTGAACACCTACTTCTGGGCAGTTCAAGAATATGAAAGCACTGGAGGATAATGGGCTCCTTGCCACTTCACATTTGATTCTTCTAAATCTTTGTCAGATAATATGCGCCTTTTTGTTTATACACTTTTTTGCAACCTGGTTGACTATTTGCGACAAAACTTTTGTTGATTCTGTCATCACGTCCCAATATCAATAATGCTGCATCCCTCTGGAGGACTTAACAATTTTTGACTTTTCAGAGTGAGTTAAATCTTCTTTTTTGGAAAACAAGCTACCTAATTGTGCACAGCTTGATATCCTTAGGCCACACCTTCCCTAATTACACAAACATACATTACCTGATATGCTTCATACAATAAGCATTCAATTTTACATAAATTTTACTTAGATTTGAAAAATATGCATACAAATTGCAATATGGTGAAAATACTCACTTGCCTAAAAATTCTATACTCAGTGTATAGCAATCTCAGTGTAAGCTACAGTATGTAGTGAAAAAAAACAGAGAACGCTCCGAACGAGATGGAAAGATGCAAATCGATCCAATGAACGCAGATAAAACAGTAATAAAAAATAAAACTATTGTATTTAAAAAACACTATGGGTTTTGGCTGCATCCAGCCTTCCTCAGGTGTACAGGAAACGATCACGTGATGTTTACAGCAGTTTCAAGTCTCTTATGTTGTATATACAGTCCACACTACATCAGCTTCAGCAGGGAGATCGTCTGGCGGTGGAGTATTGCTCCGAGTTTCAGAGGTGGTCCACTGACACTAAGAGGAATGATCCCGCACTCCATAGCCAGTTCTGTGAAGGGCTATCTGCGAGGGTGAATGATGCCTTAGCCCTGTATATGACTCCATTTTCCCTTGAGACGGTCATATCTCTGGCTATCCAAGTAGATTGCCGTCTTCGCCAGAGACATAAAGAGACATCCCAATGTGCGGGAGGTCCGGGGCCAAGAGAAACCTGGTCTGAGTCATCTGACGAACCCATGCAGTTGGGTGGGGCAACTTGTCGTGGAAAGCAGTCTGTTGTTCGACGCAAAGGGCGAGTATGTTTTTACTGAGGTAGACAGGGGGACTTTGTAGACACGTGTCCTTCCCTATCTCACGGTAAACAGCCACCGGAAAACTAAGGAGCCCAGGTTATAGGGAAGTTAGCAACTCGGTTGTACATATTTCCTCCATGGGTAGGACACAAATTTTGTATGCCTGCTGAAATCCATCTGGGCAAAAATAAGGTGGCAATTTCTGCCTTTCTGGACAGTGGGGTGTGATTTAACTTGATTGAGGCTAGGTTCATCCAGGGTCTAAACCACATACACTGTCCAGAGCTATACCCATAATCACCATCGACTCTACTTCCTTGAGACAGGGGTATTTAACTCAAGTCTTCCGAGGGTTACATCTACAGGTAAGGCCTCTTTCACACTTCAGTTTTTTACAATCAGTCACAATGCGCCAGGTTTTGAAAAAAACGGATCCTCAATTTTCTTTTGAGGATCCGTTTTTTTCCCCATTGACTTCCATTAATGGCGGATTGTGACGGATTGCCGTCCGTTGCATCCGTTTTTTTTGAGGATCCACCAAAAGTTGCTGTCCGTCACCATCCTCAAAGATTTCAAAACGGAGCTTGCAACGTGCTTTTCTCTGGCGGATCCTCCAGACACTCATTTAACCCGAAATTCTTTCTGGGTGCCGGACAAAAAAAAAATTCTCTCTCTCTCTCTCTCTCCCCTTCCCGGCCAGCGGTTCCTTTAAATTTCCTCATTTTCAGGATCCGTCTGAAAACGGATCCTGTGGCATCCGTTCACATCAGTTGAGAACGGATCCGCTTGTCTGACTTTTTGGCGGATTTGAACTGATGAAAAAAACTGAAGTGTGAAAGAGGCCTAAGGGTCATGCACTCAAAGTATTTACTTATGTGCTAGAGGGTCTGCCCCCTCCTGTGGGTCTTAGACTTCCTTAGCTCACTCTACACAACCCTGTGGTAGATTGGCAGACTTGGAAGATGGTAAAGTGGAGTGAGTATTGTCAAGAACACTTCTTGGTCACCCGGCTTGCAAGGATGGGTACCCAGCCTGTGCCTAAATACCTATCTGACTTTGGGGATGTGTTCTCAGAGCAGGGGTGCCAAGACCTTCCTCCCCATCATCCTTATGACTGTGCCATTAATCTTGTTCCTTGGGCCAAGCTCCCTAAGAGCAGACAATATTATATCTCTGGTCCAGAGAGGCAGGCAATGAAGGACTATATCACGGAGAGTTTGGCAAAGGGTCATATTAGACCATCCTTATCTTCCATTCATGGATAAGGTGAAAGTCAGGGCGGTACTTGATTGGGAAGGTCCTGAGGATTTGAAGGTGTTACAAAGGTTTTTGGGATTCGCCTACTACTACCATAAGTTCATCAAAAACTTTTCGGTAGTGGCTAAACCTCAGATGGATATAACCAGGAAAAGGACAGACTTTTCCAAGTGGTCCAGTCCAGCCAGGGAGGCATTCGATACCTTGAAGGAGTGTTTTACATCTGCGCCAATTCTCACACAGCCTAATGTCACTCAGGCTTTAATTGTAGAAGTTGACGTGTCTGAAGTGGGGGTGGAGGCTGTATTGTCGCAGAGTGCGTTGCCTGGTAAATGGCGTCCATGTGCATACTTTAAAAAAAAACAAAAAAAAACTGTCATATGCGGAGAGAATTTATGACATTGGTAACAGGGAACTCTTGGCAATCAATTGGGCCTTTGAAGAATGGCGCCATTTTTTGGATGGGGCAATTCATCCGGTTATGGTAATCCTGGATCATAAAAATCTCGTATATATAGAGTCTGCAAAACAACTAGCGCCTCGTCAGGCAAGATGGGCATTGTTCTTCACCAGGTTTAACTTTTTTGTTACATATAGGCTGGGGAACAAGAACATTAAGGTGGATGCCTTATCTTTCTGGGGGTGGAGATAATTGTGAACCAGTTCCTATACTACAAAAAGGGGTGTGTATTGCATCTATATGCTACAATCTTGAAAAAGAGGTTGTTGACGCTCAGGCGTACGTCGTTGCTGCCTGTTTGGTAAACTGTTTTTGTCTCTGAATCTCAGTCTGAGAGATCTTAGTGAACATCATGATTCATTCTTTGCTGGACATCACAGTAATAAATCCACCACTAATTTTCTTACTCTGCGGTTTTGGCGGTCAGGGGTACGTCAGGATGTCCCGGAGTACTGTAGCTGTCTGCAGTGTCTGTACGATTTTCTATAATCTCTCATACTCGTCTGTCTGGTTCTCTAGAACCATTTGCGATTCCCAGTAGGCCTTGGACTCATTTATTGGTCAATTTTATCACTGATCTAACCAGATCGGCAGGTAATACTGTAATTTTGGTTGTGGTGGACAGATTCAGTAAAATGTCAAATTTTATTGTGCTACCCGCTTTACCTAACGCCAAGCAAGACCTTGGCACAAATGTTCATCACAAAGAATATAAAATTACATGGGATCCCAACAGATATTGTTCCTGACTGGGGAATTCAGATTATTTCCAAATTTTGGAGGGCGTTTTGCACTCGTTTCAGAATCCAGCATTTCACCCACAGTCTAATGGGCAAACTGAATGGGTTAACCCAAATCTTGGGACTTATCTTAGGTGTTTTGTGTCTGAGGATCAGGAGGATTTGGTTACCTGTTACCTACTTACTTCTAGCTGAATTCGCAATAAATAATCGTTGTCATGTGTCTACTGGTAAGGCCCCGAGTTTTGGGGTATACAGGTTTCATAATCATTTCAGCTCATTTAATAGGAATCATTCTTCTGGAATAGCTGAAGAGGAACAGTTTTCATCATTACAGTGCCTTGCAAAAGTATTCGGCCCCCTGAAACTTTTCAACCTTTTCCCACATATCATACTTCAAACATAAAGATACTAAATGTAAATTTATGGTGAAGAATCAACAACAAGTGGAACACAATTGTGAAGCTGAACGAAATTGATTGGTTATTTTAAATTTTTGTGGAAATTCAAAAACTGAAAAGTGGGGCGTGCAATATTATTCGGCCCAATCCTTTGTTGCGCCACCTTTTGCTGCAATTACAGCTGCAAGTTGCTTGGGGTATGTCTCTATCAGTTTTGTACAATGAAAGACTGATATTCTTGCCCATTCTTCCTTGGCAAACAGCTCGAGCTCAGTGAGGTTTGATGGAGATCGTTTGTGAACAGCAGTTTTCAGCTCTTTCCACAGATTCTCGATTGGATTCAGGTCTAGACTTTGACTTGGCCATTCTAACACCTGGATACGTTTATTTGTGAACCATTCCATTGTAGATTTTGCTTTATGTTTGGGATCATTGTCTTGTTGGAAGACAAATCTCCATCTCAGTGATGGTACAGAGGACATAGCGTCATCTCCAGTCATTGTGGATGGAAATTTGAAATTTCAGATAGCTAAGATCACTGAGTCTTGCTTAGTTTGTTGGTCACTTCAGTATTTGGTACACTGGAAGGGATACAGTCCTGAAGAGAGAATGTGGGTTCCAGCAACTGACATCCATGCAGCCAAGCTGATCTGATCTTTTCACGTGGAACACCAGGATCAGAGGTTCCAGTGGTCCCTCATAGAAGGGGGGTCCTGTCACATAGGTTTACCGTGACAGACAGGAGCCAGAAGACAGCAGCATCTGATAAGAAGCACTTCACCTTCATATTAAACGGTGTAAATTTATTTTGGCAGTACAGAGGTTAGTCTGTTCAGTTGAGAAATCCTGGCAGCTTTCCTGCATTAAGGATCTCAGCTGTGCACTGTTAGCCACTCCCATCTCCTATATAGTTTGGGTCCTGTCTAGCACTCATTGTCAGAGCTACCTTTGTTGCATGGCTGGTGGTTGTTATTGGAGAAGGTGTTTGGTGGATTTATCTGCAACTCTTGCTAGGTTTTGAGTGTGTGATAATTCGCTTTCTTCTCCTACTTTTGTTTAACTGTATCCTCCACTCCCACAGTGTATTTTTCTATTGTATGGGTGTGAGTATATTTGTGTGTTTGGTATTTTTCATTACCCCTCTTCGTATTACCTTTCTACTCTGGTTGGTGTATTAAGGTACACTACTACTCCCCTCCTCCCTAGCTGGGGGAAGGGTATGGCCTGAGGGCAGATTCAGGACCTAAGACAAGGTACGTGGTCCCGGCGTCTTCACAATCAGAAGTAATCCAGGGAACAGTTTGAGCCAGGGCGCCCCTAGCAGTGGAGACAAGGTCCCAAGACACCCGACAACACAGTCGTGAAAACACAGCATTGGACGTGGCTCGTATGCTTCGTAATAGTGAGGTGACAGATGTATATTGCAAGGGCCATGTGACGCATGTTACACAAGTCTGGAATGGTGGCCAAAAAAAAGTGAAGGCGCCTCAACTTCAATATCGTCATTAGAAGCGTTGGCTCAAGTTTGCAAAAAAATTAAAAAAAAAAGTAGAAGATAGGCAATGGGTGATTTGTAGTGATGTGACAAAATTCAATAGACTAGGATCTGATGGTTGCAAATGGGTCTGGAAGAAACAAGGAAAAAGGGGTGTAAGGTAGCGCTTGTTATTCAGGTAGGGGATACTCGCTAGGCAGCCGATAAATCAGGTCTAGCACAGGTTTCTCAACATAAACTCAGTAGTCCATTCGGTTTATTATGCAGCATAATCCATCAACAGCAACAGAAAGATCATATCAACAGCATAGCGTCCATGACAAAGCCCCCCTCTGTTAATCCCATGGACACACAGGCTTTGCTATGTCCGATACACAGGCTCTCTAGCCTCACGGTTACATCCCTTTCCCTTATTCGGGTTACCTTCTCATAGCTGCTTCTCAGTGCAGACGTTCATTCCCTCCAGGGAACTATCAGACATATGCAGCCATTCTACACAGTCTCTCCACGTGCTGTCAGGAAGGCAGCCACATCAGCCCAGACGAGACCTTCCATACGGACTAACCGGGTCCAAGCATTCACTCATGCGACCTACCCTGGCCACTTTATATGTTCAGTAGCACGTCCACCGGATCACATGGCTATAACCTCATCACAGGTCCTTCAAGCATTCATACACATATACTTTACTATGGCATTCTGGACACCCGCCCCTAGGTGGGTTTGTAGGTGATTGATCCCACCCGTCTCATCAATCACCTGAAGGCTTCTCCCTAATACATTGGAACAAAAGATCAGCTCTGCTGATCAGCACACAATCGAGCCTTCATCCCAAGACCACCCACCTTGGGATACATAACGATCCTTTAGCACCCTGCTCCTGTTACCATTCTGGACATGGCTATCCGTCCGTCCTGGGACACCCACACAGCGGACACAGTGGTCACTACACCACATACCTCCCCCTTCTGTTCAAGCTTGTGGGGTTGAACACACAACATCACCCAGGGATCTCGAGACCGGGCACCCATGTCACCTTGCCCCAACAGATCGAGAGAACTGTCTCCGTCTGTTTTGTCTGTCATATGGCCTCATCTCTACGTTAGGCCTCCCCCGCCCCCAGCGGTCAGAATATCAGTCTTGGGCCCTCCAGTTACAGTCTTTCTGCATCATCAGACACTGTTTAGTCACCACACTTCTACAGTGCGCTCCGTCAACTCCTTTTCTATCTATGTGTCTTGTAACAAATGGTACATCACTACGTCTAAGTTTGCTTTTCAGTGCATTAACCTCACGGTTCATTGCACCTGTTGTCTCAGTAGCATCCTCCAGTTCACGCTGTAATCTACGGTGCAATGTATTGGCATGTTGAGCCTCTTTCTCTGCTTTTTCCACCTGGCACTCCAGCTGTTTCAGATGCACATTATTTCCCTCCGCCAAGTCTTTGTACTGCTCAGAATTACGCCTCTCATCATCCATTTGCAATAGTACATCTTTCAGTTTTCTCTCTGTATGCCATACTTGTTTGCTTGCAGATTGTCGCTTTTTAGTTTCAGCATCAAGCTGTTCTTCCAGCTGTGCAACCTTTGCTTTTAACTCCTTATTCTGGCGATCTAATTGCTGATGGGCATTCTAGTTCTTCTGAGCATTACTATGTTCTGCATTCAGGTCAACCTGCAGTGTGGCCTTTCTCAGCCTGTCATTGGCTAATTCAACGTTGCCTTATTCTTGCTCCAATTCTTCTTCAAGCTGTACAATGCGAGACACTAAACGCCTTTTTTCTTCCAAAGTCAGAGCACCTTTACCACTGTTGTTGGCAATTTCATCGGCCAGTTCATCTCTTTCCTGCGTGTCCGCTCCAGTCGTCTCATCTCCCCGCCCACCATCCGTCATGTCACAAGACGTCAGGTCCGTAAGTTGGGCAGATGTACCCCTTCTTCTGGTCACTCCTACAACTGACTTGTCCACTTTAACAAGCGTCACCGTGTCACTGTCTGCTAGCCCAACAGTAGAAATGTCTCCAACCCCTTGCCATACATCATCAAACACAACAAAGTCCCGGCCCCTCTCCAAGGCATACAATACACTAAGTCTGGTGGTATACCGCCACCTTGGCACTCAATGCCTCCGGACCCCTCAAACATTACTCTGTCTACCGCATAGTTCACAGTGACCCCATGTTTACAGCAAACCTGGACCCTTTTCTCGGTCAGACAGAAAGTGAGAGGAGTTCCTGTCAGAGTCACCTGACTCTGAGTCCAATTGTCCAGAGACTCCTTCCCGGTGCAGCATCACGGTGCACACCTGCTGCCCATCATTATCCGGAAGGAATGCCTCACATTCTGAAAATGTCATACACGAACACTGCGGTTCCCCAGCCATGTTCACTGAGGTACCCAGTGCTGCCCTTTTCTGGACCACCTCGATTTGGGTCGCCACCCCCCTCTGGGACTCCACCCCTTTTTGGGTTACCACCCCAATTTGGGTCTCCACCCCTTTTTGGGTTACCACCCCCATTTGGGTCACCGCCTCCCTCTGAGACTCCACCCCTTCTTGGGTTACCGGTTACCACCCCGATTTGGGTCACCGCCCCCTTTTGGGATTTCCCCATGTCCTTTCTACAGGTCTCCTTAGACCACAGTTCACACCAAACCAGTTTATGTTTTTAAAAATACCACACAAGTTCTTGTTGGCACCACCACAGCTCCTGCTGTCACCGATCTCCGACACCTCCGGCTGCTGTTCACACACAGCTGCTTGTTGTGAGTTCATTCTCTGGTTCACCAGTTGTGAGTTCTCCTTCCAGACTCGCTCTGGTGGTAACGGGAGGTAGTGAGGCTGATTTGATCGGTGGAGATCTGTCACCTGAGAATGAGGATGACGATTGGATCTCAGGAGTCTCAGATTGGATTTAAGACAGCCGACACCCTATTCAGTTGCTGGTGATTCCTTCTGCTTGTCAGGTCTTGGTTCTCAGCTCTGTTCCAGTCAGCTCAAGCTAAGTTTCTCTGTTAATGTTCACTGTTGTGAGTTCATTTTCCCCTTCACCGTCGATGTCTGATGAACTCCCTCTTCTGGTGAAGGAAGGTAGTGAGGCTGATTACCAAACACCTGATCTGGTAGATGATGACTGGGTAACAGGAACTTCTGACTGGATATAAGGCAGCCGACGCCCTTCTGAGTCGCTGGTGATTTCTCTGCTGGATTCTTGGAGACCAGTCTGTTTCCTGCTTCCCAAAGATAAGTTTTGGCTCTGCTATTGAACTTATTAGTTTTGATTTGTTTACCTTGTTTTTTGGAGTTCAGCCATCCCCGGTCTGGGGTGTGCTAAGTTCCATTTTTGTCTCTGATCAGTTTGTCTCTTGCTCTGTCTTCAGAATTTACCTGAGTGCTGATATAGTCATTTTGAAGTCCTAGCGACTTCAGGGCCTGTTTTTCCTATCAGTCGTCTGGGACATTTTTTGGTAGGGTTTTTTACGGATTGCAAACAGCAGCTTTTCTTTCCTGTCCTTTTTAGTTAGCTTGGGCCCCATCGTTTGCTCAACCTATCTTTCTATCTGTGTTAGTGTTTTCTTCTTGCTTCACCGTCATTATATGTTGGGGGCTGCCTATTGCTTTGGGGTCTGCTCTGGGGCAGTTTAGATTTCCCCTTTCTTTCTTTAGGCCTATTTAGTTCTCTGGCTGTGATCGAGGGGTCTAGGGCATCGTAGGAACCCCCCACGGCTACTGTTAGTTGTTGTGGATAGGATCAGGGGTCTGCAATCCGATAGCTACCAACCTCTCCGGTTTTCTGGACTTAGCTTGTATTTTTGTTTTTTCCTCCTTCGGTGACTCATTCATAACAGAATCACCAGCCATACCGCAGATCCTAGGGTACTCAATAGCAGGAAAGAATTGTAAAAAAAAAAAAATAAGAGAAGAGTTTGTCAGAATTTTTTTTTTTGTGTATATATTTTTTCTCTATGTCTCTGAGGCCGTAGGGGGAAATTTTTTTCTTTCTCATTGGAGATGCATTGTCTGATCGTGTGGAGCAGCTCACTGCTGAAGTGCGGGGAATTTCCGCCTATCTTGCTCATTCACATGCTGCTGAACCAAAGATCCCTACTCCTGATGTGTTTTTTGGGGATCGGTCTAAACTTTTGAATTTTAAGAATAATTGTAAATTATTTTTTGCCTTGAAGCCTAACTCGTCGGGGAGCTCCGCGCAGCAGGTTAAAATTGTCATCTCTTTGCTGCGCGGCGATCCCCAGGATTGGGCGTTTTCTTTGAAACCTGATGATCCTATTCTTACTAATGTGAACGCATTTTTTCAAGCCTTGGGGTTGTTGTATGATGAACCTAATGCTATTGATCAGGCTGAAAAGGCCCTGTTGGCATTGAGCCAGAGTTGGGATTCTGCAGAGTTGTACTGTCAAAAATTCCGAAAGTGGGCGGTCCTTACTACCTGGAATGATGGTGCCTTGGCAGCTCTCTTTCGGAAGGGTTTGTCAGAAACCGTAAAAGATACTATGGTGGGATTTCCTGTTCCCTCTGGTCTTGACGATTCTGTGTCATTAGCCATTCAGGTTGATCGGCGTTTGCGTGAACGCAAAACCGCACGAGAGGTGTTGCCACCTGTTGAACAAATGTCTGAACCTATGCAATGTGATAGAGTTTTGTCTAGGGCACAATGTCAGGAGTTCAGAAGGCGTAATAAGCTGTGTTTCTTCTGTGGTGATGCCTCGCATATTATTTCTGTCTGCCCTAAATGAGAGAAACGTTTTGCACACACATTTGCTGTGGGTGGTGTTCAACCTAAGTTTCTTCTGGCAATTACTCTGATCTGCTCCCTGTCCACATTTTCCGCTAAGGCTTTTGTGGATTCAGGAGCAGCTCTGAACCTGATGGACTTGGACTTTGCTAAACGTTGTGGATTTCCTATGACACCTGTGCAGACGCCTATCCCTTTGAGGGGTATTGATGCTACTCCTTTGGCGAAGAATAAACCTCAGTTTTGGACCTAGGTGGTAATGCGGGTCGCCCCAGACCATCAAGAGAATTGCAGATTTTTGGTGTTGCATAATTTGCATGATACCATTGTTCTGGGGTTTCCCTGGTTGCAAATCCATAATCCAGTTTTGGTTTGGAAATCTGTGTCTCTGGTGAGTTGGGGTTGTCGGTGTGCCCTTAGTGATGCTCCTGTTTTCTCCACCTCTCCCCAGTCGCATGATGTTCCTGACTATTTGGCTGATTTTTATGATGTATTTGGTGAGAATGAGTCTGCGTCTTTGCCTCCTCATAGGAGTTATGACTGTGCAATTGAGCTGAGCCCTGGGTGTAAATTTCAATTTATCTGTACCCAAGCACGAGGCTATGCGATCCTATATTAAGGAGTCGTTGGAGAAGGGTCATATTAGACCATCCTCTTCACCCTTAGGTACTGGGTTTTTTTCGTGGTTAAGAAAGATGGGTCATTAAGGCCTTGTATTGACTATCGTTCCTTCAACAAAATTACTGTTAAATACCAGTATCCGTTACCCCTGATTTCTGATCTATTCTCCAGAGTTAAAGGTGCTTGCTGGTTTACAAAGCTTGACCTTAGGGGGGCGTATAATCTTATTCGCATTAAGCATGGGGATGAATGGAAGACGGCGTTTAATACTCTGGAGGGACATTTTGAGTACCTGGTGATGCCTTTTGGGCTCACTAATGCCCCTTCTGTCTTCCAGTGCTTCATGAATGATATTTTACGAGACTTGGTGGATATATTTTTGATCATCTATCTGGATGATATTTTGATCTTTTCCAAGGATTGGGACTCTCATGTGGAACATGTTCGGACTGTGTTCCGGATTTTGAGGGAGAATTCCCTGTATGTCAAGGGATCGAAATGCCTTTTTGGTGTACAGAGGATTTCATTTTTGGGATTTGTTTTGTCTCCGTCAACTATTGAAATGGACCCGGCCAAGGTACAGGCCATTTATGATTGGGTTCAGCCCACTTCTTTGAAGGCCCTCCAGAAGTTTTTGGGTTTTGCTAATTTTTATGGTAAATTTATAGCTAATTTTTCTGGTATTGCCAAACCATTGACTGATTTGACTAAGAAGGGTGCTGATGTGCTGAATTGGTCTCCGGAGGCTGTTTCTTCCTTTCAGGAGCTGAAGCGAAGGTTCACTTCTGCTCCGGTTTTGCGGCAACCTGATGTCTCACTCCCGTTTCAGGTAGAGGTGGACGCTTCTGAGATTGGTGCAGGAGCTGTTTTGTCCCAAAAAGATCCTGTAACATCTAAAATGAATCACTGTGCTTTCTTTTCCCGAAAGTTCTCCCCATCCGAACGTAACTATGATGTGGGGAATCGGGAACTGTTAGCCATGAAATGGGCATTTGAGGAGTGGAGACATTGGTTGGAGGGAGCTAAACATCAAGTCGTGGTCCTTACTGACCACAAGAATTTGATTTACCTGGAGTCGGCCAAACGCTTGAATCCTAGACAGGCTAGGTGGGCCTTGTTTTTCGCACGTTTTGATTCTTTGGTCTCTTTTCTTCCGGGCACTAAGAATGTCAAGACAGACGCCCTCTCTAGGAGTTTCTTTGCCGATTCTCCTGTTGTGACAAAGCCTGCTACCATCTAAGTTGAGGGGGTAGTTCTTTCTGCCATCTCGCCCGATTTGAGACGTGCTCTGGACGAGTTTCAGGAGGACAAACCTGAGCGTTGTCCCATTGGAAAATTGTATGTTCCTGACCAGTGGAGGAAGAGACTGATGTCTGAAGTTCATTGCTCTGCATTGGCTGGTCATCCAGGTATTTTTGGTACTAGAGATTTGGTGAGTCGGTCTTTTTGGTGGCCCGCCTTGTCTCGTGATGTCAGGAATTTTTTGCAGTCCTGTGGGACTTGCTCTCGGTCTAAACCTTGTTCTCGCTCTAGTGGGTTGTTGATGCCTTTGCCGCTGCCCAGGAGGCCATGGACCCATATTTCAATGGATTTTATCTCTGATATGCCTGTCTCTCAGAGAATGACTGTTATTTGGGTGATTTGTGATAGATTCTCTAAGATGGTCCATCTTGTACCACTCCCTAAGTTGCCATCTTCCTCAGAGTTGGTGCCCTTGTTTTTGCAACAGGTGGTTCGCTTGCACGGGATTCCTGAGAACATTGCATCTGACAGAGGAGTTCAGTTTGTGTCTAGATTTTGGAGGACTTTCTGTGCCAAGCTGGGAATTCAGTTGTCCTTCTCCTCTGCGTTTCACCCTCAGACCAATGGGCAGACGGAGAGAACAAACCCGACTTTGGAGTCGTATTTGAGATGTTTTATTTCTGCTGATCAGGATGATTGGGTTTCATTTTTGCCCTTGGCCGAATTTGCTTTAAATAATAGAGCTAGTTCTGCCACTTTGATGTCACCTTTTTTTTGTAACTTTGGGTTTCATCCTCGATTCTCTTCAGGGCAGGTGGAGCCTTCTGCCTGCCCAGGTGTTGACACTGTGGTGGAGAGAATGCACCAGATCTGGGACCAAGTGGTGGATAAGTTGTCTCTCTCCCAGGAAAAGGCCCAGCGGTTTTCCAACCGGCATAGGACCATTGGTCCCCAGTTTAAGGTGGGTGTGATATGGTTTGGTTGTCATCAAAGAATATCGCTATGAAGGTGGCTTCTCCAAAGTTTAAACCTAGATTTATTGGACCTTACAAGATTTTGGAGATTCTTAATCCAGTCTCTTTTCGATTGGCTCTTCCTGTTACATTTAAGATCCATAACGTGTTTCATAAGCCTCTCTTAAAGAGGTTTGTTGAGGCAGTAGTTCCTGTGGTGGCACCTCCTGACCCGGTATTGGTTGAAGGTAATGTGGAATATGAGGTTGAGAAGATACTGGATTCTCGCCTGGCTAGACAGAGACTCCAGTATTTGGCTAAATGGAAGGGTTATGGCCAGGAGGATAATTCTTGGGTCCCTGCATCCGATATTCATGCCGAAAGATTGGTTCGTGCCTTTCATCGGGCCCATCCTGATCGCCCTGGTGGCGTGGATGAGGGTTCGGTGACCCCTCCTCAAGGGGGAGGTACTGTTGTGAGTTCATTTTCCCCTTCACCGTCGATGTCTGATGAACTCCCTCTTCTGGTGAAGGAAGGTAGTGAGGCTGATTACCAAACACCTGATCTGGTAGATGATGACTGGGTAACAGGAACTTCTGACTGGATATAAGTCAGCCGACGCCCTTCTGAGTCACTGGTGATTTCTCTGCTGGATTATTGGAGACCAGTCTGTTGCCTGCTTCCCAAAGATAAGTTTTGGCTCTGCTATTGAACTTATTAGTTTTGTTTTGTTTACCTTGTTTTTTGGAGTTCAGCCATCCCCGGTCTGGGGTGTGCTAAGTTCCATTTTTGTCTCTGATCAGTTTGTCTCTTGCTCTGTCTCCAGAATTTACCTGAGTGCTGATATAGTCATTTTGAAGTCCTAGCGACTTCAGGGCCTGTTTTTCCTATCAGTCGGTTGGGACATTTTTTGGTAGGGTTTTTTTATGGATTGCAGACAGCAGCTTTTCTTTCCTGTCCATTTTAGTTAGCTTGGGCCCCATCGTTTGCTCAACCTATCTTTCTATCTGTGTTAGTGTTTTCTTCTTGCTTCACCGTCATTATATGTTGGGGGCTGCCTATTGCTTTTGGGTTTGCTCTGGGGCAGTTTAGATTTCCCCTTTCTTTCTTTAGGCCTATTTAGTTCTCCGGCTGTGATTGAGGGGTCTAGGGCATCGTAGGAACCCCCCACGGCTACTGTTAGTTGTTGTGGATAGGATCAGGGGTTTGCAATCCGATAGCTACCAACCTCTCCAGTTTTCTAGACTTAGCTTGTATTTTTGTTTTTTCCTCCTTCGGTGACTCAATCATAACAGTTCACACTTGATTTTGTTGTTCTATTCAGTTTTTTGTGTGGTCAGCCAGCCCCGACTTGAGCGGTGCTGAATTTCCACTCTTATTTTTCTGTGCTTGCCAATTTGCTTTTTGTCCCTTATTAGATTGAAATATTCTGAGACAGAGCAAAAAGAGTCCAGAGTGCTGATATAGTGGGAGAAGTCTAGTGGCTTCAGGGTTAATTTTGTTATCAGAAGTGTTGGACATTATTTTGTAGGGTTTTGGGCAGATTGCAGGCAGTGTCTGTCCTTTCCTCTCCTTTCTAGTTAGTTTGGGCCCCATCGTTTGTTCAGCCTATTTTCCTACCTGTGTTTGTGTTTTCATCTTGTTTCACCGTCAATACATGTGTGGGGGCTGTCTATTCCTTTGGGGTCTGCTCTGGGGCAGTTAGTTTTCCCTTTTCTTGCTTTAGGCTTATTTAGTCCTCTGGCCATGACGAGGCGTCTAGGTTCATCGTAGGCATGCTCCACGGCTGCTGCTAGTTGTGTGGTAGGATCAGGGATCTGCAATCTGCATAGTTACCAACCTCTCTGGTTTTTCTGGGCTTAGCATGTTTAGGTTTTTTCCTCCTTGGTCACCCATTCATAACAGCTGCTGGTGTCACATTCATAACCCCGCCAAATTACAGCAAGCCGCTTGTCACCTTCGTAACCCCGCCGAGTTGCAGCAAGCCGCTTGTCACCTTCGTAACCACGCCGAGTTACAGCAAGCCGCTTGTCACCTTCTTGACCCCACTGAGCCACCACCAGCTGACTCACATGTCCTGTCTGTGTGCTATTCAGGACGTCCATTTCCTCCTGAGACCGTCCAACACACAGGGCACACCGGGTGCTATTCAGGGAGCCGACCCTCCTCCCAGGGTTTCCCAACACACTGGCCTCACCAGGTCCAGGGGCTCAGCGGGTGCTCTTCAGGACATCCATCTCCGCCTGAGACTGTCCAACACTCACACCTCACCAGGTCCAAGGTCACAGCACGTGCTCCAGGGATCCGATTTTTCTCCTAAAATCTCCCAACACTGACCCTCCAGGACCTCGCACACTGAACCCTCCAGGTACACAGTCTTACTCACTGACCCCGGTCAGTACAACACGGACACCTGTCCCTTACCTGTGTCGGCCACACAAGTTATCGGGTACCTCTTATCCCCAGAGGCACCCTATAGCAATCAACAGTCTCTTTCACTGACCCCGGTCAGCACATCACATGGCTTTCACAACCGTCACCTGCTGGCCACGCAGGTTCTCGGACCCCTCTACTGCAGAGGTGTCCTATAAGTCTCTTCCACTGACCCCAGTCAGCATATCACACGGCTTTCAAGACCGTCAGCCCTCCTGGCTCAGCGTTGCCAGCACTGCAACATGTGCTGTTGGAACCTTTGCCCTTAGCAACCGAGTTTTGCAGTCCTCGTCCGTTGCCCCTAGCAACAAGGCTACAACACTGCCCTTTGCATTCTCCACCAATTGTAAGGTAGCGCTTGTTATTCAGGTAGGGGATACTCGCTAGGCAGCCGATAAATCAGGTCTGGCACAGGTTTCTCAACATAAACTCAGTCCATTCCAGTCCATGCTGAACTATACGTGAGTATCCTACAAGACAAGTTACTTCGTACACTCGAGTACTAGGAGTATGAAAAGAACAGTGTTCAAGCACAACAATGACCTGAATCATACATCGATATTGGTGAAAAAATGGTTAAATGACAATGAAGTAGAGATGCTGGATTGGCTCCCACAGTGCCCAGACTGCAACCCAATCAAACACTTGTAGGTCGAGTTGAAGAAAAAGCTGTATACATACACAAGTGAGTCGATTAATATGCACCAACATTGTGAACATGTAGAAGAGACCTGGGATCAAATTTTTGGTCGAGACATGCTTGAATCTGATCAAGAGCATGCCCAGAACGATTCAGGAAGTGTTGAAAGCCAAAGGTGGATTTAGAAAATACTAACAAAATATTAAAAATTAAAATTTACATTTTTAGGAGCAAAATGGTAATAATGCAGTGACATGACAAGAATTTGCATAACCAATCATATGCTAAATAGTTGCAAGTCAAACTTATGTATGAGATAGCCAAAATGACTGTCTATAAAATGATAGTAGTCTCACATTTGAAGCAGTAGTGGATGGTAAGCTATGGAGCCTAAAGGTCAAAAGTTCAAAACATGGTTACCCTTTTGCTCAACAGTGTAAATAGGTTGTCACAACTATGGCAGTGTTACAGGTGGGGATTGGGTTATAACAGAAAAGACAGACATAGAACCTTGGAGAGGGGCCTTAGATCTCAAACATGACACATTCAGTACTGACAAAGACAGCTGAAGCATGTAACTGCTGAAATACTACAATAAATCTGTATTTTCCAGCAAACTGTTTTAACCTCCATAAAGGAAACTCAATAAATCATTATATTTTTTATAAATATTTTTATCACGAGTAAAATTGTTCTAACCTGATCAAGACTTCAAGTAAAGTAGAACATACCTGTTTAGGTCCCATATGATGCACGTTCCATCCATGCTGACACTTATAAGTATACTGAACGGTTTACAAACAAACAGGTTGGTTATTTCTCCAGAATGGCCATATAATTGTACCTGTGATTCTACTTCAATTTCCATTGGCTGCATAAAATAATCATAAATTTAGAAGAATTAATGAACAACAACTAAAAAAATATTTCAATTGATTTGTCCATAGGCTTGCTGACTGAGCTTTGGATATATTGGGAGACTCCAGTTAGGTCCAGAACTGTATTTCTCATCCAGAATTTAGGTATGGTATAATAAATACAATTTTTGTGACTTTTTTTATTTAAAATTCATCCTCCACTGCTGCATTGTCCACTGAAACAAATGCAATAAGCTTATCCCTGTTAGACAGACACTGCCTGGTCACAGCAGGGCCAAGTCTCGGGTGTAGGCCACACTCACATCAGTGTTGTGGGCAAATGAAAAATACAAAGAGGCTCTGATCAGCCTGCTATTTAAATGTCTCCCTTATATAACCTTTTACCACTTTCTGCTAAAATTTCCCATAACAAAGCCACCTAATTTGTAGCACTTAACAGCAGATCCCTAACCACTGTATCATCAGGGAAGGGTCATCAGCCTCTATGAGTATATCCACACAACGCCTTTTTCAAATGGATTTAACTTGAAACCTACCTGAAAAAGGTTATAAAAAAATAATTCAGCATTTTGTAACTTCTTTTATCTGCTTCCGCCCAGAAAGTCACGAAGTGGCTAAAAACTGACCTTACCATTTTTCACGTGACTTGTGAAAAAATAAAACAACATTGGTGGAAGCAGAAACGGAGGAAATAATGGCAAAACAGCTTCAGGAAAAACACAGCTTTTCTCCTTCAAAAATTATGCAGATACCTCTACGGATATAAAGACACCATGTGCGCATTCATTCCATTTGCTGTGTATGACTTGGTTTTTTTTTTCGATTTGTTTGTGTACATTTTTAAGTGTTTTAAGCTTTTAAATGGTAATTATGCAAATTGTCTCTTCAGAGAGGAAGAGGACTAGAACTCTAGTGCCACCTATAGGAAGTAGCAATCCTAAAAGTCAATGTCAACCCTTTAACGAGCCTTGTTACATGACTTAGGATAAAAGCCAAGCCAGAATCTCAATTTGCAGACACTGTGTTTCGGGGTACTGCCCCTCGTCAGGGCCAAGTGTGAGATTTGGTTTGGCTGTGAGAGAGGCGTCTGACCGATATCCAAGTAGTATCATTTCTCCTTGCGGATAATGACATGCTAAGCATGTCGAGATGAGGAGACTTAAAGCCGCAATGCTCCTCTGGGAAATATGCTAATTATGCAAATTGTCTCTTCAGAGAGGAAGAGGACTAGAACTCTAGTGCCACCTATTGGAAGTAGCAATCCTAAAAGTCAATGTCAACCCTTTAACGAGCCTTGTTACATGACTTAGGATAAAAGCCAAGCCAGAATCTCAATTTGCAGACACTGTGTTTCGGGGTACTGCCCATCATCAGCACAAAGTGTGAGATCTGGTTTGGCTGTGAGAGAAGCGTCTGACCGATAAGCTTTTTTATGTCTTAGATTACTTAAATAACATTCGGTATCCTCTTGCTATATACAATTCTTAACTTTGCTTCCTCCCAGTTTAGGTGTGTGCAAATGAGTTGCTTATATTATATTATACTGTATAATAGGCGATGACCATGGTTGTTTTTGTGATTTCGAGAGAGTACGTTTGGTGCATTCCATAGATGATCTCCTGAGGTTTGAGAAACACATATCTATAAATTTAATAGGGGCCAAAAGATTTTCCCTGGGAACTGGATGAATAGTGTATTGCTGCTAAGTAAGGCAGAGGGGTTTCAGGCTGTGTGCACACGCTGCGGATTTTGCTGCGGTTCCGCAGCGGTTTTGGCCACTGCGGACCCGCAGCAGTTTCTGCTGCGGTGTACAGTACAATGATTCCCTATGGGAATCAAAAAACGCAGTGCAGACGGTGCGGAATTTTCCGCGCGGATTATCTGCGGTTTTCAATCCGCAGAAAGAATTGACATGTCAATTCTTTCTGCGGATTCTCCTGCGGTTTGCCATCTCCTCCATTGAGGAGATGAAAAACCGCAGGGCAAAACCGCAGAGCAATCCGCAGGTAAAACCGCAGGTCTTTTGACCTGCGGTTTCACCTGCGGATTGTACAAAATCCGCGCGGATGAATCCGCACCTTTTCCGCAGCGTGTGCACACAGCCTTATACTGCCATGAGATCTTGGGTCCGATGGGGCGTTTTGCACACCAGTCTTATCGAACAGGACCACAGGAATAAACTGCATCTAGTTCATTACTAGGCGCTCCCATGAAGCCCAGAAGCAGTCAAAACATGTTGACGATTGTGTGGAGATTTAATACGGAAAGCAGGCGACCCCTGCCACATTGCAAAATTATAGAAGAACTGAGGACCATGACAAAGACTTCAAAATTTTAACTTGTCTTCTAAATATCCCAAGCCTCAATCTAAATCACACATCTATTACATATTAGTTATATGTTGCAAACAGTATGAAACCACAAACATATTGGGGATTAAATAAATACAAATGTGTAACCCAAGTCACCAATGAAGGCTAAGCACCCAGATAAAAACCTTATATTATTTTTCCTTTGGCTACATGTAATGCTATTATTTATAAAAGGTTGATGTCTTTACTTTTCACTAAGACCCTTAATATATATTTTTTTATTTATTATCATTTTACCTGTCTTTATGAAGTATTGATATTTTTATTTGCATTAATTTATTTTTATTTTTCATTTTTATTGGCTTCTTTACTTTTTAGTTCTAAAATAAATCATGTCTTTGTGATAATTTTTCACTGTATCATGCCTTTATGAAAAGAGCAATTTATATTTAGAACAACTATGATTGGTACTATGTTACAATTTGGATTAGTTTAATTCTTTATACCCCATCTTGGTATTTTACATAATTACCTCACATGCGCATGCATGGCTACCGTTGTGGTCGGTACACAGTGACACGTATCTGTAGGTGTTTTGGGTTGTGTGACCATACTCTGGATCACCTGACTTATCATGTGACCGTGACTCCATTCACGCCCCTCAAAGATGCTTCTCACTTGACAATTTGTTAGTGTGTGCGGGTGTCTGTGCTAGAACCACTTTATGCGCCGCAAAATGACTTGCATGTTACCATACCTGGTATTATTAGCTCTTTATTCTGATTGGTCTTTGGATGGTTTAAGAGACATACTTTGTTCAATGTGACACCATGCCCGTTAGATGGCAAGCGCCAAAACGCTTGTTAGGGTGGGTGCGGCTCTCATAGGAAGACTATGGATAGTTCTCTCTATCGATTCACTCAGCCTTGATTGCTTTTTAACCTAAATTTTTTAATCTAGTGATGAAATTGACAAACTTTTTTTGAGCTGTGCATTTTTTGAGTGCCTATTATGTTAACAATATGTGTCATCCTTCCATTTGAGTGACTCACTTTTTATTTTCTACTAAGGCTACAGGTAATGTTTTATTTAATACAGGTTGATGTTTTTACTTTTTTTTTTATAGCTGTTTACTTTTTCTATATAGGACCTAATCTATCAGATATGATGTGTGTCCATGAAGGTCTTTATGTTACTTAAAGGGGTT
This sequence comes from Dendrobates tinctorius, assembly GCF_039654945.1. NCBI lineage: Eukaryota > Metazoa > Chordata > Amphibia > Anura > Dendrobatidae > Dendrobates > Dendrobates tinctorius. The sequence goes on along the minus strand of NW_027361960.1, from coordinate 7,274,306 downwards.
GTTCAGTCTAAAATGAAATCCCCCAGAGCACAAAGAGTGACTGCAGACTTTTCATTTTAGACTGGAACAACCTCTTGAAATGATCTGCTGCCACGTAATCACAGGACATCATCTTTCGCAGCCCGTGTCTTCAGAGTGGCATGGGGGAAACTAAAGATCCCCACACACAGACTAATCTTGGCCAAACCTTCCGATATCGACAGGTTCAGCCGACAGTTTAATGAGTATTGGGGCTCTGGCCAAATGTAGGAGAAGACGACTGCTAATTGCATTGTTTACATAGGAGCTATTTGCTGAATGAGTACTCCTATGTATTGGAGAGTCAACTGAGATGGCTGTGGACCAACAACCATCTAATGTCTATGGCCTGCTCTACACAATATAAGGCAAGTACCATAGCTATAATTTGATGGCTGATAAGTGTATATATATATATATATAAGTATATGAAGATAAACATACCATGGCATTTGTGAAACGATTTAGGTATGCAGTGATGACACCACATTTGCTTCCAGTATAGAGTTGACAGCTGTCTGGTACCCAAGCACAACTTGTAACCTGTGTAAGGAATACAAATCCTAGTTATTGTAAGTAAATTTAAAGTGGGTTGTCACGCTTTTCCTATAAATTAATAGTAATAAAAACAAACAGTTCTTTACTTCCCCTTCCCTGGTCCAATTCTGTGTCTCCTTAGCTGTTCCAGGGTCTTCTATTGTCTGCAGTGCTGATGTCATGCCATGAGAGCTGCAGACTGAGCTCAGTGGCTCTGCAGAGCTAGATGTCACATACAACTTAGAGATGCTTTGGTCACTCATTGGCTGCCATGGTGTGGACGTGTCATCAGAAATGCAGACAACAGACACTGAGGTGCAGACCTGAAGCCGGACCCAGGGAGAGTAAATAAAGCACAAATTGTTTTTAGTGCCCATGGAACTTCTAGGAAAACGTTTATGAAAATATGAAATAAGAATTCTAAACAAGAAAATAGTTCTGATTTAAAGGCATATGTTTGTAGAGGTTATTTGGTGATGGTATTTCTTGTCCCATCATTTCTTGTTAGCAATAGATTAAAAACATGGTTGTATAAAATGTGTCTGGGTAAAATGAAAGCTTTCTCAGGGACTGGATTTGTAAAATTAAACTCTTTAACAGGATAAACATCGGAACTTGCAGGGTTTTGTGCAGCATTGCGAACGTTTGTCTATGGTGGACATTCACGCAGCGCTCAAGACCCCCAGGGTCCTGCAAGTGCTGCAACTCCGGTGCAGAGTGACAGCTCTAAAAGGTGAGAATATCGGGACCAGATTGGCTCAGGTCCCAACGATGTTACCCCTCTGGTATATTTTAGATGCCGCGATAAATAGCAATAGTGGCATTTAGAAGATTGTGAGAGGGAGAGGACTCCTTACCTCTGTGGTGGCCATGTCAGCCGGATCTGAGTCTGCTAGCTACAACAAGCCTGTTAGACCTAGCCAACAGCAGGGTATGCCAGGCAATCTACCAGTAAAGCTGACAGATATCATGTATTGCAATGCATAGTCTCATACAGGGACTAGGTAAAAAAAAAAAAAAGTAAAAGAAATTAAACTTCTTAAGCTATTTAAAAAATAAATCATAAACTAAATAAAAAAACCCTGAAAAAATATTAAACCGATAAATACGTGAGTGGATCCTTCCGTGTGGTGGTACATTTGAATCATGTCATTCCGAAATGTAGATGGAAACCTCAATGTATGTGCTCAGCGTTGAGCACAGGATAAGTGTGATCCAAAATATTATGTGAAATGATCTCCCACAAAAAACAAGTTTCATCATCTGTTAACGAAAATATAGGAGGCTTCTATGTTACTAGTAGCACAAAAGCGCTGTGGCACCTCACCCCCCAAAAGAAATTCAGCTAAATTTTGCACTCCCCAATCCAAATGCCTAATTCCTGCTAAGCTCCAATGTGCCTAAACCACATTTTGAGTACACCTGTTTGGCATTTCTATAGTGATGAGAGCCTGCTTAATTTATGGGGTGCGTGTCACCAGAAGTACGAGCTGGGCACAATAATGTACGGGCTCAACAATGTACTGAGTGCCACAATGTTAGATTTGCAATTTTCACTTGGCACCATTGACTAGTGCTTGTTTCTGGCGAACAAATCATCGATTCTGCTTTTCTGGCACTTATGGGCTCTAAACAGTGGCATGTAAAAGTTTGGGCACCCCTGGTCAAAATTACTGTTCTTGTGAACAGTTAAGTAAGTTGAAGATGAAATGATTTTTAAAGGCCTAAAGTTAAACATGACAAATTTCCTTTGTGTTTTAGGCAAAAAAAATATATTTTCATCTTTTACATTTAAAAGTTACAAGAAGGAAAATGGGCTTATGCAAAAGCATAGGCACCCTGCATGGTTAGTTCCTAGTAGCACTCCCTTTTGCAAGTATCACAGCTTGTAAATGCTTTTTGTAGCCAGCCAAGGATCTTTCAATTCTTGTTTGATATTATATTCACTAAAGGGTTGAAACAAAAGCGCAATAGGGTCTTATCCGGGTAAAATGTACAAATACTGAAAGTATTATACTCACCTTCTCAAAGAGAAAGTAAAGCCTGCATAGTAAGTCAGCCTGCTGCACGTCCAACGGTCCACAGCGGAACCGCACCACAGTTCAATAAGGAATAAATTCTTGGACTTTAAGTGCGCTGCCAGACAGATTCAATAACCACACAAGGTTAAAAAAGTTTACCCTTTAATCCCTACGCGTTTCGAAGCATAATGCTTCTTCTTCAGGGGTTGATACAACCCCTGAAGAAGAAGCGTTATGCTTCGAAACGCGTAGGGATTAAAGGGTTAACTTTTTTAACCTTGTGTGGTTATTGAATCTGTCTGGCAGCGCACTTAAAGTCCAAGAATTTATTCCTTATTGAATTCTTGTTTGATGCATTTTCTTCCATTGTTCCTTGGAAAATTCTTCCAGTTCTATTAGATTCCTGCGTCGTCTGGCATGCACTGCTCTTTTGAGGTCTAGGCACAGATTTTCAATGATGTTCAGATCAGGGGACTGTGAGGGCCACTGTAAAACCTTCAGATTGCGCCTTTTGAGGTAGTCTATTGAGGAATTTCAAGTGGTTTTAGCATCATTATTCATTTGTAGAAGCCATCCTTTTTCAGCTTTTTTACAGATGGTGTTATACTTGCATCAAGAATTTGTTAAATTTCATTGAATCCATTCTTTCCTCTACCCGTGAAATGTTCCCTGTGCCATAGGCTACAACACAACTCCAAAGCATGACTGATCCACCCCCATGCTTAATGGTTGGCGAGATGTTCTTTTCCTGAAATACTGTACCCTTTTTTTTCCACACATACCTTTGATCATTATGGTCAAAGAGTTCTATTTTAACCTCATCAGTCCACAAGGCTTGTTTAGAAAATACAGCAGGTTTGTTTAGATGTTCTTTTGCATACATCTGAAGCTGAATTTTATGGCGAGGACATAGGAGAGGTTTTCTTCTGATGACTCTTCCATGAAGGCCAAATTTGTGCAGGTGTCTCACAGTAGAACAATATACCACAACAACTGCACAGTCTGCTAAATCTTTATGAAGGTCTTTAGCAGTCAATTGGGGATTTTGATTTGCCTCACAAGCAATCTTACATGCCGCTCTCACTGCTTGATCTTCCAGACCATATATTCACCTCCACTGTTCCTGTTAAATGCCATTTCTTAATTACTGTACATTTCAAACTGATGAATTGGCAACTTGGCAATGCTTTGCTATCTTCTGATAGCCTTCTTATGCTTTATGGGCTTCCACCATTTTCATCTGTTATTCAGATTCAACTGAAACCTGGGGTTAAAAAACCCATCTTGTGTAATCAGTGTTAGAAGTTTTCAGTTAATGAGATGCCATAAAGGGATGGAAAAATGAATTACAGAATGCCCAGAAACTCACAATCTATCGGTCACTGCAGGGGGACTACACTTTGGCCCCATATCTGGAGAGGTTACACCACCCAAAAGATAGGCAGAACCTGAGTCTGTACAGACTGAGTGCCCAAAGCCTAGAGGTGGAAATAGAACCAGCCCTGCCAGAAGGAGGCCCTAGAGGACAAAGTGTACTTCCTGCTGCACTGCAACAAATACTCAGCAGTGAGGGCCACCCAATATGTCACCACATGTCATGAGAGGACCGTAAGACCCCTGAGTGGACTATTACTGCCAAAACTGTGCCCCCCAACATCCCATCCCCATAACCAAAATTCCCTACCCGGTTATGCTTATGTTTTCTAACTTTGGCAACACTAATGATATTTTAGTCCTGCCAATAAAGCCTACTTCAATTTGAATCAGAGATACAGACACAGAGAGACAGACAAACACAGAGAGACAGAGAAAGACAGACATAGAGAAAGACAGACACAGAGAGACAAACAGATAGAGGCAGCCACAAACAGACACAGAGAGACAGAGACAAAGAGTGACAGACACAAAGAGACAGAGACATAGATAGTCAGACACAGAGAGACATAGACAGACACAGAGAGACAGACAGACAGACACAGAGAGACAGACAGATACATACAGAGAGACCAGACATAATAATGATCCTTTTTTTTTTTTTTAACTATTTCAAACATATTTAACTATTGGCTCAGTGGTTAGCACTGCAGCCTTGCAGTGCTAGGGTCCTGGGTTCAAATCCCAAAAAGGACAACATCTGCAAGGAGTTTGTTTGTTCTCCCCGTGTTTGCGTGGGTTTCCTCTGGGTACTCTGGTTTCCTCCCACATTCCAAAGACATACCGATAGGGAATCTAAATTGTGAGCCCCATCGGGGACAGTGCCGATAACGTCTGTAAGCGCTGAGGAATTGATGGCGCTATATAAATGAGTAAAATAAAGAAAAAATAAACTATTTCAAACTTTGGCATCAGCCCATTTTCTGATTTGTATTTTTTAAAATGTAATAGATGAAAATAATTTTTTTTGCCTAAAATACAAGGGAAATGTGTCACCTTTAACTGTAGGCTTTTTGATCTTGAACTTGCTTAACTGTTGACAATAACAGTAATTTTGGCCTGGGTTGCCAAACTTTTACATGCCACTGTATATGGAGTCCGCAAACTATTCTACGATAATTTGTTCTCCAAGAGTCAAACCGTGCTCCATCCCTCCCAAGCCTCACCGTGCAGCTAAGCAGTATTGGACATACACATATGGTATTGCCACGTTCAGCAGAGATTGTGACACATTTTTATGCCATTTTACCCATTTTCCCTGGTGAAAATGTAAAATCTGGGGCTAAAACAATGTTTTTGTGGTAAAAATGTAATTACTTTTTCTTTACCGCCCAAAGGAATAAAATTTTGTAACACACCTTTGGTGTCAATATGATCACTGCACTCCTAGATTAATTCATTGAGTGCTATAGTTTGTAAAATGGGGTCACATCTGTTCTGGGACATCATCGGCTGCCATGGCACCTGCAAACAACAGCAAAATCTGCACTGTAATATGGCGCTCCTTCCCTTGTGAGCTTTGCACTTTGTCTCAAAAGTAGTTTTCCACCACTTGAGTAACAATTACTCTGTTTGTTTTTTCCCTTTTGAAAATTGCAAACTTGATCAAAGTAACATTTTAGTGAAAAAAAAAATGGTAACATTTCATTTCCTTATCCCAATGTTATACACGTCTGTGAATCACCTGAGGGTTACCAATACTCACTATACCCGTAGACGAATTCCTTGAGAGTTGAAGTTACCAAAATGGGGTCACTTGTGGGGGTTTCTGCTGTTTTGGCATTTCAGAGCCTCTTCATTTATGACATGGCATATGCAACCTCTCCTAGCCAAAATGGCGTCCCTTACCTTCCAAAGCCAAACATTAGTTTTGTACCATATATGGGGTATTGGCGAACTCAAGAAAAATTGCTCAACTTGTTGTCTATTTTCTCCTGTTACTCTTGTGAAAATGAAAAAGTTGGGGCTAAAACAATATTTTTGTGAGAAAAACGTGATTTTTTATTTTCACGACTCAACGTTACAAATTCTGTAAAGCATTTGAGAGATCAAGGTGCTCACCACACATCTAGATACATTTCTTAAGAAGTCTAATTTCCAAAATGGGGTAGTTTGTGGGGGGTTTCCACTGTTTAGGCACATCAGGGGCTCTCCAAATGCGACAATGCATCTGCTATCGATTGCAGCCAATTTTGCATTTCCAAAGTCAAATAGTGCTTCTTCCCTTCCGAGCTCTGCTGTGTGCCCAAACAGTAGTTTTCCACCACATATGGGGTATTGGCATACTCAGAAAAATTGCACAACAAATTGTTTGGTACCACAAAAGAAAAAAGGTAGCACTCATTGAGTTGAGGAAACTTCACACATTTATTGACATATAACTCACATGTCGGGCCGGGGGAGTGACATAAGGAGTGCAGAAAGGCTGCAAACGGCCGTTTCGCGCTACACGAGCGCTTCAACGGGTCCCGGCGAAACGGCCGTTGTCAGCCTTTCAGCACTCCTTATGTCACTCCCCCGGCCCAACATGTGATTTATATGTCAATAAATGTGTGAAGTTTCCTCAACTCGATGAGTGCTACCTTTTTTCTTTTGTGGATTCTGAGGATCATCTAGTTCCAGGTCAAGCACCCAAGTCTACCAGTTGTCAGCTTCCCGCACACCATTCAGGAGTACACGGTAACAGCGGTGCCATCCGCGTTTTTTCTTGATTCATTTAAATTGTTTGGTACATTTTCTCATAATACCCTTGTGAAAAATGCAAAATTTGGGGCAAAGTAAAATTTTTGTGGGAAAAATTTAAATGTTCAGTTTTCCTTCCGCATTGCTTTAATTACTGTGAAGCACCTGTAGAGTTAATAAGCTTCGTGAATGTGGTTTTGAGAACTTTGAGGCGTACAGTTTTTAGAATAGTGTCAATTTTAGGTATTTTCTGCCATATAGGCCCCTCTTAGTAATTTCAAATTTGATGTGGTCTCTAAATAAATGGTGTTGGAAAAATGAGAAATTGCTGATAAACCTTTAACCCTTCTAACTTCCTAACAACTAGAAAAAATGTATAAAAAATTATGCAGATGTAAAGTAGGCACTCTCTGATTTAAGGACATAAAAATTAAGTTAGAACACTGCTACATTTTAAAAAATGTTGCCAAATGTCAGTTATTTTCACAAATAAATACAAAAAATATTGTCCCACTAACCGCAATTTTCAAACTTTCAGTATTTACATCTTTAAACCAGTTAGTCATACTGTACAAAATAATTAATAAAATTTCCCATATGGCTACAAAACAAAAAAGTTGTATGCATTAAAGGTTTTGGATCATCTAATACATTTTATTAAACAACATTGAAAGCAAAAGGTTATAGTTCTAATAAAGGTATGCAAAAATGTAGCAATCACCTTTCCCCATCTGCTCCACAAAAGAACCATCAAGATTGTAAATATTAAGAATAGAAGTGATATACTGCAATAATCTGCTATAAATCTAGCATATCATCACTGATATCAGTAATGAACAGCCAAATGCTGAAGAAACCTAAGAGGTACAGTACTAATAATCAATATCATATCATACCAAAACCCTACTGATGTTCCAATAACGGGGATTTGTTTCCTTCCTACAGATGTACTTAAAGGGAATCTGTCAACCATTTTTAGTGATATCATGTAAAGATATTGCCCAATTGTGCGTCCCATAAGGATTCTATTAGGACTTTTGATTCCCCCCGACCATGCACCTTTGATGCATAAATACCTTTATCTTGGTGGAGATGTATGGAAATTGTCGTGGGTACGGTCCGATGGAAGTCTTCACATGCAGGACACACTTCTGGGGCATAGACCGCGCTGAAAAATACTGGCGCATGCGCAGTACCGATTATATGCTTTGCCCACAGTTGGGCAAAGCATACTGCGCAAGCGCCGGAGGCCTTTTCAATGCGCAAGCGTGGAAAACTACGGCATCTGTGATATTCACAGATGAAGATTACGCTCAGTAAGCAGAGGGGGGAGAAGGCGACTAAACCCTGCCAATCGGACTGTACCGCGGCGATTTCCATACATCTCCACCAAGATAAGAAAGGTATTTATGCATCAAAGGTGCGGGGTCGGGGGGAATCAAAAGTCCTAATAGAATCCTTATGGGATGCACAATTGGGTGATATCTTTACATGATATCACTAAAAATGGGTGACAGATTCCCTTTAAGCAGTTATCAATATGGATCCATGACCCGGCATTCAATACAATAAGAAAAAAGTTACCCACAACAGTCCTCTGTAGATAATATGATGATATCAATGTGAGGATTGCTGAGCACAGACACAAACCTCACAAAAACCTATGTATATGAGGAGTGGAGCTTCTGGTGCAGTCCAATGGAAGGAGCAAAACTAAAGATGAGGAAAAACCCCACGCATATCGTCACCTGCCATGTGGCTTCTTCAGGGGTAGAATACCATTAGTTATAAAGTCATCACATTTTATATCACATTAATAAATGAATAAATACTACCAGCTGTTCGGCGGTGTGCAGATAAGCCTGCATCGGAGAGATGCGGTGTCTGGAGTACTAGAGGTGCAATTGCGAATGCGGGAAACACAAATGTGTTCCATAAACTGCGTAAGCGCAAAAGGAGATCAGCAGAGAGCAATGATGCTGTATCTTAGGGTTTTTTTTGCAGCACATGCACTTTTTTGAAAATTTCCCATACCGTATTTTTCGTACAATAAGACGCACTTTTTTTCTCCTCTAGGAAAATGGCTAGCGGTGGTGGCGCATGCTCAGATTGAGATCTCGTCTCGAGAGACGAAATCTCGTCACCAGAGATCTCAATCAGAGCATGAGCCTCCCCCGGCGGTCATTTTCCCAGAGGCCACCCACATCGCAGTAATGGATGTGCGGGGGGCCTCCAGGCTTTCACAAAATGCTGGCGGAGCCCCCCGCACGACAGCTATTTTCACCCGCAGCAGCACACATCAGAATACCCCCTCATCCCAACCAGCAGCAACGTACCACTCTTGCCTCCTCCAGCAGCAATCCCGGGACACTGCTCCACCGCGGCCTGTAATGTATATCTGCATTATAAGACACCCCCCCATCTTCCCCACAAATTTTTGGGGGAAAAAGTGCGTCTTATAATCCGAAAAATACGGTAGTTACAAATTACAGACACAGTGTTACCAAATATGAGTCTTGAGCGAGTTTTTTTTTATTAAAACACTTTTTATTGGTAAAACTGATATTTTCAAGCTTTTTGTAAATGAAAAATAATTTTAAGAAATTGATTAGTTCAACAAGGGAACATGAAAAAGTGATTCTTTAATCCCATAAATAATACACTTTACTACATTTGTAGTGTAATGCATTATCTAAGGCCTCTTTCACACATCAGTATTTTTGATCAGTATTTCATCAGTATTTGTATGCCAAAACCAGGAGTGTCTCCAAAACAAAGAACAGACATCAGTCTTTCAATTATATTTTTTTCTTGGTAAGTTCCATTCCTGGATTTGGCATTCAAACTCTGATGCAAAATACTGACCAAGTACTGATGTGTGAATGAGCCTTAAGTCTGTGCATGTATAGGGCTCGCTCACACTGTCGTTTACTCTCTCTTGCAAGAGAATCGGGCTGAATATGCTATTGACACTCTGCTCAAACTCTGTTAGTGAGTCATCCGAGTGTGCTTTGATTCTATCGCATGAAAGAATAACAGCACAGGTGCAAAGAAGATGGAGAACGTAATTTCTCTATACCCTCCTGAGCCTCTATGGGAGTACATCAAACTGCACACGGATGACATCCGAATGCAGTCCGATGTTTCACACGTACCCATAGACTTGCATAGGTGCACATGATCCGATCATCACAGGCACTCACAGTATACTGTGATTGTTCTCTCATGCCGAATAGTCATGAGAAAATAATCACAGATCTGAACTGCCCCACAGAATAAGAGTAGGCCGAGTGCTGTCCAATACAACATCAGATAGCTTTGTATAAGCCAAATACCAGGATACAAATCAGCTATATTTAAAACATGGCATACCTAAAATACAAAAATCACAGCGTCAAATACGCGATAAAAAAAGCATGTAAAAAATCGGCCACAGACGCAATTAATAAAATGCAAGTAATCTAATTTACATAACAGGTGTAGAGAAATGCTGCAGAAAATGAGCAACATCTAAGACTCCCCCACCTACACATGCATCTAATTCTCATTAATGTAAGATTGGAATTTGCCTTAAAAGTAGGTAAAAGTAAAAATGTTACCTTATGCAGTTCTGAACACTGAATAAAGTTCACGGGAGGCTCACTCTGTTTGCTTTTCAGTCTCAGAATATTATCAGGATACCCCCAGCTTAGTATTGCAGACCACTGGATATCGGTGCTATGCATGCTTCGAACACCTAGACAAAGAGAATACGGTTGTACTTTGAAGCTCTGGTTTATTATATACAGGAAAGATGTATATCTTTGTACCATGTTAGCCAGTAGATAGAAAAATATCCAGAATTGAGAGTCCTCAGTGGTTGATACCTTTTAATGGCTAACTGAAAAGATGGTAACACATTGCAAGCTTTTGAGACTACTCAGGTCTCTTCATCAGGCAAAGACTAATACAAAATCTGAAGAATCACATATTTATGCACAACACAGCACAGAAAAAATGCAATAGATAAGATAAGTGGCGTGAAGCAGAACTATCATTATGGGAGAGGGATAGACATAAATATTGGACCAGTTCATAGATAAGGAGTATGGATATTTTATTGTTCTGTGATTGGGGTCTGGTTCTGGGTTGTGATGACCCCAGAAGGTCCTAGGAGCAAATTCCTTAATTGATGTAAAAAGACAAAAATCCATGCGACACATTCATTCCTGCATTGAGAGTATCAAAGGTCGTCATGAGTTTATACTCCCAGACTTTTCTGTCTCTCTAAGATGTGAAGTTACCTTTCAATACCAGTAATTTCATGTCTGTGGTGTTGTGATCAGGCATACAAAAATGTTTTGCCACAGGCAGATCCATTTTTTTTTCTCTTATTGTTTGGCAATGAGAATTCATCCTTGTTCTAAGCTTTTGCCCTGTCTCCCCCACATACAGACCCCCAGTTGGACATTTAGTACCAATAATTAAGTACACCACATTAGATGTGATGCAGCTGAAAGTACCTGGGATCTTGTAGTCCTGAGGTGAATTGGAGATCTTTATCTTGTCCGTGGTCATTATAAAAGGACAGGTTTTACATTTATTCTGGTTGCAAGGAAAGGTTCCTGCTGCTGTTGGAGAGGACAGGGAGCTTCTGACAATGATGCTTCTTAGATTTGGGGGCTGCTAAAAGCACAGTAGTGGCGGGTCTGGAAAATGGATTGTAAATCGGGCATCTTTTGGAAGTAAAGGTTATCATTTCCGTGCTGCTCCCCTTAGCACTTCCAGATTTGGGTTGTAGGTGACTACTAGAGGCACCCAGTTATTTTCTTCTTTAGCTTTGTAATGTAGCAGGTGATTCCTTGACATTCTGGTGGCTCTTGTAATTTGGTTTTGAATTGTTCTTGGATGGTAGCCCTGATTCAAAAAGGTCTTTTTGAGGCGACCAAGGTGTTCATCTCTATCAATGGGGTTGGAACATATACGATTGTATCTGATGGCTTGGCTATAGATAATAGAGTTCTTTATGTGCTTTGGATGGAAACTGTCCCATTTAAGGTATGTTGGACGGTCGATTGGCTTCTGATACAGGGATGTCTCTATTTCATTGTTCTTTAGCTTAACGATGGTGTCCAAAAAGTTAATCTCAGTGCTGGAGTAGTTGAGTGTTAAGTTGATGGTGGGATGAAATTTATTAAACTGTTCGTGGAACGTATTTAGCTGTTGCTCAGACTCCGTCCAGATGATTAAAATATCATCAATGTAGCGGTAGTAGGCCAGAGGCCTGATTGGACATGAGGACAAAAAGTTGCTTTCAAGCTTGGCTATGAAAAGATTTGCATACTGTGGTGCCATTTTACTTCCCATAGCTGTGCCAGTCTCCAGTATATATATCTTGTTGTCAAATTCAAAGTATTTGTGGGGGGAGGATGAATTTTATAAGTTTCACCACAGCATCAGTCCCTGTGTTTTCCATGAAGATTTTGCAGGCATTTAATCCATCCTGGTGTGGTATTTTATAGTACAAAGATTCCACATCCATGGATTTGGTTTATTATATGACTTTTCTAAAAATAATAATAGATAGAATACGTGCACTATAAAGTGGCATAAGTTTTGTCCCATGTTTATTTCCCTCTGCTTTTGAAAAAATGTGCATTCTAGTCAAAGTTATTCACAAACTGCATTATAATAGTACATCACAGAGAGTAGTATCCTTCACAGCAATATATATTACAACACTGGAAGTGAAAAATGTGGCATTAAACAGCTAAACACATTCTTTTCACCTTAATATCTTATCGCTTCTCACCCACATAAATGGGTTGTCAACCGAGATAAGACGTTGTGTCCATATGTTACGAATTTAGGGTCCCGTTACAAATAGCGACGCACCAGCGATCCCGACAACTATATGACCTGGTCAGGATCGCTGGTGTGTCGCTACATGATCGCTGGTGAGCTGTCAAACAGGCAGACTCACCAGAGATCAGGACCAGCGAGGACGCGGGGAACTAAGCGCATGTGTCGCTTAGTTACCCGCTCTGTACCCTGCATACCAGTGTGCTCACGCTGGGAGCTGGTATCCAAGGTAAACAGCGGGTAACTAAGCGTGCACGCTTAGTTCCCCGTGTCCTCGCTGGTCCTGATCTCTGGTGAGTCTGCCTGTTTGACAGCTCACCAGCGATCATGTAACGACACCAGCGATCCTGACCAGGTCATATCGTTGTCGGGATATTCATTAAGCAAACTAGGGAGCAGGTCACTGAGGGATCAGCAACCTGTCAGAAGCCAGGTACAATTTCAGATCTACAGGCCAGAGAGCATTTGGGATGCAGTAACCATAATATGGTAAGTTTCAGTGTAATTTCCAATCAAACATTCAAAAGGGGAAATGCCAAAACCTGGAACTTTAGGAAAGCTGAATTCAAGGGAGAGCTTAATCGTGTAGACTGAGACCATGTCATGGTATCTGAGGATACCGAACATAAATGGGGCATTTTTAAGGAAATACTACAAGAATCCTGCACAAAACTTATACCCTCTGGTAATAAAATGTCAAGGAATAAAAAGAAACCATTATGGATAAATTAGACAGTACAAAGTTTAACAAGACAAAAACAAGGGGCATTCAAAATCTTGAAAGCCGAGAATACTTTAAAAGCATTTTAGGAGTATAAAGAACTAAATAAGAAATGTAAAAAAAGAAATCAAGCTAGCAAAGTTATCTACAGAGAAACAAATCACCAACGATATTAAAATAAATCCCAAACATTTTTATCAATGCCAAAAAGGAAAAAACAGATGGTATTGGCACCTTAAAAGACAACAATAACAAGATACCGTATATAGTCGTGTATAAGAGGAGCTTTTCAGCACATTTTTTGTGCTGAAAATGCCCCACTCGGTTTAAACACAAGTTATTGTCCCAGAAGCTGGCGGGGGAGGGGGAGTGGCATAGTAGTGGGTCACAGGAGGCGGCGGGGCTGCGTCTGTAACCGTGCCCGCTGCTAAAGAGAAATGAATATTCACTTCACTGGCAATGAATATTCATTTATTTATAGCGCACACAGTTACAGCTGCAGCTGACGGCCAACAGTTGTAATAAAGAAAAACCCTCTCCTACTTACCTTCCCTGCGCGCCCTCGCAGCATCCTGTTTTGGCTTCCAGTAGCTCCTGCGGCCAAGCAATCACGTGTCCCCGGTCAGTGAAGAGAGGTGAATATTCATTACCTGAATGAGCAAGGACACGTGATTGCTCAGTCGTAGGAGCTGCTGGAAGCTGGTACAGGATGCAGCGAGGGTGCGCAGGGAAGGTAAGTGTTATTTTTTCTTTTTTATTTTTTTCTCATGGGGGGCCATGCATTCAAGGATAGAGATGAGGAACCATGCATACAAGGATAGGGATGAGGAGCCAAGCATACCAGAACAGGGATGAGGAGCCTGGCAGACAAAGACGAGAATAAGGAGCCATGCATACAAGGATAGGGATGAGGAGCCATGCATACAAGAATAGGGCTGATGGGACAATGCATACCTGGCTTATACTCGAGTCAATAAGTTTTTCCAGTTTTTGTGGCCAAATTAGGAGCTTGGGCTCATACTCGGGTCGGCTTATACTCAAGTATATACGGTAATTAGAGGACAAAGAAAAGGCTGAGTTAATTAAACAGGGACTTTTCATGCATGATAATCAATTAACTGACTGTTACATTGATAATTCAACAAGGCAGAAATCAAAGTTCAATACCCGATATGAACTAGTTTAACACAAAAAGTACACATACGTCCAAGCAATTTAAACATTGACAAATCCCTAGGTCCAGATGGCATTCATCCATAGATACAGAGGGAATTGAGCTCAATAATTGACAGACCACTGTATCTCATAGGCCGGGATCACACATGCGAGAAACACGGCCGAATCTCGCATGTTAATGCCCGGCACTGCCACCGGAACTCATGAGCGAAGCATTCAGCTGCATGTATTGATACGCTTCGCTCCCGAGTGCTGACGGCAGTGCCAGACTCGGCTGTGTTTCTCGCATGTGTGATCACGGCCATATTCTTAGGGTCCCGTCACATTTAGCGATGCACCAGCGATCTCGACCACTATACGACCCGGTCAGGATCGCTAGGGCATCCCTAAATGGTCACTAGTGAGCTGCCAAACAGGCAGATCTCACCAGCGACGTAGCAGTGGTCGGCGGTCGTTACTTACCTGTCAGACGCGGCGATGAAGACGTCCTTCACCCGCGTCCACGCGTCGCTCGTCGGCGCCAGCAGGAAGCCCAGCAGGAAGCGGCCAACGAGAAACGGTCCAGGACGTTCTCGCACGATCAGCGATAGCCAGCGGGGGAGCCGGTCGGAGGAAGTATCACACATAGCGATATCGCTAGCAATATCGCTGCTACGTCACAAAATCGGTGACGCTTTAGCGATATTGCTAGCGATATCGCTATGTGTGAAACCCCCTTTAGACTCTCTTCTAAGAGGGGGTGATGCCATAGGATTGGAGGATGGCTGATGTGGTAGCGATATTTATGAAAGGTAAGAAGTTGGATCCAGGCAACTACTGTCCAGTAAGCCTCAGTAGTGTGAAAAATTTTTGACGGCATTATAAGAGATGACCTGCAGAAATATATTGTAGATAATAATATAATAACTGACAACCAGCATGGATTCATGAAGAATAAGTCATGTCTAACTAACATGTTGGGTTTTGTATGAGGAAGGGAGTGCAAATCTAGATGTTGGTAATGCGGCTGATGTGATTTATCTGGACATTGCAAAGGCATTTGATACTGTTCCACATAACAGCCTTATACTGAAGCTCAATAAGCAGGGACTGGGGGAAACTACATGCAGATGAGTAACGAATTGGCTAAATGATAGAAAACAAAGAGTTGTCATAAATGGTACAGTGTTGCGACTGTGGACGCGGCCCAGCCGACGCCTCCACATCGCCCGACAACGTGGGGCGAGCGTCCTAGGTGGGCACGGAATGTGGACCCACTGGACCACATAGGGTAATCTGGACCTACCCAGACTAGGGAAGGGCAGCGAGCAGGGTCTGTCGCAGTTGAGCATGTGGACGAGATGGCGACGTGCAGAACCATATGACACCGCACAACTTCAGGTATGAAGAACATAAAGTTTACTCAAACAAAATCACAGTGCATAAACGAAACATAACCATGCCAGGCTCCTGATTCTGCACATCAGGGAAAGGTACACGTCTCAGAATAACAGACGAAGGCATGAGAACATTACGGGTTGATGTAGTCCAGGATCATCTGACAAAGGCATACTTGGACGGCCTCTCTCTCAGGCCTCAGGCGTAGCACAGGCTCAGCAGGAGAACATCAGACACCGACGTCGGACAGACGTCAGACGATGGCAGGGGTCATCACGGGTTGATGCAGTCCAGGGTCATCTGGCATGGGCATACGACGAAGGTATGAGAACATTACGGATTGATGCAGTCCAGGATCAACTGGCATGGGCATACTAGGACAGCCTCTCTCTCAGGCCTCAGGCGTAGCACAGGATCAGCAGGAGAACATCAGACACCGATCCAGGATAGACGTCATCACAGGGTGGACCCCAGGGAACAGGCGGAACATTGGGACACAGACAGGACAGGAACAGGAACACTAGTATACTGGTGTGGGAACATTCTTTTGTGCACCGACTCAGCTGTGCCACGTTATATTATTGAGGAACAGGAACACTGGCATGGCAACACAGGTCATTGGCTGGTCAGATCCAGGCAGAGCTGTCACCGAGAAACAAGGCTGGAGACTTCCCAGGAACACGGAGGAGGAGTCCATCCAGGAACACATGCGGGACCGACTCTGGAACACAGGCTGGACCGTAAGGACCACGGACCAGACATCTGGACACAGGCTGGACAACCAAGACCACAGACCGGACATCGGGACACATCCGTCACTTCATGGTACGAGGAACCCTCAGTCGTGTTAATGTAGAGGTATGCTGTCAAAGGTTCTTTATCGTCCCCACCTAAGCCATTCATTCTCGTCCCCGTCCCAGGAGACACAGAACGTCCAGGAGGGGTCCTTAGCTCAGACGCCCAACTCCCCGGGTCTAACAATCCCATCACCCGTTCTCCATCCAGCCAGAAGGGACACTGTAGGGTCAGTTCACTGACCAAGCTATCCACAGTATAGCAGGAAGTTCGCTGCTCCCAGCTACAGTCCAATGGCACCTTCGCCACCGCCTTTTTTTGCCACCACCCCAATTTGGGTTACTGCCCCCTTTTGGGACTCCACCCCCTTTTGGGCAACTACTCCATTGTGTGATACCACATCCTTTTTGGCAATCATCTATGTATGGGTTACCACCCCATTTTGGGACTCCCTCTTTTGAGCAATCATCCCTGTTAGGGTTACCGCCCCATTTTTTGGGATACCACCCCGCTTAGAGACACCACCCTTCTCCGGAGTACACTCTGTGGACTCCCCCACGGCAGTCTCAGGTCCAAGTTCACACAGTTCCTTATGTCTTTCTGGGGCTGGTACTGGCCCTTTAAGAGGTTGCACATTCTGTACCTCTGACGTCTTTTTATGACACCCCACCAGCTCCTGCTGGCACTGCCACAGCTTTTGCTGTAGCCGCAAATCACCGGCACCTCCGGCTGCCGCTCACAACCAGCTGCTGGCGTCACTGCAGCTCCTGCTGCTGAATCTCTTGCTGCAACTTGCAATTTCAGCTCGCGCTGCCACAAGTCCGTGCACACTACCGCTGCGCCATCTTCGTGGACACGCCGATCTACAGCAACCTTCGTAACCCCACCGAGTTACAGCCAGCCGCTTGTCACCTTCGTGACCCCACTGAGTAACAGCAAACACCTTCAGCTCTTATAGAGAGAGAGAGGGGAAAAAAAAAACACATACACAGTCTCTCACTGACCCCGGTCAGTACAACACGGACTCCTGTCCACTACCTGGCTCAGCATTGCCAGCACTGCAACATGTGCTTCTTGAAACCGTTGCCCCTAGCAACCGATTTTGTAGTCCTCGCCTGTTGCCCCTAGCAACAAGGCTACAGCAGTGCTCTTAGCATTCTCCATCATATGTCACACAGGAACACTTTCCGTTAAAACAGTCCAATGCAGTTTATTATGGCATCATAAACCGCACTGTAAGCCATGTTATACTTCACAGGCTTACACATAGTTCATAACATTTCAACATATGGCTTTTCTTTGCAGTCCCTAAACACGCTGGGCCTCCTCACTGTCCAGTTACAGTGGGCGACCGCATGCCGTATAGTTCATTAATGTTCATCGAACACAACAATCACAATGTCCGGGGTTACTTCGCAGGAGCTCCAGCTCCAGATGCCGACTCTTTGTCAGTCCTCTCTTTCCCAGGGAAGCTGCTGAACTGGGATCACCGTCCTGGATAACGTCTCGCTCACCAGGCCACCTGACCAGATCCACAGATGGACAGTAGCTCCCCCAATGCAGTGACGTCACTGTCTCTGCAAACACACATGGCCTGTCCGGGTGCTATTCAGAGATCCGTCCCTACTCCCAGGGACTCCCAACACACCGGCCTCACCAGGTCCAGGGCCTCAGCAGGTGCTATTCAGGACATCTGTCCCCCCCTGAGACCATCCAACACTCACGATTCACCGGGTGCTATTCAGGGTTCCGTCCCTACTCCCAGGGACTCCCAACTCACCGGCCTCACCAGGTCCAAGGTCGCAGCAGGTGCTATTCAGGAAGGCAGCACACCTTCCAACACCTAGACCCTCCAGGACCTTCCACCCTGAACCATGCAGGTACACACTCTCCTCCCCATGTGACCAGACCTCAGGCACATTATATGGTACATAACCACACCCACAGGTGAGGTATGGATCACATGGTCATGACCTCACTACAGGTCCTATTCCACACAACCAGCCACACACATACAGACTTTACATTGGGCATTCAGACACATGCCCCTGGGTTGGTTTGTAGGTGACTGGTCCCACCCATCTCACCAGCCACCTGGAAGCTCTCCCTATTACACTGCAGCAAACCCTTAGCAGTACCTCTGCTGATCAACACATGTTCCAGCTTCCATCACAAGGCACCCACCATTGTGATACATATCGGCCATTCACATCCCTGCCGCTCACCATTTCCCTATCAGGTTAAAGGAAACACCTGCATGCATATCCTGGGAAGCCCATACAGCGCCCCCTAGCTGTCACAGGGGTCACTGCATCACAGTACCTATGAATACACCTGCACAAATTAAGGATTTTGTAGGATTGTAGTCAAGTGAGTACCAAACAGGTGGTGATAAACAAAAATTTCATAAGAAATTTGGACATAGTGAATCAGAAGAACTATACTACATTTCTAATTGGAGGTATTTGCTACTATTATTATTACATTTGATAAAAATTGGGATAAGATTGGGAGATAGGAATACCACTTTAAGTTCATAACGAGGCTACTTCTGCCAAGCCTTTTCCAACTGTCAGTTCCATACAATGAACAGAGAAAATAACAATACCATACAGTACTACTGACATAAGTCAGAAGACATATTAGACTGATTATTAGGAACTAGATGGAGGCTCGATGCTATCGCATCGGAAGGGCGGTAATGTCACGATGGGGGCAGGCTTTGCAGCGTTGAGAATCTCTCTCCCCCTATGTGCTCACCAACATATCCACTCTCTTTCCCCATGTGCTGACTTCTCCCGTCTGTGCTCTCTTCTTTGACCTGTCTGCCCCATGTGCTATCCCCCTTGTCTGCTGTCTCTCTCCTTCCTGTGCTGTGTTCTCTCCTCATGTGCTGTCCCGTTTGAGCAGTCTTCCTCCTGTGCTCTGCCTCTCACCTCTGTGTCTGACCGTGTACAGAACATACCACAGCTCCTGGGCAGGGGAGGAAGCAAAAGACAATACTGACATTACAGCAGGAGATTGCAGAGAATACATTTTGTGAGGTAAAATATTGTTTAAAAACAGTCAGTGAAATATTTTACCTCACAAAATGAATCCTCTGTGATCCCCTGCTGTAATGTCAGTATTATCTTCTGCCTCCTCCCCTGACGAGCAGATGTGGCATGCCCCGTACACAATTAGTAACAATTGAACATAACTGATTATTCGAAAATATACCAGAAAAATAGAAAATAATAAAATACCATAATATGGTTCATTAATCAGGCCGCCGGTATCAGCCGAATGATTCACTGCTTCTGTGCGGAATTCGTGCAGGCGCAGTGCGACGGTGTTCCGCTGGTGGTACTGTGCAAGAGGCTGCGTGAGTCTGACTGTGTGAGTGAGTGTGACTGTGAGAGTGTGAATGTGTGTGTGAGTGAGTTTGAGTGTGAATGTGAGTCTGAGTGTGAATGTGAATCTGAGTGTGAATCCGAGTGTGTGTTTGACTGTGAGAGTGTAAATGTGAGTGTGGGAGTGTATGAGAGTGAATCTGAGTGTGAGTGTGTGATACGTACAGCATATAGAGTGTGTGTGTGTGGTGCGACGGTGTTCCACTGGTGGTATCGCGCAATAGGTTGGTATCAGCAGGAGTTTCCATATTGAGACACCCATCACTTGGGTGTCCAAATATGGCGGTCGGTGAACTTTCTCCGCTTGGAATTCTGGGTACAATGACATCTGGACAGAACAGGAAATGAAAACATTACAAGGCAATTATATAAATAGATAAGGAGAACTGTATTCAGGTACTCTACTGAGAGATTTAAAAAAAGGGTGGATCCCTGGTAATCTCTGAGTATGAAAACTGCATTGGCGCTGAGGTTGGAACCCTAAATACAAACGCAAAATGACACATATGCTCAATGTCCTGACACACCAGAAAAAAAAAGTTATTTGGTAGAGTTTTATTATAGTCTAGGAAATTCTAAAGTTTCCATAGGAAGACGCACAGGTGCTTGGAGGTGCTTACAGATTCCCTTTAAGCAGATCCAGGTTCACTGGCCAGGGAAAATCCATTGTTTAGTTGGTGAGGCAGCACAAAACACAGATGGACACAGTTTTACCAGGTAAGCTGACGCCTGTGTTACACAGAATACACAATCGGCAATATTATGCAAAGGATTCATACAACCTCAGAGCAGAACATGAAAACATGAGCACAACTTCTTTTTTACTACTTCTATTTTTTACTTGAACAATATAAAATTAATTGATTTCAGGAACACCTTTAGACCTGTAAATAGAAGCCATCATCGGAAAATTATCTATTCGTTATATCAGGATTTTGTGCTAAATGCATTTAAAAAAAGGGAATGCTTTCATTCATTTATTTTTTATGTGGAAATAGCTGCATGAGGTTGTTTTTGCAAGAAGAGTAATAATTTTAAATGACACTATTCAGTTTACCATATAATTTACTGAAAAATAGGAAAACTATTCCAAGCGGGATGAAATGGGGAAGAAAAATGCAAATGCACTATTGTTTTTTTGGGGATTTGTTTCTACAGCGCTCCTTGTGCAATGGCAATACGTTTTTTAAAGTAAGTACAATTATGACAAAACCAAACTGAGTTTTGTTTTTCTTTTTTTAAATTGAGAACCTTGTATTTAAAAAAGCAACCCTAGCGGCACAAGCGTTTTCTCCAGCAGTGCTCTAGATGTGATGAACATCTGTGGAAAAAAATCCCTTTTTTCTGAAGATTTCATTATCATTTTATTCTTAACACCTATAACTTTGCCCTTCACCTTTCCAAGAAAGCCTACCACCCTCATCATCTCAATATCCATCAATCCTAAACAACTCTTTGACACTTTCCTCTCATTTTCAGTCCTCAGCGCTTGCAATCTGGCCAACTATTTTCTACAGTAGAATTTTTGTTACCACATAAGACAGGAAATTGTCTCAAATCCCCTAATATCATTCATCCTCTTCTCCACCCGGCTCCTCACTTCTTTTCACTTTACTACCTCCACCAGTGACTCTATTCACGCTCACCTCCTGGGCTAGTTCTGTGGAATGCACCAACCTGGACAATTTGGTTAATTCCCAGTATCCAAAATTTTCAGCAAGCCTTAAAAATGTATTTCTCTTGACTGATCTATCACTTTGTCCCACCCCTATTTCCTTATAGGTTGTAAGGTTGTGGGCTCACTCCTCTTGATATGTGTTGAGGTGTGTCTAACTCTGTAATGTCACATTTTCTTTGTACATGAACCCTCTGAACCCATAACGCTTTTGTCTTTCTGTCCATAGTTATATATATTTTTTGCATGTTGAGCCATTTTGTCAAGGATTTTCAAAGCAAACAAACATACCAGTCTCATCAGGTCTCAGAGATCTATTTATTAGTGTATGCAGTTTGCATTGTCTAATCTGTTGACAGATCCGCTAAAAGGATAAAAATCTCTCAGTTCACAAGAGGCTAAAAATGAAACATTATAGTTACCTTGTTCCTTGCTGTAACTCATCATTAGGCAGAATTTTCTTGATAGTCCACAAATAGCTTTAGTGGGCAAAGCCTGTAACGATCCAAATATTTCTCCATGAGGCTGACTGAAGCAGACAGTGGGATCTGGAGCACTTGGAGAACCAACAAATTCTCCCCATTTCAGTCCTCGTATCCAAGATAATGGACTCTGTAATTTCAAGAAATTGAACTTTAATACACAAGTTAAAGCTATTTATCTGACATGAAAAATGATCTGTAAAGAAAAAAAAAAATATAACATACAAGTAAAAAATAAATCATATATCTAGATCCGCCATAGCGGAAAATATTGATTATCAGTACAATGATACCACTCAAATAGTAAATTAGGCAGCAAGTGATAAGTCAGTTCAACCAACCAAAAATGTTCGTAGGAAGTAGGAAAGACAGATTGTCCGCAACATTTGAACACTTATTTAAATTTGTTTATAAGAGTTTTTAATTGTGCTTTTGAGAGAGTTTTTAAAACATGGATTTTTGTGATAACTCACTGTAAAATCCTTTTCTCCGAGACGCTCATTGGGGGACACAGATACTGTGGGTGTATGCTTCTGCCGCTAGGAGGCTGACACTAAGTGAAAAAAAAGAGGTTAGCTCCTCCTCCGCCGTATACACCCTCGCCCCTATTGCGGGAGTAAATCAGTTTGTTGCCAAAGCAGGACAACAAAATCAGCCTTAATACAGGTACAACATGTCCAAAACACCACCCTTATATCAAATTAGTAAATGCACATAAATTTAAACAAAACAAGAGCCAACTGGCTAATAGGGTGGGTGCTGTGTCCCCCAATGAGCGTCTCGGAGAAAAGGATTTTACGGTGAGTTATCACAAAAATATATGTTTCTCCTTTGCCTCATTGGGGGACACAGATACTGTGGGACGTCCTAAAGCAGTCCCTGGGTGGGAGATTGACTCACCGATCCACGCTACATGCACCTCTTGTTTACAGGTGCACCACCGCTGCTTGGAGAATCCTTCTACCCAGGCTCGCATCCGCTGAGGCCTGAGTATGGATATTATAATGTTTGGCAAATATGTACAGGCTGAACCAGGTTGCTGCCTTGCAAACCTGTTCCGTCAAAGCCTGGTGCCGAAGCGCCCAAGTGGCTCCCACTGCCCGAGTAGAGTGCGCTCTGATACCTGCTGGAATCGGCGTGCCTCTAATGCGGTAGGACTCCTGAATAGTCAAACAAATCCATCTGGCTATAGTCGATTTTGAGGCAGTGAGTCCCTTCCTGCACCCTTCGGGGAGCACGACCAGCGTGTCCGTCTGACGTAAGGGTGCCGTCCTTGACACGTACCTCCGGAGGGCTCTTACTAGGTCTACGTGTGAAGAGCCTTTTCCACAGGGTGCACCGGTGCTGGACAAAATGAAGGCAAGACAACATCTTCATTAATGTGAAAAGAGGACACGACTATCGGCAGAAAAAGAGGGGCTGGTCTGAGCAACACCTTATCCGTATGGAAAGTGAGGAATGGGGCTTGGCAGGACAGGGCTGCCAGTTCTGAAACCCGCCTGATAGAAGTGATGGCCACTAGGAACACCACTTTCCAGGAAAGGTACCTCAAGGAGATATCCTGAAGCGGTTCAAATGGAGCTTGCTGCAGAACACTTAGGACCAGGTTAAGGTCCCAAGCGTCCATAGGCGCCTTATAGGGAGGTACCAAGTGGGAGACTCCCTGGATGAAAGTCTTCACCTGCAGATTGGTAGCAATTCTGCGCTGGAACAGGATGGATAAAGACGATATTTATCTCCTGAGGGAATTTGTGGCATGGCCCGAGTCTAGGCCCGACTGGAGAAAAGTCAAGATGTTGGGGATCGAGAATCTCAGCGGAGAAACACCGCGGCCTCGACACCAAGCAAAGAACACCTTCCAGGTGTGGTGGTAAATTCGTGCTGAAGCAGGCTTCCGGGCGCTAATCATTGTAGCGACCACCTTGCTCCCGAACTCTGCCTGGGTTAGAATCCAAGATTCAATGGCCATGCTGTCAAACACAGGGCCCCTGAGTTCGGGTGGCAAATCGGCCCTTGAGAAAGTAGATCTGGGCGCTCTGGCAGGTGCCAAGGAACGTCGGCGAGCAGCTGCATTAGATCTGCGTACCACGCTCGACGGGGCCAGTCTGGGGCCAGCAGAATCGCCGGAGCCCCTTCCGTCTTGATCTTCTTGATGACCCTCGGAAGTAGTGGAAGCGGGGGAAATAGATATGGGAGGCAAAACTGGTTCCATGGCAGAACCAACGCGTCCACAGCGATTGCCTGCGGGTCCCTGGCCTGAGCGACATATGTGGGCAACTGGCGTTCACTCTGGACGCCATCAGATCCACATCTGTAGTTCCCCACAGCTGACAAATCTGCCGGAAGACTTCGGGATGTAGACACCACACTCTGGACGCAAGACCCTGCCGGCTGAGAAAGTCTGCCGCCCAATTTTCCACACCCGGGATGTGGACAGCCGAAATCACCGAGTGGTTTGCTTCGGCCCACTGCAGCATGTGCCCCACCTCGCGCATGGTTGCTCTGCTGAGGGTGCCCCCTTGGTGATTTATGTAAGCCACTGTCGAGGCGTTGTCCGACTGAATCCGGACAGGGCGGCCCGCTAGAAAGTGATGAAACTTTTGCAGAGCCAGCCGAATTGCTCGTATCTCCAGTAAGTTGATCGAGAGGTGTGCCTCCTGTGGCGACCACCATCCCTGGGTCGTGTGATGGCGAAACACCGCTCCCCAGTCGAGGAGACTGGCGTCGGTTGTCATCACCAACCAATGGTCTGGGGGGAAAGGTTTCCCCTGGGTCAGAGAGGAACTGGTTAACCACCATCCGAGCGACTGCCTGACTTAAACGGACAGTCGGCACTGCCGATCGAGCGTGAAGGGTTTCTTGTCCCAAGCTGACAAAAGGGCGTGCTGCAGGGGGTGACGATGGAACTGGGCGAACGGTACCGCTTCCATTGCTGCCACCATTTTCCCTAGAATCCTCATCCCAGATCGGATGGTATGAGGGACTGGTTGCCGAAGTGTCCGGACTCCCTGCCGGAGCGCTAGCACCTTTTCCTGAGGGAGAATTACCAACCCTCGGCGAGTGTCGAGAACCATTCCTAGAAAGGAGATATTTTGAGCTGGCACAAGGGATGACTTCTTCGCATTGACCAACCACCCTAAGCGGGCAAGAGTATCTAGCGTGATGTTGACATTTTCCTCGCATGCCCGCATTGAAGGGCCTTTGACCAAGAGGTCATCCAGATAAGGCAAGACGACTATGCCTCGAGAATGCAGTATGGCCATGACAACTGCCATAACCTTTGTGAACACTCTGGGAGCCGTGGCTAGCCCGAAGGGTAGTGCTATGAACTGAAAATGTAGATCGCTGATGGCGAAGCGTAGAAACCTCAGATGAGGAGTAAAAATGGGAATATGCAGATATGCATCCTAGATATCTATTGAAGCCAAGTATTCTCCCTGCTCCATGGCAGATATGACTGACCGGAGAGACTCCATCCGGAAATGTCTGATCCTGATGAATTTGTTCAGAAGCTTCAGGTCCAAAACAGGCCTGACCGACCTGTCCTGTTTGGGGACCGCAAAAAGGTTGGAATAGAATCCCTGATTTTTTTTCGTGTTCCGGCACTGGAACAATGACTCTGTTGTGCTGGAGTGATTTGATGGCACCCAATGGAGCCCTTGCCTGGGCATCCACTCTGGGAAGCCGGGAAAGAAAAAAACGTCTTGGTGGGTATCTGACAAATTCTATTTTGTAACCTGAGGCCACCAATTCCTTTACCCATGTGTCGTGAGCGACACTGGCCCAGACGTGGAAAAACCAGAGTAGGCGGCCGCCCACCTTGCCGGTATCGTCTGGTAAAGGCCTCGAGTCATTTGGCCGACGATCTTTGGGATCTGGATCCCCTCGATCGGGGCTGCTGAGTATGCAATCTCCCCAATGGGTTGGCTCTATATGAGACCAGCCGCTCCCTATCCTGGTTGGGGCGGCCTGAGGCGGCGGAATTGGCCGCTGTAGTCCACCCGGTGTTGCGAAAGGCCCAAAAACGTGCCTGAAATGGGTGACGAAAAAGCGGTTTGACCCTTTGTTGAGGGAGAAACCCACTCTTCCCTCCTGTGGAGTCGGAGATAAGTTGATCCAACTTCTCCCCAAATAGGCGGCCGCACTGATAAGGCAGGGAAGTCAAGGACTTCTTAGAAGAAAAATCGGCTCACCATGTCCTTAGGGCTCTTCTGATCGAAATTGCATTAGCGGCAGCAAGTGCCGAGCAATTGGCCGCATCCAAAGATGCATTGATTACATAGTCTCCGGCCATCTCCATCTGACCTGCAACCTCCGAAATCTCTGCAGGTAGCTCCTGCGTGACCTTGTTTAATGTTTCTGACCATGATATCATAGCCTTGGCTACCCAAGTTGCTGCGAACGAGGGAGCGTTTGCTGACCCTGACGCCTCATATACTGAGCGAGCGAAGCTCTCTATAAGGCAATCCGTGGGATCCTTAATTGAGGAACCACTAGGGATGGATAGCAGGGTCTTAGTGGCTAGGCGCGAAACCGGAGGATTCACCATCGGGGATTCCATCCATCTTTTACGGAGGTTCGGAGCAAACGGATACCTTGTTTCGAGTGCCTTTTGACCCAAGAAACGCATGTCTGGATGTTCTCTGTGCCGCTGCACTATGTCCTCAAACTCTGGGTGAGAGGAAAAAACTCTGTGCAGGCGCTTCACTTGCTTAAATGCCACTTTATGCCCCGTAGCCGTTGCGGGATCATCCTCAATCCCCAGGGTCTGATTGACGGCTTCTATGAGGCTGTCCATTGTTTCACGTGACCCTCGTCTGAGTCGTAATCTGAGGTCTGCTCGCTATCAACCACTGGTGACGGGGAGCGAGAAGCAGAGCTTACGGATGCCAAGGCACCAGACGGAATGGGTGGGTGACACCACGTGGATTTGTTTCCTCCAGGTCTGCCTGGAGCGAGAGTGGCCCCTGCAGGTCGGAGGCTTTTGTGAGGTGGAGGTTCCCTCTAAGGCCGGCGAGCCATAGTCCCTGCCCCTATCTGGGGCTTGAAGGGACTCTATTGCTCTCGTAAGCGATGCCATGGACTGTGACAGTGACCAGGCCCACTCCGGGGGATTTGACACATTGGTCACGGTCGCAGGGGAGGGCTCCTGGGCGCATTTGGATTCGCAGGCTTCTGCATAATCGCTTGCTCTGCGCCCGCGGAAACGCAGCCCGACAAGAGATGCATTCAGCGTAAAAGAACGTGTGCGTCTTTGCCTTTTCGGACATGCTGGATCTGTCCGCTGCTGGGGATGTGGGGAGGAGGTAGCACCTCGTTTTCCATGGCGTGGCCTCTCGGGCAGCACTTACCCCAGTCCCCCCCCCGTCCTGGCTGCTTCCTTCAAATCGTGCGCCACCAGCTGTGGGAGTGAACCAGCATGTAAAACTGCTCTGGGGCGGTGTTTCCGTTCTGCGGCCTAGCCGCGCTCCGAAGCCGGGGCCCAAATTTCTTCGCCGCCGCCCAGTGCGGGGCGGGCCGTCGGAAGTGACGCGCGGCTCCAGGGGCGGGACTTCCGG
Organism: Dendrobates tinctorius; assembly: GCF_039654945.1. Classification (NCBI taxonomy): domain Eukaryota; kingdom Metazoa; phylum Chordata; class Amphibia; order Anura; family Dendrobatidae; genus Dendrobates; species Dendrobates tinctorius. Next base: position 7,246,597 of record NW_027361960.1, on the reverse strand, counting down.
CCGCAGCCTAGCTCCGGTTGCAGCCGCGGCCTCTATTTTTCCCCTACCCGACCGGGGGGGGGTACACAAAAAAACATGGCGCCGCTAACTGCGCAGCGCCGCCTGACGGGTCCAGCCACTCTCAGCCTTGCATGGCCGGTGGCTTTCGCCGGCTGGGGGCTCCAGCCCTGAGATCTTCGCAGGAGCCCTCCCAGACCCTCTCCTCACCGATGATCCTCTTCAGCCTGAGCACAGGTATGTGAGGGGGTCTTGATAAAATAGGACGGTGCAGGCACCCTAGCTCCATCTAACCCCTTCAGGGGGTGAGGAGAGGGACCGACCGGAACCTTGCAGCACCGCAGTCTAAGCATTGGTGGAGCAGTGGGGGCCGTACGGACTAGTCTTGTGCCTCTGTACAGCCCATGGTTTCAATACCTAGGGGTGGTCGGGGCTAAGTCTGGCACTGTGTCCCACAATTCGGGAGAGGATACATGGAGGCGACACTCTCTCGTGCTCGCCCGTTGTTGGTTTGGGGAAATTAGACCCTTTCAATAGGATCCGTTGCCCCTGTCACATCTTCATGGAAAAAGATGAAAAAAGTCTGGAGAAAAAAACAGACGTGTGCCTCCATGGACACTAAGCAAAAAACTGATTTCCGCCGGCAATAGGGGCAAGGGTGTATACGGCAGAGGAGAAGCTAACCTCTTTTTTTCACTTAGTTTCAGCCTCCTAGCGGCAGAAGCATACACCCACAGTATCTGTGTCCCCCAATGAGGCGAAGGAGAAATAAGTTACGTTTTGGAAGCAGCGCTTTTTAATGTCATGTTTGTTACAATAGTCCTGATGTCCCTGCATGTGTCCCTTTCCTCCCCTCTGCATGGATGGCGACGTGTTGACTTACCCATCTGCGCACCCCCAGCATCTCTCTCCTGACTAAGCAACTTCAGTAATCAGTATACTCTCTGTTACCTAGTTGTGAGGTCCCTGTAACAGTGCTCTCTGAATTTGATCCTTCCCGTCCCATATACCTGACCCTGTCAGCTCCTCATCCTGCTCGTCCTACTGTACCTATACCCGAACCCATCCTGCCTGTGCCTACTCCTGTTCCTGATCCGTCTGAACCAGCCCCTACTGTATCGCTCCTGCTACACCAGTTCCTGTCCAGTCCTGCTTCCCTGATCCTTTGGGGGCCAGCTGCAGGGGTTCCGTAGTCTGCCCTGGAGTACCACCTAGGTTCAAGTCTATCCACAACATCACAGGCTCTAGTGAAGAACCAGGTGTTCGCATAGTTACGCCACTCAGGTTCTTTGAGGACCGCGGCACAGTGGTTCCACAACCACGTGCGTAAAAATGTTTTAACTAAAGCTGCTTTGCTTTTAATAATACTTGGCAATAGGTTTTGACAAAACTTTATGGATACAGTCATGTGTAGTTCACATGAGTTTTTAGTCAGTTTCCACAGCATAAACACACTAAAAACACATTTGCATTTTGATGCAATTCTGTTCGGAAAGTCTTCACAAAAATGTTGACTAACACGGAAGAGAAATTAACATGTTGCACATTTAGAAAAGGCGCCACAGCTACAAATCCCATCCACTTTGCTGAAAGTGTAAAATGCTGCGTTATTTGCGCAGTGAAAATATGCAGGATCAAAAACTCACCAAAACTCAGCGTAAATGATTGGCTATTACTTTTTTTTATTGTTGGCTTATCTTTAGGAATAGAATAGGCCATCAATGTCTGATCGGTGGGCTTGTGACACCTGGTACCCCCACGTAATTTATTGATGATTTGAGCTAACATGACAACAGCTTATTTTCCTTCTGCAGAGCTTGGGCACTGAAAAAGATTAGTCAGGAGGCAAGTGAAAAGGAATTCTCACCCCGAGATGACTGCACAAAGATCCACAACCAGTGCTTTCATATGATATTCAACCTCCTTCACCAACAGTGGTTCGTGCATCATCTTCTCCCAAACTGACAGCAGAAAAACAGATATGCACTTGAAGATCTTTTGTCATGATGTCAGCTCCATCTACCAATGCCACAACCCTCCTCTCCTCTTCTTTACTGACATCACTTCCTCACATCATCACCTTCTCACTCCAATCTCATTCCCAGGTTGACCACCATAAATTCATCATCATCATTAAAATCATCCATGAAGCAGCTGACAATTGTCTCAGTGTGGGAAATATTCTGAGCTCCTTGCCCCTTCTCCTGATTCCCATCTCTAGATTTGTCCTGACTCAGAATATCACTGCAAGTGTGGTGAAATTGCAAAAAAGTGCAATTCTAGAGTTGTTTTTTTTTTTTACCATGTTGTCTAAATGCTAAAACCGACCTGCCATTATGATTCTCCAGGTCATTATGAGTTCATAGACACCAAAAATGCCTAGATTTTTTTTTAATCTAAAGTGGTGAATAAAAATTCCAAAGTTTGTTAAAAAAAAAAGAAAATTGCCCCATTTTCCGATACCTGTAGTCTCCATTTTTCATGATCTGGGGTTGGGTGAGGGCTTATTTTTTGCGTGCTGAACTGACCTTTTTACTGAAACCATTTTGGTGCAGATACAATCTTCTGGTTCATTCTTTTTTTCCATTGATAGATTGGGCGATTCTGATTGTGGCGATACCAAATATGTTTTTTTATTGTTTTATTTTGAATGGGGTGAAAAGGGGGTGATTTGAACTTTTATATTTTTTTCATTTTTTAAATATTATTCAAAACATTTTTTTTTACTTTTTGCATGATTCAATAGTCTCCATGGGAGACTAGAAGCTGCACTACTTCGAACGCCTCTGCTACACACAGACGATGATCAGATCTCGCCTGTGTGTAGAAGAAGTGCTCACTCACAATCTGGCTATGACAACCATAGAGGTCTGCTGGAGACCTCTGGTTGTCATGCCGACCCATCGGTGTCCCGTGATCATGTGACGGGATCACCGATGTGCGGGATAAAGAAATTACCAGTGGCATTTAACTAGCTAACAGCCACGGGTGGATCGTGATTCCACCCTCAGCTGTTGCGGGCACATGTCAGCTATATAGATCAACTGACATGTGCCCGCAAAGGTGCGGGCTCAGCGCCGGAGCCTGCACTAAACAGGGGGAGTCCGACGTGGGCGTATTATTACGTCTAACGTCGGAAAGAGGTTAAAGTCTGCAAACAAAAAGATTATCTGTTATGGAGCTGGATGAGGATGAATTTGCAGAGCACTGAGCCAAACTGATGGTGTCACAGTCAGAGGTAACACAGTACTGATGTTATCAAAGTAAGTGATGTGCCTTATAGTTAATAATGTCCTCAGCATTCTCCACACTAACATGCTTGCCAGCCAAAAGAGGAAAATGGTTACCTATGTTAGGTAGTTATATTACCTAAATGGCTTTTTATCAGTGATGGTGGTGTTGTTGCTGCTACTTGCGGCTCCCACATTGTTACTGCTAGATGCAATAAGTATATTTTTTTCTTTCACAGTACCCCCTCCATTGCCATTTTGACATTACCATTTTCTACAAAAGAACTAACTTTTGTGTTCTGAACCACATTTCCTCCTTCCCCCAAAAAAGCAACCCTGTTGTGAGTTCATTTTTCCCTTCACCATTGAGGTCTGATGAACTCCCTCCTCTAGTGAAGGAAGGTAGTGAGACTGATTACCAAACACCTGGGCAGCTAGATGATGACTGGGTGGCTGGAATTGAGGACTGGATATAAGGCTGCCGACGCCCTTCTTCCTGGCTGGTGATTTTCCTGCTGGATTCTTGGAGACCAGTCTGATTCCTGCATCTCAAAGCTAAGTTTTTCTGCTCTGCTTAGTACTCTTCAGATTTGTTTTTGTTTTGCCTTGTTTTTTGGGAGTTCAGCCATCCCCGGCCGGGGGTGAGCTGAATTCCATTTTTGTCTCTGATCTGTTGTTCTTTGCTCTGTCTTCAGAATATACCTGAGTGCTGATATAGTCTTTTGAAGCCTAGCGACTTCAGGGCCTGTTTTTCCTATCAGTCGGTTGGCTCAATTTGATAGGGTTTTTGTGGATGGCAGACAGCAGCTTTCCTATCCTGTCCTATGTAGTTAGCTTGGGCCCCATCATTTGCTCAACCTATCTTTCTATCTGTGTTAGTGTTTTCATCTTGCTTCACCGTCATTATATGTTGGGGGCTGCCTATTGCTTTGGGGTCTGCTCTGGGGCAGTTTAGTTTTTCCCCTTTCTGTCTTTAGGCTGTGTAGTTCTCCGACTGTGATCGAGGGGTCTAGGGCACGGTAGGAACCCCCCACGGCTACTGCTAGTTGTTGTGGATAGGTTCAGGGGTCTGCAATCCGATAGCTGCCAACCTGTCTGGTTTTTCTGGACTTAGCTGGTATTTTGCTTTTTCCTTCTTTGGTGACTCATCATAACACAACCCACAAAAAAAAAGCCGTTGCGAGAGGACATAATATTGTTAGGCGGAGTAAATAGTCATAAAATATGACGGAGTATTGGATATGATCACCCAAAAAAGAACAAGCCAATACCTATACAGTCAGGAGTCTATACTCAGAAGCTACAGCTACACTCAATAATAATGGCTTGCAATTCTTTTACTATTGCAAAAAATAGGAGACAGAAAAGCGCAATAGGGTCTTATCCACGTTACAAGGAGAGAATATAACAAGAAATTTGCTCACATGGTTAGGATGAGAAAAAGCATAAAGGCTGGCGGCTGCTGCAGATCCACAGGTCCTCAACGACCAAGGAGATTACACAATCAAAGGCACAGGGCCTGGCTACATCCATATGCTAGTAACACCTTGCACCTGATAACATCTCTACTGGCCCCAACATGGATATACAGCACGTCCTGTCTTAACTATATATATATACACGTGTGATGCCTGTACATACTGTGTGGTATTTCCTGACAAACGGGCATGAGACCCCAGAAATGCGCTGAATAAACCACTGTGAATCTTTGACATCTCTCTCCTGGAATCCTTCCTTGCGGCAGCACGGAATATAACTACAAATTCAAAAATTCTTAATAAATATAATTCTGGATTAATTATTCAACAGCTCATATACAAAAAAATCAATCCTTAAAAGATACTTTATTAACCAATCATTAAAAAGTTTTCAAAACTTCAAAAAACAGGTAAACAAAAATAGGCTTTTTGCCGATTTTCAAAATCCAGCCACAAACACTAGAGAGTCGTTCCAATGTCAGGTAGAGGGTCACAAACCTATTTGTCCCTATAGGGCCCTATATCTCTCTCCTACCTGACAGCGGAGGTTGGCACCCTCTTGATACGCAAATGGCGCCCCCGCTCCTCGGCGGCTCTCCCTAATCACCCTGTTGACTCCTATCTAAATGACATCAGCTTGGAGTACAACAGATGGCCGGGGACAAAAATATAATAGATAATAACCCCATGCCACAAACCACCAAGACAAAAATATAAGGAATAGTAACTGGAAAAAACTCTAATTTTTGGCAGATTTGTAAACATTTTCTTTGGGAGGAAAAGGGGTCTAAATAACCCTATTTAGGTGTCTCCCTGCCTGACAGCGGAGCTTTTACACCCTACGTTACTCTGGTGCCCCCGCTCCACGTGGGCTGACCCTTACTGACCCGTACACTTCTCACCCAGAAAGAGGAAAGAGGGTGTCAGAACATATGGCCAAGGGAGACAGGGGTAATAACTTAGAATTATCCCTGAATAAAATCCCCCCCAAAGACAAAAAATGTTTTAATAATAATAATAATAATAAAAAAAAAAAAAAAAATGTATCTGCAAACTGATGTATACAGTGTATGGGATAATAGTGCATTAGCAAAGGCAGTTGCAAGTAAAGGGGGTAAGATATCAATCAGAACAGATACACAATCATTTAAATGTTCTTAAGCAGCATTAATGTACATTTCTCACATCACAAAACGCTGCTATTGCCTCTAATCCCCAACAACACATTTTTCATATTGCATCATGCCCAAAACAATGAGCCATTGATCGCTCAGGCTCAAAATTGCACTGTCCCAAAAAAAAAAAAAAAAAATCAGCAAATTAACAAATATGTAAGAACTTAGCTCATGGCCACTGAAAAATCACCTCAATATATATAGTAGGCGGGGTGATAGTACTTTGACAAAGGCAGTTTCAAATAACGGGGGTAAGGTATCAATCAAAACAGATATACAACCATCTGAGTATTCTTAAACAGCTTAGGATGAGAAAAAGCATAAAGGCTGGCGGCTGCTGCAGATCCACAGGTCCTCAACGACCAAGGAGATTACACAATCAAAGGCACAGGGCCTGGCTACATCCATATGCTAGTAACACCTTGCACCTGATAACATCTCTACTGGCCCCAACATGGATATACAGCACGTCCTGTCTTAACTATATATATATACACGTGTGATGCCTGTACATACTGTGTGGTATTTCCTGACAAACGGGCATGAGACCCCCGAAATGCGCTGAATAAACCACTGTGAATCTTTGACATCTCTCTCCTGGAATCCTTCCTTGCGGCAGCACGGAATATAACTACAAATTCCCCTGAATGCGTGATTTCTTTTACTATGACATGTTTTGGGTAAAAGAGCATGCTACTGTTTAACACTTTTTTATATTTACAGAGTTTTTCCACTTAAAGAAAAATGGACCTAAATACTTATGTACAGTACAGATCATAACAGACAGAGGAGGATCTGAACCTTCCTGGGTCTTGCCCTGGCTCTCCTCCAGTCTCAGTGTATTGACTGTATTGGGGATGTCACATTAAAAGCTCACATCAGGAGCAATTGTTGAGCTCAGAAGCTCTGCTGATATACACATTATGAGCTGCCGAGTTGAAAATCATGGAATCATAGAATCTTAGCTCGCGAGGACTCCAGCGGCCATTTTCCCGGAGGCCACCGCAGTGCAGCAATGGAGCTGCCGGGGGCCTCCGGGCTTTGGGGATATGCCGGCGGAGCCCCAACGCTGGACAAAGAGCCACCGCCGCCCCCAGCTGCACAAAGAGGAGCCGCCACCGACCCCCAGCATAGAGCTCCCATGCTACACAAGAGGGGCCGCCGCCACTGCCGACTCCCAGCACAGAGCCGCAGAAAGCACCGCTGCCACCAATGAGGTAAAAGAGGGATGATAACTCCAGTTACATCTTCCCTGTGAGACGCCCCCTCCCTTGGTCATCGGGACCACTCCCCCACTATATGCAGATTGGTCAGCACCTGGCGCATAAGGCGACTCCCAGCGTATAAGACGACCCCCGACTTTTAAGAAGATTTTCAGGGGTTAAAAGGCCGTCTTATACGCCGGAAAATACAGTAGTTATTCTAAGTGTTATGGACTTGAGTTTTCTCTGCACTTGTTTGAAGCACCGTGTGTTTATAATATAGACTTTTTCACCTACAAGCTGTGTTATGTATTGTCTTGCTCCACGCAACAAGACTCCTTAGTCGTCCAGTATAATTATTACACTGAGGAGCGATTGCTGTAATCATAGAAGCAGTCAGGACAGCCAGGAGCATCTTTGTTACCTCAAAATAGAAGTGAGAAAGCTACAGCAATGGACTCCTCTGTATTGCCTTCATTGATTGACAGTCATCTTGTGCTTCTCCCTTCTAATAATTGTGCCAACAGTTTTTGCCTTCTCAACAAGCTGCTTCTCTATTGTCCTGTAGCCCACCCCAGCCTTGTGCAGGACTACAATTTTGTCCCCGATGTCATTAGACAGCTCTCTGGTCTTGGCGTGGTGGAGAGGTTGAAGTGTAATTGTGTGGTCAGGTGTCTTTTATACAAGTAACGAGTTCAAACACATGCAATTAACACAGGTAATGAGTGCAGAGTAGGAGGGCTTCTTAAAGAAATACAAACAGGTCTTTGAGAGCCAAAATTCTTGCTGGTTGGTAGGTGATAAAATACTAATTTCTTGCAATAAAATGAAATTTAATTATTTAAAAATCATAAAATGTGATTTTCTGCTTTCTTTTTATTTTTAGATTCTGTCTCTCATAGTTGCCGTGTACCTATGATAAAAATTACAGACCTCTCCATTCTTCGTAGGTGGGAAAAATCAGCAATGTATCAAATACTTATTTTCCCCAATGTATATGTCCATAATGGAGCATGACGTGATGTTCTCATGACAGATATATATGTCAAATAGCATTAAGAGGTTAATGAGCCAATATTTAACAATTTATTGTTTTTTTCTTTTTTTTTTATACTTTTTAAAATTAAGGCTGAAAAAGATAATGTGTTCCTTTTTTGGCATTGGTTTTTCTCACCTTTCCCTTTTTGTACTTCCACATACCTTACAATTACACTATTTAAGAATGCTAAATATGTCCTGAATAAAGCACTTGTTTGTCACTAAAGAGACCATATAGCTACCTATATAGGTTGTGCCCTATGGATCTTTGCCTCTACGCTCCAATGGATTCACTACAGATGCCATAATGCATAATCAACACATTGAGGAGCTGTGGCTGGTGTACTTGTGTAAGCTTTTGTACACAGCTGTACCTTTTATAACCAAATCTTGCCATAGAGAGCGGCTCTGCTTAAACAGGTTTGTCAACAGTTTTGGCCAATGTAAAGTAAGGCCACCACCTTTCAAGGCTGATTTACAGCATTCTATAATGCTGTAGTTCTGCCCCCAACCCGACCTGTCAGAGAAAAAAAATAACTTTTATTATACTCACCTGCGGGGCGGTCCGGTCCGAGGGGTACCGCAGGTCTTGGACTTGAGCCTCCCTTCTTCTTATGATCGCCGTCCTCCTGCTTCCTTCATATGGATGACGCATCCCTGCGTCATTCACACAATCTCTTCGTACTTCTCTCACCTGTTGAAGGCAGAGCCAAGTACTGCAGTGTGCAGGTGCTGGGAAAGGTCAAAGAGCCCCAGCGCATGTGCACTGCAGTACTTTGCTCTGCCCTAGTCAGGGCAGAGTATGTCAGTGCAGGAGCGTGATGCCGAGTAGATTGTGAGGATGACATAGGGACGCGTCATCCACATGAAGCAAGCAGGAGGATGGCATCACAAGAAGAAGGGAGGCGTTGGACCAAGACCTGCAACACCCCTCGGACCTCGACACTCGCAAGTCAGTATAATAAAAGCTATTTTTCTTCTCTTTCAGGTCGGGTTGGGGGTAGATGTACAGCATTCTATAATGCTTTATTATCAGGCCTGAAAGGTGGTGGCCATAACTCATATCGGTCAAAACTGGTGACAGGATCCCTTTCATATCGCTGATTGAGAACTGATTTTTCTTGTTACCATATTATGTCAGCCTGTGTAAAGGCAGTGTAGTAGGGGGACCAAGATCACTGCACCAATAGCACATTATATTTCGTTAGATAAAATACAGTGAACTAACAGTTATATTTATGGACTAAACTACTGCAAGAGCTGGTAATTACAAAGTCTAGGAATATCTCAAGGACACTAATTATAATTGAATAGTTTTAACAACTGTTTTACTAAGAGGAATTATTACAAACATTCAAATTAAATTAAATGACTTTTTTTTTTACTTACAGGGAATGTAGGTTCCTTGGTTTGCTCTCTGCTTTCCCGAAAAGCAAATTGAACTAGCAATCCCATGGCTGCAGGTAGCTCTCCTTCCATCAGAAGCTTTGATCCTGCGCGATTCACGTGGGATGAGTGGAAAAGTTGGCGTGGAGTTTGCCCATATGTTTTAATCATAGTTTCTAAAGCCCGCCTTTGTACGGGGTCTTCAACGGCTGAAACATCCATTCCAAAATAAGTCTAGAAGGAAATACAAAGCATACTTCTTATGCCTAAATTAGTTGATGCACATTATTAATAAGGTTATCTCAGCAAAAACCTAGATGACCTACTGTTGGGATGTGGCATTAATACAGTGGGGGAAATAAGTATTTGATCTCTTGCTGATTTTGTAAGTTTGCCCACTGACAGACATGAACAGTCTATATTTTTAAAGGTAGGTTAATTTTAACATTGAGAGATAGAATATCAAAACTAAAATCCAGAAAATCACATTAGATAAATTATATTTTTTTTTGCATTTTGCAGTGAGAAACAAGTATTTGATCCCTCTGACAAACAAGACTTAATACACGGTGGCAAAACCCTTGTTGGCAAGCAGAGCAGTCAGACGTTTTTTGTAGTTGATGAGGTTTGCGCACATGTCAGGAGGAATTTTGGTCCACTCCTCTTTGCAGATCATCTCTAAATCATTAAGATTTTGAGGCTATCGCTTGGAAACTAGGAGCTTCAACTCCCACCATAAGTTTTCTATGGGATTTAGGTCTGGAGACTGGCTAGACCAATTCACGACTTTAATGTGCTTTTTGAGTCACTCCTCTGTTGCCTTGGCTGTATGTTTTGGGTCATTGTCTTGCTGGAAGACCGAGCCATGACACATTTTTAATGTCCTGGCGGAGGGAAGGAGGTTGTCACTCAGAATTTTATGGTACATGGCTCCATCCATTCTCCCATTGATGCAGTGAAGTTGTCCTGTGCCCAGCACCCCCAAAACATAATGTTTCCACCTCCATGCTTGACATTGGGGATGGTGTTCTTTGGGTCATATGCAGCATTTCTCTTCCTCCAAACATGGCAAATTAAGTTAATGCAAAAGAGGTAAATTTTTTTTCTCATCTGACCACAGCACCTTCTCCCAATCACTCACAGAATCATACATGTGTTCATTGGCAAACTTCAGACGGGCCTGCACATGTGCCTTCTTGAGCAGGGGGACCTTGTGGGCACTGCAGGATTTTAAACCTTTACGGCAAAATGTGTTACCAATGGTTTCCTTGGTGACTGTGGTCCCAGCTGCCTTGAGATCATTAACAAGGTTCCCCGTGTAGTTTTAGGCTGATCTCTAACCTTCCTCATGATCATACACTTAGTTAGGAAGGAAGGATCATCACCGCGATGCCGCAAGAAGAATTACAAAAATTGTAGAGGTTTCAGCGTGGTTTATTCTACGCGTATCAGGGTTCAGGTGACCCCTTCATCAGGACACACCACAAATATTGTACAAGAGTCATAGGCATACAGGGTTTAAGTACACATCAGCATTTGAAAACGACGCCCAATGGATCAGATGACACCCAGTGTCAAAGTTCAGGCTCATCAGAAAGTTCACATGAAGATTAAAAGTCATCAGAGAAATACAAATTAATATCTTACACATTTAACCTCATTTTTTTTGCAGGATAACAAAATTGAAAAAGAGAGATATCATGGAAAGAGAAAAAAAAATGTGGCAAGAAGCACAGTCTCACTGAGAAAAAAGATGGAATCGAACTCACATAGGAGTGGTGAAATAAATTCAGAGGTGCAGGCATTTACTTTGAGCTACTGAGCTGGAGGGATGGACTCTTGCAGAACATAGATTGCCAACATTGAACCATAGTTAAAGTACTTTTTTTATTAATAAATATTAAAAGAATTTTTTTATATATTAAAAGTGGAAATGTGTTTGTCAAGTTATTTGGGAGTATGTTATACCACAAAAAGAAATTTTCTTAAATGAAAAGGGGAGAGAATATAGTTGAAACAAACTAATAATTAAGAACTGGGGAGTTAAAACACTGAAGCATACACCAAATGAGGATCTGGTCCAGAATATAAAAAAACAGTTATAAAAATGAGTTTATAGGATCCTGCATTAAACTGACGAGAGAGATGATAAAAAAAAAGTCAGAGGACATCCTGAGCTGAGGAAACTTCTATATGAAGATCTCTAGAACTTTATTTCATTTTGCCACTGACAAAAGTCACCATCTCAATGTTTTCAGCGACCTTGTATTGAAAAAATTTGAGAATATTGTTCGTAACCCGAGAAGTACATATAAGGAGGGGTTCACCAAAAAGAAAATGAATTTAAATCCACGAGAAAGGCAAGCAATGAAAGCTCTATCTATGAATTATTCAATAATCATCAGATCAGCGGATAAAGGAGGGGGCATAGTAATCCAAAATAGATGTGACTATGTCAATGAGGCACTAAGAACTCTTTCTGATACAAGTTATCATGTAAAAAGTTCATATGACATTTATTTTCGTTCAATCCAGGCATATAATGATCTCATTACTGAAGGGGTGGCTTCTAGTAATTTTAATAATAAAGAAAAAAACTTTCTGTGCATAAAAAACCCCAGTATTCCATTCTTCTACCACCTTCCGAAAGTGCACAAAAATGTGAATACGCCAGGCAGACCCATTATTGCTGGCATCAACTCACTAACATCTAATTTGGCACACTACATAGACAGAGTCATGTTACCCCATGTTTTTAATCTTAAGAGTCATCTTCAGGATTCCACACATTTATTATGGCTTCTTAATGAAATACCATGGAAACCTTGTTATATTTTTGTTACCATGGATGTAACATCACTTTACTCCAACATTCCACATAATGTTGGTTTGATTTGTTTTGATCATTTTCTAAAATTTGACAATAGATTGTCTGAGGCACTGAAGCACTTTATCCTGAAAGGTATTGATTTTATATTGAATAATTTTTTTTTTACTTTTGAAGATGTATTCTACCATCAGATCAAAGGCACCGCAATGGGCTCAAAAGTAGCGCCTACGCATGCTAATTCATTTACGGGGGTTTTTGAAGAGATTTTTATTCTAAATGGCATTTGGGGCAAAAACATCATTTTTGATGAGAGATTTATAGACGATCTATTCTTTATTTGGGATAATTCTAACAACAATATTGAGGATTTTATTCAGCAAATTAATTTTAACAATTGGGGTCTTTCCTTTATGGCTTTTAACAATTTTTCTATTATTTTTTTAGATGTCACCATATTTATTGTAAATAATAAAGTATGTAGTGAAACGTTTTTTAAGAAAGTCGATACTAATGGGTACATTCATTTTAGCAGTGGGCATTACAAAAGATGGCTCAAAAATATCCCTAATAACCAGTTCCGTCGGATTAGAAAAAATTGTACATTTGATGATTTTAAGGAACAATCTAATTTATTGAAGAATAAATTTGCTGTCCAAAAATATGCTTCTTATCTTATTTCTAATGCCTTCAAAAACTCGGCAAAACTAGATCTGTTCTCATTACTTTCACATAAATAAAAAAAAAAAACATTCTGGACAAGCATGTATTGAATTTCATTAAACAATATTCTGATGAGCACAAAAAGATTTGTGATGTACTTAAAAAAAAATGGGCACATTTTGCTGAACGACCCTATATTGAATAAATTCCTCCCAAGGAATCCCTCTATCACATTCCGAAGGGCTCCCACCATCAGGGACCTAATACCCAGTCGCCTGAAAAGAAATATTAATGTTAATGAGGTCACAAATAAAGGCATATTTAAATGTGGCACCAAGAATTGCCTTTGCTGCCTCAATATTAATCACAGAACTAGGAATATTATTTCTTTCACTACCAAACAGAGTTTTGTGGTCCCCTTTTTCATGAACTGCAACTCAGACTTTGTGATTTATGTTATTGAATGCCCCTGCGGAAAACAATATGTCAGGAGAACCACACAAGCATTACACCTCCAACTTAATTCGCATTGATATAATATCAAAAATGGTCTACTTACCCATGGCCTTTCTAGGCACTATACCTTGTTACATAATAAAGATTTTAAAGCCCTAAAAATTAGTCCTATTGATCACATCCCGGCACATATCCCCAACAGAGTCATGAAGCTGAACAGAAAAGAGGTTTATTGGATTTACAAGCTTGGCAGCCTGAAACCTCATGGTCTTAATGAAATTACTGAAGTTTTTATCTGATTTTTGCAAGCTTTTAATAATGTATGTGTGCTGACTATTTTTTCATATATACTTTTATTTACATATATTTTTTTAATATATATTTAGTTATATATATATATATATTTATTATTAACACTTTTTTTTATATATTTGTAGAGCTAAAAATTACCCAAATGATTTTATTAATTTTATTACTAAGTTTTAATTGTTGTAAGGCTTTGCTTATATTTATATTTTTATGTGCTTCTTCTCAGTGTGATGAATAAGTTTCTGTGTCTCTCTAGGAAACCAAACCCTTTTTGCGCTCTGCTGATGCTTGAACCTGTCGGCTCTATTCCATATGATTGGAGAAGCATTTGTCCTCTGGACTCTCCATGAATTGATCAGATGTGCCTATTTCCTCTCAATCCTAGTGAAGTGACCCTCTCTTTGCTTCTAAATGGACATGATCGGTCTTACTAAATATTGATGCATACACATTAACCTTTTCGACATCTCCATGTGATATATATATATATATATATATATATATATATATATATAATTTCCACATTAACGAGCTCCTTTATGTCTGTTCCTTATCAGTGGCAAAATGAAATGAAGTTCTAGAGATATTCATATAGAAGCTTCCTCAGCTCAGGATGTCCTCTGACTTTTTTTTTCTATCATCTCTCTCGTCAGTTTAATTCAGGATCCTATAAACTTATTTTTGTAACTTTTTTATTTTCTGGACCAGATCCTTATTTGGTGTATGCTTCAGTGTTTTAACTCCCCAGTTCTTAATTATTAGTTTGGTTCAACTATATTCTCTCCCCTTTTCATTTAAGAAAATTTCTTTTTGTGGTATAACGTACTCCCAAATAACTTGACAAACACATTTCCACTTTTAATATATAAAAAAATTCTTTTAATATTTATTAATAAAAAAGTATTTTAACTATGGTTCAACGTTGGCAATCTGTGTTCTGCAGGAGTCCATCCCTCCAGCTCAGTAGTTCAAAGTAAATGCCTTCACCTCTGAATTTATTCCACCACTCCTATGTGAGTTCGATTCCACCTTTTTTCTTTTTTTTTCTCTTTCCATGATATCTCTCTTTTTCAATTTCGCTATCCTACAAACAAAAATAAGGTTAAATGTGTAAGATATTAATTTGTATTTCTCTGATGACTTTTAATCTTCATTTGAACTTTCTGATGAGCCTGAACTTTGACACTGGGTGTCATCTGATTCATTGGGCATCGTTTTCAAATGCTGATGTGTACTTAAACCCTGTATGCCTATGACTCTTGTACAATATTTGTGGTATGTCCTGATGAAGGGGTCACCTGAACCCTGAAACACGTAAAATAAACCACGCTGAAACCTCCACAATTTTTGGAATTCTTCTTGCGGCAGCGCGGGGATGATCCTTCCTTCCTACCTAAGTGTATGTTTCAACCAGGTTCTGCACTGACCTGTGGATCTGCAGCAGTCACTATTCATATATGTCTTTCCTTCACTCTTACCAGGTCAGTAGTTCTCTTGGTGGGCACCTCTGTGTAACGTTTGATAAGACCCTATTTGCGCTTTTGTGTCTCCCTCTTTTCTCCGACTTCCTCATGATCAAGGATACCCCACAAGGTGAGATTTTGCATGGTGCCCCAAATCGATGTCGACTGACAGTCATTTTGTATTTCTTCCATTTTCTTATTATTGCACCAACAGTTGACTCCTTCTCACCCAGCGTCTTACTTATGGTTTTGTAGCCCATCCAGCTTTGTACAGGTCTATGATCGTGTCCCTGACATCCTTAGAAAGCTCTTTGGTCTTGCACATGTTGTAGAGGTTAGAGTCTGACTGATTGAGTCTGTGGACAGGTGTCTTTGTCTATGTAAGACAGCTGTCTCTAATGCAGATAACGAGTTGATTAGGAGCACCTAACTGGTCTGTAGGAGCCAGAACTCTTAATGGTTGGGTAGGGGATCAAATACTTATTTCTCACTGCAAAATGTAAATAAATTTATATAAAATTTATACAATGTGATTTTCTGGATTTTATTTTTGATATTCTATCTCTCAAGGTTAACAGTAACCTACCCTTAAAATTTTAGACTGTTCATGTCTTTGTCAGTTGGCAAATGTACAAAATCAGCAAGGGATCAAATACTTATTTCCCCCACTGTATGCCTTCTGTGATTGTTAGATTGAAGTAGCATTCTGAGAACTGGTGGGAACAAGATGAAAAAAATATTTAACATATAATTAAATATGCCGTCCAATAGAAGCAAATGCACACTTTTCTGGACATGTCAATTTTTGGGTTGTCAATTGAAGATTTCGTTCTCAGCAACTGAAATAGTTACTGTGTTAGTAAAAGTTGTGTGCATGATGAAAAAGTGAAAAATTAAAACAATCTGAAACTACATGGAACAAATGCTTCTGAACACTGTTCTCTCCACCTTGGAAATTTTGCTAGCATCAGGTATTTATATAAATGTATGATACAAGCAAAATTTCCAAGGTGGAGGGGTACATTATGCAGGGGCATTTGCCCCTTGAAGTTTCAGTCCACTCCCATCCCCCACATTTTATACACAATAAAAGGCTCTTTGCCCTTAGATACAGAGTGCCACTGCAAATTCTGCTTCTAAGCATTTATACTACTGTCACTATTTCACGGTCTGCGGTTACATAGAGTAACTGCAGACTAATGTTAGGAAACCAGACAAGCCTTTTAAAGGGAATCTGTCATGTAAAATAACTCTATTAACCTGCAGATATGGTGTTAATCTGCGGGCTAATAGCGTTCTGAAGTCCTGCGGCCACCGCACTTAACATCCCAGCTGCCAGGAGGAAATGAACTTTAATGCTCCTGGCAGCCTCAGGCTTTCAGTCATAGAAGTGCTGCTGTGCGGCTTTAGTAGTTACTCAGTGCATTGTAAGCGGCATCTGTATCTAGGCCCCTGCACTGACTTAAAGCCAGCCCTAATGCTGTCAATGCGGGACGCGGTTACAGCCAGGATCTGTCTCTCACATCCGTGGGTGGAACTGAGCTCCACTGGCTGCTAACTCTTTAAAGGGGTTTTCCACTACTCTGGCAACCCCATCTCAATCTGTAAGTTTCACCATTGTAAAATACCAACACTTACACTTACTACCGGCGCCATACTATCGATGCTGCTCGTACGGCATCGGAAATTAGTGTAAGGGTATGTTTCCACAGTCAGGAAACGCTGCGTACAGCCACAGCATCCAATCCGCATCGCCCAGATGTTACAGCATAGTGGAGAGGATTTTATGAAATCCCATCTCCACTATGCGTTGAAAGACGCAGGTGGCAGACCTGTGTAAGTGGACATGTGGCGCGTCTTTATAAACTGCAGCATGTCTATTTATCTTGCGGAGCGTCTCTGCAAGATCATGGGTGGCCATACCATACCACCGGTTCAACCGGTGCGACTGCACAGGGCCCAGAGCCTCCAGGGGGCCCTGCAGGGTGGCTAATGATGAGGGAAATCTGGCTGGTTTCTCTGGGCCTGAGGCTCCGGGGGCCCCTGGCCAGATTGCCCTCATGTGCTGCGGGCAAGCAGGAGAAGCAATGATATAATGGGGACATGGGGAGAAGGCCGTGATGAGGAGAGAAGGCCATGATGGGGAGATGGGAGAAGGCCATGATGGGGTGCTGGGCGAAGGCCATGATGGGGTGATGAGGAGAAGGCCATGATGGAGAGAATGCAATGATGGGAGTGATGGGGAGAAGGAAGTGATGGGGAGAAGGCAATGATGGAGAGGGCAATGATGGGGTGGTGGGGGAAAAAGAAATGATGATGGGGTGGTGGGGGAGAATGCAATGATGATGGTGGTGGAAAGGGCAATAATGGGGTGGTGGAGGAGGAGAAAATAATGGAGGTGGTGGAATGGACAATGATGAGATGGTGGGGTGAGAAAGCAAAGATAGTGGTGGGGGGAGAATAAAATGATGGAGGTGGTGAAGAGGGTAATGATGGGGAGAGGACAATAATGGGATGGGGGACAATGAGGGGTGTGGGGGACTGGGATGGGAAGAAGGGGGACTTATAATGGCCTTAGGAACAGGGGGAGGTGGAGGAAGACATTATTATTGCTTATTATGTCTAACACAGGCCCTTAGCATATAGTGTACTCACCAACTCTGTATAACACAATTCATAGTTACATAGTTTCCTCTTTTATTATATATAACACCGTCCCTTATTACGTACCATCCTCTCTAGTTATATATGGTGCCATCCCTTATTATATAGCTTCCTCTGCTGTTATGTATAGTGCTATCTCTTACATATTGTATTCTTGTTAATTTTGTTATTCACAGCGCCTTTTTTTTATCACATAGTCCCCTCTCTTTTTAGATATAAAATGACTGCTGATAGAGGAGCCGGTGACCAAACTACCAGTCCATCAGCTCCTCCATTAGAAAGGACGATTTCCCATGCTCCATCAGCCATCATTGCACTATACAGCTAACAAGACAGGACGGTATGTAATAAAAAACAGAGCTCTATATAATCCAATATGTAAGGGACAGTACTGTACATAACAAGAGAGGGCACTGTGTAAGGGACAGTAACATACATAATAAAGTAGACTATGTAATATATATTCATGTGTGTGGCTATAATATATATATATACAGTTAGGTCCATATATATTTGGACAGAGACAACATTTTTCTAATTTTGGTTCTAGACATTACCACAATGAATTTTAAACAAAACAATTCAGATGCAGTTGAAGTTCAGACTTTCAGCTTTCATTTGAGGGTATCCACATTAAAATTGGATGAAGGGTTTAGGAGTTTCAGCTCCTTAACATGTGCCACCCTGTTTTTAAAGGGACCAAAAGTAATTGGACAGATTAAATAATTGTAAATAAAATGTTCATTTCTAGTACTTGGTTGAAAACCCTTTGTTTGCAATGACTGCCTGAAGTCTTGAACTCATGGACATCACCAGACGCTGTGTTTCCTCCTTTTTGATGCTCTGCCAGGCCTTCACTACGGTGGTTTTCAGTTGCTGTTTGTTTGCGGGCCTTTCTGTCTGAAATTTAGTCTTTAACAAGTGAAATGCATGCTCAATTGGGTTGAGATCAGGTGACTGACTTGGCCATTCAAGAATGTTCCACTTCTTTGCTTTGAAGGGGTTGTCTGGGCTTTTCACATAATCTCAGTACATATCTGGGCTGCAGAATTATGACAATAAGTAATTTACTTTCTGTCACTAGTTTGCACGGTTTTCTAGATATTCTGAACAGAACGTCCAAGGGGGGGTTTTATGGCATTGAAATGAGAACTAGTCGTAACCTCCTACTCTACTCCAAACATGCCCTCTATAGCGACAACTCCACCCTCCATAGCTACAGGCCCTCCCCGTTCACATGAAGAAGCCCTCATCACACAGTAACAAATCCTCCCCCTCTAGCAGCCTCAGTGCAGAGAGCAGACCACCCAGCTGCTCCTCCCCCAGACACACGCTGAACAGTGATCTATGGAAAGTGAAACTAGTGAGGAGGGAAAATCGTCCTGTATTCTGGGCCACTCCATGATTACAATACATAACTCATTATCAGTAATTCCTTCCCTCACTGTCCCAGGCTGCTGGCAGCAGTGAGAACAGACTGTGTAATGGCCAGTGATGGGGGTCTGCAGCTTCTAATCTGCACAGGGGATGGCAGTCACTGATGTAATCTGTTGTGTGACAAAGCCTCTGCCGTGTGAATGAGACAGCTCTGTGTCACTGATGTCTTCACACAGCAGCAGATTTGGTGCAGTGTAAGTGTGAGCACTGTGTCTCTAATGACACAAATACTGATGGAAGCAGCCTGTCCTACATTTACATTGACCAACTGGCTGTCGCAGTTGTTTTCCATCCCAGAGAAAACATTTGGCAGGCAGTGCATCTTACCATATAACTAGGTGTGTATTATACAGTATATAATGTTAGAATTCGGCTCTGCTAGACAGTTCGAGCGGTTGTCACATGACTGCAGTTTAAGATTTGTGCTAAATTGTGGTCAAGTTCTGACTAGATTGTCATCTACTTCTCTCAGTAGAACATTGAGGGAAGCGAAAGAGAATCTATTAGACAGGTAATCGCAACTATAGAAATCAAACAATTGCAGTTATGTGGCAACCATTCAAACCAGCAAGCATAGCCAAATCCTAACATTATGTACTCTACACACTGTTAGTTATTCAGTAAGTTGCAATGTTTGCTAAATGTTTGCTCTGGGGTGGAATAGTCTTATAATGGACCCAGTTGAGAAGTGTAAATGCATCTAACTCCTGTCCAAGATAATTGTCGAAGTCAGATATCTGTTAACGCTGACAGCTCATAGTCTGAAATGTTTACTGATTATTCTATTATGTTCTATTCACATAGACCTAAGCTTAGCATATACACCTGAAAACCTCCTAAATAAACACTGTATATATGGGTTCATTAGTCAGAGACCAAAAGAATGTCCTTTTGGCCTCTGACTGGCAATATACATGAGTGTCTTCCCATTAATATAATTTTGGCTGCATTTAGCCTAAATACTTTCTCATGACCAAGCTACTTAAGGGGAAGACCATGAAGTGTTGAACAAAATAAGCACAGCGCTCCAGGAACAGCTGCCCACGGTAGAACACCTAACTGTATAGACCACCATCCGCAATCAGAGTAAGGACTGCCAGCTTAGCACCCTAGTAATATATACAATGACCTCCCTTATCCCATATTGTTTTGTATTGTTTTCTTAATTACAACTATGTGTACTTCTTTCCCCTTTGGAATATCCATAGTTTCATTCAGCAGCTATTGTTCAGAAATAATCTGTTTTGATGATGACACTGGTCACATTACTGTACGCACAGTCTGAACGGCCCGGGGCCCTGGCTACCCTTAATCTGCTCGTGCGCTATATAAATAAGTAAAATACATACGTTACCCTCAATTTATTATGTATTACCTATACAGTGGACAGGTGATAAATGTGTCAAGCTATAACACTTACACAATACAGAGACATGGATCAGACCAACGACTCCATCTGTTGCCATCACAGGAAGAGGTTAACAACGGAATTCTAATTTTAAGACTTTGCGGAGAACATTTAGTAAAATTCCAATATTGACAATGTAGATTTTAACAGATTATTTGCAACCAATGTTATACTCACAGCTGGATGAAACACATTGATAGCTTGAACAGCAGCACGTCCTTTTTGTTTACAGCCGAAAACCAGATCAATCCAATGACAAATAGTTTGAGAAACATATTCTGATTCGAGGGCTTGTCGGTGTATCAAGATGAAAAGGCGAGGATCATTTCGCGCCCAAGTCGGTAGATTAACATGATTTACACGTTCTCCGTTTTGGCGAATTCCAAAATCAAAGCCTGTGTAATTTAAAAACAAATGCTTAAAGAACAAAACAACAGACAAGTACTACGAGAACGGAGGCCAGAGACTCCTTAGGCTTAAATGATGTGAATGGCGCCATTGGGGTACTGTCAGAGAAACACATAAGCCATATATGGGAACTTTCATTTCCAGAAACACTACTTACCTGCAGATAAACAATTAATATGCAGGTAAATAAGGTTTAAATCTTATGTAGCCCCCTTATTAGATCAGTGGCTACTACAGAGAGGAAATTCACTTTTATTCTCCCTTTGTCCGCTTGCTTCCACACATTGTGGAGGTGCAGGGAGTGGTTAGTCACCACTCACTATAAAGTGAGTGCAGATGTAATCACACCCTGGAACTTTGACTGATGGCCTTCTCAGCCGTGCAATTTGTCTTGTCTTGTTGATCATCTGCGGCTGTATATATCCTTCATATTTATCCTATTAGACCCGCTACGGACCAGATGTTTTTATTTGTTTTTTTTTTAAATATATTCTGATATGTAAAACCATACAATTCAAAAAGGGTTACTGAGTTTTTCTCATGACAGTACATAGATGGTCAGTCTTACAAAGCAAAGTATATTTATGTTAGCAGCTTTCTGCTTGGCCCATTGAAGGTGTCCTAAGAATTAGGTGTGCCACGTTTTGGTGCATGTCTAAAAAAGACAAGTAATACCAGGACAGAGGCCAGACATTGTCCACAGTGACTCTGTAGACTTAATTGGAGAGAATGGCTCCATCAGGTTACTGTCAGAGTTCTTGTCAGAATCCTGGTTTTCAGCGATTTTGGCAGAAACCCACACATAGTGATCGGCAGAGAGCACTGTATTAAGTGTGGCCCTAGATCCTTTTTGTACTGATGAACAATACCCACATCATTTAACATACCTTCTCTGTTTACTAAAAATTCTGGTAAGTAAAAAAATTCTGGAATCAACTCTTTTACATCAGTCATCGATTCATAAGAAGACAATCGCCATGTTGTATTCATGGAATGAAAGGTTCTGTCAGGAATATCAAAGCTTTGATCTGAAATGGAAGCAATTTAAAAGAAGTGGGTCAGGGCAAAATTAAGTTAGTGTATCTTCATTTATGGTACATTTTCCTGAGAAATAGCATACCCACAGTTCTGAAGTGTCTGGGAATATTTCAAGAATGCTATCTAACAAGTAAATCACAAGAGCAGAATAACTGGAGCACTCACCCGATCCTTGATAATGAATATCTTTAATCCACAATTAGGATGACATCAAAATCATATTAAAGTGCGGTGTGCAGGTGGCAGGGGAGTTTAGCAAGTGAAAGAGCCTGTGTGTCCGTGTGACCCATACGTAGACATGTCAGTTTTTTACCGTCAGCACGAACTGCAAAATGTACCGCATACATGCACATGGATGACACACTGGGATGTCATCCGTGTGACACATCCTGATGCCTGAGAAGTAGTGGTACAGTAAGCGCTGTTCCTCAGCGCCGGGTGCTGAAGACGGCTCTCATCACTCTTCCCTGCTCTGCCGGTGATCAGCGTGAGCAGGGCAGAATGATGAGATTTGTATTCAAATGAGAACAGTGACAGCAGGTGGCGGCTGATGGGAGAATTTATCAGCCAACTCCTTCACTGTAAATCAATCATTTTAAAAAATCCGGGGTGGGGTCCCCCCCCATTTTTGACAACCAGCCTTGCTACAGTTAACAGCTGGGGGCAGGTATTCTCAGGCTGGTAAGGTGCCATTGATATAGCCCCCCTCCAGCCTAAAAATAGCAGTCCACAGTTGCCCAGAAAAGGCGCATATATTAGATGTGCCAATTCTGGCGCTTTGCCCAGCTCTTCCCACTTGCCCTGTAGTGGTGACAAGTGAGGTTCATATTTGTGGGGTTGATGTCACCTTTGTATTGTCAGGTGACATCAAGCCCACGGATTTGTAATGCAGAGGCGTCTAAAAGACACCTATCCATTACTAATCCTATAGTTACATGGTAAATAAAGACAAAACCAGAATAAAGTATTTTATTATAAATAAAACAAAAAACAGTTTTCCATTTTTATTTAAGAATACTAAACAGAGTTATAGTCACCTAATGCCTAATTCCACTGAAGCCCTCGTCTCCTGTAATAAAACAAAAATAAAAAACAACAATATTACTCACCTATTGGTCGATCTGTTCCATGCCATAATACATGTTGGGGGGACAAATAGTTTTCAACCTGTTTGGTGCCAAGATATGACCGTCCAGGTTGAGAACCACTGGTGACTGAGCTGCTGCGGGAGCAGTCTCAGTGACTAGCGGTGACATCATCGTGGTTATTGCCGGTCAGTGAGGCTGTGTTCCCAGCAGGGCTGAACTGCGGTGACCTCAGCACCGTGGGAAAAAGCCAGTGATGAGGTCACCCGCAGTTCAAGCACAGTGTCTTCACAGCAGATCACCGTAAAAAAATCTCACTTTTGTGGTATACTACCTATTTCTGCCACCAAGGTTGACATTTCATCTTTGCAGTTTTCTAAAACCCATGAATATGACAAATATAAGAGTCTATTTAATTCTACAGATGTACTGAAATCTTTGTTTAGTGAGACAGAAGAGTGAGTGTAGTTACTGAGATGGGGTGAGCTTTGACCCCGAGTAAGCACTGTGCTGTGAAGCTTGTGGACTAAGGCTACTTACAGACTTGCGTTAGGAGGCGCAGCGCAGGGCCGCCGCTAAGCTCTACCCCCGGCTGCGCCTTCTCCGGTCAGCTCCTCCTATGGGCGCATGACGCTGCATGCGACCAGCGCATCCTATATTTAGCGTTGGGTGTGCTGGCCGTGCGCTGGTATGATTTTGCTGGCCGTGCGTCCTTTTGGCTCTGTGCTGAGCGCACAAAAATGCAACATGGTCTGTTTTTGTGCGCTGGGCGCAGCATCAAAAAGGCACATGCGCTGGCAAAATCATACCAGCGCACGGCCAGTGTACCCAACGCTAAATATAGGGTACACTGGTCGCATGAAGCGTCATGCGCCCATAGGAGGAGCTGACCGGAGGAGGCGCGGCCGGAGGCGGAACCTAGTGGCGGCCCTGCGCTGCGCCTCCTAACGCAAGTCTGAAAGTAGCCTAAGTCTGTCGAGTTTGTGCTCCTTGCTTTGTATTTTTCGGCACGCAGCGGCTTTGCCGGTGATGCTGTGATTCTCATGGCTTTTTTCTCCCCAAGTTGTGAAAGGCATTCCAATGACGTCTGACTTGGTTAGGTTTGAGCAGGTCTGTCCAACTATGAGAAACTAGGTCTGAGCTGAAAAAGTAAATAAATGTGTATGCAAAATATAAATGCATTTATATGCATTTATACACATGACCTTTACACAGAGAGAACAAAAAGCAAAAAACAAATATCCTAAACTAAAAAATTAAAAAATAATAATAAGTAATAATCTAATATATAAAGCTCAATGTGTGTGTGTATGTATGTATGTATGTATGTATGTCCGGGATTGGCATCTGCACCGTCGCAGCTACAGTCACAAAATTTTGCACAGTCACACGTCAAGACCTCGAGAACGTCATAGGCTATGTTGTGAGGCGAAATTTTAACCCCGCACGTTCCAATTCACCAAACAATTTTGCTTATTGTTCTTATCATTTCTATTGTGTTATTGTCCTTCTGTAAAGCTGGAAACATGGATTTTTGTGATAACTCACCGTAAAATCCTTTTCTCCGAGACGCTCATTGGGGGACACAGATACTGTGGGTGTATGCTTCTGCCGCTTGGAGGCTGACACTAAGTGAAAAAAAGAGGTTAGCTCCTCCTCCATCGTATACACCCTTGCCCCTATTGCGGGCGGAACTCAGTTTGGTGCCAAAGCAGTAGGAGGAACACAAAATCAGCCTTAATACAGGTACAACATGTCTAGAAAAGGACCACCCTTACATCACATAAATAAATGCATATTAATTAAACAAACAGAGCCAACTGGCTAATAGGGTGGGTGCTGTGTCCCCCAATGAGCTTCTCGGAGAAAAGGATTTTACGGTGAGTTATCACAAAAATCCATGTTTCTCCTTCACCTCATTGGGGGACACAGATACTGTGGGACGTCCTAAAGCAGTCCGTAGGTGGGAGATTGACTCTCCGATCCAAGCTACATGCAACTCTTGTTTAACAGGTACGCCACCGCTGCTTGGAGAATCCTTCTACCCAGGCTCGCATCCGCCGAGGCCTGAGCATGGATATTATAATGTTTGGCAAATGTGTGCAGGCTGGACCAGGTTGCTGCTTTGCAAACGTGTCCCGTCGAAGCCTTGTGCTGAAGCACCCAAAAGGCGCCCCCTGTCGGGGTAGAGTGCGCTCTGATCCCTGCTGAAATCGGCGTGCCTCTAATGCGGTAGGACTCCTGAATCGTCCAACGAATACATCTGGCTATGGTCGATTTTGAGGCAGCGAGTTCCTTCCTGCGCCCTTCGGGGAGCACGAACAGTGTGTCCGTCTGACGAAAGGGTGCCGTCCGCGACACGTACCTCCGGAGGGCTTTTACCAGGTCTAACGTGTGAAGAGCCTTTTCCACATGGCGCACTGGTGCTGGACAAAATGAAGGCAAAACAACATCTTCATTAATCTGAAAAGAGGACACGACTTTCGGCCGAAAAGGAGGGGCTGGTCTGAGGACCACCTTATCCCTATGGAAAGTGAGGAACGGAGCGCGAGAGGATAGGGCCGCCAGCTCTGAAACCCGCCTGATGGAAGTGATGGCCACTAGGAACACCACTTACCAGGTAAGGTACCTCAAAGAGATCTTCTGAAGCGGTTCAAATGGAGCTTCCTGCAGAACACTTAGGACCATGTTAAGGTCCCAGGCGTCCATAGGCGCCTTCTAGGGAGGTATCAAGTGGGAGACTCCCTGAATGAAAAGTCTTCACCTGCAAATTAGTAGCAATTCTGCACTGGAACAGGACGGATAAGGACGATATTTGTCTCCTGAGGGAACCTGGGGCAAAACCCGAGTCTAATGCTCTACCGACTGAGCTATCCGGGCTCTCTAAGCCTGACTGGAGGAAAAGCCAAGATGTTGGGGATCGAGAATCCCAGCGGAGAAACACCGCGGAGTCAACACCAAGCAAAGAACACCTTCCAGGTGTGGTGGTAAATTCGTGCTGAAGCAGGCTTCTGGGCGCCAATCCTTGTAGCGACCACCTCGTTCCCGAACCCTGCCTGGGTTAGAATCCAAGATTCAACGGCCATGCCATCAAACACAGGGTCCCTGAGTTCGGGTGGCAAATCGGCCCTTGAGACAGTAGATCTGGGCGCTCTGGCAGTCGCCAAGGAACGTCGGCGAGCAGCTGCATTAGATCTGCGTCCCACGCTTGACGGGGCCAGCAGGATCGCCAGCACCCCTTCCGTCTTTATCTTTTTGATGACTCACGGAAGTGGTGCCAGTGGGGGAAATAGATATGGGAGACGAAACTGGTTCCATGGCAGAACCCATGCGTCTACCGCAAATGCCTGCGGGTCCCTGGCCTGAGCGACATATGTGGGCACCTTGGCATTCACTCAGGAAGCCATCAGGTCCACATCCAGAGCTTCCCACAGTTGACAAATCTGCTGAAAAACTTCGAGCTGTAGAGACCACTCTCCGGATGCAAGACCCTGCCGGCTGAGAAAGTCTGCCGCCCAATTTTCCACGCCCCGGGATGTGGACCGCCGAAATCACCGAGTGGTTTGCTTCGGCCCACTGAAGAACGAGCTCCCCCTCTGGTTGCTCTGCTGCAGGTGCCCCCTTGATGATTTATGTAAGCCATCGCCGTGGCGTTGTCTGACTGAATCTGGACAGGGCGGCCTGCTAGAAAGTGAAGAAACTTCTGCAGAGCCAGCCGAATTGCTTGTATCTCCAATAAGTTGATCGTGAGGCGTGCCTCCTGTGGCGACCACCGTCCCTGGGCTGTGTGGTGGCGAAACACCACTCCCCCACCGAGGAGACTGGCGTCGGTTGTCATTACCAGCCAATGATCTGGGGGGAAAGGTTTCCCCTGGGCCAAAGAGGAACTGGTTATCCACCATCCGAGCGACTGCCTGACTTGAGAGGACAGTCGGCACCGCCGCGCCGATCGAGTGTGAAAGGATTCTTGTCCCAGGCTGACAAGAGGGCGTGCTGCAGGGGTGAAGGTGGAACTGGGCGACAGGTATCGTTTCCATTGCTGCCACCATTTTGCCTAGAATCCTCATCCCGGATCGGATGGTATGAGGGACTGGTTGGCGGTGTCCGGACTCTCTGCCGGAGAGCTAGCACCTTTTCCTGAGGGAGAATTTCCAACCCTCGGCAAGTGTCGAAGATCATTCCTAGGAAGGAGATCCTCTGAGCTGGCACAAGGGATGACTTCTTTGCATTGCCAACCATCCTAAGCTGGCAAGAGTATCTAGCGTGATGTTGACCCTTTCCTCGCATGCCCGTATTGACGGGCCCTTGACCAAGAGGTCGTCCAGATAAGGCAGGACGACTATGCCTCGAGAATGCAGTGTGGCCATGACAACTGCCATAACCTTTGTGAACACTCTGGGAGCCGTGGCTAGCCCGAAGGGTAGCGCTACGAACTGAAAATGTTGATCGCCGTTGGTGAAGCGTAGAAACCTCTGATGAGGAGGAAAAATGGGAATATGCAGATATGTGTCCTGGATGTCTATTGAGGTCAAGTATCCTCCTGCTCCATGGCCGATATGACTGAACAGAGAAACTCCATCCGGAAATGTCTCATCCTGATGAATCTGTTCAGAATCTTCAGGTCCAAAACAGGCCTGACAGACCCGTCCTTTTCTGGAACCGCAAAAAAGGTTGGAATAGAACCCCTGAGGTTTTTCGTGTTCCGGCACTGGAGCAATTTGATGGCTCCCAATAGAGCCCTTGCTTGGGTATCCACCCTGGGAAGCCGGGAAAGAAAAAACAGTCTTGGAGGATATCTGACAAATTCTATTCCGTAACCCAAGGCCACCGATTCCTTTCCCCATGCGTCGCGAGCGACATTGACCCAGACGTAGTGAAACCAGAGTAGGCGGCCGCCCACCTTGCCGGTGTCATCTGGTAAAGGCCTCGAGTCATTCGGCCGATGATCTTTGGGATCTGGATCCCCTCGATCTGGGCTGCTGAGTATGCATTTTCCCCAATGGGTTGGCTCTACATGAGACCTGCCGCTCCCTATCCTGGTTGGGGCGGCCTGAGGTGGTGGAATTGGCCGCTGTAGTCCACCCGGGTTGCGAAAGGCCCGAAAACGTGCCTGAAAATGGGTGACGAAAAAGCGTTTTTCCCTTTTGTTGAGGGAGAAACCCGTTCTTTCCCCTGTGGAGTCGGAGATAAGTTGATCCAACTTCTCCCCAAATAGGTGGCTGCACTGATAAGGCAGGGAAGTCAAGGACTTCTTAGAAGTAGGATCGGCTTGCCATGTCCTTAACCATAGGGCTCTTCTGACAGAAATTGCATTAGCGGCAGCAAGTGCCGAGCAATTGTCCGCATCCCAAAACGCATTGATTACATAGTCTCCGGTCATCGCCATCTGACCTGCGACCTCCAAAATCTCTGCAGGTAGATCCTGCTCCCGCGCGACCTTGTTTAATGTTTCTGACCATGATATCATAGCCTTGGCTACCCAAGATGCTGCGAATGAGGAAGCGAGCGCTGACCCTGACACCTCATATACTGAGCGAACTAAGCTCTCTATAAGGTGATCCGTGGGATCCTTAATTGAGGAAACACTAGGGACAGATAGCAGGGTCTTAGTGGCTAGGCGCGAAACCGGAGGATCCCCAAAGGGGATCCCATCCATTTTTTACGGAGGTCTGGAGCAAACGGATACCTTGTTTCGAGTGCCTTTTGACCCGAGAAACGCCTGTCTGGACGTTCTCTGTGCCGCCGCACTACACTGTGTTCCAAATTATTATGCAAAAAATATTTCCTCATATTTTCTCTAAATTACCTATATGAATTGCAGTCATTGTTATTTTCCAGTCATCTAATATTGTAGTATAATTGCAATGTTTTTGAACAAACTGCCTATGAAAACAGTATATTTTTAAAAATAAGAAACTCAAAATGCATGTTCCAAATTATTATGCACAGCAGAGTTTTCAACCTTTTTATTTTTATTTTGAACAAAAAAATGGTCAATTGTGAAATTATAAGCATTATCAGCTTATTACAAAATGAAATCAAACAGTTTTCAAGTCAAAACTTTATTCTAGGTGATGTTACATTTGCACATAGGACCCCTTGATCAAAAGAAGCTTCTGAACTCTCTCGTCCATTGAATTTGTCAGTTTTTGGATGGTGTGTGCTTCAATTGTTTTGCATGTGGACAGAATACCCTCCCAGAGCTGTTGCTTAGATGTTAACTGCCTCCCGCCATCATAGACACTCCTTTTGATGATGCTCCAGAGGTTCTCAATGGGGTTGAGGTCAGGGGAAGATGGTGGCCACACCATAAGTTTGTCCTCTTTTATGCCCATCGCAGCCAGAGATGCAGATGTGTTATTTGCAGCATGAGACGGTGCATTATCATGCATGAAAATGATCTTGCTGCGGAAAGCACGGTTTTTCCTCTTGAACCATGGCAGGAAGTGCCGTTTTAGAAACTCCACATAGATTATGGAGTTTATCTTTACCCCTTCAGGGATCCTAAAGGGGCTGACAATCTCTCTCCCAATGATTCCAGCCCAAAACATTACTCCACCTCCTCCTTGTTGGCGCCTTAGCTGTGTTTTCATGGGGTGTCCATCAACCAGCCATCCTCCACTCCATCCATCTGGACCATCGAGCATTGCTCGGCACTCATCGGTGAACAAAACAGTTTGGAAGTCAGTCTTCATGTATCGTTTGGCCCACTGGAGCCGTTTATGCTTGTGTGCAGTGGATAGAGGTGGTCGACAGGATGGCTTATGCACAGCTGCAAACCTCTGAAGGACCCTGCATCTTGTTGTTCGGGGGACGTTGGAGACACCAGCAGCTTCAAAAACTTGTCTGCTGCTATGACAAGGCATTTTTGCAGCTGCTCTTTTAATCTGACGCAATTGCCTGTTGGAAAGAGTCCTCAATTTTTCCTTATCAGCACGTACACGTGTGTGCTGGGAATCAGCTACATACTTCTTGATTGTGTGATGATCACGATGAAGTGTCTTGGCAATGCTGATTGTAGTCATGCCTTGACCTAAATACTCCACAATTTGTTGCTTCTCAGCAGCCGACACATCCTTTTTCTTTCCCATTTTGGCAAAAAATGTAGGCTGTTTAATAATGTGGAACAGCCTTCTTAAGTAGTTTTGCCTTTATTTGGACACACCTGCCAAACTAATTTGCACAGGTATCTGCAATTGCTTTCAGTGATATAAAGAGCCATGACACATCACCATCACTGAGTTTAAATGACAAACAAAAATATTCTAACCTTATCATTCCTAAACTCTTTTTGCATAATAATTTGGAACACAGTGTATGTCCTCAAACTCCGGGTGAGAGGAAAAAAACTCTGTGCGGGCGCTTCACTCGCTTAAATGGCACTTTATGCCCCGTAGCCGCTGCGGGATCATCCTCAATACCCAGGGTCTGATTGACGGCTTCTATGAGGCTGTCCACTGTTTCACGTGACCCTGGAGTGTCCAGGTCAAGGGGCTCGTCTGAGTCGCAATCTGAGGTCTGCTCGCTATCAACCACTGGTGACGGGGAGCGAGAAGCAGAGCTTACGGATGCCAAGGCATCGGATGGACTGGGCGACACCGTGTGGATTCGTTTCCTACGGGTCTGCCTGGAGTGAGAGCGGCCCCTGGAGGCTGGAGGCTTTTGTGAGGTGGAGGTTCCCCCTAAGGCCGGCAAGCCATTGTCCCTGCCCCTATCTGGGGCAAGAAGGGTCTCTATTGCTCTCGTAAGCGACACCACGGACTGTGACAGAGATAGGGCCCACTCCGGGGACACCTTGGCTACAGTCGCAGGGGAGGGCTCCTGGGCGCGTTCGGAGTCACAGGCTTCTGGCTCTGTGCTCGTGGAAACCTAACCCCACAAGAAATGCATGCGGCATAAAGGAATGTGTGCGATTTACCCTTTTCGGTCATATTGCTGCCAGACCTAATTTATATAAGGGTTGAGGGGAAGGGAGGAGGAGGAAAAAACCACCTCTAATCGCCCGTAGGGCGCCCCTAGGGTTGGGGTCACACTTACCCCGTCCTGTGTCCCCACTCGTTCCTGCCGCTGCCTCTGCGCTCCGATGCCCAGTGTTCCTTTCCTCTGGGTAGGCCGGGACGTTCCTATCCCGGTTGCGGCCTACCCTGCGATGAAGCCGGAGGCTCAATTTGTTCGGCGTCCGCCCTAGCCCAGGGGGCGGCGCCGGAAAAGACGTGACGCCGAAGCCGCGGGCTAAATTTTGCATGCCCGCCGGGGGGGGCGCGCTGGTGGCCTCTGCCTTTTCCCCCTGCGATCCCTGCCGCCGGAACCCGGCGTCCCTGCCTGGTGGAAGAAGGCAGCAGGGAGGAGAGGGAAGGAGGATTGCCTTACACAGCCTAAGATGCCTGGAGCTTCCCCGGAACGCTGCCGCAGGGCCCTCCCCAGCCCTCCATACCTAGCTCCGGATCTAGCACACCCGGTAGAGGGGATGGGGTTAAATTCTGGATGGTGCAGGCACCCTAGCTCTGTTTAACCCCTTCAGGGGGTGAGGAGAGGGACCGTCCGCCGCCTTGCAGCACCGCCGTCTAGCGTTGGTGGAGCAGTGGGCGACGCACAGACTAGTCTTGTTCCTCTGTGCAAGCCCATGGTTTCTATACCTAGGGGTGGACAGGGCTAAGTCCGGCATCATGTCCCACTTCACGGGAGAGGATACGTGGAGGGACACTTGCACGTGCTCGCCCGTTGTTGGTTTGGGGAAATCGGACCCTTTCAATAGGATCCGTTGCCCCTGTCTTATCTTCATAAAATAACAAACAAAAATTGAAGTCTGGGGAAAAAGGCCCAGATATGTCCCTCGGTGCGTGAAAGGATACGTGGAGACGATATTCAACACGTGCTCGCCCGTTGATGGTTTGGGGAGATCGGACCCTTTCAATAGGATCCGTCGCCCCTGTCTTATCTTCATGGAAAAAAGAAGTCTGGAGAAACCCAGACACGTGTGCCTCCAAAGACACTAAGCAAAAAACTGAGTTCCGTCCGCAATAGGGGTGAGGGTGTATACGACGGAGGAGGAGCTAACCTCTTTTTTTCACTTAGCGTCAGCCTCCATGCGGCAGAAGCATACACCCACAGTATCTGTCTCCCCCAATGAGGCGAAGGAGAAATAACACAATTTATTACCGTGCCAACACAGACCACCCTCTGAGACAGACTGCAGGGGGAGCCCAGTATCACACAGGATAGGATTAGATACATGGCTCAGCTGTCAGTATCACACAGGATAGGATTACACACATGGCTCAGCAGTCAGTGTCAAACAGGATAGGATTAGATACACAGCTCAGCAGTCGGTATCACACAGGATAGGATTAGATACACAGCTCAGCAGTCAGTATCACACAGGACAGGAATAGATACACGGCTCAGCAGACAGTATCACACAGGATAGGATTAGATACACGGCTCAGCAGTCAGTATCACACAGGATAGGATTAGATACACGGCTGAGCAGTCAGTAACACATGATGGGAGTAGGTACACGGCTCAGTAGTCAGTATCACACAGGATAGGGTTAGATACACGGCTCAGCAGACGGTATCACACACGATAGGATTAGATGCACTGCTCAACAGTCAATATCACACAGGATAGGATTAGATACATGGTTGAGCAGTCAGTAACACACGATAGGATTAGATGCACAGCTCAGCAGAAAGTATCACACAGGAGAGGATTAGGTACACAGCTCAGCAGACATTATCACACAGGATAGGGTTAGATAAACAGCTCAGAAACAGGATGTGCCAAAGGAGAGGACATTTTCATTCCAAGAATTCCACTCATTCCATCTGATTTGTTTTTTGATTTTAAACGCCTCCAGTTTCCAGTTCAAACAGAATAGGATTAGATACACGGCTCAGCAGTCAGTATCACACATGATAAGATTAGATACACGGCTGAGCAGTCAGTAACACACATGATAGGATTAGGTACACGGCTCAGCAGTCAGTATCACACAGGATAGGATTAGATACACTGGTCAGCAGTCAGTATCACACAGGATAGCATTAGATACATGGCTGAGCAGTCAGTAACACACGATAGGATTAGATACACTGCTCAGCAGAAAGTATCACACAGGAGAGGATTAGGTACACAGCTCAGCAGACATTATTACACAGGATAGGGTTAGATACACAGCTCAGAAACAGGATGTGCCAAAGGAGAGGACATTTTCATTCGAAGAATTCCACTTATTCCATCTTGATTTGTTTTTGGATTTTAAACGCCTCCAGTTTCCAGTTCAACTGCTAATTTGCAATGTCCATTAACAATGCTCAGGGACAGTCATTGAAAGTAGTAGGGATCAATTTAAGTAGTAGGGATCGATTTGCAATCTCCATGCTTTTCTCATGGTCAACTTTACGTGATCTGTTCAAGAGTTGGAACTGCCAAAAATCTGTTCATCTTTGCACCGAAAGGAAAAACCAAAAATGTTGTTTATCAAAAGGCTCTTGAATGAGTTGAAAATAAAATACTATCAATACTTGGGTAATCGTTTAGTTAATTTGTGTTGCAAATCTGTAGTGTTGAATATATCATGTGAAATATTTTTATGTGCAATATAATCATTATAATTTGTTATAACTAACCACACTTGGTTCAAATGCCCATGCATCGCCGGGCTCTTCAGCTAGTTATAATATATAATGACATGGCTTGTACATTCTTTTGATCAAAATAATGTTTACGAAATACCCTTATAATTATCACTACCTTTATGCAATTTTTGCAATTTATTTTTTAATTTTTATTTTAGGATATTTGTTTTTTTCTTTTTGTTTTCTCTGTCCAACTATGGTATGGTGATGCTGAGCGGTGGTGGCTGAGTAAACATGAATGACCCTGCCTTCCTAATACTGGTGGGATGCAATGACTTTGGAGTAAAGATTGATGGAATTCAGGAAAGTGCACACTAGTGTGGTCTTTAAAGGGAACCTGTCACCAGGTTTTCCCGATATGAGATGCGGTCACCACCTTTCAGCCCTCATGTACAGCATTCTAAAATGCATGCATGCACACTGCACTACTTTACCACACAAATCACAGAAGAAGGATGGCATTGAAAGAAGAAAGGAGGACCAGGACCAGCAACACCCCTCGGCCCTGACCGCCCTGCAGGCGAGTATAATTAAAGGTGTTTTTCTTTTGTTGCAGGCTGGATCGGGGGAATATACACAGCATATTAGTATGCTGTATATGAGGGATGAAAAGTGGTGGCCATATGACATATGGGACAAACGTGGTGACAGGTTCCTTTTGTGTTTCAATATTTTTTATTAATTTTAGAATTTTTTTGAGGGAAGGGGAATAGGGTACAGAACAAAATGAAGGGATTAGGGTAGGGAAAACATAATCCCTGTAAAGACAGGGATACCCCACAAAGTGGGGAATTAGACAGGCAAACATACGTGTTGTACAAGTAGTGTAACAAATCGCAAAGCAAATTGTATGCTATTCAAATCTAAGTACCTATGTCTGTAAGAATGTACTAATCAACTGTTGCTTTTTTTGCAAAAAACCTGTAGGAAGAAAGGATTACAATACAAATGCAAAGATCAATATACTTATAATAGCCGTCAGAAAAAAAAAAACAGTACACATATTGTGTTAAATTTTACACAATTGTGATAGCTCAAAAAAAAAAAAAAAAGATCAATACACGTATTATACTCCTGATACTTCAGAAAAAAATTTAAATAGCTAGGTACGTTATATATATCGTGCGCTTTACAGCAGTAATTTTTTCCTATCTCTGCCTATATTTATAATATGCTGCTATGGATAAATATTTTTAATCTACGTTTGAAATAAAGAAAAAGATTTTTTATGTACTTCAAACTTGGCTCTCTGGATTCATCTCCTTTTCGCATTTATATATATCATAGATACCGCTATACCTAAAAAAAAAATCATATTATATTGAATATAAAGAATATGAAAGCCTGTCCTGTCCGGGACATCCAGTGATGTCCCTAGGACTGAGCGGAGGCAAAAAAATTGGTTCTTTCAAAAAAAAAACTATATAAAAGTGGAAAATATTTCTTTATACATTTCTATATGTAACTCTAGATTGAACAGCAACAAATAAATTACAAGACCCTCAGCCAAGAGGAAGATCCGATTTCGACGTTGAAAGGCTCGGGATAACCTTTTGAGTACTTATTCCAACGCACTCAAGGAAGTCCTTTCCCTCATCCGGAGAAGAAATAGGAATCACTCTTGATGCATATTTTACTTGAAGAGTTGAAGAAAGAGTCCAGGTGTATGGTATCTCAGCTCGCCGGAGTTCACGTGTGGTGTGTGCAAACGCTTTCCTTTTTTGTAAAGTCTCTCTTGAAAGGTCCTTGAGGAAGATCAGATGACTGTATTTGGAAGATAGAAATCTTGGCTCTTTTGAAATACTCAGGAGCGCACTTCTTATCCAGTTGGGGTAAAAGGATACAATTATATCACTTGTTAAGCCCTGCGGCAGAGAGGGCGGCCTTCGTATCCTAAACGCTCTCTCAACCAGACATCTCTCATTAATGTCAGGGATCAAGTGAGAGATCATCGAGGATATATAATCTTTTAATTGAGAAGAGTGTATTGACTCAGAAATCCCTCTGATCTTGACATTATTTTTTCTTCTAAAGTCCTCGAAGTTAGCCATATGAATTTCTAGAGAAGCAATATCTTTTTGAATCTTATCTAATGAATCTGTTAATGTAGGTGAAATATGAACATCTCTATGTTGCGTTATTTCACGTTTTTTATTATTAGAGGGGACCTTCATTTTCCGACCACAAAGAGGACCATCAGAGACTCCAGACGAGGTTGAATGGGTGTCGTCAGTCAAAATCATTAATGTATCACTAAAAAGTCTTTTTATGAAAGCCTCAGAGGCTTTGGATTTATTTAATTGCTTGAGGTCAATGTTTTTAAGAGTGGGATCACAGGATACATTACAGATGATATCAGCATTATCTTCTTTCCCCAAAAGTTCCACTGATGTAAGAAGAGCTTTAAACATGCTAACCATTAAAGCCTCTGTTGGATTGTCGTCAGATGCAGGTATCTCGTCTATCAAATTGGAAGAGGATTTTCCATGTTTCCCCTGATCCAATTTAGCTATGTCCAGTTGTTGTAAAGAATTTTCAATAGGGTCTAAGTTTCCCCGTATATCATCATCTCCCAAGTAGGAATTTGTGGATGAAGATTCATCAGAATCATGATTAAAATAATCACTTTTACTGAGTTCAAAAAAATCTGTCCCTTTAAAAATCTTCTCTGAATATACACTCTCCAGTTCTTCCGATAAATAAAGAGAGTCATCCAATTGATCTGATCTCCCAACCAATGATTCCGGGTGCTTTGAGGATTTACTTAGGGGTGCCCCTTTAAGTTTTACATTAGCTTGTACCATATATTCTTGGGGATCGGAAGTAGAGCCCCCCTCAACCAACAGTCCCATATGTACTCCACTCTTATCAGCAGAAGGAGCAGGTTTAGTCCCATTTAACTGCAGACCAGACTCACAAGAATGAAAGCATGTAATCAGACTGCTGTGATTTTTCCTTGTTATGAACATTCCCTCTATCTTCCCCTCTATTAAATTTGTTATTGCATGGCTTCTCATTAGATACATAACTATTTTCCACGCGATTTGTAACTTTAGGGCTCTTATGGGAAGATTTAATAGAGGTACTACGATTCATAATAGGGGATGTAGAAATGAATTGTATGAGTCTGCTTACCCCTTCAGTTGTCTGCTGAACTTTTTCAGACTTTTGTGTACTCCTTTGTCCTGCTTTCTCTTTCCCTGTTGTCATGGCTCTCCCCTCCTGCTCCCGTTCTCCAAAATGCACTCCAGGTGGCTCCCTCTCTGTCCGGAGACCTAGGGATTCCCCAGGCCGGTTCCATGTGCTTGTCACTGTCTCCTGCTCCTCCTTAGCCGCATCCTCTGTTATAAATCCATTTTTTGTTTGTGTCCAAGGAACAAAAGCTGGCGCTTCCACTCTTAATCCTCCTGCCTGCTTGATTGTAGATCCACCAACAGGTCTTGGCTTTGTGAGAACTGCTGAGTCATCTCTGGCTCCTCTCTTCTGCCTCCCAGCACCTGGGCTCACTGCGATCTCCCGACTTTCTTTCCTAGGTCTGTCTTCAAGTACTGGAGTTGCTTTAGGGGAGGATTTCTTCCCCACAGGTTTCCCACGAATCCAAGGTGCTTTGGAAGGCTCTGACTTCACCAAGGCTTGTCTGTCTTGACGTGCAGGTACAGCTTGTTTACCTCCGGCTGAAATCAGGCCTCTGCCTGGTCTTCCACTGCTTTCTTGTCCCAGCATATGACTTTTCTCAGCAATATCAGCTTCTTTCTTCTTGTAGGTGGATCCAGGCATGTTCTAAAGGTTTTAAGTCACAAAATTTTCCACCTTTAGTAGATTTAAGCCGCTTCAAATAGGGGAATTGCAGGAGCTCCTGATGAACAGGTCTGCTCCCTTCCCCTGCAAACCACTCCCCTGATAGGTTCCTTTTAACCCCTTAACCCCCAAGGGTGCTTTGTAGGTTAATAACCAGGCCTATTTTTACAATTCTGACCACTGTCCCTTTATGAGGTAATAACTCTGGAATGCTGCCATGGATCCCAGCGATTCTGACACTGTTTTCTCATGACATATTGTACTTCATGAAAGTGGTAAAATTTCTATGATATGACTTGCGTTTATTTGTTAAAAAAAAACTGGAAAATTGGCGAAAATTTTGAAAATTTCGCAATTTTCCAACTTTGAATTTTCATGCCGTTAAATCACATACGTATGTCACATAAAATACTTAAGTAACACTTCCCACATGTTTAATTCACATCAGCACAATTTTGGAACCAATTTTTTTTTGTTAGGAAGTTATAAGGGTTAACATTTAAACAGCAATTTCTCATTTTTACAACACCATTTTCTTTTAGAGACCACATCATATTTGAAGTCACTTTGAGGGGTCTATATGACAGAAAATACCCAAAACTGCACCCCTGAAGGTGCTCAAAACCACATTCAAGAAGCTTGCTAACCCCTTCAGGTGCTTCACAGGAATTTTTGGAATGTTTAAAAAAAAAAAAAATGAACATTTAACTTTTTTTCCATAAAAAATTTACATCAGATCCATTTTTTTTTTATTTTACCAAGGGTAACAGGAGAAATTGGACCCCAATAAGCTGCTGTGCAATTTCTCCTGAGTACGCTGATACCCGATATATGTAGGTAAACCACTGTTTGGGCGCATAGCAGAACTCGGAAGGGAAGAAGGGCCATTTTGCTTTTCAATGCAAAATCTGCTGGAATTGAGATCAGACGCCATGTCGCGTTTGTAAAACCCCTGATGTGCTTAAACAGTGGAAAACCCCCACAAGTGGCCCCATTTTGGAAACTAGACCTCCTAAGGAACTTATATAGATGTGTGGTGAGCATTTTGAACCCTCAAGTGCTTCTCAGAAGTTTATAACAAAGAGGCGTAAAAATCACAGTTTTTCCACTAAAACGATCTTTTCGCCCCTGATATTTTATTTTCCCAAGGGTAACAGAAGAAATTGGACACCAAAATTTATTGTGAAAATTGTCCTGAGTACGCTGATGCCCCATATGTGCAGGTAAACCACTGTTTGGGCGCACGGCAGAGCTCAGAAGGGAAGGAGCGCCAAATTTTACTGTTATGGTTTGCAGGTGCCATGACCCACTAGGAGAGCCCATGAGGTTCCAAAACAGTAAACCCCCCCCCCCCAAAAGTGACCCCGTTGTAAGAACTACACCTCTCAATGAATTCATTGAGGGGTGCAGTGATCATATTGACACCATGGGAGTGTCACAGAATTTTATACCATTGGGCAGTGAGGACAAAATAACTACATTTTTACCACCAAAATGTTGTTTTAGACAACAATTTTACATTTCCACACAAGAAGTGGGTAAAAATGGCAACAAAATTTGTCCCATAATTTCTACTCAACGTGGCAATACCCCATATGTGGCTTTATAATACTACTTAGCCATTCGGAGAGACTCGAGAGGAAAGGAGCACTACTTGCCTTTTCAAGTGAATGGGTCAGTGTGTTTGCATGGACCGTAAGTCCATTTTTTAATGTCATCACGGGCCATAAAACGTTCTGCACATGTGCATACACATAACACACATTGATGTCATTCATGTGACAAGCATCGGCGCCAGGGAAGAAGCGTTACAGTAAGCGGTGTTCCCCGGCTCCAGGTGCTGAACACGGCTCTCATCATTCTCTCCTGCTCTGCCGGCGATCGGCGCGAGCAGGGGAGAATGATGAGAGTTGCATCTAATATATACAGTTGTGGCCAAAAGTATTGACACCCCTGCAATTTTGTCAGATAATACTCAGTTTCTTCCTGAAAATGATTGCAAACACAAATTCTTTGGTATTATTATCTTCATTTAATGTCTTAAATGAAAAAAACACAAAAGAGAATGAAGCAAAAAGCAAAACATTGATCATTTCACACAAAACTCCAAAAATGGGCCAGACAAAAGTATTGGCACCCTCAGCCTAATACTTGGTTGCACAACCTTTAGCCAAAATAACTGCGACCAACCGCTTCCGGTAACCATCAATGAGTTTCTTACAATGCTCTGCTGGAATTTTAGACCATTCTTCTTTGGCAAACTGCTCCAGGTCCCTGATATTAGAAGGGTGCCTTCTCCAAACTGCCATTTTTAGATCTCTCCACAGGTGTTCTATGGGATTCAGGTCTGGACTCATTGCTGGCCACCTTAGAAGTCTCCAGTGCTTTCTCTCAAACCATTTTCTAGTGCTTTTTGAAGTGTGTTTTGGGTCATTGTCCTGCTGGAAGACCCATGACCTCTGAGGGAGACCCAGCTTTCTGACACTGGGCCCTACATTATGCTGCAAAATTTGTTGGTAGTCTTCAGACTTCATAAAGCCATGCACACGGTCAAGCAGTCCAGTGCCAGAGGCAGCAAAGCAACCCCAAAACATCAGGGAACCTCCACCTTGTTTGACAGTAGGGACTGTGTTTTTTTCTTTGAATGCCTCTTTTTCTCCTGTAAACTCTATGTTGATGCCTTTGCCCAAAAAGCTCTACTTTTGTCTCATCTGACCAGAGAACATTCTTCCAAAACGTTTTAGGCTTTTTCAGGTAAGTTTTGGCAAACTCCAGCCAGGCTTTTTTATGTCTCGGGGTAAGAAGTGGGGTCTTCCTGGGTCTCCTACCATACAGTCCCTTTTTATTCAGACGCTGAGATAGTACGGGTTGACACTGTTATACCCTCGGACTGCAGGGCAGCCTGAACTTGTTTGGATGTTAGTTGAGGTTTTTTATCCAACATCCGCACAATCTTGCATTGAAATCTCTTGTCAATTTTTCTTTTCCGTCCACATCTAGTGAGGTTAGCCACAGTGCCATGGGCTTTAAACTTCTTGATGACACTGTGCACGGTAGACACAGGAACATTCAGGTCTTTGGAGATGGACTTGTAGCCTTGAGATTGCTCATGCTTCCTCACAATTTGGTTTCTCAAGTCCTCAGACAGTTCTTTGGTCTTCTTTCTTTTCTCCATGCTCAATGTGGTACACACAAGGACACAGGACAGAGGTTGAGTCAACTTTAATCCATGTCAACTGGCTGCAAGTGTGATTTAGCTGTTGCCAACACCTGTTAGGTGCCACAGGTAAGTTACAGGTGCTGTTAATTACACAAATTAGAGAAGCATCACATGATTTTTCGAACAGTGCCAATACTTTTGTCCACCCTCTTTTTTATTTTTGGTGTGGAATTATATCCAATTTGGCTTAAGGACAATTCTTTTTGTGTTTTTTCATTTAAGACAAATTAAATGAAGATAATAATACCAAAGAATTTGTGTTTGCAATCATTTTCAGGAAGAAACTGAGTATTATCTGCCAAAATTGCAGGGGTGTCAATACTTTTGGCCACAACTGTACTTACCTTGTAATGTCTTCATATCCTGTTCCGTTCAGATGTGTCCGGATCCCAGAATTCCAAGCGGTGGAAGTTCACCGACCGCCATATTGGGACACCCAAGTGATGGGTGTCTCAATATGGAAACTGCTGGTGGTACCACACACACACAAACACACACTTTAGGCGCCGTACGCAGTCTCTTGCACGGTACCACCAGCGGAACACAGTCGCGAACATGCCGCCGCCAGGATCAGCCAAATGATTCACTGACCGCCACCATCTTTGTACAGCAGGAGCACATGTGCAGTTTTAGTGTGACCACCGCTATCTGTCTGCACAAAGATGGCGGCGGTCTGACTTAGGCTAGTTTCACATTAGCGTTTTTTTGCGCAGCGCATCGGGCGCATAAAAAACGCAAAGAAAAACGCAAAACAAATGCGCGTTTTTTTAACGTCATGCGCACGCTGATGCGTCAAAAAAACGCAGCGTTGCTTGCATTTTACATGCGTTTTTGCATGCGTTTGCGTTTTATGCACATGCGTTTTTAGGTGTGTCATTTTTTCCATTGTCTAGAGAACATTCTAGACTTGTTTAACTCAAAAACGCATGCGCAAAAAAACGCAACCGTGCGCAAGACCATTCGCACGCATGCGTTCCCATAGACTTCAATGTGTTGTTTTTGCGCATTCCGTGCGCAAGCGTGCGAATGCTTTTTTTGCCGAGACAGGGCGCACCAAAAAATGCAACATGTTGCGTCTGGCGCGCCTGGCGCGAAAGACAAAAAAACGCATGCGCACGAAAACGCAAGTGTGCGCAAGACCATGCGCACGTCATGTTAAACATAGGTGCGCACTGCGCATGCGCACGGGTACGCACGATGCGCTGCGCACAAAAGAGCAAATGTGAAACCAGCCTTACTGCGCGAATTCCGCAGTGAATGACAGACAATTTTTAAAATGAACTTTCGTTCGTGAGAAAACCCCTTTATAAGGCAAATATCAATGCCAACATGGCTCCTCCTAAAAAGTACGCCAATGACAATGAATGGTGGAAAGCAGCAAAGGAACAACGTCGAAGACAACAACGGGCGTATGAGACCCTTGAAGAGCAACAGCATCGCTGGGACAAAAACAATGCATATAAGCGTAGGCGTCAAGCAATTGAGTCCCCTGATGCAAAAGTTATTAGATTATCACAGGATGCCATTAGGCAACAACAGCTCCGCAAACAGAAATCTGCAGTCTTAAAAGCAATACCATGCTCACAAGATGACCAATTGGAACCAGCACACCACACCGCCAAGTCTACAACTTCAAAGTGTATGAGGTTAACTAAGAAGCCATTTTCCCAACGTAAAATACTTCAGGAACAATGTCCATTGGCCACAGCAAGAAGACTGCCACAAAATGCAGAAGCACACAGTCTACAGAGACAAGTTGAGACACAAAGCCAGAGAGATGTGCGACTACAACAGCTACGACAAATCAACATCTGCCGGCAAATAAGTCAAATACAGCTCAAACGAGAGAACAAATCAGGGAAGAAGACAGCACAGTGGTGGAAAGAAAGAGAGCAGACAAGGGGGAGAGCACATGGGGTGCACTGGTCAAAGAAGAGATGACATGAGGGGAGAAGACAGCAGATGGAGGAGAGAGAAAGCACACAGGGGTGAGAGAGCCAGAGCACAGGGGGGAGACAGCTCAAACAGGACAGCACATGAGATGAGAAAACAGCACAGGAAGGAGAGAGACAGCAGACAAGGGGGATAACACATGGGGTAGAAAGGTCAAAGAACAGAGCACAAACGGGAGAAGTCAGCACATGGGGAAAGAGAGAGTGGATAGGTGGGTGAGCACATGGGGGGAGAGATTGTCAACGCTGCAAAGCCTACTCCCATCGTGACATTACCGCCCTCCCGATGCGATAGCATAGGGCCTCCATCTAGTTTAAGTAATAAAAGAGACAGCAGGCAGCGGCTGATGAGACTATTGCTTCCATCAGCCTACCCCTGCTTCTGCTAATAACAGTGACAGCAGGATTGGCGGATGGGAGTATTCATCTGCCGCTCCTGCGCAGTAAATAAATACGGTAATTAAAAAAAAAGGCGTGGGTTGTCCCCTCTTTTTGATAACCAGCCAGACCAAACTCACCGCTGGGGCTGCAAACCCCAGCTGTCAGCTTCTGCAAGGCTGGATATCAAGAATAGAGGGTTTTTTTTAAGTATTTAAAAAAATAATTTTAAAAAATGGCATAGGGTCCTCCCTATTTTTGACAACCAGCCTTGCTAAAGCAGACAACTGGGGGCTGGTATTCTCAGGCTGGTAAGGGGCCATGGATATTGACCCCCCAAGCCTAAAAATAGCAGCCTGCAGCTGTCTAAAAAAGGTACATCTATTAGATGCGCCTTTTCTGGTGCTTTGCCTGGCTCTTCCCACTTGCCCTGCAGTGGTGGCAAGTGGGGTAATATTTGTGGCGTTGATGTCACCTTTCAGGTGACATAAAGCCCACGGCTTAGTAATGGAGAGATCTATAAGACACCCATCCATTACTAATCCTATAGTTGTACTGCAAATAAACACAGACACCCAGAATAAAGTCCTTTATTTGAAAAAAATGACACAAACTTCTTTATTAATC
Organism: Dendrobates tinctorius; assembly: GCF_039654945.1. Lineage (NCBI taxonomy): Eukaryota > Metazoa > Chordata > Amphibia > Anura > Dendrobatidae > Dendrobates > Dendrobates tinctorius. Next base: position 7,202,718 of record NW_027361960.1, on the reverse strand, counting down.
TCAATTAAATCATACTTACAACCATGCCTAATCCAAGCTAACCCATGATCTCATGTAATTAAAATAAAATAAAAAGCAACAATATACTATAACTGTCCGTTGTTGTGTCTCACGCCGTAATCCATGTCTGGGGGATATACAGTTTTCAACCTGGACTGTGCCAAGATGCAACCGTCCCCGCTGAAAACCACTGGTGAATGAGATGCTGGAAACGCAGCGTCAGTAACCGGAGGTGACATCATAGAGGTTACATTCGGTCACTGAGCTCCGTTCCCAGCCGGGCTGAGCTGCGATCAGATACCCGCTAGCACAGTCAGCGCTCACGGCTCACTCCGCTAGCAGGGATCTCACCGAAGTCACAACAGCTCAGCCCAGCAGGGAACGCAGCGTCAGTAACCGAGGGTGACATCATAGAGGTAATCTCACTGGGCTCCCTTCCGATCTGTGAGATCCCCGCTAGCACCGTGAGCACTCACTGTGCTAGTGGGGATCTGATCGGAGCTCAACCCCACAAATATTACCCCACTTGCCACCGCTACAGGGCAAGTGGGAAGAGCCAGGCAAAGCGCCAGAAATGGCTCACCTATAGATGTATAAAAAACTGGAGTCTGAACTGAGAAAGTACATTGTTTTGATCAAAATTATGTTTACTAAATACCTTTATTATTATTACTACCTTTATGCATTATTTTCAGTTTATTTTTTAATTTTTAACTTTAGGATATTTGTGTTTTTGTTTTTGCTTTCACCTATAAATGTACATTTTCTAGGCAGCTATGGGCTGGTATTTTTAGGCTGGGGGGGTCAATATTCATGGCACCCTTACCACCCTGAGAATACCAGCCCCCAGTTGTATGCTTTATCAAGGCTGGTTATCAAAATTAAGGAGGACCCCACACCGTTTTTATTTTTTTAAATTATTTTTTTAAATAATTAAAAAAACAGCATGGGGACCCCTCTATTCTTGATAACCAGCAATACTGAAGCTGACAGCTGAGGATTGCAGCCCCCAGCTGTGAGTTTTGTCTGGCTGGTTACCAAAAATAGGGGGAACCCAAGCAGTTTTTTTAATTACCGTATTTATTTACAGCGCAGGAGCGGCAGATGAATACTCCCATCCGCGGCTCCTGCTGTCACTTTTATTAGCAGCAGGGGTAGGCTGATGGAAATAATAGTCCCATCAGCCACCACCTGATGTCTACTTTATTACTTAAATGTAACTCTCATCATTCTCTCCTGCTCACACCGATCGCCGGCAGGGGAGAATCATGAGAGCCGGGGAACAGTGCTTACCTTTAATGCTTCTTCCCTGGTGCCCGTTCTTGTGGTACTGATGTGCCTCAAGTATGCCGCAAGTATTACACACACAGACACTGACATTTCCGGTACCGGAAATATCAGGACGTGTGAAAGAGGCCTTATAGCGGGTTTTTATGTTTGGCTGCTGTCACACGCTAAAAGTCGCTTTTTATTGCAAAAAATAGTTTTTGCATCACCACATTTTGAGAGCTATCATTTTTCAATATTTTGGCCCACAGAGTTATGTGAGATCTTGTTTTTTGCAGAACGAGCTGACATTTTTATTGGTACCATTTTCGGGCACATGACAATTTTTGATCGCTTTCTATTCCAATTTTTGGAAGACAGAATGAGCAAAAACCAGCAATTGATTAATTTCTTATTCTTTGGGTCGGTGCGATTACAGAGATACCTCATTTATATTGTTTTTTTATGTTTGGGCGCATTTATATAATAAAAACTATTTTATAGAAGAAGTAATTGTTTTTGCATCGCTTTATTCTGAGAGCTATAACTATTTTATTTTCCACTGGTGGAGCTGTATGGCAGCTCGTTTTTTACGGGACAAGATGACATTTTCAGCGGTACCATGTTTATTTATATCCAGCTTTTTGATCACGTGTTATTCCACTATTTGTTCGGTGGTATGATTATAATGCATTGTTTTTTGCCTTTTTTTAATTGTGTTCACTAAAGGGGTTAACTAGTGGCACAGGTTTAGGGGGGGTGTGCACACGCTGCGGATTCTGCTGCGGTGTACAGTACCATTATTCCCTATGGGAATAAAAAACCGCAGTGTAGACGGTGCGGATTTTTCTGCGCGGTTTTCCTGCGGTTTTGAAACCGCAGAAAGAATTGACATGTCAATTCTTTCTGCGGATTCCGCTGCGGTTTGCCAACTCCTCCATTGTGGAGATGAAAAACCGCAGGGCAAAACCGCAGAGCAATCCGCAAGTCTTTTGACCTGCAGATTTACCTGCGGATTTTACAAAATCCGCGCGGCCAAATCCGCACCCCAATCTGCAGCGTGTGCACATACCCTTATAGGTCGGGTCATTGCGGACTCGGCGATACCAAATATGTGTACTTTTATTGTTTAGATTTTTTTTCATTCAAATATTTATTTAGTGATAGATTGATTTTTTTTAATTATTTTTGAAAAAAAATATTTTTAGTTATTTAAAACATTTTTTTTTTTTACTTTTTTCTAACTTTTTTACTTTGTCCCACTATGGGACAATCATTTTTTGCAGGCTGATCGCTTTTATAGCATGCAGATGAAGCAGCATCTGCATGTCATAGAAACTGTGAGTGCTGCACTAACAGAGAGACTTGCTGATCATGCACTGCACATGATCAACATGTTTACTAGCTCTGGTGAGGGAGGTCTCCAATCCAAAATCTGAGGGGCTGTCAACCCTGTGCCGGCTCCTGGAATGCTGCGATCTTGTTTGATCGCAGTATTTTGGGGGTTAAAGTGCTAGGAGCGGTCTTTGACCGCTCCTGGCACCTAGTGCCAGGTGTCAACTGTGAGAATCAGCTGACACCCGGCTGCTCATACCCCATGAGCCTAACCGGTCGTGATGACGTAATATTCTGTCCATGGTCAAATTGGCCCAGGTTACATGGACGGAGTATTACGTCAGATGTCAGAAAGGGGTTAATGCAAGCAAAAAATTATATTTTCAATTTTTTGATGAGGCAATCTCAGAAATGATTCATTTTCTATAAAAAAAAACTAAATAAACAACAAACATTTTAAAAATCTTTTCAATTTTACAGGTGCCTACCAATCAAGATATGTAGTCGTTTGAACATATCTTGGGAAAAATTAACTATTACGATTGGGAATTACAAATCAAGTCTATTTCTCAACAAAAACAGTTACTTTGTTGCCTGACAGTTAAACACTTGTTTGATAGCGTCACTTATTATTTGCAGTCCATGAGTGTTTTTTTTGCTCCATCTCCATATCGTTCGATACTCCTTCACTACCAGCAGCAGAAATTGTTTCTGTTCTTCATTTGTTGAGTGTAACTTTTGTTATAGTCTTCCATCAGTACTACTCCTCATTCTGCAATATTATTGGTCACTCTCATGACACTGGCAGCCTGGAAGCCTTCACCTGCAGAGCATAGATCTAAAACTTTGGGCAGCAATGCCGATGACATGACGGTGATGATAAAGAACCTGCAGGTTCTGAGTGACAAAGTCTTCTAGGTACTTCGTCACAACTGATGTTGAATCGACAGCTATCTTCTTGGGAGGATGTTCTACAGCTGGTGTTTGTAGGGCTGTCACCATCAGACGTTTTGTGTCATTTGCCACAAAATCATTAATTAAGGATAGAGCGATCAGTTCCTCCGACAAGTACCATAAGCGTCTTTTCATCTTCTTCATTGTGACTTCTGACACTAAATTGTTCTGTCCCTTGCACAAATAGATGATCTTCAGCAGCTGGGGATCAATGTGTGGAGCTGATGATGCCAGGAACCAAAAATAAACTATACATGTTTTGTATCTGCGTACTCATACTGACCTGGGGAATCATATTGCCAGGTTGGTTTTACCATATAATAAACGTGGTAAATAAAAAAATAAATGAAAGTATAGAATTGCACTTTTTTTTTCAATTTTACCAGACTTGGAATTTTTTTCCTGTTTTATAATAAACTATATGGTAAAATCAATGGTGCCAAAAAACAAGCCCTCATATAGCTATATTGATGGAAAAATAAAAAAGAGGAGGAATAATCGAAAACAAAAAAGTGTCACGGCGTGAAGGGGTTAATCACAGGTCTCATGAATTAAATAGAGAAGATTTGGCATCAACAATGTTTAACGTGCAAGCAAAACGCAGGCTTTTCAAGAGAAGCAGATAATTTCCTATTACCTTGTCTACATATGCATTTGTTCCATGAAGGACAACATTACCTGTATTTGCTGAAATTACAAATTTACCACCCACTGCATATTCTAAAGTTACCTAGCTTACAGCGTCATATGGGGGGGTCTTCCGAGGACCCTGTGGTTTGTAAAGAGTGCAGTGACGGCTTCCCACTGAAGGGGAATTTGCTGGCTTCTTCCTGCTAGATAACTGTTACTTCCTGTCTCTTACAGCTTCCTACATGCTCCAATTAAAATCCAATATTCGAGAAGATGCCACGCAACACTGGAAGTAATATGCCACTTCTAAGCAGTAGGTGGTCAACAACAAATCTTCAGTCTGTACTCCCGGTACAATCCCTACACTCCATAAATTCCACAGTTCATGACCTCTGAACTTCTATTTTCAATATCAGTGCGTGCAGAAAGGGACCAACATGTTTCTGCCCAGACTCAAGGAACGACCTTAGTCTTCTATTCTGGATCTTGCGGTCATGAGTATTAGGTGTGGGAATTCCACATTTTTTGTCATGTGTTGTAATGCTTGAAATGAAGCAGTAGCAACACTGTGCGGACACACACACACGTCTAATCATGCTCAGAAACTCACCTTGGTATGCAAGGAACATTTTGGTGAAAGGAGGCAATCTGACCAAAAAGTGAAGCACGGTACCACTGTTTGAATAGTGTGATCCATAATGATATGGCTGCACTGGAGGCATTGGGTCATCTTCTCTGTCTGTTTTGCAATACTCATCTTCCAAATACTAAAATTATAGAAAAATTTGTTAGGTTCAAATTCACATAGATGTCCATTATCAAAGTCTTACATATACTTCACAAGCTACAGAAAAAGATCTTTACATTAAAGGGAATCGGTCACCTTTTTGAGTTATTAATATGGGCATACAGGTTGTATACAGGTGAAATTAGTCATACCTGTATGCCTCATGGATGTGGCCTTGTTTAGTAAAAATCATAGCTTCGATCTTCCAGGCTATGGGGCATATACTACCTGGAAGATAAGACTGCCTCTTCATTATAAAAGATTTCTCCTCCCCTTCTCTTCATACATCCCTATGATGTTGTGTGTGAGGCCGGAAATCCAGCGCCTGCACATTTTGCCTACTATTGCTCCGCTCCAGGATTTTCCTTTTGATATGCAATTGCCATCAAATTTTTAATTAATTATATTTAGTAAAGTTTTAGTTTGTTATATATTTAAATATTAAAAAATATGTGTCATTTTTGATGACTGTTACTCTCTAAGTACTACATCTAAGCTCCCTTTCACCTCAATAAAAGCTGCAGCACCTGACAACATTCGGCTCTATATACAATGTACATCTTGCCTGCGGAGCTGTAAACAGCTGGTCAGCGCACAATGCTTTCTAGATTGTTTTTTTGTTTATTGTTTTGCAATAGTGATATAAGACAAAGCAAGAGCAACAATTACAAACTAACAAAATAACAATTACTTGGGTTGGATTAAAAAAAATGTTCAATATTGAATTACAGAGGCTTTCAAAGGGTCAGCAGGATTGTGCACAGTAACCTACAGACAGTGTCAGGTCATTATACTGAATACAGTGATACTTTGGTTGATGAAATCTGACGTGTGGTTGTTGTTTAATCCTTATTTTTTGGCCTGTGGGGGGTCTTCATGTGGTGGCGCCTGTTCAAACAGGATGCATTTTTGTTAGAACTGGGCAGCTAATAGTATGGGTGTCACTAATAGGCTTTAAGCCAGAGGCTCTGCATTACCTGTATGTGAACAGCACTGCACAGAGATTATTATTTTTTGTGTATTAATATACCAGACAACCACCCCCTCCATGGATTGGTAGGCTGAGAGTAGTTGTTTCATCGGTATTGTTGCACTTGTGTGGCCGCCACCTTTAATTGGGTCCACTGCACCCCGATAATGCATTTGTTTGGAGGCCTGGGCAGGGAAGCATCTCTGCCTTTTTTCCGGTGTTTTTTGAATAATTTTTGGAGGATTTCTAAGTTCTCTTTTTGTGGTTTTGCTGTCTTCATATTGTGCCATGATTAGATATGCATCTGTATGGCTTCTGTCCAGTGACATCAGAGCACCACATGAAGACCCCCCTCCAGGCCCACCCCGGAACACGAGCATATCATTAACTCAAAAATGAAAATAAAGATTACACTACAAACACAAGATGGATTTCATCAACCAAGGTGTCATTAATCAGTATATCGGCGCCGACCTGACACTGTCTGTAGGTTACTGTGCATAATCCTGCAGACAGATTCCCTTTAAGACTGTCTTCAGTACCTTGTAATTATCTGTATAACGATCTTCTTTCTCCTTTGATTGAACAGCTATAGGTTTCACAAGATTCCTTCAGCACAAAAAAAATAAAAAAAATCAAGTATATAGAAGACACAAACTCAAATAAAGATTCCAAGATGTACCGGTATATTTATAACAGATATAAGCACCTGCTGCTGAAATGTCTATATGTAACATGCTCTGTCTGTCACACAATTTACTTTCTTCATTGTGAGCAAAACCTGCAAATCAATATACCTATAGACTAGAAAATAATAATAATAATATTTATTTTTCTATAGCGCCAACATATTCCGCAGCACTTTACAGTTTTGCGCATATTATCATATTTAAAGAACCCTTCTGGAAAAATGTGCTATGCGTCCATGTACCTTCAGACAGACATAGATTTCTGCACCTCTCTATTAGCTGTCCGCCTGTCCTGTGTCGATTGGGACAAGGTCCGAAGTCATCTTAGTATTGGAAGGCATTAGAGGGCTCAAAGGTTAAACGGGTTGTCCGGTCCAAAACGATAAGTCTGCAGTCACTCAGCAGACCGTCACTTATACATACTACCGGCCAGTGAGCGTGGCTTCGCTCTCCATTCACTTGTCACACCTACTAGATGGCCACATCACTAGTCAGGGCACGGCCTTGGACCAATATAAGTGTATGGAGAGCGAGGCCGCATCCACTGGCCGGGGACATGTATAACTCATACATATCCTCGGGTCCCGGGTCTGAAACCGGCAAATCCCGGCAGCGCACAGTGCTTGCACTGGAAAGATTCATAAGTCTGCCGTCACGCAGTGACTGCAGACTTATTGATTTGGACTGGACAGCTCTGTTAAAGAGGACCTGTCACCAGGTCAAAAGTGGCCTATTTTTGCTCTTATTTTATCCCTGCTGCCTCCTACGGGAATAAAACCACCATTTGGTTTACAGTTTGAGAAATATGGGCCTTTTTATTTAATGGCAATAATGCAGAGCAGCCTCAAGAGAATCCTCTGAGATATGCTCCCGTGCTAAAAATCCAAAAATTAGCACCCAATCAAAATTCCTACATCTCTGGAATCATATGGAGGACTTAGAAAGAAAACAAACCATTACTCAGGGAAGCAGTGAGAATAAAACAAGAGAAAAAACTGGCATTTCTGACCTTGTCCTCTTTAACAATTTACGAACATATGACGGGCAGGGATATCATCTGCCTGCTCCCTGACTTTGATGTGGGCTCAAAAACTGATCCTGTATCTTCGTCAGCAGATGATGACTCAGTTATTCAGCCATCATCTGCCTCTAACAGCCATAAGTGACACGAAGCTCCGCCGCCTGCGGCTGTTAACCAGTTAAATGCCGCTGTCAATGTGTGACAGTGGCATTTACAACATGCATCCTGGAGCATCAGCATCCTCATAACTTGATTACAGGGTGCCCATGGGTTGCCGTAACAGCCAAGGGTTTGCTGAAGATCCTGCCTATCATGAAAGGACTCCTGTCAATGCCAGGTCACAGCTGGCCATTATCAGGAGACTGTAATTTTTACTATATACAGCTGTCCTGTGGTATTGCTGTACCTAGTGCCTGAGATAAGACAATCGCAGCTGTAAGTCTCCTAAGGGAACTGATAAATACAGTAAAAAAAAGCCATAAAAATATTTAAAAAATACATTTAAACGTTCTCTTTTCCCCTATTAAAAATTAAGTATTTAAAAAAATACACATGGTATGACTACCTCTGCAAAAGTCTGATCTATCAAACTATAAAATGAAAATCTGATCAGTACGGTATATGACATGAGAAATAAAATTAAAATACCAGAATTGCATTTTTCTAGTGCTCCATTCAATATGATTGGCATATAAAACACCAGTCTTAAAGAGCAACTGATTTTTTAATAAACCTTTTTTTCAGAAATCAATAGAACACGTAAAAATAGCAAAATTAATACATCTTATTAGAGAAATCCACTACTTTCTTTTTCTGAACTGATCTTTCATTCTCAAAATTCTCAGTTCATTAATAAAATCCATCTTCAGGGAAAACAGATTTTTCGCATTATGGAACTAGAAGCGGACAGTTGATTCTCATAACGTGACAGGAAAACCGTAATTGTCTTTTCAGGGCACTTTGCAGCAGAATGTCTGTGCCAATCTCTAGCTCTTCACTTCTCCTTCCTTCTCCATAGAATCTTACAAGCTCCAACTGTCACTTTCTACCTCAGTAGTGGAAAAATCTGTCTTTAGTGTATATAGATTTTACCATGAATTAAGGGTGAAAGATTAGTCCAGGAGGAGAAAGAAGTAAATTTGTCAGATAAAATATATTACAAAGTTTCATTAATTTGATGATGGGGACACACAATTTAAAAAGGTTGTCTGGTGAAAAATTATCACCTATTCAAAATGGGGGTCCAACTGCTGAGACCACCTTCATTTGTAGATTGGGGAATCTCTATCCCTGTAATAAAATGGATAGGCAGAGAGGATGTCTAACCGCCGCTTCATTCATTCTCAGGAGAAAGCCAAGTGCAGCGCTCGGCAGCCCTGTAGAGTATTAATGGAGCTGTGGTCAATCACTGCTCGAACGGTTCCTTGTTCTGCTGATGAGCGGTCTGAACCTCACCAATTAATAAGTTATCACTTGTACCCACAGTAGATGATAACTTGATTTCACCAGACAACTACGGTACTTTAACTACCATGGCTAGTTCCATAAATACCTGTATATTAAGGCGCTGCTAAGGTCAAGTGTTTCACTGCTGTAATCACTGAGTATGAATGGAAAAACAGGATATTGCATTAGGTCATTGAAAGATCGTCCAGCATGTTTGTTCAGGTGAGTGAGATATTCAAAGTTGGTGATCTGTCCAGAACACCAGAGCTGTGTCAGAGCAGTAATGTTTCCATATTCTAACAGATTAGGAAGATCATTGGACAAGATTTTCTGGAAAACATCATCTCGAACCTTTAAGAGAAAACATACAATTTGGGTAATACGCATTTTCTAAAGCTATTAATATATTTTAACAGAAAGATAAGAAAAAGCTATCTAAAGTTATGTGCGCATGAGATCTTTACAGGGATTGTGCAGGTTTGACACAAAGGTCTGCAGTTGCGCTATGTGACTTCAGACTTGTGAACCCTTACATCGCATATTATGTGAGCTGTCAAGATTCTCCAGAGCCAGTGGTGAGATATATGCAATATACATACTCCCTGCTACTTTATGACTAGACTGAACTGAGCAACGCGACACACCTCTAGTTGTAATGTGGCCGCTACCCAGTGGCAGAGAATCCTGACAGCGGGCGCTGTGTGTGATTTGAAGATCTACAAGTCTGCAGTCACATATAGTGACTTCAGAGTTTCGTGCCAAACCTGGACATACTCTTTAAGACACTGGTAGACCCGTCAAGTTTTTCAAGCCGGAAATGTTAGCAGTCTTTTTCCTGAAGCCTCCTCTCCAGCCGTGCTGTCTTTTTTAATAAAACATTAACAATAAATAGTGAGCTGCTTCTGCCCAAAAATGAACAGCTTCCTTCTTTTAGCTGCTTCATGGCTTTCAAAGCCTGTAGTGGTTAAAAGAAGCTCCAAAAGACGAAACATATGCCCAGCAAGTCATTTTGACATTGCTTTGCATTATGTTCATCCCTTGTAGTCATTATTTTAGTGCTTTTTCAGACCAATTCTGGCACTTAGCCTCGCTCTTCCCACTTGTCCTGTAGCGGTGGCAAGTGGGGTAATATTTGTGGGGTTGATGTCACCTTTGTATTGTCAGGTGACATAAAGTCCATGGCTTAGTAATGGAGAAGCATCTATAAGACACTTATCCATTACTAATCCTATAGTTATATGGTCAATAAAGACACAACCAGAATAAAGTCATTTATTAATCTTAATTAACCATACTTACTGCATTGCCTAATCCCCGACTCCCTCGTCTCCTGCAACAAACATAAAATAATAAACCAACAATAATACTATCATGTCCGCCGTAGTCCATTTACCGAGTGTCCCATGATGATGTCACGTGTAGAACAGTCCCATGGGGTGCCACCCTGAGAGTTCACCGGAGTTCATCACTCCGGTGCTCTCACTTTAAGGCTGTACCTCTGTGTGAGAACTTTCCCACGCAGTGGTGCCGTGACAACACGGAGCCGATGAGCTGATACACTGCAGGGGCGATTATCTTCTGTCAGTGTATCGCCGATCGAGTAGAGTGGTCACATCTCCCAATGTGACTGTTCTACACGTGAGATCGCCGTGGGACAATCTGGATTACCTTGGACTACAGCGGACAGGGAGTATATATTGATTTATTATTTTACGTTATTTCTAGGAGACAAGGGCGTCGGGGATTTGGTGTGCGGTGAGTATAATGTGTTGTTATGTCTATGTGAATATGTATATATTATGTATCAATATGTATGTATTATGTGAATAATGAATATGTATGTCATTTTTCTTTTTTTTTTTTTTTTTTTTAGCAGTGAGCACAGATGATACTACTCTCCCATCAGCGGCACCTGCTGTCACTGTAATCAGCGACACCAGACATAGCGCGTCACCTGCTGTCACTGTAATCAGTGACACCAGACATAGCCGGATGGGAGCAGTAGTCTCATTGGCCCAGGCGCTGGCAGATGATACTACTCTCCCATCAGCGGCACCTGTTGTCACTGTTATCAGTGACACCAGAGATAGTCCGATGGGAGCATTAGTCTCATAGGGCCAAGCCTGCCTCACCGCTGCGGGTCACAGTCAGCTGCGGAATCACGCTGACATCTGACTGCATGATCTGACAGCGCTGTGACCGACAGTGCCAGCGGTAGTGTTACCGCACACACCCAGCACCCAGACACCCCCACACAGCCGCACACATTCTCCGCTAAATTTCAAAAGCAACATTGTTCACAGCAGTGACCTGGGAGTCAGAAATGCTTCCAGGGAGTCTTCCCCATGCTATTCCAATGTCATTGGAGCACTTTTCCCATAGATTTCTGCAGTTTTTAGGCCCTCAAAAGACCTCCGGGGGGGGGGTGTTGCGGCAAAAAAAAGCTTGGGTTTCTCAAAGACTTACATTGGGCTCGTTGCTCGGGTCAAGCACCTGAGCATTTCAATTTGCTCGACCCGAGCAACGAGCACCCGAGCATTTTAGTGCTTGCTCATCACTAGTTCTAACTAGTTAAAACATCGGGGCACCTCAGGGGTGTGTTTTGTCCCCGTTACTGTTTTCTCTCTATACGAATGATTGCATCTCTTCAGCAGACTCAGTAAAAATCTTGAAATTTGCCGATGATATGACACTGATTGGTCTCATCAGGGGAAATGCTGAAGACTTGTATCGGAGTGAGGTGAAAAGAATATGTGACTGGTGTAAAGCCAATAATCTTGTACTCAACACTAAAAAAACTGCTGAGATGGTTTTGGATTTTAGGAAAGATCAACATGAGATACTTCCAATCTACATCCATGACGAAGTGGTTCTTAGGGTCACAGAGACCAAATTCCTTGGTGTTATCATCTCTCATGATCTTAAATGGGGGAAAAACGTGGATGCTGTTATAAGAAAAGCACAACAGAGGATGTTCTTCCTGCGTCAGCTGAAAAGATATGGTTTGTCTAAGAATCTGCTGATCTTATTCTTTAATGCTGTCATCAGATCTGTGATTTGTTCCTCTCTGATAGTCTGGTATGGGGGAGCCACTGCGCATGACAAACTCCGCTTACAAAGGACTTTCAGAACAGCAGAGAGAATTATAGGTTCCCCCCTGCCTAAAATCCAGGATCTTTATGATAAGAGTATTCGATCCCACGCATTGAAAATTTCATCCGATCCCTCTCACCCAGGACACTCCTCATTACAACTACTCCCTTCAGGACGTCGCTTCAGAGTCCCCAAATGCAGCACCAACCGCCATATGAACAGCTTCCATCCACTCTCTGTTCAACAATTAAATCGTCATGTGTAGACTATATACTGCATCTGTCTTGTTGGATGTTACTTGTTGTATCTGTTGTTATATATTATGTTGCCTCTTTGCCACAAAGAATTCCTTATATATATGTAATATGTACTTGGCGATAATAAATTTGATTGATTGATTGATTGATTGATTCAAAAAAGAAAATAACTTGGTGTCACTAATGCCGTACACTTACCTTTGTACTGTCAAAAGCCAGCAACAAGGTTCTACCATTTGTTAAAAAAGTTTCTAAAGCATTATCCCGTAACTGCCACCAGCGTTTGTGGACTTCTTTTATTTCTTCATAAGTCCAGGAAAATGATGCAGGTTCTGATTCGCCAGGGAGAGTCTGTAATATAGTCATATACTATAGTAAATTGTATATTTTTTGTAAAGAATTTAAAGGAGTCTGTCAGTCTGTACTTAGCACATAGCCTTATAGGAGAAAAAGCCCGTTAAAAACTACAACTTTAGTGATCAGATTATTGACTCTGTGCTGCAAAATCTATAGTTTACCAAATTTGATCATTATGGTGCTCAGTGCACTATGCCAGAGTTCTCTTTGGATGCGGTTTGAGCGGGGCGGAGGGGACAGGCAAAACAAGTGGGTGGAAAGGGTACACTGAGCTGGGCACCTTATTATACACCATCATTTGCAACACAGAGGCAGTAATAAGCAGTGATAAAAACATTAAGGTGGGATTTTTATAGGGTCTATATCCTGTGTAAAGCTAAGACCCTAGGCATCAAGACCGGTGATTTTAAGCCAGTCTTGATGAAGGGTCATGCTGGAGTCAAACACTTCTGATTCATTAGGAGGTGTCTAGTTACTGTGCCAGGGACTAATCAAATTTCTGGTGTAAGGAATACCCCAGCTTGCCATGAATTAGATTAGCTGTGCCATGACGCAGATACTATTCCCATTCCTAGCTCTGCCCATTTTGTCGGAGCTGTCCAAAACTGGTCTGAAAACACCAAAAGAAACAAAATTAGAGCGCAAAAAATTTGTGACTGTTCAAAGTCTTTTAAGCCAGAATTCTGGCGTTAAAGCTTTAATGAATCAGGGCCTATGTTTTAGTTTATATTGTTGGTTTGGGCTGACAGACTCCCTTTTAAAGTACTGAATTCACTGAAAGTACAGCACATATTGTTAGAATGGTCAGAGGGGAATACAAAACTAAAATACATCTGGTAAAGTTGGGCATGGAAAAATAATAATTAACAACAGTAAAGAAATGTCAAAAATAGTTTAGGAAATAAATGTTAAGAAAAAAAATCTGCTAACCTTGCCTCACCTAGTAGTAATAGGGAAACTGTATGCACAGACTCACTCGAAGACAACCACAACAGAAATAGAGAACTGCCTCCCAATACGAATTATGGGTGAAGCTAAAGAGTGACTGAAAAGGTTTTCCGCTCCTCTCTTTTATTTTGTATAAAAAAGTAAGAAATACCACATACTTGCCTGCCACAACGGAGGAGGAGCTGCCAGGGATTAGTATGAGAGTATGTATTATTTGTTAAATATGTAGCACATTTGGGCATTATGGAAAATAAAAGAAAGGCAAGGAAAGAACCTTTTGAATGTTTTTCTGCCTCTCTCAATATCCTCAGTGAGAAGCTCTGTTCATGGTCTTTGGCTCGTGTCTCTTTGCTGAAGTGTCTTCTAACGTTACCAGCAGAATATGAAAAACAATGGAAGGTGGTGGTGGATTTCCACAGGACGCCATACTCTGAGTCAGGAACTACCCACGTTAGATAAGAGAAGTCAATTTATTCAACATAGAACTCATTTCAGGGTCGATCCGTCAGGTAATCACGTGATGAAGGGGACGGATTATCCCTGAAACGTATTGTGTGTTGAATAAAACCACTTCTCTTATCAGAACTGGGTGGTTCTTGACTCAGATCGTGGTTCCTGACTCAGAGTATTGGACTATCAAATCAGATAAAGGATTCATTGGTTCAATTTCCAGCACCAGACTCTCTTGATTCAGCCATGTCCAGGGTCAGACTGGCCCATCGGAGGATTCTCCAGTGGGCCCAGGAACTAACATCTGCTGGCACAGTGAACATAAGTAATGTTTGCCAGCAATACGCATACCGACCGCTCTCCCCGGTTGTCATACTGGGCGGAGCAGTGACAAATAATCATCAGAACGCAACTCTGGGAGGAGCCAAGAGCAGGACGTCCTCCCAGCATGTATGTCACCATTACTCGCGTCTCCTCTCACAGTCAGAGAGCAGTACGCATTTCACTGATAACACAGCTGACACAACTTGCCTGCTGCAGACTGCGGCTCACTATTTGTAAGTAACAAGAGCACTGTTGCGCCCTGATGGCTTTTTATGTAACTGCTCTTCCCTGCTTTGGACAAGCAGGAGGAGCAGTGCAGCTCTTCATAAGGCTAACACTGATAGCTTTGTGTCCTCTTTCCCCGGCTGTATAGCACAGGTCAGGTAATGAGCTGTGCTTTCATCCATAACACGCACTCCCCTCACAAACAGTGTAAGCAGCAGGGGGAGATATATGACTCCCTGCTACAGCTGCAATGGTTGAAGAAGGGCCCTTTTGCCAGCTTAACAGTGAGCAAGTGGGGGCCTTTAGTCTGGAGTGATAGAGGGGGAGGAGCTAAGTTACTTAGGGATGAATATTGGCCCCATTATCTCATCTCTCCTTTCACCCCTGACTGACTGCACCCCCCTCCCCCTATATCATCCCTGACTGAGCCCTCTCCTTCCATATCACCCCTGATTGAGTCCCCTACCCCTGTATCACCCCTAGCTGAGCCCCCTCCCCTGTATCACCCAACTGAGCCCCCTCCCCCTATATCACCTCTGACTGAGCCCCCTCCATCTATATAACATTTGACTGAACCACCTCCCACCTTATCACCCAACTGAGCCCTCTCCCCCGTATTACCCCTAACTGCACCACCTCCCCCGTATCACCCTCACTGAGCCCCTCTCCCCCTGTATTATCCATGCCTGCACCACCTCCCTCTGAATCACCCTAACTTAGCCCCTCTCTGCCTATATTACCCCTGACTGACTGAACCCCCTCTCCTTATATCACCTCTGCTGAACCCCCTCTTCCTGTATCACCGGACTGTACCCCCTGTTCCTGTATCATTGGACTGCACCCCCTATTCCTGTATCACTCCTGACTGAGCCACCTTCCCCTGTATCACCCTGACTGACTGAACCCCCCTCTCCCTGTATCTCCCGACTGCGCCACCTCCTCCTGTATAACTCTGACGGTGCCACCACCCTGTATCACCTTGACTGCACCATCTCTCTGTTTTGGCCTTTTAGGTGGCAGAGAGATTTCTGTAAAAAGTGTATGTGAGGATGTGAGGGAAAGCTCTTTCGATATTATTCCAATGTCATACATAAGTGATTTAACACCCCCACCACTATAAGCAGGGACATTCCCGTAATGTACTGGCTGCAGAAATTCTACCATGAAAATCCCACAGCAAATTAACAATGGAAATATCTACACAGATACTTCCACCTCCCCTTGTTTCACCCTGTATCACCCGGACTGGCTGAACCCCCCTCTCCCTGTATCTCCCGACTGCGCCACCTCCTCCTGTATAACCCTGACGGTGCCACCACCCTGTACCACCTTGACTGCACCACCTCTCTGTATTACCCTGACTGAGCCCCTCCCCCCTTTATCACCCCTGACTAAAACTTTTCTTCCACTACTAAAAACAAAATGAGGCCTTTCATAAAAAGTTATGGCCTTTTAAGTGGCAGAGAGATTTCTGTAAAAAGCGTATGGGGGATGTGAGGGAAAGCTCTTTCGATATTATTCCAATGTCATACATAAGTGATTTAAGACCCCCACCACTATAAGAGGGGACATTCCCATAATGTATTGGCTGCAGAATTTCTACCATGAAAATCCCACAGCAAATTAACAATGGAAATATCTACACAGATATTGTGCAGATATTGCTGCGTTTACTACTATGTAATGTCGCACCTTTACCACTGACCTGATCATTCATATTGCAAAGGATTAAATCGGTGGTGAATATGCACAGCACAAATTGACACATTGTTCATGTTAAATCTGCATTGGTTAATTCCCGCCGTGGATTTTCTCAGCGTATAGATGAGATGTCATAAAATATCATCCACTACACTGGTGTTATGACACATTTATCATTGCATTTGCACCAAAATGTGGGCACCAACCCCTGCTTTATCATTAAGACGTGTACTACCTTATGTTATTCCCTGATATTAGCGTGTTGGTGATCTTGTATTTTTTTCTATGTAGTTACATAGTGGTCCCCTAGAAGGATTTTTTCTGGTGGGCTTAAGGTGCTCCAGTCCTACACTGGCCATGTCCCTGGAAATGCATTAGGAACAATGCCTGTGGGAGTACAGACTAGATTGCCAGAGTGATCCAGCTCCACTTCCTAAAATAAAGGCTGCTGCTACACCTACTGAGAACCCCATGCAGATTAGGGTACTCGGTCACAAAAACAGCAATGGTTGTCGGGAGTTGGGCCTTTGTTTTTACTGTGGAGAATCTGGACATCAGACACGTGTTTGCCCACCGGGAAATTCCAGCCTCTAGGTGGGACCAGGGATACCCACCTGGGCGCACAGGTATTTCCCTTTTATTCTTCTCAATTATTGCTCCATGTTTATTTATCTTATCTTGATAAAACTATGTTGCATGAGGCCTTTAATGATTGCGGGTCACAGGAGGCTGGGGCCGGCGGCTGCAGCTAAGGCTAGTTTCACACTAGCGTTTATTCCACACAGTGCACGGCACCGCTAAGCCCCGCCCCCTGCCGGCTCCCTGCCCGCCCCATCTGGTCATCGCCGCCTACTATCGCACATGGACGCATGCGATCTGCGCACCCTATCTTTAGCAAAGGGTGCGCAGATCGTGCGCTGGCCGTGCGCTAGTAGGATTTTGGCGTGCGCTGGGCACTTTTTTGAAGGTACGCCGAGCGTGCCGAAATGCAACATGCTGCGTTCGGTGCACACGGGCGCACCTTCAAAAGTGCGCAGCGCACGCCAAAATTCAACTAGCGCATGGCCAGCACACGATCTCTGCACCCTATGCTAAAGATAGGGTGCGCAGATCGCATGCGTCCATGTGCGATAGTAGGCGGCGATGACCGGATGGGGCGGGCAGGGAGCCGGCAGGAGGCGGGGCTTAGCGGTGCCATGTGCTGCGTGGAATAAACGCTAGTGTGAAACTAGCCTAACTCCTGTTCTCGCTGCTAAAGAGAAATGAATATTCACTGCATTCCACACCCATGGGCATGAAGGGCAATGAATATTCATTTCTCTGTAATAATAGTATCTTGCTATGATTTCCCTAATCCCTATAATTGGCCCCCACCCCATCCTGGTATGCATGACCCCATCAGAAAACATAAAAAAAAACCAAACCATTACACTTACCTTCCTCCGCTCCGTCGCAGCGTCCTGCTCCATTGCCAGCAGCTGCTTAATGCTTGTAAGCAGCGCATAGCAGGGATGTCATGCACTGCTCACAAGCAGAGCACAGCTGATGGAATATTGCTGGGACTGTGCGCGCAGTGAGTATTCATTGCTCTTCAGTAGCACGCACAGTGTCAGTCACCGGCTTCCTGCTGCTGCCGGTGGTCACATGACCGCCGGCAGCAGCAGGAAGCCGGTGGCTGATACTGTGCGCGCTGCTGAAAAGCAATGAATACTCACTGCTCTCTGTGCGCACAGTGCCGGAAAGATTTCCGGCAGCTGTGCTCTGCTTGTGAGCAGCGCAAGACATCAAAGCCATGCGTTGCTTACAAGCATAAAGCAGTTGCTGGCACCGAAACAGGATGCTGCGAGGGAGCGCCAGGTAGGTAACTGTAATGGTTTGTTTTTTTCAATGTTTTCTGATGGGGCCATGCATTCCAGGATGGGGGTGGGGGCCAATTATAAGGATGGGGCCCATGCATACCATGACTGGGATGGGGGACAATCATACCGGAATAGGGATGGGGCCATGCATACAAGGACTAGATGGGGGCCTTCATACCAGGACGAGATGGGGACCCAGCATACAAGGATAGGGATCGGGCCATGCATATTAGGACGAGGTGGCGGCCCTGCATATCAGGATAGGGATGGGGCCATGCATACAAGGATATGGATGGGGCCATGCATACTAGGACAAGATGGGGGGCCCTGCATACCAGGCTGGGGCCATGCATATTAGGACGAGATGGGGGCCCAACATACCAGGATAGGGATGGGGCTATGCATACAAGGATATGGATGGGGCCATGCATACTAGGACAAGATGGGGGCCCTGCATACCAGGATAGGCATGGGGCCATGCATATTAGGATGAGATGGGGGCACTGCATACCAGGATAGGGATGGGGCCATGCATATTAGGATGAGATGGGGTCCCTGCATACCAGGCTGGGGATGGGGCCATGCATACCAGGATAAGGATGGGGCCATACATACTAGTATAGAGATGAGGGTGATCATTCCTACCAGGATAGGGATGAGGGATTCATGCATACCAGGGTAGGGATGAGGGGGGAATTTTTTATCAGGACGAGGATGAGGGGAACATATATACTGTACCAGCATAGGGGATATTAAGTAAAGAATTGACCACATTTTTTGCTTCAATTTTTTTCCTAATTTACTCCACTAAAACCTAGGTGCGTCTTATGATCTGGTGCATCTTATAGTCCGAAAAATACGGTAAGTATTTGAAACACTACCGATTTTGAAAGTTTTCCCATCTACAAAGAATGGAGAGATCTGTAATTTTTATTGTAGGTACACTTCAACTGTTGTAGACAGAATCTAAAAATCCTTTTTTTTTTAAACAAAAACCTAACAGGTCTGTGAGAGCCCGAATTCTTGATGGCTGGTAGGCGATCAAATACTTATTTCATTTAATAAAATGCAAATTAATTATGTAAAATCCTACAATGTGATTTTCTATTTTTTTATTTTTAGATTCTGTCTCTCCCAGTTGAAGTGTACCTACAATAAAAATTACAGATCTCTACATTCTTTGTAGGTGGGAAAACTCGCAGATTCGGCAGTGTATCAAATATTTATTTTCCCCACTATATCTCAAAAACTAGAACAAATTCAGCAAAAGTAATGAGATTTTTAAATTCCGCACCCTCAAAATACCCTAAATCCATTCAAAAAACCTTGGAAAAAATATTTTTTTTGTTGACCTGTGTAAAAGATGATTGTTACAGCTCACCTTCTCCTTCTCTTCTCACTGCACACTGACCTGTGACCAGATTAGAGTATGTATGCTCTTCTATCATATTCAATTTGTGTGAGACATACTGTGGCAAACCTACAACAGAGCTAATGCAACTTTCTTTTATATTTAAGTGGATTTATAATACTTACATTGGATTCCACTGTATCAGTTGAAGAGTCTTCGACAAAATACATGCCAGTTTTCCCTAAACCGAAAAGGAACACAGTAAAAAACAATATGAATAGAGAAGAAACAAAAATTAGCAACAATTGGCTAAAATACACAGTAAAGTGCAGGTGTGGAAAAAAAGTGCTGCAAATTAAGAGGGCTTTCAAAACTAACAATGTTAATATTTGATTTTTTCAATTAACAAAATGCAACATGAATGAATAAGAGAGGAATGTAAATCATACAATATATGGTGAGACCACTCTATGGCTTCAATGCAGCATCAAAGCATCAATTCTTTTAGATATACTTGAACAATTTTTGAATAAACTTTGTCAGGAAGGTTGTCCCAAATATCTTGGGCTATGTTTCCACATATGGTTGGGCTTTTTTATGAGCAGTGATCCCACATGTGTTCATTGAACACATGCGGAATCACCGCATCCTATGCATAGACTGTGTCTCCGCAAGATAAGTAGACATGCTGCGGTCTAGAAAGATGCGCCGCATGTCCAGTTACGAAAAGTGGGCATGGGATTTCATAAAATCCCCTCCATTATGCTGCAACATCTGGCCGACGCGGCAGTACGCAGTGTCCAATCCGCAGCATTTCCTGAAGGTGGAAACCATACCCTTGGAGAACTAAGCACAAATCTCCAGGCGATGCAGGCTTGTGCAAACACTTTTGACTTATCAGGTAATTACAGACAGTTTTTATGATGATGATGAAATCTTCTTTTTAGTGCAGATAGCATATTGTAGAGATAGAGACCCTGATTCCAGCGATGTGTCACTTACTGGGCTGCTTGCTATATTCTTTATATAATTACTATTTTATCAGCAGATCAGCAGGAGATTATCACTAGAGGACTTAGGGTACCGTTACACCTAGCGATGCACCAGCGATCCCGACCAGCGATATGACGCGGTCAGGATCAATGATGCATCGCTAGGTGGTCGCTAGTGAGCTGCCACACAGGCAGATCTCACCAGTGACATCGCTGGGGTCGGGGATCGCTACTCACCTGTCAGACGCGGCGATCTTGACATCCTCCCGCCCGCATCCACGCGTCGCTCGTCGGCGCCACAGGAAGCCCAGCAGGAAGTGGCCGACGAGAAATGATCCAGGAGCTTCTCGCGCGATCAGCGATAACCAGCGGGGGAGCCGGTCGGAGGTAAGTATCACATGCAGCGATATCGCTAGCAATATCGCTGCAACGTCACAAAATCGGTGACTTTACAGCGATATTGCTAGTGATATCGCAATGTGTAACAGGGGCTTTATAAACATGCTGCTATCTAGTCCTTCATAAGCATGATTTCTGTATAACCCCACCCCACCACTGATTTGAAGCTTTCTGCCTATGCACAGTGCACGTCTTTATGATATGAGAAGTGCAGCGTGGGTATAGCAATGGTTCCGTAACAGCCTGTCTGTGCGCCATATCAGCGCAAACAATTGCCAGCAATTAGGTGGCATGGTGGCTCAATAATGCTGGTTAACTATTATCAGCATGGTGACAAGATTGGGAGATTGTGTTTGCAGCTGCCGCAAGCACATGTGCTTACCGACACCGGCTGCGCAACTACAGATGCGGCTGGAGTTTTGAATTGTACAGCGAGGTGCAAAATAATAGAGGTGCAGTGATACACAACATAGAATAATGGTTGTGATATCTCGGAGTAAATTATTAAGAGCCTAAAGCACCCTTCATACCGACACGCTGGCTAACACTAATGCCGCCGAGACAGACACATTAAAGGGCTGTGCCTGCACCTACGGTATTATCAGTGCATGCGACACTAGCCGCACATGTGCAGATGCGGTTACTAGTAGGATGAATAGCGGGGTGCATGGTGATACCTAACAATCTATGTCAGATGAGCTGAGCAATGAGTCATCATTCTGATTACCCATTTAAAGGCAGAAGCTGAAACTCCAGTAACGTGAACCGCTGTACTACTATAATGGCCCATGCCACAATTTGTCAATGTCAGTTTTAAGAGCTTAAACTAAACTGCATTCTGTTACAACAAAACTTTCACAACATCTGCTACAATATTGTTGCACTCTGGATCCTATATTTTCAACTACAGTTCAGTCACTTGTCCATATATACATGTTGAATGCTTTTTAGCCGCAATTCTTCCATGAAGACCAATTCTGGTCTATCTTCCTCTAACAGTAGATGTGTGTAGCTGTGTCCCACTAGCAGTTCTTAGCTGATGGCACTGCTGGACATCTTCTGATTTCAAAGGGTGGTTTGGATTATGAAAGTTTCATCAGCTGCACAAAGTCTCTTTGGCTGACCAATGTGTCTACAGTCCTCAATGTTATACATTTCTTGTCCTACTTCAAAAGAGGTTGAAAATCTTGAAAACCCAGTCTGCTTTGAAATATATTCCTGGTAGAAAAGCTTGCTGATGCTGTATAACTACATGGTGTCTTGCAGCTGTGCCCAGTTATGCCATGCAGTCTGGCCTGTGACATGATACTATCCTTAATCACATCGCCATTATAGCAGACTTAGGCTATTTCTCAACCAGTTAAGGTACTAAGAGAAGGCTGGTAGTACAATAAGAGACTGCGCTGCTGTGGTAGAATTCAAGGTATCTTTATTGCCAACGCGTTTCCTGAGCCAGTCCCAGCTTACTTCATCAGGGCAAGTAAGCTGGGACTGGCTCAGGAAACGCGTTGGCAATAAAGATACCTTGAATTCTACCACAGCAGCGCAGTCTCTTATTGCACTACCAGCCTTCTCTTTGTACCAAGTCCTTGGACCTTGTGCAGACTGCTGCAGCTGTTTTATGCGATTATAGGTGTTGTGACTCTCACAACCCTATCAGGTGAGCCTAACACTTGCTGTGCACTCATCTACTTTCCATACAGACCTACGCATTGGAAGCGCCCTGTCTCCCCCTTTTCTTTTCCCAGTTAAGGTACTGTCACACTTAGTGATGCACCAGCGATCCCGAAAACGATATGGATCGTTGGTGCCATCGCTAAGTGGTCGCTAGTGAGCTGCCACACAGGCAGATCTCACCAGCGACATAGCAGCGGTCGGGGGTCGCTACTTACCTGTCAGACGAGGCGATCTTGATGTCCTCCCGCCCACGTCCACGCATCGCTTGTCGCCACAGCAGGAAGCCCAGCAGGAAGCTGATGATGAGAAACGGCCCAGGCTGTTCTCGCCCGATCAGCGATAACCAGCGGGGAGCGGTCGGAGGTAAGTATCACACATAGCGATATCGCTGCTGCGTCACAAAACCAGTGACGTTATAGCGATATTGCTTAGTGTGACGGGGCCTTTAAAAGCCTGCTACTAAGCTGAATAATTTCAGTTAATGTCTGGTTTCAACCCACATATCAAAATGATCGTTATCACCTGTTTGGTATAATTGGCTGCTCATACATCGGATTACTATAATGCTACAAAATTCATGACTTTTGTGCAAATATACCTGAGGCTGTTTTGAACACAAAGGGTGAACAAACCAAATATTTATTTGATTATTTGTTTAGTTAACAACTTTGAAAGCATTCTTATTTTGCAGCATTTTTTCTACATCTGTAAAAAACATTTGTATAGGTCGAACCGGGGGCTTATCTACAGCATTATAGAAAACTGTAGATAAGCCCTGAAAGGCAGTGGCCGTAACTTATATCAGTCAAAACTACTGACAGGTTCGCTTTAACAGGAACCAAAACTGCTGTGTAGAAGGCATAAAACTAGGTGAGGAACAAAAAAAATCTTCTATCTACAGTTAGTATGGAAAGTATTCAGACCCCTTAAAATTTTTCACTCTTTGTTTCATTGCGATTATTTGGTAAATTCAAAAAAGTTCATTTTTTTCTTATTAACCCCTTCATGACCCAGCCTATTTTGACCTTAATGACCTGGCCATTTTTTGCAATTCTGACCAGTGTCCCTTTATGAGGCAATAAGTCAGGAACGCTCCAACGCATCCTAGCCATTCTGAAATTGTTTTTCGTGACATATTGGACTTCATGTTAGTGGTAAATTTAGGCCGATAATTTTTGCGTTTATTTGTGAAAAAAATGGAAATTTAGCGAAAATTTTGCAATTTTCAAATTTTGAATTTTTATTCTGTTAAACCAGAGTTAATAGTTAATATATAACATTTCCACATGTCTACTTTTACATCAGCACAAATTTTGAAACAAATTTTTTTTTTGTTAGGACGTTATAAGGGTTAAAAGTTGACCAGCAATTTCTCATTTTTAAAACAAAATTTACAAAACCATTTTTTTAGGGACTACCTCACATTTGAAGTCACTTTGAGGGGTCTATATGGCAGAAAATACCCAAAAGTGACAGCAATATAAAAACTGCACCCCTCAAGCTACTCAAAACTACATTCAAGAAGATTATTAACCCTTCAAGTGCTTCACAGGAACTAAAGCAACGTGGAAGGAAAAAATGGACATTTTAATTTTTCCAACAAAAATTTTCTTTTAGCATCAATTTTTTCATTTTCACATGGGTAACAGGATAAAATGGATCCTAAAATTTGCTAAGCAATTTCTCCTGAGTACTCCAATACCTCATATGTGGTCATAAACCACTGTTTGGGTGCACGGCATGGCTCAGAAGGGAAGGAGCGCCATTTGACTTTTTGAATGGAAAATATGCTGGAATATTTAGCAGTTGCCATGTCACGTTTGGAGAGTCCTTGTGCGCCTAAACATTGGAGCTCCCCCACAAGTGACCCCATTTTGGAAACTAGACCATCCAAGGAACTTATCTAGATGCATAGTGAGCACTTTGAACCCCCAGGTGCTTCACAAATTGATCCGTTAAAAAACAGTGGTTTATGACCACATATGAGGTATTGGTGTACTCAGGAGAAATTGCCCAACAAATTTTAGGATCCATTTTATCCTGTTGCCCATGTGAAAATGAACAAACTGAGGCTAAAAGAAAATTTGTGTGAAAAAAAAGTCCTTTTTGGGTGCACGGCAGGGTCCGGAAGGGAAGGAGCATCATTTGACTTTTTGAATGGAAAATTAGCTCCATTCATTAGCGAACACTATGTCGCGTTTGGAGAGCCCCTGTGTACCTAAACATTGGAGCTCCCCCACAAGTGACACCATTTTGGAAACTAGACCCCCCAAGGAACTTATCTAGATGTGTGGTGAGCACTTTGAACCCCCAAGTGCTTCACAGAAGATTATAACGCAGAGCAGAGAAAATAAAAAATAATTTTTTTTCCTCAAAAATGATTTTTTTAGCCCGCTATTTTTTTATTTTCACAAGGCTAACAGGAGAAATTGAACCACAAAAGTTATTGTGCAATTTGTCCTGAGTACATTGATACCCCATATGTGGGGGGAACCACTGTTTTTGCGCATGGGAGAGCTCAGAAGGGAAGGAGCGCCATTTTGGAATGCAGACTTTGATGGAATGTTCTGCGGGCGTCATGTTGCATTTGCAGAGTCCCTGATGTGCCCAAACGGTAGACAGCCCCCACAAGTGACCCCATTTTGGAAACTAGACCCCCCAAGGAGCTTATCTAGATGCATAGTGAGCACTTTGAACCCCCAGGTGCTTCACAGAAGTGTATAGTGCAGAGCCGTGAAAATAAAATGTTTGGGCACACGTCGGGGCTCGGAAGGGAAGTAGTGACGTTTTGAAATACCGACTTGATGGAATCGTCTGCGGGCGTCATGTTACGTTTGCAGAGCCTCTGATGTGCCTAAACAGTGAAAACCCCCTACAAGTGACCCCATTTTGGAAACTAGACCACCCAAGGAACTTATCTAGATGTGTGGTGAGCACTTTGAACCCCTAAGTGCTTCACAGAAGTTTATAACGCAGAGCCGTGAAAATAAAAAATATTTTTTTTCCCTCAAAAAATGATTTTTTAGCCTGCAATTTATTATTTTCACAAGGGTAACAGGAGAAATTGGACCCCAAAAGTTGTTGTACAGTTTGTCCTGAGTACGCTGGTACCCCATATGTGGGGGGGAACCACTGTTCGGGCACATGTCGGTGCTCGGAAGGGAAGTAGTGACGTTTGAAATCTTGACTTTGATGGAATGGTCTGCGGGTGTCATGTACGTTTGCAGAGCCTCTGATGTGCCTAAACAGTAGAAACTCCCCACAATTGACCCCATTTTGGAAACTAGACCTCCCAAAGAACTTATCTAGATGTGTGGTGAGCACTTTGAACCCCCACGTGCTTCACAGAAGTTTATAACGCAGAGCTGTGAAAATAAAAAATCATTTTTTTCCCTCAAAAAATGATTTTTAGCCCACAATTTTTTATTTTGACAAGTGTAAGAGGATAAATTGGACCCCAAAAGTTGTTTTCCAGTTTGTCCTGAGTACGCTGGTATCCCATATGTGGGGGGACCCACTGTCTGGGCACACGTCGGGGCTCAAAATGGAGGGAGCACTATTTGACTTTTTGAACGCAAGATTAGCTGGAATAAATGGTGGTGCCATGTCGCGTTTGGAGACCCCATGATGTGCCTAAACAGTGGAAACCCCTCAATTCTAACTCCAACCCTAACCCCAACACACCCCTAACCCTAATCCCAACCCTAGTCATAACCCTAATCACACCCCTAACCCTAATCCCAACTTTAGTCATAACCCTAACCACAACCCTAACCCCAACACACCCCTAACCCTAATCCCAACTCTAACCCTAACCACAAGCGTAAACCTATTCCCAACCCCAACCCACCCCTAACCCTAATCTTAACCCTAATTCCAACCCCAATCTTAATTCCACCACTAACCCTAATTCCAACCCTAACCCTATTTCTAACCCTAGCCCTAGCCTTAACCCTAACCCTAATGGAAAAATAAAAATATTTTCTTTATTTTATTATTTGATCCTACCTATGGGGGTGATAAAGGGGGGGTGTATTTACTTTTTTTTTATTTTGATCACTGTGAGAGTTTTTCACAGTGATCAAAATGAAAAAAAAAAAAGAATCTGCAACCAGCAGGTCCCGGCGCCCACCATTTTCCAAGATGACGGCGCCCATGATCCGAGACGGTGGGACACCGGGACGGCCAGAGGGACGTCGGAGGCACCGTGGATGGTAACAGGGGGGGATCGGAAGGTGAGGGGGAGCTGATGGCAATGGAGGAGGCACATAGCCGCCGTCCGTCGCCCCCGCCAGTCGGGGTTAGGGGGTCGGGTCCCGGTCTCCACCCATGCCCGATGCTATTGCAGCATCGGCCATGGCTGGATTGTAATATTTCACCAATTTTCATTGGGGAAATATTACAAATCGCTCTGATTGGCAGTTTCACTTTTAACAGCCAACCAGAGCGATCGTAGGCACGTGGGGGCTAAGCCACGCCCCAGGGGTTAGCTTCAAAGGGTCTTCTGTGTGCGGGTCGGGTGACCTTTCAGTGATCCCACTCACCCGACCCGCAGGGGGGCAATGAATTCATGATGCTGCATAGGCATCATGGGTCGGATTGGCACTGACTTTCATGATGCCTATGTGGCGTCAAAGGTCAGGAAGTGGTTAATGTACACTCTGCACCCCATCTTGACTGAAAAAAAACAGAAATGTAGAAATTTTTGCAAATTTATTAAAAAAGAAAAACTAAAATATCACATGGTCATAAGTATTTTAGACCCTTTGCTCAGTATTGAGTAGAAGCACCCTTTTGCGCTAGTACAGCCATGAGTCTTCTTGGGAATGATGCAACAAGTTTTTCACATCTGGATTTGGGGATCCTCTGTCATTCTTCCTTGCAGATCCTCTTCAGTTACGTCAGGTTTGATGGTGAACACTGGTGGACAGTAATTTTCAGGTCTCTCCAGAGATGCTCAATTGGGTTTAGGTCAGGGCTCTGGCTGGGCCAGTCAAGAATGGTCACAGAGTTTTTCTGAAGCCACTCCTTTGTTATTTTAGCTGTGTGCTTAGGGTCATTGTCTTGTTGGAAGGTGAACCTTCGGCCAAGTCTGAGGTCCAGAGCACTCTGGAAGAGGTATTCATCCAGGATATCTCTGTACTTGGCCACCTTTATGTTTCCTTCAATTGCAACCAGTCGTCCAGTCCCTGCAGCTGAAAAACACCCCCATAGCATGATGTTGCCACAACCATGTTTCACTGTTGGGATTGTATTGAGAAGGTAATGAGCAGCACCTGGATTTCTCCACACATACCGCTTAGAATTATCACCAAAAAGTTCTACCTTCGTCTCATCAGACCAGAGAATCTTATTTCTCATAGTTTGGGAGTACTTCATGTGTTTTTTTTATCAAACTCTATGCGGGCTTTCATATGTCTGGCACTGAGGAGAGGGATATAAAGAAAGAGCGTGGCACTACCGGTGTGGTTCGGTCTTAGTGATGAGAGAGCTATCCGTGCGCACGTTTTTCATGGTCAGCAAACAGTGGTGGACACCGTGACAGACCCAGGCAGCCACTCTCCTTAAGGCTAGTTTCACACTTGCTTTTTTTTGCAGCGCGTTTTTCCCGCAAAAAAACGCATTGAAAAAACGCATACATAAGCATACAACTGCTGCGTTTTTTTCAAGCATTTTTATGAGCATGCATGAAAAAAACGCAGCGTTTTTATGCGTTTGTATGCGTTTTTAGCGCGTTTTTACCGCGTTTGCGTTTTTTCCCAACATTTTTAGGTGGCCCCTCACACTACCCAAACCATGACTTTACTAACCCTAACCCTGACCCTAACCCTAACCCTGACCCTAACCCTGACCCTAACCCTTAACCAAATCATACTTAACCCTAACCCAAACCCTAAACCCTAACTAACCCTAACCCTAACCCTAACCCTGACCCTAACCCTAACCCTGACCCTAACCCTAACCATAACCCTGACCCTAACCCTTAACAAAACCATACTTAACCCTAACCCTGACCCTAACCCTAACCCTGACCCTGACCCTAACCCTTAACCAAACCATACTTAACCCTAATCCTGACCCTAACCCTGACCCTAACCCTAACCCTGACCCTAACCCTTAACAAAACCATACTAACCCTAATCCTGACCCTAACCCTGACCCTAATCCTTAACAAAACCATACTTAACCCTAATCTTGACCCTAACCCTGACCCTAACCCTAACCCTGACCCTAACCCTTAACAAAACCATACTTAACCCTAATCCTGACCCTAACCATGACCCTAATCCTTAACAAAACCATACTTAACCCTAATCCTGACCCTAACCCTGACCCTAACCCTAACCCTGACCCTAACCCTAACCCTGACCCTAACCCTTAACAAAACCATACTTAACCCTAATCCTGACCCTAACCATGACCCTAATCCTTAACAAAACCATACTTAACCCTAACCCTGACCCAAACCCCAACCCTAACCCTGACCCTGACCATAACCCTAACCCTAAACCCCCTTAACTAACCCTAACTCTAACCCAAACCCCTAAATTCCATGGTTTAAAAAAAAAAACGCATATGCAAAAAAACGCATACATGAGCATGCCAGTGCGCACATATGCGCATCCATAGGCTATAATGGCCATTTTTAGCGCAAAATGTGCGCATATGTGCGCATGCGCTTTTTTCCAGGGCCAAAAAATGCAACATGCTGCGTCTGGAAAATCCCAACGCACACCCCAAAAAAACGCAGCGCATGAAAATCGCATACATGCGCTTACCAGCGCGCAGGTATGTGCACCCATGTTAAATATAGGGGAAAAAACGCATGCGCAGGTGTGCGTTTTTTTCCAGCGCTAAAAAACGCAAATGTGAAACCAGCCTAAGACGACCTCGTCCCATATAAGAAAAACTTGAGCACAAATGAGACCAAAACGTCTGTGAAATTTATACCACTAACTGTTCATTAAAAATTTCTCTATTCATCTTATTAAGTTGAGTGCCAAGTCTTATTTCATATACATCTGGCACTGAGGAGAGGCTTCCTTTGGGCCACTCTGCCATAAAGGCCCGACTGGTTGAGGGCTGCAGTGATAGTTGACTTTGTGGAACTTTCTCCCATCTCCCTACTGCATCTATGGAGCTCAGCCGCAGTGATCTTGGGGTTTTTCTTTACCTATTTCACCAAGGCTCTTCTCCTACAATTGCTAAGTTTGGCTGGATGACCTGGTCTAGGAATGCTTCTGGTGGTCCCAAAATTCTTCCATTTAAGGAATATTGAGGCCACCTTGAATACTGCAGAAATTCTTTTGTAACCTTGGCCAGATCTGTGCCTTGCCACAATTCTGTCTCTCAGCTCCTTGGCCAGTTCATTTGACCTCAAGATTCTCATCTGGTCTGACATGCACTGTGAGCTGTGAAGTCTTATATAGACAGGTGTGTGCCTTTACAAATCAAGTGGGTCGGAAATAAAGGGGTCTGAATACTTTCCGTACCCACTGTATGTCAGTTTAAGACTGTTTAATGTCATGGGTCTTGCTTAATTCCCTTTGAAACCATATGTCCAGAAGTGCCATCAGCTCAGAACCGGCAGCAACTCGTGAGTCACGGCTATATTTATCAAAGGGAAGTAAGCAAGATGTGCCTTTCACCTGATGCACTTATTTTCCTTGGATGACCACAGCATATATGGCCCTCAAAGTTACTCATTTATTGGTTCAAAACAGGAAATCTTAAAATGCCTATCTGCATTGAAAATATTTCCCTGCCAGAAACTTCTTTAGCATAGCTACTTTGTGTCTTGCTGCTGTGCTCAGTCTTATCATGGTGTATGACCCATGATATGAAATGGTCTTACATTAGCTCATCTATATAGCAGAGATTGCCTGTTCCCCACCTAGTTTTAAGCCTCCTAATACTGCTGTTTTTGTTTCAGTTATTGACTGTATTTCAACCTACAGTAACGTGTGAAAGTTTTTTGCAAATATAGAAAAATGCTGCAAAGTAAAAATGCTTTCGAAATAGAAAGGTTAATGATTTAATTTTATCAACTAAAACAAAATCAAATATTTTGGTATTATCATCCCATCCTTTGAATTCATAGTAGTCCAATGCATGAGTAACCAATTATACAAAACAAGTGATAATGACTATCATTTTCATATGTAAGTTGAAAAAACAGACAATAACTGAAACTAAAACAGCTGTGTAGGAGGTTTGGAACTGGGTGAGGAACAGCCAAAATGTTCTATAGAAGTGAGATTGTGTAACCCCTTAACGTCCATTGACAGACACAGTCTGTCATGGCCGGGTGTAAGTTCCCGCAGCATGACGAACTGTGTCCGTCATGCATTTAAACTACCACAAGCTACAGAAAGCATCTGAGACCATGCTCACAGCATTGTGTTAGACACTTTCAATATAGGTAAAATGCACTGCAATGCTGGAACATTTAAAAAAACAAATATTTTAAAATAATAAAAATAATTTAAAAATCCACTAATAAAAACACATTTTTATGTTAAAAAATTAAACAAAAAAAGTACACGTTTAGTATCGCCATGTCCATAAAAATCAGATCTATAAAAGTGTCACACTAGTTAACCCCTTAAGTGAACGCCGAAAAAAACCCAATAAGTAGTAAATTATGCTTTATCATCATACCGCTTGGAAAAAGTGGAATATAACGCGATAAAAAAGACGAACGTAAATAAAAATAGTATAACTGAAAACGCCATCTTGTCCCGCAAAAAACAAGCCGCCATAAAGCTCCATCAGCCGAAAAATATAAAGGTTATCGCTCTCAGAATAAAGAAACACTAAAATAATTATTTTTTCTATAAAAGTTTTTATTGTGTAAAAACCCCAAAACATTAAAAAAAAAACATATAAATGAGGCATTGCTGTAATCATACTGACCAGAAGAATAAAGCTGCCTTACCAGTTTTACCACATGCAGAACGAAGAAGAAAAAAAAATCCTGAATTGCTGGTTTTTGTTCATTCTGTCTCCACAAAAATCGGAATACAAAGCGATCAAAAAATGTCATGTGCCCAAAAATGGTACCAATAAAAAAGTCTGGTTGTCCCGCAAAAAACAAGCCCTCACATGACTCTGTCGGCCAAAATATGGAAAAATTAGCTCTCAAAATATGACTATGCAAAAACTTCTTACAAAAAAGCGTCTTTTAGTGTTTGACAGAAGCTAAACATAAAAAAGGAAATAAATCTGGCATCACTGTAATCGCACAGACCCGAAGACTAAAGTCGCCTAATCACTAATACCACATGAGGAATGGCGTAAAAAATAAACCCAATTCTTCACCTTTTGTGTATTTGTTCATTCTGCCTCCCAAAGATCGCAGTAAGGCGATCACAGTGTTTTACCCCCACATATGGGGTATCCGCATACTCAGGACAAATTGCACAACAACTTTTAAGGTCCAATTTTTCCTGTTACCCTTGGAAAAATAAAAAATTGGGGGAAAAGATCATTTTTGTGGAAAAAATATGATTTTTTATTTGCTCGGCTCTACGTTATTAACTTCTGTGAAGCACTTGGAGGTTCAAAGTGCTCACCACACATCTAGATAAGTTCCTTGGGGGGTCTAGTTTCCAAAATGGTGTCACTTGTGAGGGGGTTTCCACTGTCTAGGTACATCAGGGGCTCTCCAAGCGCGACATGGCATCCGCTGATAATTCCATCAATTTTACGTTGAAAACCTCAAATGGTGCTCCTTCCCTCCCGAGCCCTGCCGTGCACCTAAAGAGTGGTCCATCCTCCTCACATGGTGTATCGATGTAATCAGGAGAAATTACCCTTGACAAAATTAAAAAAATTGTGTCAAAAGTAAAATTTTTGGCCAAAAAAAGTTAAGTGCTCATTCTTGTGAAGCATCTTAAGGGTTAATAAACTTTTTAAATGCAGTTTTGAGCACTTTGAGGGGTGAAGTTTTTAGAATGGTGTCACTTTTGGGCATTTTCTCTCATA